>NC_069398.1:33895000-34600000 GCF_027475565.1 Acinonyx jubatus | reverse complement strand
TTGGTTCACGCTTTTGTGTCCTAAGCTTCCAGAGCCTTGGTTTTTCCCCAGGTTAGGTCCACGCCCCACTGGTTCAACGCCGGAACAGTAAGGGACCAGAATCTACATCTGTCCATACAGACATCCCCCTGCATCAGCACCGTCTGCGGAAGACTGACTCTTTCCCACTGATTTATCTTGTCACCTTCGATGGAGACCAACAGATTCCATACTCGGGTTATTCCGGAAGTTTCTAGTCTTTTCCGTCGACGTGTAAGTCTATCCTTACACCATTAACCCGCTGCCTTGATCAATACGGTTTATGGTGCGTCTGGAAATTAACCATCGTAAGCCCACGGTTTTTTTTCAAAAACAAGTCTGGCTATTCTAGATCCTTTTCGTCTCCATAGAAACTCCAGAATCAGTTTGCTGGTTTCCACCAAAAGGCCTGCTAGGACTTTGGTTGGGAAGGCACTGGAGGTGAGGATGAATTTTAGCACACTGACGTGTCCCCACCACGGAGTCCTCCGACCTGCGAGCACGGGATCGCTCTCCACTTGCTGATATCGCTGCTAGGTGACTTCCTGTCATTCTAGAAAGAACTTCTACTTTACAACATGCAGATTTCCGTTGCATTCAGCCTCACATTTCCAACGCGACTCTTCAGGGCTGTGTGACTCCAACTGTTCGCTGCTGGCACACAGAAACTCAGTCCGCTTGCGCGCGTTGTCCTTGTAACTGTGAAGCTGCCAGACCTACTACTTCCGGCTCTTTACAGATGCCCAGAGACGTCCTACACGGACGATCGTGCTGCCCCCCACCAGAGGCAGCTTTACGTCCTCCCGCCCGGCCGCGGGCCTTTCCTCCTCCCTCCCACTGTGCGCTGGCCGCACCGCCGCTGCCACCGCAGAGGAGCGGGGAGAGGGCGGGCTAGACACAGGGACAGCAGGTGCCGCATCTTGGGGAGGGGGGACCCTTCCACTCCTACATTGCTCAAAGGTTGCGATCGTGCGTGGGTGCTGAGTTCCCACCAACACCTCCGCACCTACCGAGACAATCACGTTTCCTCTCTAACCTACTTAAATAGCAAACGACCCCGGTTGTCTGAAGGGAAAGGCCCGTCTGCTGCTGCAGGTACCCCCTTTGCTCCATTTTCCCACTGGCCTCTCCGTCAGTCTTTCCCCAGTGCCCCCGGAAGGTCACACCCAGGCTGACACAGACACAGAGTGTCTCCTGGTGTCCGCCTTCAGCACCTTCAAACCTTTCCGCCGGGCCACGCTCCCCAGACAAGGCTCAGCACGTCACAGGTCTCCGCACGCCGGCGCAATCTGTGTACTGCTGCCGAACCCCTCAGTCGGCTTTCGCTGCCCCAGGATGGGGACCTGCAGGCACCACCCTCCCCCCACCCCCGAGCACGCAGGCCCCACCCAACACGGTGCAGTATTCCTTCCCACCAGGACTCTCCGAGTCCGGCGGCCCACCTGCCTCCAACCCACAGGACCCACATGCTGGAGACAGGCGTCCAGCAACATCCGGGTGGATGAGGCTGTCTGGCAGACAAGGAAACTGGCACGGGACTTCCCTACAGGGTCACACTGCCGGACCGCCCCAGCCAGCTCACGTAACCAGCTCCCTGACACCTCTGGGCTCCTCAGGATGTGAGAAATCCCGAACTGGGAGAAAGGTGGCAACGGTCATGCCGTGTCAACTCCAGGGGGTTGGTCTGTTCCAGGCGTTAGACCCGACCTATTCCCAACCTTGGCAAGGCCGCAGGGCCCTCCAAGAACGTGCGAAGAGACACAGCCTTGCACCCAGAGGAAAGCCCATGCAAGGAATATCTGTGCTAAGACACCAGAATCTCATAGGCATCAAGCATTTGAGGATCAGAGGCTGGGCAAGAATAGGGCAGGGGTGGGACGGTCAACAGCAGCCAGCCGGCCATCCACAGGCTGCTCCTCCAGGCCGTGGCCGTAGCACGTGAGGTCCACGGGGAGCAGCAGAGGGCCAGGAAGAACTACAGGCAGAGGTCTGGAGCCAGAAAGCCAAAGGGCCCAAGGCGCTCAAGGCGCAGGGAGCAGGATCACGGGGCCTGGGGCGCCACCTAGTGGCGGTAGCTCTCAAAGCCCAGGAGACCCTGGACAGGATCTGGGGGCTGGGGGTCACGACACACACCAAGCGACACACGCCAAGCGAGTCCCTTCAGTCCCAAAGTGGCGGCAAAGCCCTGGCCTAAAGGCCAGGAGAATCAAGCCTGCCAGGTCCTAAGGTCCTAAGGCCCTCCCGGCCCCTCCAGCTCCTGCTTCCGGGGCACCTGCTGGACTGGGACTCACTGCTGTCTCTCGGAGCCAGCTGGTCTTGCTCTGGGGGTGCAAGCCCCCGGCCTAGCGTGAAAACAGGTTTTCACAGGGAGAAAGTCTGACTTCCATGGTGAGAAACCACTATTCTAGAAAAATCTTTCCACTCGCAGATGTGTAAAATGAGGCACAAGACAGCCCCACAACCCTGAGGGCCAGGCGGGGGCCAAACAGAGATTCAGGCACCGCTCACCAAGGTCTGACAGTGAGCCGCAGACACGACGGCTACGCTGTCGGAGGCCACCCACCCTACACCCACCCGGGGCCGACCCACCCCGGCCACCCACAGTGGTCTCAGCGCTCCCGACCGGGTCCACCCCTCCCTCCTTGCAGGGATCCCAACTTCTCCCTGTGCCCTATTTCCCTCCGCCCATCTCCCTCCCCATATTCAACTCTGCCGGACGTAGGCTCCCCCAGGTCTCCCTCCCCGCTCACAAACCTCCAACTGCCCAAGACCTGACAAAAGAGGATGGCCCAACTCCTCCTCACGGCATTCAAGGTCAAGTGCGGTCTTGGACAGGCCGACTCCCTGCATTTGGACCAATACACAAGCCTGCGACCCACCGACTGTTACAGGACACACGGACCCACCTAAGAGGGACACAAGTGACTGGAGGTGAAGCCCACCCAGGCGCCCTGCTGCGGACAGGAAGGGTGAACAGGAGACACTGAGGTTCCCCAGGGGCCCCCGCGGTGGCCAGGCACAGAGAGACCGGGCACACGACAGAAAACCTGCCCCTCCGGGGGACCCTCACCAGGGGTGCCGGGAGGCAAGGGCCACAAGGATGCCTCACCGCCTCCCCAGAAGCCTCCAGCTGCTCGGAAGAGAGGCCAGCACCGCTCCGCAGTACGTGACTTGTAAGCCTCCACACACAAGGCCAGGCGCGCGCCGCATTCCCGGCGATGGGAACACTGGCCCAGGGCCAGGCACAGACTGGCGAGGGGCCCACGAGCCAGGGGAGGGCAGAGACGCCAGGGACAGACTCACACCCTCCTCTCCCTCCCGCCCGCCCCAAGCAGCCCCGACCTCTGAGAGCCCTCGACCACCCCCCTCCTCTGCCTCTCCAGGGCCCGGCCGCCGAGTGAACACATGACACACACACACAGGCGCGTGACCAGGCAGAAGCAGCACCCCAGCTGGCGGTCAGCCCGCAGACCTCTGCAGGCCCCCCCGCATGTCCCCCCCGCATGCCAGCCACACTCAGGGAGGCCCTCTGATCTGGAAGCGAGACCAAAGGGCCGGAGGAGGAACCACACTTTCCGCCCCGGCCAGAGGCGGCCGCCAGCTGTGCACCAGCCCCAGGCTTGACTGATGTCGAGGGCTTTGTGGCACATGCTGGGCGTTCAGACACTCCGCCAGCTGGTCTGATCGGGCACGAGTGGGCCTCTGATCTCCCGCAAGAGAAAGAAGTCACAGAGGTTTCTCTTCTGACAAGCCTCCCTAGGTGCAGGAGGGAAGCGTTCTGGTGAGTTACTAAGCCCAGAGAGTAGGTGAGGCTCCACCGGGTCAGCCCTCCACGAGTCTGGCGGCGGGTGCAGCTCAGGAAGGAACAGCAGCCGCGTCCGTCCTCTGGGACTCAGCTGGGCAAAGAGACGACGAGGAGGCATTTACAAGGGACAGACACCGAAGTCAGTAACGCTGATGGAAACCACGGCAGGTTCCAGAACCAGCCCTCGGACAGTGTAATTACGGGACAGCTCTTTAAAGCAGGCTCTCAATCTTGGCCCAGTTTCCAAGAGCACCAGGAAAGACGACAGGGAGCTACAGTCTTAAAGTCACACAAGCTGACGAAACAAGAGGCTCCTGAAGCACCACAGCTCCAGACGAACAGGGACGATCGGTCTCCCACCAGCCCTCACCCAGAACAGAACAACCAGACGAGGACAAAGCTGTTGGGAGGAGTCTATCCACAGGGGGGCCCAAAGTCCCGGGGACCGAGGGACAGGCAGCGATGCTGGAGAACGAGAGGCAGTAGCCCCCAGGACAGGAGGCAGGGAGCAGTGGAAAGATGCCCCCCCCAGGCCGTCCGGGCCACCAGAGGACAAGGCGCCAGCTCACCGCCCAGCTGCCCCCACGGCTGCCCCTCTGCATCCTGCCGCTCCCCTGCTGGCACGCCGCGGGGTCCTGACGGGACAACGATGCTCCCTTCTCACCCCTGACAACTCAGTCCACCTCCCCGCCTTCCATCTGCCTAAAAGGAATGGCTCGCCCCCAAAAGCAATCGCTCCCTCAGTATAGGCAAAGGTCCTTTAACAGAAGCCACCGCTGCAGTGCGGTCAAAAGCCTGCCACCATGCCACCACCGACCTTAAAGGAGAAAGTTAAGACTTGGGCAGGGACAGTCCCTTAGTTGCATTTCCCTCCTGTCAGCAAAATGCCACATCAAACCCAAAAGGCTGTTGCACAAGCCGGCAGGCGGCCTCCAGCAGGGCTTCTGCCAGGGGCTCCAGCTGCCGGGGGCCCAGGGGAGGCAGGACCTCACCGCCGGGGGCGCCCTCCGCCTACCTGATGTTCAAGCCCGTGGTCTGTTCCAGACGCTCCCAGCTCTGCAGCTTTGCCAGCAGCTTCTGCAAAGACAAGGAGGCGAACGCTGAGGGTGCCACGACCCCAGCATCTTCCCCCACCCCTGACAAGGCCTCTGTGGCGAGCGACCCGCCGCCCTTCTTCACACAACCCCACGTCGGTCCCCAGACCACCCAGCCTCATGCGGAGCTGCCGGCGACAAGGAGGAGGTTAAGTCTCCCTGACCCCTCAGAAGAGCCTGCCCTCATCTCAGCTGAACGCCTGGGGGCATGGAGTCCGCTCCAGAGCAGACGGCTTCCGCCCAACTACGAGTGCGCCTCCTTGGCGGCCGGCCCCGCAGACTCAGGAAGAAGCAGGCCGAGCGGCCCTGAGGCAGACCGGGCGCTGAAACCACAAGACCCCACGCCCCTCCCCTGCTCCAGGGGTTCCACGGGATGCCGGGTCCCAGGGCAGATGCACTCAGCCCTAGCGCCCAAGTGTCCACAGTGGACGTGGCCCCACAGGGAGAACGGGAGAAGGTGGGGACGTCCCCCACCTGGTGCCACGCGCAGGGCTGCCTGACCCCGCATTCCTCACGCTGCTTCACACGGACCTGCATTCCAGATCAGTCTCCCTCCCCTTCTGGAATGGAACCACCTGAGGGCAAGAAGCGCGTGCCTTCGTCCGGCCCCCCGTGCCCGTCGCCCGGGCCAAGCACGGTCCTGGCATCACCGCACTCCCTCAGTCCCTCGAGTGGCCCCTACCACGTGAGGGCATGGGCCAGGTAACAGAGCTGGGCACAGAGCCGATGCTTAGCGACCACCTACCGACGCCAGGCACTGGGGAAGTACTCGCCGTGAATTCGCTGAGCCCCCACAACCCTGCAAGGCACACTCTGACGCTCCTCGATACACAGGTGCACGGAGAGGTTAAGCAACTTGCCCGGGGCCAGAGAGCCAGCGAGCATCCATGGCAGGATGTCCCACGAGGCAGTGTGACTCGAGAGACAAAGCCTTAACCGGTGTCACAACTGTCCAGAGGAAACACTCCATCTAGGGCTGCGTCTGCGGGCCAAGCTCACACGTCAGCCAGCACCTGTGAGGAGCTCGGCTCCCACCCCATGAGGCCACAGGCCTCCGCTGTGACCAACTGCAGGACACCTGCCACCACCCAGGAAACGATGCAGGGCCGCACGGCTCATAGGTGAGGCGGCAGGGAACGACCTGGGGGGGCCGTGCAGAAGGACAGCAAGACCGGGGGACAGAGACCAGGAGGCTGAGCGCTAGTGTAACGTGGGCGCACCGGGCGAGACAGGCTCCCGCACCCCCTGGAGCGCCCACGGGAGGAGAGCCCACGGGATGCTTTCGGCACCGCGCCCTCGCACCAGCTCTACGAGCGCGTCCCACAAACGCCAGCGTGCGTCCCAACAGCACACACAGGAGAGGAAACGGAGCCGGGCGTCCGTCCCATCTGCGGGTGGGAGCCGGTCTGTGTCAGGCGCCCCGCACCACGGCCCCTATCTGTTCCAGTTTTCCAATTTCTTCCGGGGGGCTGAGGACACAGCACGCGCTCTCACAGCTCCTCCTGGAGGCTCTCGGGAAGAACCCACTCCTGGCCCTCTCTCCGGCTTCTGGAAGCGCTCACCCTCCTCCACCTCGACGCCCCCACGGCAGGGGGCCGGGTCCTCCCGACAGGACACCCACCTCGGCCCCCCGCGTGCACCACGATCCGCGACCAGGGGCCCACTGGCTCCCGGTGGAGTCTCCCCACCGCGGGCCAGCTCGCCGGCACCCACACGTGCGGCCAGGCGGCTCCGGGGCCTCTGCTCCGCCCACGGCACCAGCCCGGCAGCTTCCACATCTCAGGCGGGCAAGCGCAAGGTGGGCCCGAAACACCCGGGGTCCCCCACGTGCAGCACGCCCCCAGCCTCACCTCCTTCTCCAGCTCCAGGACCGCCAGGCTTTCCTGCATCTTCTCCTGGAGCCCCAGCCGCCGCCGCAGGCCCTCCAGCTCCTCCCTGAGCAGCCCGTTGGTCTCTCGCATCTCCCTGGGGGGCCGGACACCACATCCCTCAAAGGGCCGCCACGCACAGGCAGGAGGAGCCGGGACAAGGAGTGCAGCGCCCTCCCCCCCCCCGCCCCCCGCCCCTCTGCCCCGCCACCCGCATGGCCGCTGCCCACCGCCCCCCAGCCTCACCGCAGGTAGGCGCTCTCCTCCCGCAGCTGCTTCAGCTCCCGCTCCATCTTGGGCAGCCGCACCAACTCCGACTTCATGTTCTTCACGACCGCAGCATCCTGCTCCTGCAGTGACAGCTTCTGCTCCAAATCCTGAGTGAGGCCAGGGACAGAGAGGACAGAGTCAACCTCCACGGCCCCGGCTCGCCCTCGAGGTGTGCCTCTGTGCCACGTTCTCGGCGCTCAATTCCAGGGGAGTCGTGCCCACTCGGGGGCAGGACCCTAGCGCGGGTCTGCCCCAGGGCATGCGGCAACGGCGCCCCAAAGAGACGCATCGGAGAAACACACACACGTCCCCCACGCTAGACCCACTCCTGCCACACTAGCACCCAAGTGACAAGCGAGTCTCTTCCACGTGACAAAGCCTCTCCTCTAAGATCTCTGGTTCCAAGACACCCTGAGGACGACCGGCACCCAGCAGTGGCAGGTCCCCCAACAGGCTCGGTCAGTCAACAAATGTTTACTGGGCCCAGCTCTGTGGCACGTACAGGGTCATGCAGTGGGGACAGGGTGACGCAGGACACACAGGAGGCCTCTGCACTTGCGCTCTGGTGGAAGGGCAGACACAGGCCGTGAAGGCGAGCAAATCCGGGGAGGTGGGCGGGGGGGGTGGGGCCAGGGCGGAGGTGATGTACCCGAAAACAGCACGTGGAACAGCAGAGGGAGCCGGGAGGCCCGACGGGGGAGCCGGCTGGGGAGGGGCCGGGGGGAGCCCAGGTCACTCGGGCTGGGGTCCGGAGCCCCAAGTTCCTCCGCAGGCAGGAGCCCCAAGTTCCTCCGCAGGCAGGGCCCCCACCTCCGGATGCCCAGCCGCTCTCTCCTCTCGCTCGTGTGGCATCCCCAGCACCAAGCGCGGGCGCGCCACGCACAGGCAGGCAGAGGTGTCAGCGGTACCAGGGCGCGGGCAGCTCACCGTCCCCAGGCACCCTAAGCACACCCCCACCGAGGAGGCAGGAGGGGAAGAGCCCCCAGACACAGCCTGCGTCTGAGAAGGAGTCACTCACCCTGATCCTCTGCTCTTGGTCAGCCCTCGCTTCCTGGCGGGCCTGGAGCTCCTGGACCTTCTCGTTAGCCTCCTGACATTTCCTGTCCGGAGAAAGGCACACGATGTGCAGACACAGGGGTGTGTGAAACCAGCGGCTGTCCTCACTCCAGAGGCTCTCCAGGGTGGACCCTCACAAACATACTCCACCCCCTCCCCACTCCCAGGGCCCTGTGATCCGTACCCTCGGGTCACGGTGGGTGGCGAAGTCCACACCACGTGCAGGGCCCTGCCCAGCCTGCCACCGGCCCTGGTACAGCCACAGCCGAAGACCCACCAGGGACTGGCCCCCCCCACAGCCCCCCAACCCTGCCCAGGAGCGTCCAGAGCCCTCCTAGGACATCATCTGCGAAGGCAAAGGCCTAGCTCCCAGGGACAGAACTCAGCCTTCTGACCTCGCAGACTTCTGTCCTGCTCAGAGAGCTGCCTCCACTTGGAAGTCCTCTCCCGTCCACCCCACCCACCACCCCGGGGCGCCCTACATGGCCTTTAAAGGGAGGCTCTCTGCGAGGGGAGAAACGACCGCTCTCTGCTATTGTTCTCAGAATACATAAAACACTTAGTGACCAGCTTCAGTGGCCCCTGTGTCTGCCCCAACAGCCTGTGGACAGGGAGGACAGACCAGAAGGGCCCCCGGAGGTTCTTGGGGCTTGGCACAGGCAGCACGCCTGGTTGCTGGGTGCTCAGACCACAGAGGGCACAAAAGGAGCCCGGGCCCTCCCGTTCGTGGTCTTCCACACAGTTAACAACCAGACCCGAAACTCAGCCCAGGCTCCAGCAGGCCTGCCAGCACCACGCCCAGCGAAGGCGCAGAGCCCCGCCCCCTGCACGCCCCGCCCCCGCCCCAGCACGCCCCGCTCACTTGCGCTGCAAGGCCAGCTGCTCCTGGAGCTCCTGCTTCTCAGACTCCAGGCTCTTCACCTGCATCTCCTGGTTCATCACGCTCCACTGCAGCTCCGAGACCTTCCCCTTCAGCACGCTGATGGTCTGAGAGCAGAGCGGGCGGCCCAGAGCAGCTGAGCGGCTGCCGGCGCACAGAGGGGAGCCGCCCACCCCGCGGCGTGGGACAAATGCACCCACGAGAGCCTGCCCCTCCCATCCCCCTCCTGAGGGCAGGGACACAACCTGGGAGGGCATGCCACCCCTCACCCCATCCCTGGCTACGCGGCCTGCCTCGCATTTCCCTCAAGCAAATGGGAAGAGACCAGGTCGTGGTGACGGGCTGCTCCCGAGACCGCCCGGGCCGGGTGACATCCGCCACTCAGGACCCTCGCTCCTTCTTAGGGTGCTTGCGTGGCTCTCCCTCCACGCCTGCCCCGGTGTCTCCATCCGAGATGAACCCCCACCATGCCATCATCCCAGCTGAAACACTCCCTGTGAACCACAGCCAAGTCCCTGCCAACAGGTCAGAAACGGGGACTGAGGCCATCCTCAGAAGGCTACAGGAGCCCCACAGAACGGAAGAGCTGCGGGAAGACCGTGCAGACCCCATGCCCTCGTCCAGAAGCAGGGAGAAAGGAGAGCGGAGGCTGGCGAAAGCAGGGCCTTGGGACTTTCAGGGGCAGAACTTCTGCCCGGCCGTCAGACCACACCCTCACCCAGTGACCTCTAGTGACCATCTGCTGACCGCTCTCCTTCTGTGGCTGTCCCAGGGAAGCCAGCTCAGAGGCGTCCCTGTAAATTAGCCTCCTGGAGCAGAGGATGAGAACCGAGGACCCGCACCAGCGAGGAGGCCCACCCCTGCCCAGGACCCATGTTTGTGGGGGCCCAGGGGGCACTGACACAGGCCATCCACGTCCCACACTCCGGCCATCTGCGTGGTCTGCTCTGTTACGATGGCGCCTGCCAGCCTGGGAACCCAAGAAAAACGAAGGTACTAAAATACACTGATCTAAGAAGACAGCCTTCGAGAAGTCTTCCCGAACTCCAAACACGCACACCACACACCCGGTGCTGCGCCGGATACGGGACCAGACGGCTGGCCGCACGCAGGACGCCGCTGCATGGAAGCCGGGCCGGCAGCAAGAGGACTCCCTGCTGACGGACTTCTCGAACCAGGCACCCTGTAAGAGAGCGCGGTGCGGGAACAGCGACAGCCTCGGTCACCAGGGAGGGCCTTCTCCAAGGAAGTAAAAAGTAACAAACAAAATTCAGGGTCCTCCTTCCTGACTGGCTGAGACCTTTCCCACTTCCATGGCAGCAGCCTCCCCCCCATCCGGCTCTGTCCCCCGGCCCCCGTGGGCCGCACACCGGCCTCCCGCACGCAGGCCCCGGGGAGCACGCAGGCCCCAGGACGCAGCTCGGGCAAGCACGCCAAGGGCGACACGGGGACTTGTCTTGAGCCGATCACGGCTCCGCTCCTGCCAGCATCCACATCAGAAGACAGATGTAGGAACAACGTTAACATACTCCCCAGCGTTGCCAAGGCAAAAATAACCTGCCGCTTCCCGAGATCTATCAAGTGGAGACGCACGCAGAGACAGAATACCAACGATCCCGCGCCCCCGCTCCTCCCCCGGCAGCGCTTCATCTCCTTCCTCCCGGCGCCCGCGAGCCGCAGCAACACCGCAAAGGGACAGGGAAGGTCAGGAGAGCCCCGTGTCCACCAGCATCAGCGTCTGGGCTCTGCTTCTGAAATTTATACAACCTTCAACGGGTCGAGGGAATAAGGAGCAGGGCTCAGATGTGCTCTGGCTTCAAAGGCACTCTCAGATGCTAACAGACCTACTAATCAAAGACATGCAAATCCAGAAGCACCACTTACGTCTCCGGAAGGGAGAAAAAAAAGGTATTTAGGTATTTCCAGAAGACTTCCAGAAGATCCACGACAGGAAAGGCTACAGGGAAACCAGAACCCTCAACGATGCTGTCAGGACAACACGGCAACTGTCAGCAGAAGCCAGCGACCTCAAACCCCACTCCTAGGAACGCGCCTGAGTGAGCAACTCAATAGAAACAAAGTACACGCCACCTGCCGCGTTCGTATCTCGTACGTACTCATACCAGGACGCACGCACGTAAAACAGTTTTTTACATGACACAACACGGGCTAGTCGACCATTAAAAGTCCTAATGACAGAGACTAAGACAACGTTTGACTCATTAACTGAAAACCACGAGTGGAAATAAGGATCTGTATCCAGATCACGACGGACGACGCAGAAACCATCGGCGCAGGTGCGGGAAGGGGACTCTGAGGAGACCGGCCCCGCACGACGCGGCCGCCCCGGGGAGGGCCCTCACCTCGCCGGCCGCGGCCAGGCCGTCCTCCTTCTCCCGAAGCTTCTGGCCGGCGGCGTCCAGGCTCTGCCGGCACCGCCTGTGGCGCTCCAGCTGCTCCTTCATCCTCTCCTCCGCCTCGGCCTCGCGCTCCTGCAGCTGCCGGATGCGCGTCAGGAGCTCCTGGTTGCGGTCCACCTCGCGCTGCCAGAGCAGGGACAGAAAGCGGGGACAGTGAGCGGGGCGGGGGGGGGGGGGTGGTGGCCCAGCCCATCCTCCCCGGGGACAGGCGCGGCCATGCCACACACCCCACTCCCGCAGGGAGAGGCCCCGCGGCGCACATCACCTCCCGCAGCCCTTCACCCCCGCCACGCGTCTTATGCCGGGAAGCCAGCCACAGGACCTAGACTCCATCGCTCTGATAGCCCCGGGGGGGGGGGGGGGTCCCGAGAGCCAACGGTCGGCCACGGGGAGCTTACCTTCAGCCCCAGAAAGGAAGGGACCACAAAGCGGGCACCTAATGCTGCTGGCCTCTGAGCGCTCCCCAGGAAGGGGAGCCGCGCAAGCCCCCTGCAAGGTCCGCCAGCACCCCCAAGGCAAGTGCTCACCCCAGGGCTCTCCAGCCCAGCACCACGGGGGAGCAACACGAAAGTGGGGACACAGCTCAAGGGACACACGGGAATAAGGAGCTACAAGTGTGATCTCCGAACAGCCAGGGGACCCTTCTGCCACGGAAGCACGCCACAGAGCAGGGTGCGGCATCTCCGTTCGGGCTGCCAGTCCCAACTGCACACAGGGCAGTCTGTGCAGGTCCCCAGACCTCAGACACCAACCGGAGTCTCACCATCTAGAGGCTCCAGAGTCCCACCCACTGCCAAACTGGCATCCCTGAAAACCCACAACACGTGTCCCAGACAAAGAAACCACGTGAGAGCTGCTCGCTCAGGCGGTCCAGGTCCCACGCAGCCGCATCTGCGGGTGGGAAGGGAGAGGCCTCTCAGAGAGAGAGGCCATGCTCAGCGAGGGCCCGGGGTTAAGCGCAGCCCGCATCCTTGGATTTCCCCAAGACAAAACTTCCACCGACCCTGCAACGATGCCCCACTCATTCCAACATATCCTAAGCACCTGTAAGGTGCCACAGCCCGTGCTGGACCCTGGAGACCCAGAGCCGCCAGGACAGACTCTGCCCTTGACAGACTTACAGCCCAGGAAAATTCCAGGAGCTCCACACCCCGTGCCTTCTGCCTGACAGCCAGGCGGTAACACCAACACGACAATTCCTACCATCTCGTGGCCCCTGGTGCCACCTCCACACCCCTAATAAGGCACTTCGTTACCACGGCCTTCCCCTGTCCCTCCCAGGACGACCCTGAACAGCAGCTAACACCACACGTTAAGAGAGAGACCCCCTCAGAGCGGCACCAGGACAATGCCAAGGCCACGGCACCCACTCGCAGCCCATGTTTCCGGGCTACTGGGCCCACACAGCACACCGTGGCCAGAAGCCTGCGTACCAGGTCGAACACATCAAATTAGCATCACGCCCTCGAAGACATCAGCTATTTTTACAGGATGAGGAAAGCATGCAGATATGCTACGTAAGGCAAGAACAGGGCCAGACACCCACCCCTGGGAAAGCGTAGGCAGGTCAGAGACTTTCCGGTCCAATGCTTTGCTGGAGTCTGGCAGCATTTCCACAAATCATCAGCACTTATTAAAAAACCCTGGTGAAGTGCTGTTGATCAAAGCAAAGGAAGCAAGGGATTTATGCCCTTAGTAAAAACCTAGCACCTTCTCTAGGTAACACGCTTTCCCAGCCTGCCCAGGGTAAGCCAGGGACAACAGGAAGTAACCCCAGGCTGGAGGTCTTTTTTTTCTTTTAATTTTTAATTTTTTTTAGAGAGAGAGAGAGAGAGACACACACACACAGAGTGCGAGCGGGGGGGCAGAGAGAGAGGGAGACAGAGAATCTGAAGCAGGCTCCAGGCTCCGAACTGTCAGCACAGAGCCCAACGCGGGGCCCGAACCCACGAACCGTGAGATCATGACCCGAGCCGAAGTCGGCGCTTAACCGAATCAGCCACCCAGGCGCCCCTGGAGGTCTTTGCTCTGGGCCCTGTAACCACGTGAGCAAGACTGGTGCAGCCTGGACCTGAGACCTCCATGCAACCCAGTGACTTTCCAAGCCTGTCGCCCGGTGGCACCTGGTATTTCTGCTGGATTTACACCCCAATTCTTGGGAGGGGTGAGGAGAACAGGCAGCCCAGCAGAGAGGAACGCCCACCGGCACCTGGCCAGGCAGACGGCAGGCAGTCCTCCCCCGTGCGCTGCCCCCTCAAGGACATCGAGCAAAGTCACTCTGTGGCCTCAGGAGGGAGAGCACCTTGGCTCCCAGCCAGGAGGGTCACCTGCCCGACGGCTCAGCAGGCACCGTGCACAATGCCCTACGCCGGGCCCGGCTGCCCACACTCACCTCGTGGCTTCTGACGGCCGGGCCCGCCCACTCGCACCCACCTCATAGCGCCTGGCGCTGGTGCTGGCCGCCCGCTCCAGCTCCACTCGCGCTCTCTTGTGGCTCAGTTCCATCTGCGTCTTCTCCCGCTCCACCTGGACGACCTGGGACTTGGAGCGGATCCGCTCGGCTCGTTCCTCCAGCTGAGCAGGTCACACCCGAGGGAGAGAGAACCCTCAGCAGCCGTGCCAAACAGCTGGGGGGCTCGTCTGACACTCACACACTGACACCTGCTCCCAACAGGGCCCGTACTCAGCCTTGGGGGAGAAGGACGGATGCCCGGTCTTTTGTTGGAAAACAGGTACACAGAGGCAGTAAACAGAGAGAGGAGACAATAACAGGAAGAGAAGGACCTATTTTTTTTTCAATTTCTTTTAGTATTTATTTCTTTTTGAGGGAGAGAGAGAAAGATAGAGAGAGAGAGAGAGAGACAGAGCATGAGCAGGGGAGGGGCACAGAGAGAGGGAGACAGAATCCGAAGCAGGCTCCACGCTCCAAGCTGTCAGCACAGAGCCCGTTGCGGGGCTGGAACCCATGGACTGTGAGATCGTGACCTGAACCGAAGTCGGATGTTCAACCGACTGAGCCCCCCAGGTGCCCAAGAATGATATGTTTTAATAAGGCGGTGTATATGCTTGTTTTAGAGAAAAGAGCCAATTAGTTTCCTATTGCTGTGCAGCAACTTACAACAAACTTAGCAGCTAAAACCCCACGTTAGCCGCCGTCAGGCTCTGTGGGCAGAAGGCCAGGTCATGTGATCAGGCTCTCACAGGCTAAAATCAACACCCAGTGGCCACGCTCCAACCTCATCTGGACCATGAGATCCTCTTCCACACTCACGTGGCTGGAGGACCGAGGTCCCGTTTCCTTGCTATCAGCCCTGTGCTGCTGTCGGCCCCTGCCACGTGGCCCCTGTCCACCTCCAAAGCCAACAAAGGAGAATCCCCCATATGTGGAATCCCTCTCCTGCTCTGTCTCTGACTTCTCGATCTGATCTAGTGACCTAGGTTTAAAAGGCTCATCTGAGTAAGTCAGGCCCACCATCAAAAGGTCAACTGACGGAAGTTCTTAATTCTGTTGGCAAAATCCTGCCGCCACAATACCCAGTGTTTAAGTAGGAGAAAGTGTGGCCCACCTGGGGCCGGGCATTCGGGAGCCGTCTTACAAGTACACCCACCACAGAGGGTAGGCACAGAAAGGTGAGGTCAAGCCTTGAAGGGCCTCGGAGGACACGTCAGTTTCGCAGACCCACTGACTGTCAGGGTCTCTGGCTCACGTGGACGAGAGCCTGACCACTCCAAGAATGCCTGGTAGCACAGCAGCTCCAGAGCACGAGAAAGAAACGCAGAATCTCAGGCTGCGCCCCACAGATGCCAAATCAGAATCTTCCTCTTAAACATATCAGGTATTCATGTGCACATTGAAGCGTTACGGCGAGTGGTTCTCAGTTCCACCAGGGATGCTTGGCAACGTCTGGAGACGCTGTCGACCATCAAAAGACGGGCAAGCAGTACGTGTTCACTACCGGCATCCCGCGGGCAGAGGCCAGGGATGTCGCTCAACACCGCACAAGGCACAAGCCTGTCCTGCAGAACAAAGAACCACCCACCCCAAAACGTCAGCCGAACCACGGATGAGAAATCCCAGGCCAGGGGAAAGGTATCTTCTCTACCCACCCCCCCACCCCCCGTCTCTGGGGGCTCAAGTCCACACTTCACTCCTCTGACACTTTCTCTCACTTCCACCCCCACCCGTTCAAGTGGGGGAGTTCCGAAGTGCACCTTCTGTCAGACTCACTGGCCTTCCCAGCCTCAGTCTGTGCCTGCAGTTAGGGCTCCCAGCTCCCGTGGGCACCACTGCACAGGGACCAGGAGTCCCAGAGAAACAGACCCATGGACACATCTTCCTGAAACATCGACTGCGACTGCATGTGAAGGAAAGTAACCGAAACATGTTTATGTCAAAACCAACAATGACATGTAGCAGAGCGACTGTAAACACTTTCCCACGGAAACAAGAGGCTTAAAAAAAGGGCAGGGGGGCGCCTGGGTGGCTCAGTCGGTTGAGCGTCCGACTTCAGCTCGAGTCACGATCTCGCGGTCCGTGAGTTCGAGCCCCGCGTCGGGCTCTGGGCTGATGGCTCGGAGCCTGGGGCCTGCTTCCGATTCTGTGTCTCCCTCTCTCTGTGCCCCTCCCCCGTTCATGCTCTGTCTCTGTCTCAAAACGTTAAAAAAAAAAGTTTAAATAAAAAAAAAAAAAGGGCAGGGGGCCCGGAATGGTAGTCAAAGCACTGATTTCCAGGCTCCCCCCAGACCTGTAGGTTCTCAGTTCCCTCATCTGCCATCAGGGGGCAGCTTGGTAGGGCAGAAAACCACTGACGGATGTCCCAGGCCAGCTCAGGACCAGGTCAGGGCCCTGGCAGCCTACGGCCGCAACACTCTAACCAGCCCTCTCTGGCACCCACCTACAGGGTCCCGCAGACTGAGGAAGCCCTCCACAGCACTAGCTTACTGAAAGGTTGGCCTCTGAATTTCTAGATTCTATAGTTCCGACAGGTTGGCCAAAAGTTGCCAGACATTTGCATCAACAAAATTGTAACGCTTTTGTAGACCAAAGCTGCTAACTTCTTATTTTGCCAGTGAGCAACTCAAACAAACAAAAAAAAGCACAATTGCCACTAGCGTTTCTAAAAAATGCTTTAATGGCAAAAACAAATCTAAAAGATTCAATTTCAAAATAAAAAACAGTCCTTGCCAAAAAACGGCAGCGAGCAGCAACTCAGCCCACAAACAAACAGAAATCATTCAATTACTCAGCAAACGAATGCACACAAACACACCAGCATGTGTTTGACCAGATGCTGCCTGGGCCTCCCTGGGGCTCCCGGGCTCCATCAGGGGCCGTTTCCCTGGGATGGCTCAGGCCGCACAGCACAGGGGAGCTGCTGGACATCGGCAGTGCAGAGGGGCGGGGGCCGGGCCCAGGAGCAGACGCCACCCCCTGCTTGGGAGGGCCCAGTGATCCCTGCCCCCATGAGACTGACCCCACAACTCTGTGGAACCTCAAGTCCTCCAGAAAACCTGACCCCTTTATCATGGTGTTCGGTCAGTGTTGCCAAGGAAGTGAAATAAAGGAAATAGGACTGTTTTTATCGCAAAACTGTAAAAGCCACATCACGGCAGAGCGAAGCCAAGATCTGCAAACGCCCCTCCCACCCCCCACAGTGGTCTGAGACCAGGGCACACCCAATCTTTCTCTTTCTTGGAGACCCTTCCCGACCCGGGGACCGGGGGACCCGAGTGCTCCCCGGCACAGGCCCCACCTATGGCGTGTGTCTTCCCACCTGGAGCCCTGGAGCCCCTCCCGCGGAGCCCCTCCCGTGGAGCCCCTCCCGCCGGGGGCGCTCACCTGCATGCTCTCCTGGTACTGCATCTGCAGAGAGCCCTGGGCGGAGGTGGGAGCGTCCAGTCCAGATCCTGCCTCCACCCGCTGAGAAATGAAGTTGTTCAAAGACCTCAGGGTGGACAGCACCGTGGTGTTCTCCCCCAGGTCGTCCATGGCCACTTGGCTTCTGCAGGAAGACGGGAAGGGCCCACGGTGAGCGTCTACAGGCACCATTAGCTGCGCCACCGCCGGGGGGGGGGGGGGGGGCCTCTGGGAAGCCTCCGTCCTCCCGACGCTCACAGTGCTCACAGCACTCCTGAGCCCATAACCACATTTCCGGGGCCAAGCGGGAGCCCACACTGCCACTTGACCAGAGAACAAACAGAGGCATCAGAAGACCACGCCGCTGAGAGCTGTCACGGTGCTGACCTGCACACCAGCGACGGACAGACGGCTCCCAGAAAAAGATGCCCAGCAGTCCCACGGCACATGGCCCCGTGAACACAAAAGACCCAGCCTCTGGGAACGAGGACCAAAGCAGGCCGCAGTGGCGAGGGCTGGCGACCCCAGCGACGCTAACCGTAATCACCGCTAACGATGACCTTAATAGGCATTGCTAGTTTCGACCAAAAAGAAACCTACGTGACGCTGAGCACTGAGCCTTCTCGAACCTCGGTTTCCTCATCTGTAAACTGAGGACCAGGAAAGCCTCTTTGCAAAGCTGCCGTGAGGATTACGGTGCCGGTCCTAAGTTTCCAGAAGGCAGGGGTGAGTCATGCCAGATCCTCACTCCGCCTGTAACTTCTCACAGGACACCTCAGACTTCACAACGGGCGAACTAGGTGTTTGCACACGTGTGAGACGTGAGAAAGCGAGGCTTCAGAAGCTACAGAATGGACCGGATCCCAGGCCCGCCTGGCTCTCAGGTCCAGTTTGTGCTCCACGAGCCAACGCGCGAACAAGACCAAGGAGCCGCATCCCCGAACGCAAGGGACTGTGGCTTCACGCGGCCGGCCCGCCCCCCCATCCACCAGCGGGCACAGGTGTGGACTGCTACAGGTGCACACCGTGTCCCCTTCGGGAAACAGGCTGGCTCGCAGGGACTTCCCCCAGGTACCAGACTGAAAACGCCTCCCCGCCAACACCCCAGCAGAAGAGACTGAGAAATCTTAGTTTGGTTGTGAGTTTCCTGTAGGAGAACCTTGGCCCTCTGCACACAGAGCCCTTCTCCTGTGCAGGCCCTGTGTCCGCCCCTGGACAACACGGCTGTCCTCACCAACTCTCAATCGCACTGGGAGGGAAAAGGGGACTGCAAGAACAGGGCAAGCGCTCAGTGCTGACAGCGGCGGCAGACAGCCGAGCTCTGCTCTGGAAGCAAACCCTTAGGTCTGCCAAGGTCAGCCCGGGGCCATCCTCTCCATCCCCCCATGAGAAACTGAGCGGGTAGGTCCTGTGCAAGAACGGATGCCTGGGATGCACTGCAACCAAGGGAACACACGCGGTGTCAACTGCCTGTAACTGGGCCACTACACGAGGCACGCGATCAGGCAGCAGCCTCCACTCCATCCCCTTTATCCCACAGACTCCACACCCCCAGGCTGTGCGCCGCCTGTCAGCTGCCCTTCTCGGCCAGGACACCGCCCGGGGGGACCTTCCGCGCAAACTCCGGGCACACGTGCGTCGCCCCCGGCCCGCCCTGGCCTCCGGGGCCTTCAGGGGCTGCAGCACGCTCCGCTAGAAGAGGCGCGGGTGACAGCACGCGGGCCGGTGCAGCTTCCCAGCCAGACGCTGGGTGGGGGTAAGCCCCGCCCCTAGACGCCACCGCCAGGGACCCCGTCCGGACCCCGGCCCGGGTTCGCACCTCAGCCCCAGCTCCTAAGACCCCGGCTCCCGCTCCCAGCACCTCGGCTCCGAGGACCCCGGTCCCGACTCGCACCCGAGCCCCAGCTGCGAGGACCCCGGCTCCGAGGACCCCGGTCCCGGCTCGCATCCCGGCACCGGGGACGCCAGCTCCCAGGACCTCGGCCCCGCTCTCACCCCGATTCCCGTTCCCAGGACCCCGGCTCCGACGACGCCGACTCCTCTCCGAGGCCCCCGCTCCGGCTTGCACCCCGGCCCCCCGCTCCCTAGACCCCGGCTTCGGGTAGCACCCCGGCCCGGCTCCGAAGACCGAGCGCGAGAGGGGGGCAGGAGGGAGGAGACCAGTGGGCAGGGGGAGGGGGCGCCACCCGCGCCCAACCTGGCTCCTCGACCCCGTCCGAAGCCCACCCGGGACCCTGACGCCCCGCCGCTCACCTCAGCTAGCCCGCCGCTCGCCGCGGCCGCCGCTCAGATCTCCCTCCTCTGCGCCCGCGCCCGCGTATCGCGAGAAGTGCCGCCGCGCTCTCGCGAGACCTGGGCAGGGCCGGCCGTAAATCCCTGAGTCCGAGCACCAGCGGGGCCGGGGACCTCCGCCTGCTCCCCGGAGCGGTTCGCTCCCTTGACACCGCCCTGGCAGGGCTCGCACCAAAGGTCGGCCCGCGGGACTGTCGGGGTGCCAGCCTTCCCACGCGGGACGGGCCTCCGCTGTGGCGGTGGCCTCGCACCGTATTGTGTGGAATAGCACGGCCCAACGGTGGCCTCTTCGGGACAAACTTGCTGGCTCTGACAACTCCCAAAATTTCGTTACGGTATTAGCTTGAATATGTTTTTAGTTTCCACAGGGTCCACTGGAAAGGCAAAATACTCTGCTTCTAGGCTACCCTCCCAGCGCCCTGTGAGCTCCCATAGCCAGCGATCATCGTCCAGTAACACAGGTCTCGCTCCCTCCTGAACCTCGTCCTCCAGGCTCACACCCCACCCGGGACCGAGCGCCCTAGGGTCTGCACCGCGCTCGGGAGGGTCTGCATCGTACCCAGCGTCTACACCACGCCCCCTAGGGTCTGCACCTCCCCCACCTCTGATCTGCCCAGTGCTCTAAGGGTCGTCACCTCTTCCCCGGTCCCGCCCCATCTCCGGAACAGCACCCCGCGCAAGAAATGGGGTGGGGAGGAGCCCTGAGGAAGTGGGGGGTATTTTCCCGTCCTAATTGACTACAACCAAAAGTAAAATGAAAAAAGGTTAAAACCAAGCCCGCAGCCCACTTCAGAGCGCTGGACTGCACCCTGGGGGACTGATGGAGATTGTGGGGTTCCCTGTCTACCCAGGCTCTCCCTCAGCTCCACCCTCAGGATTTAATCAGGGTTATAGTCCATACACTCTTATTAAGGGATAAGCACCCCTGCAGGAAATGGCTTTTTTTCTTAAATGTTTATTTTTGAGAGAGACAGACAGACAGAGCATGAGCGAGGGGAGGGGCAGAAAGAGAGAGACACAGAATCCCAAGCAGGATCCAGGCTCTGAGCTGTCAGCACAGAGCCCAACCCCGGGCTGGAACTTAAGAACCGGGAGATCTGACCTGAGCTGAAGTTGGATCCTTTAACCGACTGAGCCACCCAGGCGCCCCCCCCCCCTTTTTTTAATGACAAGTAGCTTTGAAAAAAACAATTTTTATAGAAACAAACTTCAAAGCATGGAAATCCCTTAAATAAACACAATCTACATTGTTTTATAAAGCTGCATCAAGTTCCTGGAAGAGAGTAAAAGGAAATACAGCACTCCACGTGGCTGCTTGCTTTGGCAACTCCAGTCTTAGGGGCCTGGAGTATTACAGCAACGCGGATCTCCAGCAACAAAACAAGCACACCACCCCCTGCAAAATTCACATGAAATGTCTTCCATAGCTGCCCCCGGTTCCGGTTGCTTGAAAGTATTAATTTCCACACCATTCACCAGAGAGATGGAAATTAACCCCCAGGTGGAAATTTCAGATTTTCATTCGCATTCGCTACACTGTATAACCACAGCCTGGGTGTTGCCTTCTGGGAGCAATGGTGGAAACTCTGTTACAAGTGAACAGCCAGTTGAGTCCAGTGTTACATCAAGGTTTCTCCTTCCCACTGTCTTTTCATCCTTCCTCTGCACCTAAGGTCACTTAGGGACTAGTTTTTTTCATATATCATGACCAGTGAATACACTGTTTCAAAGAAAGGTCCCACCCTCGTCCTGCCAGCCACGACCCGGATCAAGCTCTGACCCCTCCAGCCACACTCCAGGAAAGAGCTCAGACCACACTTGCAGTGAACGAGGACCACAAATGGCAGAGGCAGCCCTCAGTCCTCCACAGGCCCCTTCGCTCTTCGGTACTGTGTGGCCAAGAGGTACACCTCTGAAGATTCCTTCCTGCTGGCTCTAGGCTTCACAGTCCTGGTGTTCTGGAACTGCTCGGCCAGTCTCTTCTGTAACCCAAGGCTTTGACTTCCAGCCCACGTTTTGCAGAGGAACGTTCCGCCGGGGTGCAGAACATCTGGAGCCACGTCCAGAAGGGACGAGCACAGGCTAATGAGCCTGTCGTGATCCAGGCTCCGGATCCCTGTGGCGTTGGGTGCCATGTCACTCAGAATGACATCTGCTCTCCCGCCAGGAAGCAGCTCTCGGACTCTCTGGACGGTTCTGGGGTCAGTCATGTCAGCGGGGGACAGAAAAGTTGCCCCCTCCAGGGGGAATATGTGGAGAAGGTCTACCCCAAGCACAAAGCCCACAGGAGCACCGGGATCTAAGGAAGACAGAGTATGTTATTTATTTACAGCCTGAATCTTCCCTCAGAAATACAAATAGAAAAATAAAAGTAAAGAGTCAGGACCAACGTAAAGAGCAAACACGCCAAGAGGTGGACACGGGCCTTTCCCCACTTGTATCCATCCCAAACACACACATGGCAGGGGTGACAGTCCCCACTCTCCACACAAGGAAGCTAACTGAGGCCCAGAGAAGAGAAGTGCCTGTCCCGGGGCAGGCACCTGACCCCAACTCTGGCTTCACCTCCCTTCCAGAGGCCAGCTCTCTGTGAAAGGGTGATCTCCGAGTGGGCTTTCTGACAAACTGAACCAATGACACGTGAATGCATACAGCACCTCCGGATTAACTCAGCACTTCCGTTAGCTTAATCCACTTTCTTTTGATGCAGAAACTACTAGAAGCAAGCTGAGAAGTGGGGAAGACAAGGTACAGGAACCGATCCCTCGACCAGGTGTGAGTGGTACCAGCTGTGCAGTAGAGGCCATAGTCTCACCTGGAACAGGGCCTCGGGCCAGCACGACTGCTGTCCCTGGCCCCTCTCTGCGTCCCCGCCCCACGTTGAGGAGAGCCCTTCTCCTCAGTCCCCAGGGCATGAGGGGAGGGTGCCATCACAGATCTGCTAGTGCAGACCGCGTAGCAAAGAGGCTGTCCCACGGCGGTGGAACGTGGGTCTTCTGGCTAAGGACTGGAAGTCCAACCATCTTGAAGAGTGCATTTTTCAAAGGAGAAAACTCTCATGTTCAGCCCTGGAAAGTAGGCCATCTCACACCTCACAGCATGTACCTGACTCTCGTTAGTATCCCAGGCGTCATTACTTCGGGAAGGGGCCACTAGAGGCAAATACTTTGGGTGCATCTGTACACCTTCTGGCAGGAAAAGAAACCGGACATTCTATCCACAGCCTTTGCTTCGGCCGCTGCTTCCTACGAGTCAAACCTGGCCGTGCTCCTCCTTCCCCTGAGGAACGGTTATACAGGGACAGGAGCCATTAAAATCCGTTGTTAGTGACGAATGGATACAGAAATTGTGGTTTATATACAAAATGGAACACTACGTGGCAATGAGAAAGAATGAAATATGGCCTTTCGTAGCAACGTGGATGAAACTGGAGGGTGTTATGCTAAGTGAAATAAGTCATACAGAGAAAGACAGATGCCATATGTTTTCACTCTTATGTGGATCCTGGGCAACTTAACAGAAGTCCATGAGGGAGGAGAAGGGGAAAAAAAAAAAAGAGGTTAGAGAGGGAGAGACCCAAAGCATAAGAGACTCTTAAAAACTGAGAACTGAGGGCAGATAGGGGGTGGGAAGGAAGGGAGGGTGGGTGATGGGTATTGAGGAGGGCACCTTTTGGGATGAGCACTGGGTGTTGTATGGAAACCACTTTGACAATAAATTTGACATTAAAAAAAAAAAAGATGCACTTTTAAATAAATTACAAGGAACCACATCTTAGTTATCTCTAACTAAATAAACGTAAGATTAAAAATAAAATAAAATCTGTTGTTAGGTCTGTGGGCAGGCTCAGTGGTAGGAAAAGGAACAGAGGTCTCGGACACAAATCCCTTCACTTAGGCGATATTGAGTTAAAAAAAAAAAATTGTAACCTGTTCTAGGGCCCCTGGCGGCATCCCACACCCAGTAACGGAGCTGGTTCTTTGTCCTGAACCCAGGGAACAGCACTCCCAGCCCGTGCATTCAGAAGCCCGCCAAACTCCTCCGAACCTCATTCTTCACTAGGAAAATGGGCACAAGGTCCGCACCCCAGGTGTCTGAGATTTCTGTGAGCCGGCACATATGTCATGTAATGCCAGCGATTCTGGTCCGTTCCGACTTTACGACAGGAAACACAAAGGGTAGGGATGCTCACCACGCTAGGCTCAGCTCGTGCAGCTAACAAAGGCCCCGAGGGCAACACCGGAGCCCAGCAGGAGGCTCGCTCAAGGGCACGGGACATCATTATATGGCGGACATCATCATATGGCGGGCTACACCAGCGTTTACAAGGACGCCAGGGCTTTCCACACTGAGGGTATTGGTTTCTCCCGACTGATCAGGGGAATCTTATTAACATAGAAACATTTTCTTTTTCTTTTTTTTTTTTTTTACAAAATCCTAAAATATAAAATAGGTAAAAGCTGAGTCCCTCATGTTGAGCCAGAGGGGAGAACCTTGAGCAGCCCCCAGCAGGGCCTCCGGGAGACCCAGGGCTTCAAAGACCAGGACCTGGAAAACTCTGGGGTTGACTGAGCTGTGCAGACATGGGAAAATGTCAATAGGTCAGTGAGTGGGGGGGGAAGAAGCCCTCCATTAAGGCTCCAAATCAGTAAGAAGAATGTGATTTACTATCCTTTCTGAAAAAGAAAACATACACGTGTAGTCACGTATGCAAAAACAAGTTCGGGAAGGGGGCTCTCCGACACATTCACCCACACACGGACGTGGTGACGTGAGGCACTTTTAGTCTCCGTCGTAGCTTTCCACCCGGTCTCCCGCTGTCAACACATCAGTGTCCCGTTTTCCTCATCAGCCCCTACACCAGCCACTCCGAAGAATGTGTCATCACAAAGCGGCTTGGCCACCTCCCCTGGTGGAGGGCAGCTGGCCCGCGCCCGCACACTCGGGGGTGGCCAGAGGCCCTACCTGCGCCCGCAGCGTTGACCCTCTGCACGGCCACCTGGCTCCACGCCCCGGGAGCCGCCCCACAGTCTAAGACCCGGAGGCCGGGCCGCAGGATCTGGTGCCTCTCGTTCACCTCCAAGAGCTTGAAGGCACTCCGGCACCGGTAACTCTCCACCCTCGCTGCCTTCACAAACGGGTCCCTCAAATGACGTGTCAGCCACAGGTGCTCAGCAGCGGTCCGACCCTTGTAGTGGCTCCCGGCGGTGTGAAACCTTTGCCGCTGAAGGGACGCACGTACCAGCTTCAAGGACCTGAGAAAGAAAAAGGGAGCAAACAGGTGGACATCACACAGATAGGCGGGGTCCCTGGTTCAACCCACGTGTTTTTAGAGAAGGGCCCGGAGGCCCAAATGGGGAGGAAACTTGACAAGGCGACGCAGCCAGAAAACGGGTGTAATGGCCTGCACTGAGTCCCTCCCCAAAGGGGTGTGTTGAAGTGCTAACCCCAGAAACCTCAAAACAGAAGTGGTCTTTAAAGAGGTAACTACAAATGAGGCTATACAGGCGGGCCCCAACCCGACCCGACTGGCGTCTTCATCAGAGACAGTTGGGACACAGGTGCGCGGGGAAAGACCACGTGAGGCCAGGGGCAGAAGACAGCCGTGTGCAGGTCGAGGAGAGAGGCCCCACGAGAAAAGGGCCCTGCAGCACCGTGATCCGGGTCTGCGGCCTCAGCCTGCGTTTGTGTGGTCTACGCCTGGCCTGCCTGCGGCGGCCCAAGTGCACGAACACGGCAGGCGAACTCCTTCTGGCGAAGAAGCGTGGGGCCCTCGGGAAAATTTTCTTCAGAAGGAAAACTCAAAGCTTTTCCGGTTCTGCTTCACAGGCCTGATGATGTTGACAAAGCAATCTGCTTTCTTACCCGGGACAACTTGTCCCCGGGCTCTGCGGGACTGGGAGAAGCCCCCAGGGGGCAGACCCCGCCTTCCTCGGCGCCTCGGCAAGGCCGCCAACACAGGGCCGCCAGGCCCATCTCCTAACAACTACACTCAGCCTGAAGAACGAGTTCCAAGTCTCTTTGGCAAAGTCAGGGTCTGAACGGTTTGCCGCGGGCCGGGAGCTCTCCGCACCCCCCTCACTCAACTCTCAGAACAACCCTACAAAGTAAGTTCTGCATCCGTGTTCCTCAAGGGAAGACCCGGACATCTTCACCAGGGCGCACGGCCAAAGGCCCTTCAACAACCCAAGCGTGCAGTCAAGATCCGGACACAGTAACTCGGTGATGGCTGCCTTCTTTGCCCCCCGGGGTCTCTCGGAAGGAGCACACAGCCATCCTGGGCACCAGAACCAACGGGGCCGGTTGGGGGAAGGCCGGAAACGGGGTCACACAGGCCCTGTCCTCCAGCGCCGGCCCACACCTAGAGTTCGGCCACACGGGCCACTGGTGCCTCTCCAGTGCCGTGCCACAGCCGTCAGGCCTGCCCCAGCAGCGCCCGCCCCTGCGCCCTCCAGCTGCAGCACCCCTTCACCTGCGCCCTACGCTCTCCGTAGCCCTCCACGCTCTCCGCCCGCCCGCCGCTCCTCGGAAGCCGTCCGGACTACTGACTTCGGGCCGGAAGTCCTCCCCTAGGCGCTTCGCCGGGAATGACCGCGTCTCTGCGCCCCTTCCCCGCGGACGAACCTGGGACGCGCCCCCGGCCCCTCCTCCTCCCGCACGCATGCAGCAGGCGCCCCCATAAACGCCGACTGAGCGCACGACCTCGCCCGGCACCTAGCTCACAGCCCCACTCACCGAGCCATGGGCGCCGATCCGCTCCCGTCCCCCGCGCCGGAAGTGCCGGCCTCGCTTCCGGCCCGAGGCCACGCCCCCCCCGCTTCCGCGGCTCCCTTGTTCAGAAAGCGCGCGCGATCCCGGGTCTGAGGACAGGGACCGGGGAGCCCGGGAGCGGAACCCGGGTCAGGTGAGCAGGGGAGAGGGGAGGGGGCCGGGGAGCGGAGCCCGGGTCCTGCGAGCGGGGGGGGGTGGGGACCAGGGACGGGGTGGGGGAGGAGCCAGGGAGGGGGGAGAGGGGTGCGGGACCAGGGGGTGGGGGGGCCAGGTGAGCAGAGGTCGGAGGAGAGGGATCCGGAACCAGGGCCTGAGCCTGGTGTTCTGTGGATACGATCTTTCAAAACTCTGGTGAGGGACCTCGGTGTACCGACCACTTGACTCGGAGACCACCTTCCCGGGCCTGTTGCAGCCTCCCAGCCGCTGACGTTCGGAGGGGCCCTCTGAGGACCCTCTAATTGTGGTCCCAAGCCGCTTGCTCCAGGACCCAGGGGACAACTGAACTTCAAAAGCCCGTTAGACCCAGATTGGGGTCTTCCCGAAGTTTGACCTTGGGTCAGACTGAGCCTCTTCGAGCTGCAGTTTATTGATCTGAAAACGGAGAAAGCAAGTCTTAGCTCACAAAGTTCTTGGGTCTACTAAACAGAATGATTTTTTAAAGGAGGTATACAGCCAGTGCTTAATAAGTGATAGCTGACACTCCTGGTATCTGCCTCACCACCACAAGTCACTCAGGAAGCCAGGGCTCTGGGCACGAACCAGTCAGCATCACGACAGAGGACACAGGCAGACAGGTAGGCTCGGCCACAGAGACCCACTTTGGCCAGGACCTACCCCCAAAACCAGGACCCAGCTGTAGCTCCCTTTTCTCAGACAGCGTGGCTTCCCACGAGGATCCCTGCTCCTGGATCCTTCTCATCCGGTGTGGTCCCCAGGGTAAGAGACTTGTGAACGGTGGCCCCAGGCTGGGACAGGGATGGATGCACAGAGGGTCCTGGTCCTCCTCCATGTGTCCAGCAGCAACCCAGGCATCACCCTTGGAGTTGTCCTCTGGACCACGCACACCCGTTCGAGCGAGAGGGGCCCTTGTGGCTCCAGTGCCAGAGCCCAGAGCAGCAACAGTTGTGAGCGGATTATGAACTGTCGCAGGAGGGAGGACCAGCCAGCCCTCGCTGGGCGGGCTCTCTGCCAGGAGCCAGGAGCTCCTCGAGACTCTATAGCTCTGTGGTGAAGTGTGGAAGGCATATCCCAGCAGGCCAGAAGAAGGCCCCACTGATGAAAAGGCCAAGGCCAAAAGCCTGAGCCGAGAACCATCGGCTAACCCGCCTGGTTGTGTTGGGGCCACAGGGGGTGGACTGTCCACGGGCTGGACACAGGGGCAAAAACAGCCCTGTGCTGAGGAGGGGGAAGGGTTGACATGGCCCTTTCCTAACCTGCTCCATCAGCCCTGGCAATCCCAAGGCCTGGACACGGGTGCCACTGGATTCGGAGGGCCAGGCCTCTTTCTACTCTGGAAGCTCGTTTGTTCGGTTTCCATCTGGCATGAGGCGAGCCTCTTGTGGCAGGGCTGGGAGGTTACCACCAGGCAGATTCCCCCCTGCCTTCCCCAGCACGTTCCCATCTCACCGGGCCCCTGGCCTCATCCACACTCCGCGTGCACCCAGGTCAAGCTGACCCAGCCTTCTTGCCTTCCTCAAGGGGTCCCCGGGGGACCATGGGCGCCTCCAGGCTCTACACATTGGTGCTGGTGCTGCAGCCGCCGCGAGTTCTCCTGGGCATGAAGAAACGAGGCTTCGGGGCCGGCCGGTGGAATGGCTTCGGAGGCAAAGTTCAAGGAGGAGAGAGCATCGAGGACGGGGCCAAGAGGTGAGGGAGGGGTGGGCCTGACCACAGAACCAGCTCCCAAGGGTGACAGCCTACAGCTCCTTATGGAGCTCTTGGGTCTCAGTTTCTTCATCCCAAAAATGGGAATAACGATGACCCTTCCTGCCTCTCAGGGGTGTGGAGATTGAGGATGTAACCGTACAGGATTTGGACCAGTGGGGAGTGCCCAGGGCACGTGAGCTGTTGCTGGGGGCGCGGGAGGGGCTTTCAGGACACATTTGGGAAGCCGCTGTGGCGTGGCGACTTCCGGCTGGTCAGTCATTTGCTTTCCTCGTGCGTTCAGGGAGCCGATGACCAGCTCTTCTGTCTGAGCCTGTTCACACACAGTCTCCGTTAGTCCTCGGCACAGCCTGCCTCACGCGGGCAGGAACCAGAGCCCAGAGCGGTTGACGGCTTGTCTGAGATCACACAGCTCTCCGACATCGGTCCCCTTGCCCTTCCTTGTCCTCACGTGTGGAACAAATGAGACTGTGTGTGCAAACATCACAAAGCGCTCCACAAGCTTTCGCTACTACTGATGGCATTCTGAAGGAAGTCAGCAACCTTAATTAAGGCCGCTTTCCCCGGGGAAGAGACCAGATCCCCACATGCATACTAATGAGGCTTCTGGAAAGGAAGTCAGCTGCAGGCTCCGCAGCCCGATGGTTCTCAAGTTTGGAGTTTTTTAAACATCACAACCCACGTAAGAGATGTTTACGTTCTGATACAACAATGCTCTTACCACACGAAAGTACGCGCTCACGTCCCGCTAACATAGTTCCTATCCTTCGGGTTTTTTTAATTGCTGGTCACAGTCCAACAAGTTGACTTCATGGTGCACGACTGGGCCAAGTCCTGGGTGTGAACGGCCGCGGGTGTGATGTCCCTGGCGTGCACGTCCCCCTCCTAGGCATGGGACCCGGCGTGCTGCCGCCTGTGGTCATTTGTTTGGGCAAGCACTAGGCAGCGTGGCCAGGCTGCCCCGACAGCACACGGCGGGGGCACAGGCCGGTCTGCTGAGACTCGGGTCCCCTGAGCCTCGCTACCCGTGGAACCTGGACAGAAACAGTTGGAAGCCAGCACCCCCTCCCCCCAAGTCGAGCTCAGTGTCAGGACACAAGGAACAGGTCCCGACCGCCCCCCTGCGGGGCTCCCATCTAGTCCGGCTGCCGGGCTCACGGGGACGTGTGCAGAGAGCGGGTCTAGCAGGCACCCAGCAGTGCGGGGCATCCAGAATAAAGAGTGAGGGCAGATGACTGGGCACAAAGGAGAACTCCCAAAGGACTTGGTGTCCGGTCTGGTCCGAGCAGGTGGAAGGCAGGAACGAGGCATCCGAAGAAGCACCGAGGGCCAGAGGGCGGGGCTGTGCAGAGGCGTGTGACGGGACCGCGGGGGGGCTTCCCTTCAGCCCCCTGCCGTCCTGGTGGTCAGGAGCCTCCAGGCCCCCGATTTCTTAGGACCTTTCCTTTTCGTCCTCTTGCTGTTAGCATTTCCTGAATGAGACACACCCGTGAGAAACCAGCAGTCACCCCAGAGCCTCAGTACTGAGTGTGACAGCTGCCTTCCCACAGAGCAGGCTGGAGATCGGGCAGGAAACGAGCTTCCTCAGGATGGGAAGCATGTGGCCTCTATCCCCCGGATACAACTAGCACCCATCCGGGTCTGCCTCCCTCTGCCGCCGCGTCCAGACCACCCCTCCCCACCTGGACAGGTGCTCTGCCTCCTACCTGGCCTCCCTGCTCTGCCCTTGTCCCCCTGGGTCCATTCTCCACTCAGCCCCTGGGCAACCTTCCCGAAACCGGGTCAGGGTCTCTCTCGTTCGTGTGTGAAGTCCCTTTATTTATTTGTTTCCTTTTACTTACTTTAGAGAGAGCGCAAGCGGGGGAAGGGCACAGGGAGAGAGAGAATCCCAAGCGGGCTCCACGCTCCACACGGAGCCAGACTCGGGGCTCGAACCCACAACCGTGAGATCGTGACCTGAGCCAAAATCCACCAACTGAGCCTCCCAGGCGCCCCGTGAAGTCCCTGTAATAGCACCCAGTGCTGTTAAACCGAACCTCCGGTTTCACCCGTGGAGCCCCCTCGTGGCCCAGCTTCACGCCGCTCCAGCCGCTGCCCCTCACCCTCCCAGCTGTTGCCCACCCCACTCTTCCTGGCTCCTCACCTGGCCAACCCCCCGCAAAGTCTCCGTGAGCCCAGGACTGGAGACGTCGCACACACTTGTCCCGAAGTGCACGTGCACCCGTCTTCACCAGGGGACGTTTAAGGGATGGGCCCATCGTGTGGCCAGCACGTGGCCCAAGACATGGAAAGGGCCGCCTGCACGCTGGCCTCCTCACGGCTGAGGACTCGGCCTGTTCTAAAGCATCACATAAGCGCGGCCACACGGGTGCGCCCTCTGGTGTCTGCCCCCCACTCAGATCTTTTGCCCTTGTTTTTAAACGGGGCTGCCTGTCTGAGAGATTTGCAGTTCCTTATACATTTGACGTCTTTATTGATTTTCTGCTTGAAGTGTCCAGCCAGGACGGTGGATTCATCCACTTCTCTGTGCGGTGCCATTCATTTTTGCCTCCCGTAGCTTGACTATCATCAGGTGCATACGTATTAAGCATCCTGTCGAGGAGAAGTGGTCCCTCCCGCAGGACGGAATCCCCTTTATTCCTGCCGAACTTGCTGCTTTGAAGTCAGTTCTAAAACCCGTACAGGTACTCCTTTCTTCCCTTGACTAGTGTTAGCCTGGTGTGTTTCTCTCCGTTTACTTTCAATCTGCGTTTTTTCATCTTGATCATTGTATACTTTGTGCTTTTAATCTTTCCGTGCAACGTGGGCTCCGTGCGGACAGCACCGGCTGGTCTTGTCTTCAGATCCACTCTGACGATCTTTCTTTCGCCGGAGCCCGTGGACCGCTGACGTCCCAAGCGGTGGCTGGTACACAGATGGGTTAATATCCACCAGATTCGGTGGTTTTCGGTTTGTCACCCTTGTCCTCTGTTCCTGGCTTTGTCTTCCACCCCTTTTCTCCATTCTGTGGTTTTAATTGGGCACTTAAAGGATTCCATTTTCTCCCCTTTTTAGAAGGTCAGCTATACTTCTTTAATGTTTAGTGCACACCTCAAAGTTTGCAATACGCATTTGCACACGATCCAAGTGCACTTTCAGATAACACTGCCCCCCGCCCCATGGGTGGTCTGAGGGCCTCTTGACAACAATCCTGATTCCAACACCCAACCCTGGGTGCTCACTGTTCACCTTACACACGTGCACGCACACATGGGGCACACCAACACGGACACGTCGTCGCCAATAACCTCAAACAAACTCTTACCCACTCAGTCGATCGAGAATAAAAGTCAGAATGGTTTTATCTTGCCTTGGCTCACTCCTTCAGTCCTCTCGCTTTCTTCGTGCAGACCCAAGTCTCCACCATTGCCCTGTTCTCCAAAGACCTCGCTCTCGTGTTTGTTAGGAGGCTGGTAATGGGGCCCCTCAATTATTGTGTGAGAAAATCTTTATCTCCCCTTCCTCTTGATGGGAAGTACAGAATCCTAGGTTGGTGTGTTTTCTGTCAACACTAAGTATTTCGCTCCCTCTCTCTCTGCTCGCTCGGTTTCTGGGGAGCCAGATTTGACTCTCATCCTGGTTCCTCTGTGGCCAAGTGTTTTGTCCTCTGGTTTTAAGATCTTTTCCTTTTCTTTGATTTATTACACTCTGAAGGAAACGTGCCTGCAGGTAGTTTTCTGGTGTCTGCCTCACTTAGAGTCCTCGGAGCTCCCGGGATCTGTGGTTCAGCGTCTGACATCAGTTTGGGGAAATTCCCAGCGACTACCGGAGTCACTGCTGTTCTTCTGCCGGTGTTCCCATCGCACGTGGGCCACACCTTTCCTGGCTGTCCCACACCCGACATTCTGTTCTGTGTTGTCCCATCTTTGTTCTCTTTGCTGTTCGGTCCTCAGGCCCAGTGGGCTGCAGTGTCCTGAAGTTCGCGGGTCCCCCTTGGCCACGCCCAGTCTGCTACTGTGTCCTCCCTGGGGCTTGTCTTTTCATTCGTGATGATGTTTCTACGAGAAGAAGTTTCATTTTAGTGCGATCTTTGCCTATCCCAGGCTGGAGACCTTCTCCTAAGTTTTTCTTCTGGAACGTTCAGGACTGTTAGATCTTCATCTGGAATGGAGTTTGGGATAAGATGTAGGGCAGAGGGTCGAGACTCGTCCGTCAAGACGTCCAGCTGACACAGCATTACTGAAGAGACCACGTTTTCCACTGTGCTGCAGTCCCCTGTCGTAATCACAGGGCAGATATGACATGGCCTGACCTCCGTTTCCTGTCGCGCTGTCCCCAGTGCCGCACGAAGGGCACCTGGGGGTCTGGGGGCCCTCAGAGTCAGGTTTGGGCCGTAGGCGGGTGCAGCGTCCCATCTCTGGACCCCAGCAAGGCCCCAGGGCACGGTGTTCAGAGCGCCCCAGAGGAGCAGCGGCCGAAGCCGAGCCCCAGGACCGCGGAGCCCCCGCGCCCACCCAGACGCTCGGCCGCTGCTGTCTTGTGTAATGCGTTCCTCATCCTGCTCTCTGCCATCTGGGGAGCTGAGTGTCACACACACGATCCGACACTTTAGCAAAACCGAGGCTGTCGTCCCCGCTAATTACCCCAGCCCGTGAAGTAAGGTTATCGATACTTCATGCACTGCTGTGTATTCAGGGAAGACGAACCAAAACTAGTCAAAACATCAACCACCAGGTGAAGTTTTTAAAACCCAGACCCACCGGCCTGCTGCCAGAGCAGTGGGGGAGGCCCGGCGGATGCCAGAGCCTTTAGCTGGGGAAGCCACCTGCACCCCCCCAAGTGAAGACATTCATTTTTTTAGGTCAAGTCTAATTTTAAGCACGTCCCTGAACAAATTCCAGCTTTCAGAGCCTCAGTCGGCCTGGTCCACAGCAGCAGCAAATGGGCGTGATTCCCCTGCAGACCTTACCGGGAGCTCAGGCTGGACTTCCCGCTGAGGAAGGCGTCTGCTCACATCAGACCGTTTGGACCCAGCGTGTGTGTGTTTCACGAGCAAAGTGGTTTCCCTGGCTTCGTACAGGCACGGGAGGTACTTACGTATTGTGTTCCTAACACAACTTGGAGCGCAAAGCCAAAAAAACCTGTCCCTACTTAGAACTGTAAACGGTCAGGCGTAACGAAAATGCTTACAGAAACGAATACATCCAGAGCAGTAGGGAAGCCAGGCTCTAAGGGAGCAAAAGACCGAGTTCCCTGGCCACTGCAGCGAGCAGCCGGGGGTTCCCCGGGGTCCGGAGCACAGGGCTTCCAGAGGACGCCGAGGGAACCAGAAGCGGGGGGCCGGAGGCGGGGCGGAGCCGTTGGCCAGGGCCAGACAGGAGAGGTATGGGGCGCGCACGCGGAGACGCGCACCACGGGGTCTCGCGCTGGACGCAGGGACAGCAGTTCCTACTCCGCCACCCACACCAGGTGGGAAACTGCTGGAACTCCTCGAGGGGCGGGGCGCCACGCTGGCCTTGCGTGGGAAGCGCGGGTCCGAGCGCGTGACGCGTCTGCAGTCGTGTAAACGGATGTGTGAAGAAGGCCCGGAAGAAACACAATGAGGCGGCAGTGAGGGTTCTCTCTGCTGACGCGTCCACCCAGGGTCTGCCAGGTTGTCCGCGGCGAACGTGACACTTGAGCAGTGAATACTTTGAAACAGAAGGGGCGTCGGGTTCTGCTGGTGGCCAGGCACAGTGCTCGGGTTGGGGGGGGGGGGGTCCCCAGGAGGAGACGACACAGCCAGACGGGCCCCAGGCTCCTGTTCCCCCCACCCCCGGGCGGCTGCAGGGAAGCCGGCCGGAGGGTTGGGGGCGTCTCCTCGGTGGAACAGACCGAGGCAGGCCCTCGCGAAGGAGGCCGTGTACAGCCGTCTGCTCCTGTGCCCTCCGAGCACGCGTGTGAGGAAGGGTGGCTCCGGGTTCAGGGCCCGAGTTCCCACGGCCCACAAAGCGGTACTCACGTGGCTGCTGCCCCCGCCCCCCAGCAACCTCCCCCCCCCCCGGAGAGAGCTGGAGCTGAAGGACCGGGTGGGAGGTTCCCAGCTCGCCGCGACCCCCGAACAGCTGAGCCCGGCCGGGCCTGGGCTGCGCCGTGGCTCGCAAGGTGTGGCACCGGTCGGCCTGTGCGCCCTGAACAGAATCGGCTTTGATGAACAGGCCCCCAGATAACCAAGTTCCTGCCAGGTCGGGAACTGTTCACGCGGGCCCGGGCGCCTGCGTCTGTGGCTCCCTTGGCCCACAGGCGGGCGTGCCCCTGCCCAGCGCCTTGCTGTGACCATTGCCCGCTTTGCCCGCAGGGAGCTGCAGGAGGAGTGCGGTCTGACCGCGGACACACTCCACAAGGTGGGCCGGATCGTGTTCGAGTTCGTGGGTGAGCCGGAACTGATGGACGTGCACATCTTCCGCACAGACAGTGTCCAGGGGACGCCCGCGGAGAGCGACGGTGAGTCTCGGGGCCTCCCCCTCTCCCTTCCCTCCGTCTCCCGGGGCAGGCGCTGCGCCAGCCCCTCGCGTCAGCCTCGTTCCTCCTCCCTCTTGCGCGGAGTGACACCGGGACACGGCCCGAGGGTCGAACTAGGAGCCTGTCGAGCTCCTCACACGACACTGCCTGGCAGTTTCTCACCAAAAGTCAGTTTAGCTCCCGGCTGAACACCATGTCCCCCTTTGCACCACCACAGAAATGCGGCCCCGGTGGTTCCAGCTGGACCGGATCCCCTTTGGTGACATGTGGCCCGATGACAGCTACTGGTTTCCCCTCCTGCTTCAGAACAAGAAATTCCACGGGTATTTCAAGTTCCAGGGCCCCAACACCATCCTGGACTACACGCTCCGTGAGGTGGACGAGGTGTAGACACAGAACCACGCTGGCCCCGCAGGCCGCCGAATCCGCTGCGAACCCGCAGTGCCGTCCATCTGTTCACCTGCTCTTGGAGCCCCGAGGCGGGACGGGGGGTTCCAGGTGGGGTGAGATGGAGAGAAGAAAGCTCTCTTACCTTTTCACATTCTTCACGGGGCCCCACGCACACCAGCCCAGGCCCATCCTCAGGAAGCTGCCTGCCTGCCGGCTGCCTATGGCCTGCACACTGGGCCCAGAGGGCGGGCTGGGCGCCGCGGTCTTGTCAGGACCATAGAGTGGGTTAGAGGGTGTGGCGTCCTTGCCCCCCGCCCCTCCTTCAAGGGCAAACCGAACACGCGAGGCCCAGGCCTAAAACCCTGGTCTGATGCATCAGAAGCCGTCACCTCCCTCACCCCAAGGGACTGGCTGTTCCTGTCCAGACTTCTGACCGCCAGGAAGGAGGGAGGCAACACTCGCTTATACGGAGAACCCACTTCACCCAAGTTTTATAAAGGGGTTTGATCACAGTTGTTCGTGTGTTTATTGATAAAGCTCTCAGAATGCAAACCGTGTGTGAACGATTCCAGTTTATTGGCGTAGTAATTGATGCCTACAGCCTTGTAAAGTGCTCCATACACAGAACTGCATCACGAAGAGAAGAAGGGTCTCGAATGCCGACAAAACCAGCCGACCTCAACCTGTGCAGAGTCCCGCACGTGCCCGGATCTGATGCCACGAGCAAGCTGGGCCCAGGCTGGAGGGACCTGGCGAAGGCACACACCGGGGCCGGGCTCCATTCCGGCCTTGCAGTCGGGATCGGGCTCTGTCCCCGTGGCACCGGGACGTCGCAGACCGTGGGAGACAAGGCAAGGCTGTGGTCTCCCTCCCGCAGTCCCAGCCTGGAGACTAGGGCCACGGAGGCAAGCTGGGACGCCCCTGCGCTCCCTGACCCAGAGCTGCTGGCAGCCTGGCCCTCCCCAGAGCGGCCCTGGCCCTGGGCCCAGAGGGAGGCTTTGTGGGGGGCAAAAGGTGGCCCCTGCTGTCCCCAGCTGACAAGCACAGGAAGGATGTGACCCCCACGCACACAGCCCAGCAAGTGTCTCCCATCTGCCAGCCTCCGTGCAGGGGCTGGGGAGGGAGGGGATGCACAAGAAAGCACCCTCTGGGTAAGCCTCGAAAACCCTGGCCGGAACTCCAGCCAAGAAGGGCTCCTGGCTCCTCCCACCGCACAGAGAGGCCGCCAGGAACACGGAGTCTCAGGAAAAGTCCTCTTGAGAAAGCACAAGTGAAGTCTTTGGTGCTGGAATTCTCCTCAGTGACCCGGGAGAGGCGGGCCTCCGCGTGCCCTGGGAGACCCTCTCCGCGCCGGCCCTCCCACCTTCCGTGCTGCTGCCCACCGTGAGCCCCCAGCCCCCACTGCGTGCGTGGTGGGGTCTGCTCTGGGTGTCTTCCCAGCTCACCAGTGTCCTGTGGTCGCCTGTCCCGCACCACCCACAGGCAGGCCGTGGCGCGCGGGCAGCAGCCGACAGGGAACGGGAGGCTCGGAGGTCAGCCCTACGGCTCAAGTGTACACAGCGCGCGTGGGGCAGCCCTGTGGGGCAGCACAGATCCACTCAGTGCCCGAGAACCAGCTTCTCCGAAGGGGAGCAGAACGCACGCACGGCCCAGTGATCGAACGGGCCCCCGCTTGCTGGGCTCTGGGGGTACGCTGCCCCTCATCAGCCAAGGAAGGCATGTGCCGCAGTCCCAGGGCCTCGGGCTGCGTGGGGTGCAGCTGGCTTTCTCCCTGCACAGGAGAACCCACACGTGGGGTGACGCAGGTGTCCGGCTGGGCCTAAAAGATACTTCCCCGACCCCCGCCCCGGGCAGTGATGTGCAAGAGTACCCCAGGACGGGTGCGGGAGTCCTGCGTGCTGTGTGGGGACACACAGGTGGGAAGTCCCACCTGCCTTCAGATCCAGAGAAAGCCCCCTGGAGCACAGGCATCTGCACCCCGGGAAGGCGAGACCCTCAGGACTCCTGGCGTGCAGTCGGACCCTCCCACAACACAGATCCACCGTCACCGCTCTGGCCGGGGGGCAGTGAGCTCAAAGCGTTCCCGGCCTGGGAGGAAGGCGCCCTGCTGGTCTTTACACAAGAGGGATTCAGAGCAGGAAGCGCTCGGAGGCCCCAGGCGCGCACTGACCCCAGAGTTCCCAGAACAGATCCCCTCCGGGCCTGCCTGGAATGAGGAGGGAGGCTCGGAGTGCCTCCCAAAATGGGGCGGGGGATGGTCAGCCACAGCCACACAGAACCCCCCCTTCCAGACCCCAGCTGGAACACGGCCCCGCCCGCCCTCCCCTTCCAGCCTCCGCACTCAAGCCGTCGCAAGCTGCCGCCTCCAAAGACAGGGGCCTGCAAGCAACCGCGAGGACACAGCTGGTGCTGCACGGCGACAGACCACAGAAGCACCACTTCACCTTTGTCCCCGACATTGCAGCCCACGGGCACATGACAGGGAGGGACACAGGACACTTTACCCAGACCCAGTCCAGACCAGGGCCCCATGCCCCATGGTACCGACCCACGCCTGCCTCCTGGAGGTGGACACCGTCTGTGCACCCAGTGACCCCCCCCCCACCGCCGAGGCCCCGCCGTACCCACACCCGTCCGGAGTGCCCGCCGGCCTTAGGTCACAGTCCACCCTCACTGACCGGTTCATCAGATACGGCCACCTCGTGTCCGACACGGGGGTTCCAACCTCCCCATCCCTGGTCATCGGACCCAGACCCTCCCGACTCCCCAAAACTCATGGGTGCCCCCTGCACATGCCCCCAGGCACCTGCTATGTGGAAGCCATCCTCGCCACCCTGACCTCCTGGAATCAGAGACCTTTCCAGGGAACCTTAACTCTTGACCGCCAGGCTCAGGCACAGTGCAGCGTCGGGCGGGGCCCAGGACAGCTGAGCAGACCCCCATGGCCTCCGGCCCTCGTGGATGCTCAGAGGCCTGGGGTCACATCCTCAGCCCCACTCCCCACGAGGGGAGCACCCAAACCCCGGCCCCACTGGGCCTGGGGGTCAGTCAGACACCGGGGACCCCGCGGGGGGTGGGGGGCAGCCACTATCTGGAGGGAATTAAACAGGAACACGCCATTTGGAAAGAGGTTTTAGTGAGGCCGCCCGGAGCTCCCGCCCCAGGCGTCTGGCACTAGCGAGGAGACACGCCGTCCTGCGGGAGCCTCGGTGGAGTCGGGGAGCCGCTGGGTCCAGCGAAGAGGCAGTTTAGTTTGGGCTTCAGGTCGTTCCACACCTTGCTCATCTGGAGAAGAGGGAGTGTCCCAGGTTGAGACAGGCCACGAGCCGGCGACACGCCCCAGTGTGTCCGTTCCCCGCAAAACCCCTAGAAGCCCGACACAGCCCACCCGGAGACCCCGGCCACTGCCCCCGGGGCCACAGGCCCCTCCGCTGCCTGCTCTCATCCCCTTCCGCCTCGGATGGCTTGGTGTAAGGGGAATCCCGAAGTCCAACAGGACAAGCCGTCCGGGTGTTTCCGGCATGACTGGTTCTAGACCAGAGACTGAGCTGCCCGCTGAGACGCTCATTCACAAATGCCCCCGGCCGGACTGACAACCTCCACCTTCTAGCCCCTCACCCTGCCTCCAAGATGTCGTCCGCGAGTGTTACGGACTGCACACCTGAGCTCCTGCTATGCGCTGTCCGTCCAGACAGAACCATACCCACCCCACATGTGGGCTCCACACACATCTTCCCGGTCTGGGAGAAGCCCATTCCTCCCCGGCTGGCTGAGTCAGGATGGTCCCCCCCACCCCCCACTGGTCAGTGTGGTCCCTGGGGACAGGGACGCTGTAGTCTTCCGTGCGCCCAGCACAGCCCCGGACCCCAGCTGCTTGCAGCCCATCGCCCTCCGGGTCCCCAGGTGATCGTGGAGGTTCAAGGACACGACCAAGGCCGCAGAGCTCCAACAGGCACGGAGCCGGGGCTCTACAAGCTGTGGCCCAAGCTGTCCCACTGTTATCAAGGACCCCTGAGCAGGTGACTGCGCTCCCAGGGCTAACTAAAGGCGTCGAAGGAACCCGGAACACACGATGTCTGAAGGCAGCTCCAGCAAAAGCAGAACCACCCGAGAACCGTTTACAAGTTTCCTCAACCCTGCAGACACCCAGCCTTCCAGGCTGTCCGGAGAGGACACACCCGGCCCCGTCTGAGAAGCAAAGAGTCCAAGCCTGGCTAGCGCAACACGGCTCTGGGTCACGGGGGCCAGGCAGGTGTCAGCGCGGCCTGCCACGCCTCAGGACAAGCACAGCGCTTCACCCCCGTTTATGAGCTGCCATCTGGAGGACGCTGACCAGGGGTCTTCAGGAAGCGACCCCCTGCCTCCTCTGACTGATTCCCCACCGTCTCTTGTCTCACTCAGTTCTGGGGGACGCTCTGCTTTACCCCGACTCTGAAACTCCTCCGGGAGAAGAGAAATGCTTCCTTCGTTGCCTCCCACAGTCCCGTCCCCTCCCCCGAGGATGGCGTGGACAACTTCACCCCTGCAGTTCAGGCTCCGTGTGAGACTAGCAGATGTAAGCAAGGCGGGCTGAAAGGTCCCGTGCCCACCCCCTCACCCCCCAGCTCCCTGCCCTTCCCGGTGACCCTGCAGGGCCAGCTGCAGGGTGCCAGACTTGCAGGCAGAAAGGTGCTGGCAGGCAGACCCACCTCCTTGTGCCCCTGGATCTGAGAGTTGACAAAGGCACCGAGGATGTGGGAGGTGAGGGGCAGGTACACGTGGACCAGCTGCATCTCCTGGTGGAGGCAGTACAGGGAGAAGTAGCCCCGGAGCTCCATCGTCTGGATCGCGTTCTCCTGCTGCACAGGAAGGAGACGCCCTTGCACCGGGCTGGCGCGCACCGCGGGGCGCCCCGCCCCGCACCACCGCCGAGGGAAACGCCAGCCACTCGTGCCAACCGGGCATCCGGACGGCACCGCTCCGGGGGCGCCTGGGTGGCACAAAGCACCGCCCTGGGCGTGGCAGGGCGGCCCTCCCGCCGCCGGCTACCCCAGCACAGGGCAGCGACGTCCGGGCAGCACGGGAGCCAGCCAAGGACAGGCCGGAAGTCCAGCTCCGGGGGGCCACCAGGCCGGGCGCACAGCCCAGCCCAGCGGGGCAGACCCAGGCCGCCCACGCCCCCTCCCCCCACCCCCCGCGCCAGGACCACCTCCACGATGCGGGATTCCAGCTGCTCCACGGAGTCGGGCTCCCGGCTCTGCACAGTGGCGCTCATCATCTGCCGCTTCATCAGGCTGTACTTGTGCAGGGCCCGCTGGTGCTTGTGCAGCACGCCCTTCTCGTGCCGCTCGCACAGGTCCTGTGGAGGGAGGTGCACTGTGCTCGGCCCCCAGCGGGAAGGGACCCGGAGCCGTCCCCCCCGCCCCCCACCGGGGGAGCCAGCAGGTGAAAGGGAGCATGGGAAGGAGACTACGCAACAGACGCAGGCTTCCGAGTCCGCACCATTCACACGCGAGCCTCTCCCTCTGCGCCGTTCACACGCGAGCGTCTCCCTCCGCGCCATTCACATTCGAATCCCTCCCTCCACACCGTTCACACTCGAGCACCTCCACGCCATTCACACTGGAGCCTCTCCCTCCACGCCGTTCACACTCCAGCCCCTCCCGCCTCAGAAAAGGCTCAGGCACACACTCTCTCCCTCCCTGCCCGGGAAGTGTTCACGGCACAGAGCGGCTTGGGGCCAGGCCCAGGGTCGAACCAAGAGGGGTCGCGGTGCCAGTCAGCACCACAAACCAAAACCACACGGAAGACAGGGCCTGTCCACAGAGAAGATGCCAGAGCGCCGGGACAGCGCCGGACCTCGGCCTGTCACGCAGCCCAGTGTCAGAACGCTGTGTGCCTCCAGCAGCACAGAGACCAGTCTCCAAAAGGAAGCTGCACGGGCATTTCCCTGCAGCCCTAAAATAACCTCAATCAGGAGTCTTGTGGGAAATATCGGCCACTAAACCAGTGCTGGGATTTCGAGGCTGCCTGGCTACCATCCAACTTAACAGACAAATCCCTTCGGAACATTCCTCAAAGTACTAGGCCCCCTCTCCTTGAGCTCAGCAAGAAGGATTCTCTGGCTTCACAGGCAATCCAACCTGTCACCAGTGCTGCGACAGTTAGGAAGTCTGCAGTCAGACTTCCTGGAATCTCTGCCCGTGGAAGGGGCAAGCTCCCTCAGCACCAGGCCAGCCCCTCACGGTATCTGTAAGGACCTAGCATATTCACGCGTGCTCTCACACACACACACGTGCACACACGTATAGGCGTGCATGCATACACACGCAAAAATGCACACTACGTGCACACGTGTGCATGCGTACGTGCACACATACAGATACACACGTGTGCATGCAAACACGTACACTGGTACACATATTAATACGTGTGCACACACATTCACATGTACACACAGATACATATATACACAGATACCCTAACACATACACATGTACACTCAGGTACATTCACACACACACACAGGTTCATGTACATACGTGAACACACATACACATATGCACGCACACATGCATGCACATTCATACACACGCACACTCACATACACGTGCACACATACACACATACCTATACACACGCAGTCACGTGAGCCTACACTCACGTGTAGGTGTGCATGTGCACACACCCACACACCTTCCATGGGCAGACCAAGGCAAGCCAGAGGCCTGTCCGCACGCCTGCCGGGCCACAGCCGGAACCCCTGCAGTGCCCGCCGAGACCACCCACGGTCTTCCCTCCTCGGCCCTGGCTTCACGGCTCTTTTCCCACTCCCCCGGAGTCAAGCCCTGAAAGTTCACGGGAGACTTCTCAACAGCTCCGTCCCTGGCCAAGGAACAGCCGGACTCACTTTATAGGACTGCAGCAAATCCAGGAAGAGGTTCAACTTCTCCACCACGTCATTCTCTTCCTGTTTGCCCTAGAAAACAAGGGTGGGTGACCAACACTGAGCACCACGGGACCCAGAGGCCCGGCCACGGCCTCCCATCTGCAGGCCTGAGCCGGCCCTCCCCCCACGGCCACCAGCCAGCTCTGCAGAAGAGCCCCCTTCCCACACGACAGCCCCCCACACAAGGCAGGGGAGCCAGAGAAGCCAGCGGCTAGGCGAGAGCTACATCCTGGACCTCCAAGGTCACCCGTCCACTTGCGCTCGCCGCTCAACACCACTGGGCCTCGCGGCCCGCCAAAGCCACGGTCACAGTTGGGGCCAGGCTGGCCTCCTGGGAACACCCAATGCTAACACTGTGCTCACGGCCACGTGTCCTGAAGGGCTACAGCACAGCTTACGTCCTTCAGCTCCCAACACTTGCCGAGCACCTCGCCCAGGCGCAGCACCGGCTCCTCACGAAAATGAGCCCTTTTACGACCTCTAGAGCTCCAGCTGTGGCAGAGCATGAAGAGCGCCTCTCATAAACCGCACATCAGGCCCAGTGTATAGAGGGTGCCGCCGGAAGGCGGCAGAAGGTGTGAAGAAGCGAATAGAAGGACGTGTCTGAGGGGGTTACGAGCACCGCACTGCGAGCCAGCGGTTCCGGCCCACGCTCTGCGGCCGACTCAGGGAACCCCAGGACTCCAGCCCGATGACCTCAGAGGCTCCAGGCCACTCCAACCCACGCCCAGAGCCAAGATTCCAGCCAGTAAGGTTACAGGAAAATAGCAGTGTTTCAGTCTTTTAAAACCTGGAAAGGAAAACACCAGAGATCCACGGTGCCCCGTTCCTTCCTGAGTGGGCGGGGGGCCCAGGAGAATGGAGCCTCCCCCAACCCGGCTAGTAGTAGGAGGGCCTGAGGGTCATTCCTGCTCGCGTCCCTGGCTCCCAGGTCCTCGTTCTAGTCTGATGCCCCAACGCGTGAGACCCCACACCGCCATCCCGTCCGCAGGGAAACGGCCCGCTCTGGGTCTCAGTGGTCTCGCTGGGCTGCGGTGATGCAGATGTCCTCACAGTCTGCAGAGAACAAAGCCAGGACGCGTGGAGACAGAGTGAGGAAAACCCTCCCTCGCATGCCTTTGCTCACACGGCCAGAGTGACTAGAACCCCGGCTGTGCTGGATCAAAGTCCTGATGGGCCTCTGATCCACTTTCACATTCAGACGACACTAATTCCACTTCACCGTGAAAACCACCGCGGACAGAGAGCAACATTCAGGAAGTGGCACTTCCTCAGACGTCGCATTTCAAAGCAGCCTCCGTGAGATATCAGAGAATCTCGGAGCCGGGGGGAACTTCAAACTACGAACTTGCACATCAGAAGCCCGAACCCTGTCTCCCTCTTCAAACGCAGAAACCCAGCATCCAAATCTCAGTCGGAAACCACCGGAGACGACAGAGTTTGGAATTTCCACCCCGCGTCCTGCGTGACCTCGGGGGGTTCACGGTGCGCCCCACACACACCCCCACCCCTGCCACCAGGCTACTTGTTGAAGAAGGAGCTGTCTGGGGCCCAGGATCCCCGCAACCAGGATAACTTCACTTTTCCGTTTTACAATCAGCTGTGAGGAAAGTTCAACAGGTTAAATGAGAAGTGTTTTAATGACTTCATCCAGCCCCCTCCTTTTCACGGACCAGAAACAGGCCCGAGACCAAAGGGACCTGAGCCACGTCCCAGCACAAGACACCGGCCGTGCACTGAGCAGGCTCCCTTCTCCACGCTGCCACACCTCCAACACCACGTGCCCGGTCCTCCCCGCGGTGGAAATGTGGGCGCCACGCAGACCTGGACACGGACTTGGCCCGGCACCAATTCCGAGAAACGCCAACACCAGTTTCTAATGGGAACACACAGGCACCAGAACCACGGAGGAAGAAAACCTGGGACTTTCCCTACCCGCAACAAGATCAGATCCCTTCTTCAACACTCAGAGATATCCTGGGCCCCTGAGGGCCCCACGTGAAGCCTGAAAATCCCCCAATTCCACGCTTGGGGATCGGCCACCGTCACTGTGTTCTCCGGCTTGCTACTAAGGAGCTTTGCGTCTGAGGCAGCAAGGCTTTCCCAAGTACATCACTTTAAGTTATTTAAAACCATCTACCGTTTTTAGACGGTTTTAGATGGTTAGGGAAAGACCGTTTCCCCAAGAACTGGGCAGCAAATGCTCACCCTCAAAGTCATGTAGCAGTTTTACAGCATAAAAGCACCCAGATGAGCCTTTCTGGCTGTCAGTGAACACCGTACCTTCCAATCGATCCCCAACGACCACACCGCACCCGTGTGGATGGCGGAAACATTTCCGGAGTCTAACTGGGTATCTGGGGGGTACGAGGGGGCTCTCGCGGGGTGCTGCAGCTTACTCGTTGTTCTCTTGGGTGACCGAGGGGCCAAATACTTGCTGGCTGGGACAGCACAGCGGAAACTATTTGGTCCACCCACAGGTATCTGAGGAAGTCAGAGATTACGTTTGCCAGGGCAGTTACAGCGTCTGATTTCAGCAGAGTCAACCCTCCGAAGATCAGACCCCATCTGTCTTCGTCATCGGCAACCCTCTTCAGAGCCAACGGCTCACAGGAAGCCGCTCGGAACTGACGGGGATGTGCAGTTCCCGCGGGGCCCAGCAATCCACTCGCCGCAGACTCTGACCTCTGAAGTGCACGTGAGAAGATGTCCTGCGTGTGCTCCCCAGGTACAGAATGTTCTTCGGAACGGACACCGTGGAGAACAAATTCACTCACCTGCTGGGCGGCCTTGTCGGCGAGCAGTGCAAATTCAACGGACAGGCCTTTCAGTGCCTGTTTCAGGGACCCCCACGTGCTACTGTGCAGAGTGGCCCAGGAGGGGAGCGGGGTCGTATCAGACCCTAAAGCACTAGGGGAAAAAGAGACGGACGACAAGACACTCAAGGCCTGGGAGCTGACCTGGCCGTCCGCCACGACAACCCGTGACCCAGGACGTGCGTCCGAAAGGCCGGGCCTCAGCCCCTCCCCCAGACCTCGGGACCAGTCCCGGCCAGCAACCCCCAGCGCCTGCGGGGGAGGGCGGAGTCATGCTGACAACAGCCCTCAGTGTCCTTTTCCAAGTGAAATCGACCCCTTCTCAGATCTAGTCCCAACCTCGGGAGAACGTGTGACATACATGTGACACACGTGTGACATAGTGGTGCACACTCACGTATTGAGGGATCCACGTTTCCCTGCCTAAATGCCTCAGTTTTCTTCTTCCTAACATCACTGACCATTTCCCCAACTCTCTGCTTCCCCTTTCCAAAGTGAACCAGGTCAGAACGGAGGGGATTCTGGGCAAGCACCTCTGCCTGGACGTCGGCAGGCCCCTCCCCACCTGACCGAGCCCTGCAGAGCTGGGGGCACCTGCCTCAGCTCCTTCCCGAAGATGAGGAGGTCAGCAGCATTGTCGATGGCCCTCGACGCAATCCGCTCGGCCCGGTCGCGAAGCTTGTGGAAGCTGTTGTAGATGTTTCGAATGAGCTCCCGGCTGACAGCGAACTGAGTCTGGATGTCGGCTGGGAGGAAGTCCTGACAGGGAGGAGAGAAGGCCGTGGGTTACTGGCCATGAAGTGCCTTGGGGAAAAGACGACCGTCGGCAGGGGAAGAACGGTACCCACTGAGCAGCCAGTGAGCCCAGACGCCAGGCCACGGGGGAACTTCGCTGGGCCTCCCTTCTGGTCCAGGAAAGAAACAGCCCATCATCACCCACACACCACGGACACGAAGCGGAGTGGCCCCTAGTGTCCGCTGAAGCCGGATCAAACTGACATCCTGCCGAAACACACCCCTGTACTAACCTTCAAGTACTAACCTTCAAGTACTAATCCTCAAGCTCAGAGTGACAATCACAAAGTCCTAACCCTTCCCTCGAGGCAGGGCTTCCCAGGGGCCCTCACTTTCCCCCAAGAATCAACTTCTCACCAGCTTTACTGTTAACTACCTGTTAATATTAACCATCGTTTACCGTAACATTAACTAGATAATGCTTAGAAAACAGGCTGCTTAGGGAATGAAATGAAGGTAAGATACATGTATTTCTGTACGGAGAAGCAGTTGAACAAGAAAGGAGGGCCGCCCAGGGGTTCAGTCAGCTAAGCGTCCGACTCTTGGTTTCAGCTCAGGTCACGATCTCGCGGTCTGTGGGATCGAGCCCCACGCCAGGCTCTGTGCTGACAATGCAGAGCCTGCTCGAGATCCTCTCTCTCCCTCTCTCTGCCCCTCACCAATCGCTCTGGCTCGCTCGCTCTCAAAATAAACATCAAAAAATTTAAAAAAGGAAAGGAAAAAAGCTAGCCAACAGCTACCTTAATTCTTTTTAAAAAAAGAGCAGACTAAATTTTAAAATAAACCAATGTGACAATCACTCCCCTGAAATCCGAGAAGCTAGTGACGAAGCCAGTGTCTGCCCGAATCACAAAAAGCCTCAGTCACGTCCGGGCAGGCCGCTCAGAAGTCTGGGACCTTGCCAGACGACAGCCTCTCTGAGCCTGTCTCCCCATCTGGGAAATGGGCAGCACACCCGCTGTCTGAAAGGAGAGCCGATGAGAAAACCGCGCCGCGGGCCTTCGTGTCGTCTCCAGCACGCGGGGGAGGCCCAGGGCGGTAGCTGGTACGCGGTCGCCGCCCTGGTTGGGGGGGCGAGTGTGGCGGCGGGAGCGGTACCTTGGCCCGAGGAGCCAACTTGCAGCTCATGAACTCGTCTCCAACACACTGAGCCGACTCCTTCAACTTGTTCTGCACGTCCTGCAAAAGGAAGACAGAAACGCCACATCCACCAGCCGCAGCAGCGTCTGCCTGAGACCCATTAAGTCAGCGAAAGGCAGGATGTAGTCCTGCCTCCAGAGAGCCAGGTTTCCACGGATCTGCTCTCACGTAAGTATCCAGAATCTCTTCCCGGACTTTTCTCCACTGACCTCCACCTTCAGGACGGCCGTCCACAGACAGGAAAGCCTGACCTAACGGCAGCTCCGGAGGGGAGACCTGTCTCCAGGAAACAGAGACCGCACGCACACGGCAGGGACGGCGTCCGTGCTGCTGTCGGGCTCGTCACATCTGATAGGTCCCACCCACATGGGGCACAGGGACCAGAAACGAGGTCTCTTCCTCCCTGCACACAGACCCACGGGCCCCAGGCCCACGGAGCCCCGGGAGAGCTAGTGGGGAGCACACAGGGGCCCAGCCCGGCCCTCTGACAGCAGGCCTCCGTGGCAATCCACATCAAGGACCCACAAAGAGCCACGGGAAACACAGGCAAAGATCCTAACATGCAGCTGTTTGTGGGTCAAGGAATTCTAGAATTTCAGAGAGGCCCTGAAGACCATCTGGCCCAATTCTCTCGTTTTACCAGAGGAAAGAGTCAAGGAGGCCATAGGGACACTCTACCTGTGTGAGAACAAGGGGTCAGAGGAGCCTCATGCCTCTAGAATGGGGGCGCCGTCCGGCTCCACGTCTAGGAGCACCCTCCCCTGTCGTGAGCCGTGTACAGCTCCCACGTCCCACCACGTTCCTCTTGTGGCAATGAAGATCCCTGCTCTAAAGGAACCTGTCCACCCAGCGTTCAGAAGACCCACACTCCCAGCTCAAGGGCAGGCAGTCACAGAAACGTCCCCCGAACGACTGCTTTAGGTCCCATAAAAGAGGCAAAGGTGACAGGTACCCCTGGCTGGCATAGAGGGAAAGCCAGCGGCCTTCTCAAGGAGGGTCTCGGTGTGTCTCATCTTCCTGCAGGGGAAGGGAGTGTGGGATCGAGCCCCTCCTAGGTCCCTGGGGAAGGGAAAGCTACCGTGTTGGAGCCCCACCCCCACCCCACCCTCTTCCTAGGCGGAGCCGGCCGCCCTGGGGACCAGGCAGTGACTTCCTCCACAACTGTGAACAAGGACACTGCAAGACAGCAGAGGGACGCCCACGGCCGCCTGGTTTCTAACTGAAACTAACGTCCACGTGGAGACAGTCCCGGCACGCAGGTCTATGCTGCAGCTCCACTAGAAAGACTCAGCTCAGGGGACTCCTGGGGGGGCTCAGTCAGGTAAGCGTCCAACTTCGGCTCAGGCCATGATCTCACGGTTCGTGAGTTGGAGCCCCGTGTTGGGCTCTGTGCTGAAGGTTCAGAGCCTGGAGCCTGCTTGGGATCCTCTGTTCCCCTCTCTCTCTGCCCCTCCCTTGTGTGCGTGCTCTCTCTCTCTCTCTCTCACTCAAAAATAAACATTAAAAAAATATATAACTCAACTCAGCCTTCCAGTGGTACTTAAGGTGGCTCTTTTCGCTTCCCAGAAATCGCTCATCCTGATCTGGGGTCTCGAGCATTTCCGTAACCCCTCCCAAACAGAGCCTCTGTGACCGAGCCTCAGTGCCCACGGCGACCGTGCAGAGAACCCTCTACCTGGATACACAAAATCCTGCCAAGCCAAAGCCAGGGGCGCCTCGTAACGTTACACCCCCGTGATCTGGGAGGAGAGCAGATGTCACTCCTGGCACCACGAGGGCGCAGACTCCCGGAGGGCCCCCAAACAAGGAGGGCAGGAGAACAAGCACGCTTAGGAACGCCACTCACGCGGGGAGACTCGGGGCGCACCCACAGCAGAGTGATACTCACCGGGCCACTGAAGGACAGGAAGAGCCGGAGGGCCACGTCCTCGGAGAACGGGGGGTGCCGGGCCACCAGGTTAATGAAGCGCCTCAGGGCCCTGCGCCGGGCCTCAATGAACTCGCGGTCGGCTGCAGACCGAGAGCAAGGGGTCGGCCGGCAGCCTGCGCCGCGCCCCCCGCCCCCGCCCCCCCGGCCATCTGGAAACGTGACGGGAAAGCCCGGGTCCCCTCTGGCGTAGCCCACAGTAGCCGCCCCTCGCCGGTCCCCAGCGTGAGCACTGGGCACCACCAGTGGGGAACGAGGGGTTCCGCGGCACCCACCCTAGCTGGCCCCCGCCTTCCCGCGCACGTCTCGCACCGGGCGCCCCGGCCCCCGCCCGAGCCCGCTCTACCTCCCAGCACTCTCTTGGGCGGAAGGGCTGGCACCATGCGGTAGGGGAACTTCTGCAGCAGCATCTCATGGAAAACCACGAAGTCGTTGTACCGTCTGTACACGGAGGACCTGAAGCGCTAGAAGACAAGAGGGCCCGCGCTCACGCCGGACGCCGGAAACCTCCCCGGGTCAGCGCTCCCCTCCCTCCCATACCCCCCGCCCCGAGACGGAACCCGCGCGACGCGGGGCCTCATCCCCGCTCACGGGGCCTCCAGGGCAAGGACGGGCGCCCTCCTCCCTCCCGGCACCGCGCGTATCGGGCCTCACGTCCAGCCCCCACCGCGGGCTTCACGGAGCGCTCAGCCGCGAAGCCGGCACCCACCCCACCCTCAAAGGCAGCGCTCGGACCGGAGGCCTTCCCCATTGGGGGCCGGGGCCGTCCTCCCACACACGCCCCAACACCGGCGCGACAGCGTCCCGGGCCCAGCGGTCGACGCAGACCAGACCCCGACGAGGGGGACGGACGGAACGGACGTCCGACTGCAAGTCCATCTGCCCCGTGGCAGATAAAACCGCGGGTGCCACGAGGGATCCACGCGACAGAGGCGCGACCTGGACCTACTGGAAGGGCCCACGCGACGGACGCGCACGAGCCGCTAGCCTGGGAAGTATACAAGCTGCCCTGGTGGTAAATGATACTGCGGAGTGAGAGAGGCCGGGTGATTCCAACAACAGGACGTCCTGGAAGAGGCGGAGCTGCGCAGGCAGAAGACGGGGGCTGCCTGGGCTCAGGGCGGAGGGAGGAGCAGGGGGAGCACAGGGGACTTTTAGGGCGGCGAACAGCGCGAGGGACACGGGACGGTGGACACCTGCCGTCCCACGTTCGCCCAAACCCACAGAACGTGCACCCACCCAGAGGGACCCTCCCGTGAACCATGGACTCCAGGTGATAACAGCGTGTCAGTGTGGGGTCACCGGCTGTGACAAATCCACCATCTGGGGAACACCGATAACGGGGGAGTCTGGGGGGGGAGCGGGGAATTACGGGAAATCTCTGCCCATTCAGCTCAGTGTTGCGGTGAATCTAAAACTACCCCCTAAAGTCTACAAAAAAATTAAACATGCTACATGAAGAAAAACACAAAGTCAGTTGTGCCACGTGCTGGGGACTGCATGTGTCGCGCCCCCTCTGGATCTGCCCCAGCCTCTGGCGAGCGGGATGCAGGACAAAACGCGTGGCCCCTCTGCCTGAACACCTGCAGGCTGATCCCTCCGCCCGGCAGGGCTGCCTCCTTACGAGACGACACACGTGCTTAAGGAATTACGTTACTGAGACGGAAAAGGCCAGAAGCCCAACCTCATGCCCCTCTGATGCACCGTCACCTGGGGGAATGGCACCCACGGGCATGGGAGAACTAAGTTTACTCACAGGCCTCGGTGACCGCAGCTTGTAAACACCATGAAACAAAAACCCTGTGATTCCTGGGGCGCCCGGGTGGCTCAGTTGTTTCGACTTTGGCTCAGGTCGTGATCTCTCGGTTCACGGGATAAAGCCCCACATTGGGCTCTGTGCTGACAGCACAGAGCCTGGAGCCTGCTTTGGATCCTCTGTCCCCCTCTCTCTCTGCCCCTCCCCTGCTCTCTCTCAAAAACAAATGAAAACATTAAAAAAAACAAAAAATACAGCGGCACCTGGGTGGCTCAGTCAGTTAAGGGTCCATCCTGACTTCGACTCCGGTTAAGATCTCACATTTCATGAGTTCGAGCACTCTGCACTGACTGCAGAGCCTCCCTGGGATTCTCTCTCTCTCCTCTCTCTCTGCCCCTCCCCTGCTCACTCCTTCTCTCTCAAAAATAAATAAAAACATTTAAAAAAAAAAAAAAAGGAAAGAAAGAAACCACCCTGTGATTCTGGATTCCCATGGCACATGCACACGGCCGTTCGGTTCGGAAAACGCACTTCCTCCCTGGATGACGACAGAAGCCTGACAGTGGCGGGGCCCCGTCACCAGGGCGGCCCTCTCGCCGGTGGGGCCCTGCTCTACCTGTCCCTGCACATCTCCCCCTGACACAGAGGGGCTGCACAAGACCCAGGATGCTGTCGGCTTGACAATGACTTACTCCTCAGTTTCTGAAGAATAAATCCCTCCCCCCACCAATGTTTACCCTAACAGCACTGGGATATAGAAAGAGAACAGACACACACACCCGCCCCCAGTATTTATTCTAACGGCACCGGGATTTAGAAAGAGGACAGACAGAGGGACAGGGATATCAGTGTGCTCCATGCAGACTCGCAGTCCTGGTGCCAGACGCCTCGTGAAGTTCGATATCGGCGGGCAGGATAACAGGTCAGATGGCGTCCTTAGAGGGGATGAGGTGGACACACCAGTCCTGCCCTCGAAACTGGATTCGCTGCCGGAAGCCCCGACTCTATCCTCAGGATCTCCCAGTTACTACAAAACCACTCCCAGGCCGGCGTGTGCCCGCACCTGGTGCTCAGAAGGCGAGTGAGCTCCTACGAAGCAGCATCCCAGACGCAGGGAAGAGGGGAGCGGGCTGGGCTAGGGGTGTGGCTGAGCCAGAACAGGACCCAGGGACACGCACACGCAGGCTCTGAAGACGTCTGTTGGGCACCCTGGCTCTGAGCATCGAGTTTTGGGTCTCACCTTTAAGCCCAGCACAGACTCTCTGCAGTCCTTCTCCGCCTCATACCCTGCCCTAACGTGTCCCCACCCCTTCCCACCTCCTCCCAACACACACATACGCACGCACGCACACACACACACACACACACACACACACGCACGCACGCGCGCGCGCTCTGCCCCTTACCTGGCTGGAAACCTCGTATTCCACATGCTTTAGGAAGAGGCCCTTCTTCTCGGGAATGAGCTCCACCTGCACGGTGTCCCTGGCCAGCAACTCCTGCAGGGTGTACGAAAGCAGCAGCGGGTTCCCCTGCGGCATCTGCATTCGACTGGGGTGTGGGTCCCTCCACTCGCTGACCTGGGGCGCTGGCAAGTCTGGAGGGGACAAAGCGACCGGCCAATAAAAACGGCTGCTCGGAAGCAGAGGCTGCCACGGCGGGCCTGCCCCCGCCGCGTGCTAGCTTCGCACGTGGACCGTGGCCACATCACCCCCGTTCATTCAGGCCGCGGAGCTTGTGCCCCGAAAAGTCCCCACGCCATGAGGCGTCCACCCGCTCGTGAATCAGCAGACACACCCCCCTTTCCAGGACCAGTCAGATCTAGTTTTCAACCTGGGAATAGAAGAAAGTGAACTATTCATAAGTTACGTGCAAAAGAGCCCTCCTTTTCTCTAGAGTCGAAAAGGAGGTTAAAACTAAGAGCCGTAGAATTTCTCTCTCCCACTGTTTCCACAGTGAACACGCATGACGTCACGTGCCAAAGCAATGATTCCAATTCCACGTAGGTAAAAACCCACATCTTGCTCAGAGCCATGGTTCCTGATCACACAAGTCAAAGAATTAGGCCCTCAAACCTCAGCTTCCTTGCACATCACTCACAAGGCAGCAAAATACAGGTCCGAGAGATTACAGGCTAAAAAACACAGAAGTCACAGGAAAAAGTCAGTTTGGCTTTTAGTATAGAGTTTGAAAGAAAAAGAGTTCTTTTCGGTTAAAACCTGTAATAGGGGCTCCTGGGAGGCTCAGTTGGTGGAGTGTCCGACTCAGTTTCGGCTCAGGTTATGATCCCAGGGTCATGGGATCAAGCCCTACATCAGGCTCTGCGCTGAGTGTGGAGTCTACTTGAGATTCTCTCTCCCTCTCTCTGCCCTCCCCTGCCCAAGCACGCATGCTCTCGTGCTCTCTCAAGACAAATGTTAAAATATATGTATACGTACATACGCTACATACATAATAAAGGTATCCCATAGCGGGAGAGGGGGTCAGAGTCTGATCAACATTGCTATTGCTATAAATAACCACAACAAAGTGTACATTTTTTTCTTTTTCAAAATTTTCTACAACGTGGTTATTTCGCTTTTTTATGATTTACTTCTTAAAATAACACTTTAAGATTCTGGTTTACATTCTAAACAGAATTAATGGCCAGATTACTTTCATCTCTGAAATTACTCAGCATTTTAGAATTTAAAACGTAGCTGCTTTTAATTGACCTTAAAGCTTAAGAAAAAAAATAAACTAAGGCCTTAATGCTTACTTGGGAACCCCAAGGGCCTCATAAAAAGTCCACACGAAAACTAAATTATTATGTGCTCTACAAGCAGTAAGCTCCCAAGTGAGGGCACATATCCTAGGGTCAAAACAATCCACCAGGACGCAAGAGGAAAATATTAATAATTCTATTTGCATTTTGTTCCCTTCTTTTCAAACTTATATTCTTGTGATATCATAACACATGTAACATAATATTAGAGTAGTGCGTGCATGTAACTTACTAAAACACGTGTGTATAGATATGTGTGCATATATTTGCACGCGTATTACATGTGCAAATGTGTATGTGTACGAGTGGGTGAATATATGTACACGAGTATATGTGTATACAAGTGTGTGTGTACATGTGTATAAATGTGTGTGCAAGTGTGTGTATATACCTGAGTGTGTGTGTGTAAGAGTATATATGTACGTGGGTATGTATGTGTGTGAACTTGAGTGTGTGTGAGTTTATGTGTATATGGGGGGGGTACGTACATGTGTGTGTACGTGTGTATACACTACTGTGTATATGTGTACATGGGTATGTATGTGTATCAATGCACATGTGCACGAGTGTGTAGATGGGATGTACATGTGTTCAGGTGTATGTGCGAGTGTCTGTATATAAGCATGTGAGTGTGTGTGTACATGGGTGTGTATGCATGTGAACATTAGTGTGTATGAGTATATACATACATGAGTCTGTATGTGTATCAATGCACATGTACGTGAGTATGTGTGTGTATATACAGGGGTGTACATGTGTACAGGTGTGTATTTGCAAGTGTGTGTATAAAAGTGTGAGCAGTGAGCGCGTGCACGACCATATACGTACATGGTGTGCGTATATTGCATGAATGTGTGTACATGTGTATATATGTGTATGAGGTATGTGTACATCAAGAGTCCCCAATATCTTAATGGCCAAAATGTGGAGACCACAGCTTCAGACAGTACCTGTTCTCCCATCCTAAAACCCAGCCCCTTTCCATGTGAAACTATTCTGGTGGCCTTAGAACTGCACTGACCCAGTCTCCAGGGACCACACATACCCTGGGTCAACGAGACAGCACGTGTGTCTCAAGTACTCACTCAAGTGAGTGACGAACAACACAGAGACACTGGGCTCAGCAGTACCCGTTCAGCTCGTGGCTACCAAGTGTTCCCACCACCGGGCACAATCTATGAGGATCCAAACTCCAGGGCGAACTGGAATACACCGTGACATAACTTTAATAGCACCCAGGTAATGAGCCAGGGGGCCCAGACACAGCACCAGGACACGAACTCGGGGGACAAAGACGCCCTCAGCTTTGCTCTGGATGCATGCTGGCTGTGGGGGAGCCTGGCACTTAGAAGGGCACTGAAGGAAAGCTGGCTGAATGACTCTTTACTGATATTTACTACACTTTCACGAGTGAAAGGTAGCATGTCTGGGGGGAAAACAAAGTCTTAGGTAACTACAGCACAGAATATGTGGAAAAACAGGAAATAATCAAGTTAAAAGGTAATGGAGAAAGAACATTTTTATCAGAGAAAAGATGTGCAAATCATGTATCTGAGAAGGTACTGGTATCTGAAATATACAAAGAACTCTTACAACGCACTAGAAAAAAAAAGAGAGAGACAGAGAGAGAAATAACCCAATTTTAAAATGGGCAAAGCATTTGCATACACATCCCTCCAAAGATATACCAGTGGCCAGTAAGCACATAAAAAGATTCTCAACACCATTAACCGGCACGGAAATGCAAATCACAGCCACAGTGAGATACCACCCACTGTGACGGCTCTAATTAAAAAAAAAAAAAAAGACCAGTGAGCATTGGCAAGGGTGCAGAAAAGTCTCGCTCATGCTGGCAGAGGCTTACGCGACGCAAAAACAGTCAGCCACTTCCTCGGTGTCAGAGGCTGAGCCGCTATATGACCCAGCAGCTCCCCTCCTGGAAATACACCCAAGCCAGATGAAAACGTGTGCCCACACAGAGACCTGGAGACAAATGCCCACAGCAGCACCAAGTGTGAGAGCCAAGGACTGGAGAACCCCAAGCACCCATCAACGGTGAGGGGATAAATAAAAGTGGTTCATCCATACAACAGACTCCTTCCGCCGTGGAAAGGAATGAAGAACAGGTTCACACTACAAGATGGGTAAACCTTGAAAACCTCAGGGGAAGTGAACTAATCCATGCAGGGGATGAGTCCGTCCACAAGAAATCTCCAGAAGAGGCAAACCTACAGAAACAAAGCAAACGGATGCCTGCCTGGAGCTGGGGGCAGGGGGGGGCAACGCCTGGAGAAATGAGCAGTGACTACTGGAAAATAGGGGGTTTCTCGGGGAGACGATAAAATGCTCCAGAGGTGATCATGGCGATGGGTGCACGACCCCGTGAACACACCAACGACGCTGTATTGTACACCTTAAATGAGTGAATTGTATGGCAGGTAATGACAATTCTACACGCCTTAAATATAAAAGGCAACATCAGTAAATGGAAGAGTCCTCTCTTCTACAGAAGCAAAAATGGTCAGAACCAGCTCTTTGAGGACACTGGGAATTGAAGGTCTGTGGCAATCCCGGGCACATTTATTGATGCAATAATTAGCGAAATTGAGGTTATACTGGAGTAGGGAGGCCCTTCCTCCAGTATGGCTGCAGTTGTCATAAGAAAAGGGAAGACCACACAAAGACCCAGAGGCACCCGACACGCGGGGGTGGGCACGTGGCAACGGAGGCAGAGACCAAAGGGACACGGCCAGAGACCAAGAACACCTTGGCAGCCTCAACCACATGCTGGGAGAGGCAGGAAGGACCCTCCCCTACAGGGTTCAGAGGGAGTGCAGCCCTGCCCATGCCTGGATCTCAGACGTGGGGCCTCCAGGGCTGGGAGGCAACACGTTCCTGTTGTTTCAAGCCACCCCATGTGTGCTGCTTTGTTAGAGCAGCCACACACAACTCACACGAGAAACTTTACAGAATTCGTTCTGAGAGGTCATTAAATAAATCTACAATGGTCGGCAGCAACACCTTGGGGAAGGAGGAAAACGTGATTTCCCCAGAGCTGTCACGTTATATTATTTAAACTGTCAGGTTCACAACTGAAGTTTACAAGACACGCAAAGAAGTAAGACAGTACAGCCAAACACAGGGAAAAACCACCACCAGAAACTGTCCAAGAAAGGCCAGGCATTGAACTCCTTCGACAGAACTGAAGGAGGGGCGCCTGGGTGGCTCAGTCGGTTGAGCGTCCGACTTTAGGAGAGCCTGGATCCTGCTTCAGATTCTGTGTCTCCCTCTCTCTCTGCCCCTCCCCTGCTCATGCTCTGTCTCTCAAAAATAAATAAAAACACTAAAAATAATAATAAAATAAAGAACTAATGCAAAGGAGGAGAGCAGTCCCAGCAATAGAAAATATGGATAAACAGACCAAAATTGTACAAGAGGAGCAGGAAAAGATTCTGGAGTCAAGGAGCTCAACAAACAAAATGGAAAATTCACAAGCAAGGTTCAATAGCAGATCTGAGTGGGCAGAGGGAAGAATCAGCAAACCTGAAGACAGGTCAACTGAGACTGTCCGGTGTGGAGGACAGAAAGAAAACAGAATGAAGAAGAACGAACAGCCCCTCAGCAACCTGTACCAACATCACCGACTGCACCAACAACAAAACCGACTGTACCAACACCACCGGCTGTACCATCATCATCAACATGAGCAGCCCAAGAGAGAGGATCAGGAAGAATAGGTGAACGAACTGCCAAATTTTTCCCAAATTTGATTTTTAAAATCCAGGAACCCAAAAAAACCCACCCAAGATAAAGTCAGGGCGATTCACAACTAGACAGGTCACAACTGCGTGGTTCAAACTGCACCATTCTGTGTCCAGAGACCCAGAGAAACTCTTGAAAGCACCAGGAGATCAGCAACTGGGCAAGACGAACAGCTCACTTCTCAGAAGCCACGGAGGCCGCAAGGCAGTGCGATGGCACATGCAAAGTGCCAGAAGACAGAACAGTCAACCGAGAATTCTACAACCAGCAAAACTATCCTTGCAAACCAAAGGAGAAAATAAGACACCCCAGATGACTAAAAGCAGCCAATTCACTTCTGCACTAGCAGTCGTGTTGTTCCTTCCGAGAGACAAACCCACGTGTGGAAAGAAAGAATGCCAGTAAAGGTAACTGCACTGGTAAATACGAAAGGCAGTAGAAACTTATCCGTAAGTTTTTCTGGGTGACTTAAAAGACAACGTATGAGGCAGTCATCATAAATCTGTTTTGAGGAGCGTACAGTTTATATGGAAACAATCTGCACAGCTGATAACAGAATGGGGAGAGGAAGGGAGCTGTAAGGGAGCAAGATTTCTACACGCCACTGAAATTAAACTTGTACTAATCCAAGCAAGATTGTTACACATTAACATGTTGACGTGTACTCCCAGGGCAATCACTAAGAAAATAACAGGAATAATATAGTAACCGAAACAAGGGAATTTAAACCGTACACTAGAAAATACCTATTTGATGTAAAACGAGGTAATAACGGAAGAACAGAGGAAAGATAAAAGTAATGAGGGAAAGAAAATTTGGGAAGCACCAAGCATGTACTGATTTTGTTCTCTTTCTGATGGGTCAAGTAAGCTAATCTAAGACATATTAAGCTCAGTAATGATTACCAAAGGACCACAGGATGCTGAAGAACCTGAACTCTGACCACAAGAGAATCTAAAAGTCAGAACCCAGGGGCGCCTGGGGGGCTCAGTCGGTTGAGTGTCCAACTCTTGATTTCAGCTCAGGTCATGATCCCAGGGTTGTGGGATCAAGCCCTACATCAGGTTCCAAGGTGAATATGGCGCCTGCTTGACATTCTGTCTCTCTTTCTCCCCCACTCATGCTCGCACTCTTTGAAAGAAACACACACACACACACACACACACACACACACTTAAAAGTCAGAACCCAAAAGGTACATTTTATTGTTACTTTTGTTAACGGGGTCACCATGTTGTCCAAGCTGCTATTTTCCTTTCTTTTTTTTTTTTTTTTATTTATTCTGAATGAGAAAGAGTGACCAAAGGAAGGGCAGAGAGAGAGGGAGAGAGGGTGGAGGGGGGACAGAATCCCAAACAGGCTCCACGCTGTCAGCACAGAGCCTGATGGCAGGACTCAAACTCACGAACTGTGAGATCATGACTGGAGCCTAAACCAAGAGCTGGACACTTAACCAACTAAGCCACCCACGTGCCCCCCCTCGTCGAAATTTCAAAAAAAAAAAAAATTTTAATGTTTATTTATTTTTGAGAGAGCGAGCAAGTGCAGGCAGGGGAGGGGCAAAGAGGGAGGGAGACACAGAACCCGAAGCAGGATCCAGGCTCTGAGCTGTCAGCACAGAGCACGACGTGGGGCTCGAACCCACGAGCCGTGAGGTCATGACCTGAGCCGAAGTCGGACGCTTAACCGACCGAGCCACTCAGGTGGCCCTGGAAAAGTTTTAATCTCAAGAAAGCTATGATTCCAAGTATCAGTTTCCTAAACTGGGACATGTCTTTTGAAATGTTTAAGAAGGAAAACAGATCATTCCAGATCAGCTAACCTGTCATGCAACAGACCACACACCGTGGAAAGGGCAGAAATTCAGGGAGAAAGGGTCTGGTTTTCTGTGGGAGTAAATGTCAAGCTCACTGACAGGACTTAATACCCTTATCAGATGGACAACGAATCGCACACCCGCCCACCCCGCCCCAACAGGTAACAGTTTCCAAGAGAGGCAGTGAGGCCCCATACTGAAAGGCTCCGGACAAAGGATGGGTTTTGACCTCAGACGGGTGTGTGTTGACACCCAGTCTCTCATTTCCTACAGTGTGTGCCCGGCAAGCAACCCCCTCCGAGCTAACCACTTACCACCAGTAAAATGCAGGGGTAAGGCTGCCTGCCCAGGGCCAGGCCCTCGTCAGCAACAAACCCTCAGAGGCCTCTCTAGCGGTGCTCCCGCTCTGCTCCAACCCTTCTGACACACAACTGCTCCACCACGGGGTTTGGACTCAGCCCAGAACCCAGTTCAAAGCCTTGCCTTGAAATGCCACTCACGGTCCGAGAGAAGCTGGAAGGAAGCGGCTCTCAGACCCGGAGGCTCAGCGCCTCGGGCTGATTCCACACTGCCCCAGCGGCCCTTGTGGGAAATGAGACACCAGAGCTCAAAGTAACTACCTGCTAGAAATCAGTGAGTAAGCCCCTGCCTCCCTTCGGGATTACCGTGCTCCACTCCGAACCACCTTCGTGCATCTGTGGACTAAAAGGCAGAACCAACTGCCCGTAGCAGTAGGTGTCTGGGACGGTGATCCAGGCTGGCCCGCGGAGCGAGGCCCCACGGGTGGCAGGGATGAGGCCCAGTCTCCACCCCGGGGGACACCTCGCTACCCGACAGATGTGCTGGCTCCAGGTGACTGTAAGACAGCCTGGCAGGTGTTGAAGGAACAGGCACTGATGGGGAGTGGCGTCACTCCCAAGCCAGCCACCGGCGCGCCGCGGGACCCCCGGCGTGGGCCTCTGCCGCTCTGCAGCGCACACAGGGAAACGGTCAGTGAGCAGCATTCAACGTGTCCGGCTCCGAAATTCTGGGATTCTCCAAGCCAGCTATCCACAAACGAAAAGCAATGAAACGTCACACAGAGCCCACTGTCCTTCCCCCCCGTATTTCCATCAGAGCCTCTGGGCAGCAGTCCTGCCACGGGCACGCCCCCGGAGAGGTCCAGCCCCCAGCAGCAGGGGCCCTTCCTCACTCGCCACAGGCCGAAGCTTCGGGAAACCAACAAGAGTTGCCCAATGAGCACGCGGTCACGCACACCCTCACTTCATGAAAGCAAGCCCCGGCAAATGCTGACCAACGCAGAAGTCACAGACCAGGGGACCCTGCACACACACAGGAGGCTGCACCCGGCCTGGCCAGCCGCCCCACCGTGGAGGGACAGCACCAAGCACCCGCAGATACCCCAACTATGCCCCAGCTCGGCCCACCCCCGGGTCTCACTGCTTGCAGAGAGCCCCGGGGGGGTAAAGGGCTTTCTCCACCGTGGCAGGTCACGTGTCCTCCAAAGGCAGCCAGGGAGAAAGCTTCCTGCCATCCGAGTTTAGCAGCACGGTGGGCGGGAAGTTGCGTTCTGATGGCCCCCAAGTTCACCGTTCTACCACCACGCGGATCTGTCCCTACTGCCGTCCTCGGCTGCTGGCTCACCAGCACGTGGGACCGGGACCGGCGAGAGATGGCACATGCATCAGGGTCCACTGCTGGGCTTGACCAGACACTGAGGGGTACGACGGCTAGTATCCAAAGTCAGGAAGTAAGTGTGGGCAAGGACGCGGAGGGACCGGACGCCCTGGACGCGGAGGCAGAGACGGACAGTGCCCTGCTGAGGCAAAAGGTGGGGCAGGTCCTCACGAAACAGAATCACACGTGACCAGCGATCCCGCTTCCGGTCTATCCCCAGAAGAACCGGAAGCAGGACCCGAAGAGACACCCGCTCGCCCACGTTCGCGGCGGCAGGATTCCCGGCGGCCGAGAGGTGGAAGCGACCCACGCGTCCACCGACAGACGACCACAGTGTGGTCCGGCCACACGATGGACTATCACTCAGCCTTAACAAGCAAGGAAATCCTGGCACCGGCCGCCACGTGCGTGAACGCAGAGGGCGGGAGGCTGAGTGACACAAACCACACACGGAAGGACGGACACTGTAGGATCCCACTCCCATGAGGCCCCGGGGTCGTCAGACTCACGGACACGGGAGGACGCGCACTGGGACCCACTCCCACGAGGTCCCGGGGTCGTCAGACTCACGGACACGGGAGGACACGCACTGGGACCCACTCCCACGAGGTCCCGGGGTCGTCAGACTCACGGACACGGGAGGACACGCACTGGGACCCACTCCCACGAGGTCCCGGGGTCGTCAGACTCGCGGACACGGGAGGACACGCACTGGGACCCACTCCCACGAGGTCCCGGGGTCGTCAGACTGACGGGGACAGAAAGTACATGATGGTATCAGGAGCTGGGGGAGGGGGAGGGAGGTCAGTACTGAATGGGGTTCAATTTGGGAAGATGAGAAAGTTCTGGAGAGGGACAGTGGGGATGGCTGTGCAATAACGTCAGTGTTCTTAATGCCACAGAACTGCACACTTGAAAATGGTTAACATTTTATGCCACGTATGTTGTACAATTAAAGAAACACACTCAGGGGTGGCTGGGTGGCTCAGTCAGTTAAGTGTGTGACTTCAGCTCGCGGTTCATGAGTTCGAGCCCCACATCAGGTTCTGCACTGACAGCTCGGAGCCTGGAGCCTGCTTCCCATTCTGTGTGTCCCTCTCTCTCTGCCCCTCCCCCACTCATGCTCGCTCGCTCTCTCTCTCTCTCTCTCTCTCTCTCTCGCTCGCTCGCTCTCTGCGAAAATAAACATTTACAAAAAAATTTTTAAAAAGAAAGAAAGAAACACACTCGGATCGCTGGGTTGAACCCCCAGAGTCTAGGGTAGGGCCTGAGAACCCGAGTTTCCAACAAGCGTCCAGAGGCCCCAGTTTGAGAACCGCTGTCATAGGACGAGCGGAAGAAGGACCTCAGGGCCTCGCCTAGACCCACGGCCCAGACCGGACACAGACCAGGGGTTCATATGTGCTGCCACCTTGTTCTGCTCACCCATCAGAGACAGCAGCGACAGCAGCGTTCCAGGTGACAGCTCTTCCTCCAAAGTTACAGGGAATGGACCCAGCAGGAGTCCTCGATTTTCAACAGCAACACTCCTTCTCAGGCTCACCCTCAAAAACTGCTCTAAGCGACTGTGTTCTTCTGAAATTTGGCTGTTCTCAGGAAACAGAAGCGACAGTGTCCAGGTCCTCATGGTGGCCATGGCCTCACGACAGAGAGCTCGGCGGCCGGGTGGCCAGGGAACACCAGGGACACCCGCGTGTGCAGCACACAGTCCTTCAAGAATGAGCCCTAACTCGAGCCCAAACACACAGAGGCTGTCACAGCCTCGGTTTTGCTACCCTTCAGACGCAATTTTCTTTCAAGAACATTTCACGTACCATTACGCTATCTTATTTGAAACGTTTATTTATCTCGAGGGAGAGAAAGAGCGAGCACAGGAGAGAGGGGCAGAGAGAGAGACAGAGAGAGAGAATCCAAAGCAGGCTCTGAGCCGTCAGCACAGAGCCCGAGACAGGGCTTGAACTCACAAACCGTGAGATCACGACCTGAGCCGAAATCAAGAGTCAGACACTCAACCAACTGAGCCGCCCAGGCTTTTAAATACAGAAAACCCCCCACCCCTACCATCTGTACACATCCGTGTCCACTTTGCACGTGCTCTCCGCGTGCACAGGGATCAACAGACACACAGGCAGTTTCTTAAATACAAAGTGTGTTTCCATGTGTGTACGTGACGTTTCTTTCAAATTTTCTGTCAACACAAAAACCTTAGCCATTCACATAACATAATCACCATGAACATGGTTTTCCCCTCAATCTGTGTTCCTACATACATTTAAATGCACTTACGTTTGTTTTTGTCGTGAAACATTTCAAACAGAAGTAAAAGTACAGAAAATATCATATTCCGTGTATCTACCATGGAAATTTCGTAACATTGTGAGATATTTTTTCTGAAAAAAAATTTAAATACAAAAAAGACATCACAGATGCACACCCACCCTGGCCCCCTTTCCTATTTGAAGGTGACCACTGTCCTAGAGTGGAGGGATATCCATTCCAGGTAGGTCTTTGTGCTTTCCACGTGTCCATAAGTGTGTGTAAAGTGCATGCAAGTATTATATTTTGTCGTATACAACAGACACAATTTTTTTTTCTGGTTTATACTGGAACAGAGCATGAGTACAGAAGAGTGTACCTATCAAATCTGTTCAAGTCAATGAACCGGCATAGCATCGGGGCAGCACCCACATAGAGAAACGGGGACACACGCCCGGCTCCCTTTCGGCCACTCCCCCGCCAACGGTGCCAGCCACCTTCTAACCCACGCATTATTTCTGTCTGTGGTTACACCATATACACGGAATCAATCCGTAAGTTCCCCTGTTTCTGACTCCTTCCACTCAGCACAACGTGCAAGGCCCATACATGTCACCGCACGCAGCTGTCATTGCTACAGACCCCGCTGTGTGATCGGGCCACGATCGACCTATTGATCGTGCTGCTGGACACCTGGGTAGTTCCCAGGGTTTTCCTATTACACACAGTGCTGCTATGAACACTTAGCACACATCCTTTGGTGGACACATACCCCTCATTTCTGTTGGGTATGTTCCTTAAAGTTCTTGGATCCTGGGATTTCTTACGTCCGGCTTAGCAAATATTTCCCGTTTTCCAAAATGACTGACCCACGTCACACTGCCATCAGCAGGAGGCCCGGCTGCCTCACGCAGTGCCCCCCCACCCAGTGTTTTCCCTGTGTCCCCCTCACCACTTGATAGGGTCTGTGTCTAACACAGTGGCCGCTAAGTCAAAATTTCATCTTGAATTTTTTCCATTTACTTTACAACCGTTCTATATCCTAAAAACGTACTATTACCTGTAACGATTGCATCACATCTCAGGTATGCAACTAAACGTCACGTAGCCCTTCTCCCATGAGACATTTCCTGCTACTGTCAACAGCGTGAAGAACAGCCCTATTCACAAAACATCCCGCTGTGGGTTTTTTTACTCTATCCTTAGCATCAATTCCTAGAGAATTGCCACATTATTTCCTGCTAATGGACACTTCCCTGGATGGCTTTTGTACACAGACACATGTTGAGTAAGACTTTCTTCAGAAACCCTCTTTGGAGCGTTACTGCAGTGATCTTGGTAATCTAAAAGATGTACCAAAAAATAAATAAAGATGTACCATAGTGGCATCAAAAAAGAGAAAACTAAAATTTGACCTTCACGCCTGCGATCAGAACGGCAATCACCGAGGGGAAGGGATCGTAATGCAGTTTCCTCAAATCCACCACTGCCCCCCAAAATGTTCTTTTCTCCTTTCTCAGCCAGGAGACGCATGTCCTGCTGCCCCCTCCACTCGCCTCTCTTCAGCCCCGGCAGGCACCCACCGGTGAGAGCCTGGGTGCTGCTCCAGGGCCCTCGTACTGGGGATGCCCTTTCCGCAACTATCCGCAGACCAACTCCTTCACCTCCTTTGAACTGTGGCTCAAACACCACTTTCTCACGGCAGGTACTCGGTGCCAACTGCATCCCCTCCGCCCCCCACATGCTAACATGGGTCACTGGCTCATTATGTCCGAGGAGTGTCCACCACCCACTATAAGACCATCAACTCCGGGACAAGAGGCTTCCTTATTCTGTCCACGCTTAGGATCCCAACAGTCAAGAAGAGCCCCCAGCACATAGTAGGTGCTCAGTAAAACCATTTGCCGACTGCATGAAAGGCGCCAAAGTCACACAGACAGGAAAGCCACAGAGAGTCACCAAGGCCTGCTATGCTTTCCCAGGCGGGGTGAAAACCTCTTGCCCATTCCGCACCAACAGATCGCAGTAACGTCTTGCCAGTGACAGGAACCGTGCCTCGGTGAACCACAGCCAGAGGCAAAAGCCGGTAACACAGAGGAGGCTCTCAACTATGCCGCCGCCCCGGGCGAGCCCTGAGCAGGGGCAGCTCCCCACCTCCACCACAGCCCCTCGGCCAATCCACAGCTATATCTACTTTTCCCCAAAACAACGTAAGGCAAAACCCCCGACTAAAGCCATAACGCGCCATCTGGCTCATCAACCAGCACAACAAAGAAAGGCTTTCCTCTTCCTGCAACAGTTTGAGTGTTTTTACCTTGAAACAAAGTAAAAATAAACCACCTCTCCAGGTCCCTCCAAGTCCTCTGGAACTTCTTCACTGAGAATTTCTGAGCTGAATCCTCTCCAAATCTCAGTTCAAACACTACTGCAACAGTGAAGTGTTTGCTAAGCCCTGTGCGAGCGCGAGTCTACTCTCCAACTTCCGCCTCCTTGCTGACCTGCCTCAGTGTCTCGTCCGTGGGCTTCTCACACACCAGAACATTCACCCAGCCCGGTTCAGGGAGCTCTGGCCCCCGACGCTGCCCGGCACAGGGATGGCACACAGCACATGCATAACTGGTTTCCAAGGGCCAAAGAATGCGCCAGATCCCCTCCCTCACACCACACGCGGTAACTAAAGGTCCATGTTAAAAGCGCTAAAACTCCAAAACACTTGGCAGAAAATATAAAAACATATCTTTGTGGCCCTGGGTTAGACAAAGTCATGAGTCATGACACCAAAAACAGACAACAGAGAAACAGAATAGGTCAACGGGACTTCATCAAAATTAAAGACCGTCGTGCTGCAAGACATCATCGAGACATCAAAAAGACAGCCCACAGAATGGCAGAAAATAACGGATGAATCATGGATCTGATTAGGGGCTTGTGTCCAAAATATACAAAGAAATTCTGAAAGTACAAATTAAAAAAAAAAAAAAGACAAATTACCTAATTTTAAAAACAGGCAAAGTGGGGCACCTGGGTGGCTCAGTCGGTAAGCATCCGACTTCAGCTCAGGTCATGATCTCGCAGTTTGTGAGTTCGAGCCCCACATCAGGCTCCGCACTGACAGTGAGAGAAGCCTGCTTGGGATCCTCCCTTTCCCTCTCTCTCTGCCTCTCCCCTGCCCCCCCTCTCAAAAATAAACATTTTTTTAAGAAATTGGCAAAGAGGGGCACCTGGGTGGCTCAGCTGGTTAAGCATCCAACTTCAGCTCAGGTCATGATCTCGTGGTTTTGAGTTTGAGCCCTGCATCAGACTCTGTGCTGACAGCTCAGAGCCTGGAGCCTGCTTCGGATTCTGTGTCTCCCTCTCTGTCTACCCCTGCCCTGCTCATGCTCTCTCTCTCTCAAAAATAAACATTAAAAAAAAATTTTTTTTAATAAAAGTGGGCAAAAGATGTGAATCAACATTTGTCACCAAAAGATATACGAAAAGCCAATGAGCACATGAAAAGATGCCCAGCCACAATGAGATTCCATTTCATACCCACACGGAAGGCTACAGTCGAAAAGACAAGCACAGGGCCTGGGCGGCTCAGTCGGTTAAGCGTCTGACTCTTGGTTTAGGCTCAGGTGGTGATCTCACGGTTCGTGAGTTCGAGCCCTGCGTCAGGCTCTACGCGGGCAGTGCAGAGACTGCTTGGGATTCTCTCTCTCCCTCTCTCTCTGCCCCGTTGCCACTCATGCTCTCTCTCTCAAATAGATAAAACTTTTTTAAAAATTAAAAAAAAATACAGGCAATAACAAGTGTTGGTGAGGACATGGAGAAACGGGAGCCCTTGTACTTACAGGAAAACAGTCCAGCAACTCCTCAGAAGGTTAAATTCCACTGCCAGGTATACCACCCAAGAGAAATGACAAGCACGTCCACACAAAAACTTGTGCGTGAACTCACAGCGGCATTGCTCATAATGGCCAAAACGTGGAAACAGCCCAACGTCCGCCAAGTGATGAAGGGGTAAAGTAAAATACAGAGTCTTAATACAACGGAATACTATTCGGCCGTTAAAAGCAACAGCGTACGTGCTACAGCACGGATAATCCTCGACGCGATGCAAAACGAAAGCAGCCAGACGCAGAAGGACACAGAACACGCGGTTCGATCTGTATGAAATTCCAGAACAGGCAAATCTACAGAGAGTAATAGTTGCCCAGGCCAGGAGGAAAGGGGACTGAAGCGTGAACCTGACCACCAGTGGGTGTAGGCTTTCTTCCAGGGGAGAGGAGAACGCTCTAAAATGATGTCGATGGCTGCACAATTCCGTTAATTGTGTCCTTCAAATAGGAGAATTATGTGGTATGTGGATTAGAGCTCAATAAGGCTGTTAAAAATGTTTTACGAATTCCCTGTCTTCTCCCCAGTTGTTGTGCAAACGACTTTCCCGTGCCAGCAATGGGCCCGGAGCACAGCCGGCCTGCGATCTTGAGCAAAGATGTCTACCGAGAAGGGGGAAGATCATCTACGTGAGAAACCCTCTGGCTGTTCCCGGCACAAGCAAAAAAGCCTAGCTGGTGTCGTTGCCACGGAAACTTCCAGCGGGCCCCTGGGGTCCGGGTCATCCCTGTGGCTACGAAGCTGCACGTCAGAACTGGAAGCAGCCACTGAATGCTGAGAACAACCGAAGCTGCCCTTAGGAAGGGTGTCTCCCACCCCTCACTCTACCCACGAATTCAAAGGCAGGGATGGACCTGGCCATCTGGACAGCTGTGTGCGTTGCCGACCACCATTCCGGCAAGGGCCCTTCCCAACGAAACCTCTTTGCGTGGGGGACTCGCGGAACCTCTACATCATCTCTCTTTAGTCCTAGAAAACCCTTCAAGTAGGCACCGTGGTCCCATTTACCAGACGTGAAAGCAAGGCTCTAGCAGCACAGCCTGGCGAGGTCTGTGCTGTGACCCGCCAAGGTCACAGCGCTGGCGAGCAGCTAAGCGGTGGGGCCTGAACCTGTACAGGTTACCTGACGACAACCAATCCTGTATTCCCTCCCTGACTCATGGGGAGAGGAGCCAGGACAGGCACACCCCATGCCTGGGGCCAGAGGTCAGATGGTGTCCACGCAAATCCCTGACTCCTCTGTGACCGCGAACAGACAGCTCACCTCGCTGCACTCAGTTTTCTCATCTCTAAGATGGGAACGGTACCATCTTCAACACTGTTCAGCTGCAAGAAGTTTGTGTTAAAGAAAATATGTCAAAGCATCCAGCACAGTGCCTGGTGCCCAAGCTTTTCTTCTCCAAAGGACCGGCAGGCCAGAGGCCAGACACGAACTTCCAGATCACAGATCGGATGAACCGGAGGCCCGGCGTTCTCACTGCCTCAAGCACGGGTCACGCGCCACAACGATGGCATCTTGCTCTGGTCAAGACCCGAACAGATCGCGGGTTGTCCCTGGGAGCTCAAAGACACGTGTGAACCACTTGCACACAAACGAGACGTTTGCAACCTATGAGTGGCTATTCCTTTCCGAGGGCAATGCAAGAGACCAAACCACAGAGGGGGGAAAAAATCATGGGTCTATCTCCTGAAGACATCACAAAACCGAAGCTGAGGGCCAAAAACAGTCACCTATCAGATGATTTCCTGTCTCAAACTGGAGCGAGAGGAACCAGCACGGAGGCCACCAGATCTCTGCTTCTCCACGAATCTTTCCAAACATGCTCCTGAAAGGACCCCGGTCAAGTTGGGTGTATTCCTCAAAAAACCTCTTCGGTCTCTCACTTTCAGAATGTTTATCTGTGGGAAGGCCTGGTGATTTTTTTCCAGAGTTCAAAAGCAGTACTCTTTTAGCTAATAGTAATTTGGGGAATCTTGGAATAACTTACAAAAAAGGAGTCCAATTCCAAAAAGAATCATGATCTCTCTCTGGAACCAAATTCAATGTGTTGGGAGATTGTTCTTTGTTTAAACCCTCACCCTGGGTCTGACTGGTTCAGTCTGAAAGTGACTCAGGTTATCTAGGATCTGTTGCCGTGAAAGTGAAAATATTCCAAAATATCTAGCAGGACCGAGTGTGCTCTATCTCAGTCAAGGCTACATAGAGAGCCTGCATTCACAGCCAAATTAGGCCCCACTAATAAAATTCCAAGCAGTCACTGGCATTGGAAACCAAGTGAGATACAATTAAATCCATTTGAACAAACCCCCATTGGTCTATGGAACGAAACACAAAAAATAAGACAAGCCATCCAGTGGCCTGCAGGGTAGAGGACCCGGAATGCCATTAATCAGCCAGGGACAGGAACGTCCCGGAAATTGGCATGGACAAATTAGGGACCGTGAAAAATGTCACAGTAAGAGAAACACGTAGTCAGTCCTGCCTCCACAGCCAAGTTGCGCTGAATCTGGAGGTCTCATCTCCCACGCAGAGAAGGCTGGACCGTCCTCTGGTGTCTGCAACCCAAAGACTGCGAATGGGTCAGCCAGGATAATCCCAACACCTTCATTAGACGAGGGAACTCGGCCTGTGCTTGGCAAAATGTGTTTCCGGGTGCTGTCACATTCTCTCTCCAGGAAACCTATGCTCCAGTCGACCCGCGGCGCCCCAGACTGAACCGGATGGCTCTGGCAGACGCGGGGCAGAGCTGAGACCCGCGCGCAAACCACGCAAGTGACCGTTCTGCCTCCAACGACTGTAGCGCGCACACACTTTCCGGACTGCCAGGCTCTCTGTTCGGCCCATCGCGCCGTGTCAAGTGCACCCCCTTTCTGAAAAGAGAGAGGCTAACATCTCACAGCGGTCTGCGGTGGCCATTTCCGGGACAGCCACACGGAAACATCTCGCCGTATGTGAAACCTTCAGAAGAGGGAAAGTTCGAGGTCTGGGAACGGCTGGCAAAGCGAACTTAAGGGAAGTGCATGGAAGGCGGCCTGCGTAGACGGTAGCCAAGAGGTTACGTCTGCCGCTTCCGAACGGGAGCCCCACGCTTGCCGGGGTGTGAATCCCACCCTCTGGTCATGGGCGAGCAATGGGACTGCTGCCGCCTCAGTTTCCCCATCTGTAAAGTGGGGTTCATAGACGACTGACTTTGCAGGATGTCCGTGAGGAGGAAGGCACCTCCTACAGGAAGCGCTCTGCCAGGCTTTGCCATCAATACAACGCGTCCTCTGGTCGCCCAGAATGCCCTTTGTGGAGGTCTGCCAGGAGGAGGCAAAAGATGGGACACTTTCCACTCATAACACAGTCCATCTCAGGAAACACGCCCACTGCCACACAAGCCAGCTCACCTCTCAACTTCTGCAGGCGGGGCGCCTGGGTGGCTCAGCCAGTTGAGCGTCCGACTTCAGCTCAGGTCATGATCTCACGGTTCGTGAGTTTGAGCCCCACGTCGGGCTCTGTGCTGACGGCTCGGGAGCCTGGAGCCCGCTTCAGACGCTGTGTCTCCCCTCTCTCTGCCCCTCCCCCACTTGTGCGCAAGCTCGCTCTCTCACGCATACACACACTCTCTCTCAAAAATAAACATTAAAATAAAGAAAGAAAACAACTAACCTTCTACAGGTACTCCGAGGAGCCTCCCGACTTCACTGTCCACCCTAAGAAGTAAGAACGGTGGTACACGAGACACCCTGAGACAAAGAAGTGCACACACACACTTTCCCCACACTCTGAAGAGCTGAAAATGCAAAAACCCAGCAGTGAGTGGCATTTCGCAGGAGCTGGGAGGTGCAATTACGGCCCCAAAGGCAATTAACAGTGCGAAGTCACGACTATCACCTGACCCTCCTTTACGGAAGATGGCCTTTGCCATCTCCATCATGGAGATACTGTCAACGGCAGGTGAGGTCCCCAGACATCCCTCCTGCCACGACACCTGCCAGTGGCCGTCAGGTCTGGGTCCTGCTGGTCCCCGGGGCCACCGAAACAGCTGGGCTCACCAGCGCCAACTGTATTCAGACACAGACACCAGAAACAGCGGCAGCCAGGAGACCGTCCTGCTGATTCACTGCAAGGTTGGCCATTAGGAGTGGACAAAGATACGATGAAACACGCATTTCACCATAAATATACTTCCAATGTTAACTAGAGAGTAGAAAACAAGGGAGGTCAGAATGCCTACAAAACTGTTTTAAAACAAGACCCCTTGCGCCCACCTCTGCCTGGCAAACTGCAGATCGTTAGCAGGTGCACTTGACATCTTGGGATCTTGGGTTTTCCCTCCGCATTTTCTACAGTGAAGCAGATAACATGCACAGAGAAAGGGCTGTAATGTCTATGGACAGTTTAACAAAATTATATCTCAAACACACATCCAGGCCGAAAATTAAAAAGCCCACCTTGTCCAGTAAACATTTTAGGTCAAACCCCTTTTCTCCTAACAGAGGCGACCACCACCTACTTTTCATGATATCTTCCTTGCCTTTCATTGATAGTTTTATAACCTGCGGCAGCATCCCCACACAAGAGTCTGATTCTGCATGTTTTGTAACTTGACTGAAACTGGAGTCACCAGTGTACGTTTTCTCGGGCCTCTCTGGACATCCTCAGGGGAGGGTGGAGGGACTCAGGTCTCACATCTGCAAAGATCCCTGAACAGGTCACCCAAGGGCATCCCCCCATTCTCAAAGCCCAATAACCGAGGTTACTGAAACCCTAATCCGACAGGAAAGTCTGATAACAGAGATCACCTCTGAGGTGGGAACGGGCAGAGCGGGAGAGACCAAGTGCAAGCAGAAGGGCAAGGTTAACACTGGTTCTTGATTTAAAGAATCATTTTCTGAAAAACACGTGGCAAGAGGATCTTTAACACAAATCGTATGACGTTAGCACTTCAGAAGCACGAATCGAGAGCTTGACGCAGTACCATGCCGGCATTAAGTAGAGAATTACGAAGACTATTTTCAACAGTGTAGAAAAATGTTGAGTGGAAAGGCTAGGCCGTAAAGCGTAAATGCACTAGGAAGACGTAAAAAGCATATGCGCGGGAAGAAGGAAGTAACAGCTGACCCTCAAGCAACATGGGGGTTAGGGGCGCCAACCCTACCCCCTGCAAAGTGGAAAATCAATGTAGAACTTTTGACTCCCCAAGAACTTAACCGCTAACAGCCAGATGTTGACTGGAAGCCCTACTAGTAAGTAATAAAAGATCAATTAATACATGTTTTGTGTGTGTGTTCTATACCATAACCTTCCAATAAAATCAGCTAGAGAAAAAAAAATGTTAGGAAAATCATAACACAAAATACACTTACCGTACCGCACCATACTGATCAAAAAAAAACCCCGCGTACAAGTGGATCCGCGTAGTTCACACTTGTGTTGTTCAAAAGTCAAGCGTATGCTAAAATGCAGTGGTTGCATTGAAATGGTGGGACTGTGGCTGATTTCTCCGTTTATAAAACGTTTGTACTCACAGTTACGTTCCTGTACAACAACATCCTCCTCAAAGCGCCAATTCTCACACAACAATGCAATTTCACTGGGTTGATTACAACTCATTCGTAAGACTTCTGGCAAACAAACTTTACCAGCACAGATCGTTTCGGAAAGATCCTCAGGAGGTCATGAAAACGTACTTCGCAGAGACAGTACCTAGCCACAAGTCTGGCCAGTCCACACCAAGCTTCCCTGGAATTAATCAAACGTCACGTAATTTCACTTCAACTCTGCTGAACACACAAACTCCAAACTGGTCAGGAGTACGGCAAAACCCCACCCAACACCTGCTCCACTCCGACCACCCAGCCAGCAGGAACCATGAAGCGTGGCCCGAGTCCTCTATCACTCCAATGGCTCACAGCCCGCGTGTACCTTGGCCCATCCCGAGCCCCCCGCGCTCCAGGGCACTTTCGTCCTGATTATTTTCACAGAGAACATCTATCCCCTTAAGCCTCGTTATGGTTTTTGAGTGATTCTATCATGAAAACACTGCAGTCCTTCAGAGGGTAACGTGATCCGGAGCCCCGCTCACCAAGTACCCGGGGGGGGGGCGGGGGGGGGTGCGGACCTGTTCCCAGACAGGCCTCGCGGAGCCGCTGTCCCGACACTCACAACTCCAGGCTCCCCCCAGCAAGCAGCGTGGGCAAAACATCTCTGTTTGTGATGTCTTTTTCTTAGGAAGGAAAAAATAATACCAAAACAGAATTCCCCCACCCGGAACACATCACTTTCTTGCTAACCACAAATTCTGGCAAAATCCGTTCTACGTAACAGTGATTCAGTTAGTTCCTCTTTCTTCAAATTGACACATTTTACCTTGCAAATTGGGTATGTCTGTATGACAGAGAGTTGAAAGACCAAGGAAGCAAACTCAAATCATATTTCCACAGCTACCACTGTTACCAAGTTAAAATGTGACACTATCCTGAAAAAACGTATGATGAAAACGTAATTCTATTTAAACCTCTAAGCCTTTTCTGCATAGCAGATCTTATTCTAGATACTGGTATGTAAAGAAAAATAATAGTTTCTGCCTGTCGGGAGTTTACAATCAAAATGCGTGTAATGAAGGGGAGCAGGGTGGACAGGAAGGGTTGTTGTTGTTTTTTTTTCTCCTGAATGTAGTCAGCACTTTGAGATAGAATTTAACCCACATGCATACATCTTAAGTGACAGCTCACTGAATTCTGACCAATGTACACCCAGAAAGCAGCAGGCGAGGGGTGGTGGCTGGGGCAGAGAGAGCAAGGAAAGGGCCCAGGCACGCAGAGAAGGTGGGGGCCGGTGCACAGGAGCGCCAATGATGAGCAGAGCTCAGGCATGACCCCAGAGAAAACCAGGAGACAAATGGCCGGGAGCTTCCTAACCAAATGGAATGTCTGGAATGCCATCCACTGAGCCGCTCTAACAGAACTGAAGCCGATTCTCCCCTGGGCTAAAGACCAAGTTTAGGTCCATCGGACTGCAGGAAAGTGGGCCTATGATACACAGCGGTCACGCGTGTATATTTTTATCAGGGTATGATGCAACCTCAAAAAATCAAATTGCACAATCAAGCATCTATCACATTCATCCGTTGCCATTCTTACTCTACGTCACAGTTGCTGAGCTTTATAGCTTCAAAAGAGGCCCTGAAATAAACTCTCATCCCGCACAGAGAGTAGAATGTTCCAATCAGACATTTTGCTAGTTACAATTTTACTGTACAAGCCACAAACGGCCTATGTTTAAAATGAAAAAAGAAATTCTACAATTCAACATGAAAAAAGATACACTCCTAACAAAATGGGCAAAAGATATGAACAGTGAGTTCGGAGAGGCCACACAAGATGAAAATATGACAAGAAACTAAACTCCACTAACACTGGAGAAAATGGAAGTCCAAACAAATATGAGACACATTCTTAATTTTTGTAAATCTGAAGAGCTTAAAAAATGGTATTTAGTGTTGATGAGGTTATGAGGAAAGGGTGTGGTTTTTATTTTTTTTAATGTTTCTTTTTGAGAGAGAGAGAGGGAAAGAGACAGGCACACAGAGTGGGGAGGGGCAGAGAGAGGGAGACGCAGAATCCCAAGCAGGCTCCAGGCCCCAAGCTGTCAGCACAGAGCCCGACACAGGGCTCGATCCCACAAACCCTGAGATCGTGACCTGAGCCGAAGTTGGACACTTAACTGAGCCACCCAGGCGCCCCTGAGGAAACGATGTTCTTAATAAAGCACGTTGCTGACTAAACTGGTGATAGGCACCACAGAGGACAATGCGTCACTACCTGTTAAAACAAAAGAGGTGCAAACCCTGTGACCTGGCAATTCCACTCCTACAGCATCTACTCATGGAAGGCAGGATAACGCCCCTCCCACCCGAAGGTGTCCACGACCTAACCCCTGGAAGCTGAAGCTGTTGTTTCCACAGAGAAGGGAAACTAAGGTAGCAGATGGAATTCAGGTTGCCAAGCCGCTGACCTTAAGAAAGGGCACGGGCTGTGGACTACCCAGGTGGGCCCAGTGTAGTCCAGGGGTCCTTCAAAGGGAAGGAAGGAAACAAAAAAAGGAGAACCAGAGAAATGACAGCATGTGAAAGACGTGCTCATGGCTGCTGGAGAAAGGGGACCATCGGCCAAGGAATGTGGGAGGCGTCTGCAAGCTAGAAAGGCCAGTAAATGGATTTTCCCCAGGGCCTCCAGAAGGAACGCAGCCCTGCCCACACCTGGTTTTAGCCCAGGGAAACCGATTTTGGACTGCTGACCTCCAGATCTGGGAGATGATACATCTGTGCTGTTGAAGCCACCATGTTTGCGGTAAATTGTTAGAGCAGCGGCAGAAAACTAATACACTGTCCTGGGGAAACACGGGCACAGAGGCACAAGGCGGGATGTTTTCTGGGAACGCGAATGTATAAAATATAAAAACAGAACGGAGAGAATCCATCCCGAACTGATAACAACTGTCACCTCTGGTAAAGAGAGGGTGATGGCAATCGAAGTGAGATTTCCACCTAGTTAATAATGTTCTACATTTTTTTTAAAGAAAATGTGTTTATCCATATACTGCTTAATTGCAAGTTAAATGTTTAGAGAGTTACCGTTCACAGCTTAAACGTCAAAGAACCACAATATAAGACTCTTAATGCTGAAAAAGTGAACACAATTTCTGCTCACAATCTCAAAAGCACCACCAAGTCCTAGACCTCACAGTCCCCACGATTACATGTGGGCTCTGCCTGTGTAGACAGGACACCAGAGAAAATTCATTCTGTATCCATAAACACAAACCCTTCAACAAATCAAAATCAATGTGAGATTCACATTTATGGTCGACGGACAAGATTCAGTCTCAAAGGCTTAGGTTTTCTGACTCCAGCCCACCCAACCACGATTCCCACCTTGACCGTGCCTCCTTAACACTGCCCACTTCAAGCAAGTCACTTGCCTCTGGGTTTCCTTTACCCCGGTGTAAAAAAAGGTTTGTTCTACCACGTCACCTGCCTCATGGGATGGTCAAAAGATTTTAAATGGGATGAAATGACAGGTTACATCCCAGCAATCCGTGAACCCTGAATTTGAGACTCAGCCGGCTATAGAAAGCCCTCTGTAAACACAGAGGTACTGGCTACACTGTGGATACCATGAGCGGGCCTAATAAAATCGCCACGACCCCAAAGGAGGCCAGCTACCATGGAAATTCCAGACCAAGTTGCAGGAAAGGCAGTCTCGGAGAGCTGGTGCCATCCGTAACTGGCAGCCGTAAGTGGAGTCCTGCCTCAAACACCTCCTGCAGTTACCTGTACCTGCAGAGAGACCCCTGAGCCACCACCACCACCACATCCAGCAACTATGAACTGCTTTATAATCCGAGGGGAAACAGCCTCCCATTTCCAAATGTGACCCAGCCAAAGGGGCGAGGCGACGGCCCTGGTATAGGTGAGAGGGACTGCCCACGCTGGGCGCCAACGTGAGGCCTCGAGGACACAATGTTCTAACCAACAGCAAGAGCCATCACACGCATCCTCTTACCCAGCTCCAAATAAAATGAAAAATCTAAAGACCAACTTTGGGGGTGGGGGACTTCAGTGCAGACGCAGACTCACCCAGGATCTTTCATATCAATTAGTCAGGCCAGCCCAACGCCCACGCCCCAGCAGCTTCCCTGACGCCCCCTTCCTGTTTCTCCCTAATGAATGAGCCCTCTCGTAGCCCCCCAGAACTTAGGGTGAGCACAGCCCCCTGGAGACACCTCGCCAGACCGCCAGGAGGAGTCCCTCAACCTCGTGCCCCACCCCCCCCCCCACCCCCGCCAGCACCAAGAAGAGGTAGTAACTCCTACCAACATCCCCCTACGTGCGTTCTGCAGTTAGAGGACTAGGACTAGAGAAAGGAACTTTTCAACAGGGAGCATGCTAGAAAAGCCAAGCCTGGCGCACGCCTTTCCGTGTTCACGCTCATCCACTAGCTCGGAAGCACTCCCGGCGAAGTCTGTCCGGATTGCTGGGGAGAACTCCCAATTTCTCGTCGGAGCCCCGCAAAGTCCTGGGCTGCGCCCCACGCGGCCGGGCGGGGCGGCACCGCGGGGGGCAGGGGACGTCCGTCCCCGAGGGGGCCCTGCACCGGGAGGCTCGGGCAGAAGAGCGCGGCCGGGACAAACCTGAGCAGGTGCTCGGGTCCCCCGGCCCGCGGCGCCACAGCGCGCTCCTCGGCGTGGCAGGGGCACGCGGGGCGCCGCGGACACCCAGGGAGCCGAGGGTCGCGGGGTCACGGGGGACGCGGGCCCGGGACCGCGCGCTGGAGCCCGGGGGACCGCGAGCCGTACCTGCCGCCGGCGGGTCCGCCTCCTCCTCAGCCTCCGCCTCAGCTGCCGCCGCGACTGGCGCCGCGCCTGCCTCCCCCGGCAGCCGGTCCATCACGCCGCCAGTCATGTGAGCGCGCGCCACGTGACTTCCTCCGTGCCCGCCCGCCCGCCTGGCCGCGCCCACCCCGGCACGCCCCGCCCACGCCCGGCCCCGCCCCGCCCCTTGCCTGGCCTCGCGGCGCCCGCTCCGGGCCTGCCACGCCCCTTCTCCGGCCTCGCCACGCCCACCCGGGCCTGTCACGCCCCTTGCCCGGACTCGCCACGCCCCGCCACGCCCCGGCCACGCGGCCACCCGGAGGATTGGCCCGCGCTCCCGCCCGCGCTCCCGCTCCCCCCAGCAGGCTCGGTGCCAGCCCAGCTCGCCCACTCGCTTAGCCGCTTGCTCGGCCGCTTGCCGTCACGCTCACCCCTCGGCCGCTCACTCGGCACTTCCGCGTGGGCCTCTCCCCGCCCCGCGCCCCCGCACCCCTCCCGGCTCGTCCCTCGCTCCCCCCGCCGCCTCTAGCCCTTCCCTTAGCTCCCACCCCCCTCCGCTCACTCATTCACTCGTTCACCCGCCCGCCCTCTCACTCGTTCCCTTCCGCCCGTCCACAAGGACTCACTCACCCTCCCGCCCGCCGGCTTGCTCATTCACTCTGCTCCTCACTTACGCACCACTCCCCACTCACTCATTCACCCCCTCGCTCGGTCACTCAGCTTTTCACACGCACCCATCCCCCACTCATTCATTCGTTCATTCCTCCACTCACCCACTTCTCCCCCCGCCCCCTTGCTTGTTCACCCACTCGTCCACCCCCTTGCCCACCCACTCTCACTCGCCCTACCAGCTCACTCACCCACTCCCCCTGGCCGTCCAGTGCCGGGACCCGGAGATAGGAGGATGCATTCGGTGCCTCCCCCGATCTGGAGGACCACAGGACACCAGAGCAAGTGTCCTGGCTGTTCCAAAATGAGGCTGTGGGGGCACCGGAACAGATGAAGGGACCCCTGGGTGGGGCAGAGCCTGCCTGAGCTGATGCTGGGGATGAGGAGTTCAGCAGAAGGAGCGGCCTCCAGCAGGCGCGAAGGTTCTGAGGCATCAGGCAGCTGCAGACGCTGTGGTTCTCCCGGAGCTAAAAGTGTGGCTGCAGAAATGGCAGAAGAGGAAGCTGGGGCGCCAGGAAGGGCTCCATGAGGGAGGGCCTCGTTTCCAAAGCCAGAATCGTGGACCTCCGGATTCTGATGCCCACCAACGCCCCCTGGGGGCTGATTATAGCGATCTAGAGCCCAGACCGACCCCCCTCCCCCTCCCTGTCGGGGTCCTAAGAAAGGTCCCAGTCTTCCCCAGGTAGCTGGTTTTCCTTGCTACAGCTGGACCCTGCCTCAGTTACAGATCACCGCACCCAAGGACATCCCAGACAGCTGACACAGTCAGAGAGGCTCTCCCCGCACCCCCCCCCCCACTGTAACCTAGCAAGTGCTATCCCTTTCTCCAGATGGGCTTTTCCAAGTCACGGGGCGCGGGGGGCGGAGGGGGGGGGGACACTGCAGGATCCTGTGATGCACAGACCCCCATCTGATGCTATTTCCTTCCGCCACCGCCACCGGGGCTTCCTTTCAGGGCTTGTTGCATCAAATGATCGGCTCAGCACTTTTCCCTGACTCTGCGTCTATCCAGTCCCCAAACACACACTCACTCGGGTGTGCGCCTACACCCACACACACACTGCTGATGTCCTGGTATTACTCCGCACGTATCTCTGTCCCTCACTAGATTATAAAATCTTTATTAAAGGTTTGAAAGTTCACTGGACTCTCCAAACTGTAAAACCCTAATAGAAGTGTATAAACAGACACTATTCAAGAGTGATAACCTTAAATGTATTATTTTAACACCCTTGACACAGGGCCACACAGCCTCTAGTTCAGCACTTTGCTGGATCTTTGCTGCACTTTCTAATCATCTGGGGAGAGTTCAGATAGACTGTGTCTGGAGGCCGCCCCCAGAAGTTCTGATTTAATTCATCTGAGGTGTGGCCTAGACTTGGGATTTTTTTTTTAAGCTCCCCAAGTGATTCCAACATGCAGCCCAGGTGGAAGGCCACGGTTCTAGGTTGAAAGATTATTTGATTCCTGCAAACATTGCCTGAGCATTTTCTAGGTACTGCATTGGGGGGGGGGGGGAGACACAAGGATACAACAGGATTCTCACATCACAGAGTGAGACAGGTGATAGGGCTGGAAACATAGGTGTTGTGAGAGGAAAGGGGAGTGAGCAGTGGGTTCTGACGTGCCCAGTTCCAAATGCCTCCAGAAAAAGGAACTCGGTCCTTACAGGTTGTGGGCTCTATTGCCAGATACCTCGAACCGTTAGAAAGTTCCTGGAAACGTGCACTGAAACTCGTCTGCCTGTAACTTCTTTAGATCCTCATCAAAGAAGACTAATCCTTATACGATTTCTGCTTCATTCAGGAAGCAGCAAACAGCAGACCAGAATTTCTGACTTTTAAAACCTTGTGGTTAATGGCAAGGATCCAATTAACATTGTTCATCTGTTGTTCGAGTCACATCAATCGCTTTCCATATAGGAAAACGAGGACCATAGGCACACGCTGACAACTGGAACAGTGGAGTCAGGACGTCACGTTGCAGGTGGACGTGCAGAAAGGGGCTGTTATCAGCTGTCCCACCGAAATGCAAGGACTTCCTCATCCTGCTGGGGGCCTTTTGAAGAAGTTAGTGAAACGCTTTGAGGACTACAGACTTGACCATTAATAATAGTTGACCTGTTTGTCAGGATAGGCTGTATCCTGCTGCAGAAACAATCTGAACCCTCAGACACCTGAAATAACAAGGCGGCCACGCTCGCCACAGTCCCTTGTAAACCCAGACAATGGAGCGGCCACCATCTGGAAGTTCTGCCATCGCGACAAAGAGAAAGAGCTCGGCAGGATCCAGCACAAGCACTGAAACGTCCCACAGCCCTCCATTCGCAACTCCCTGGCCAAAAGTGTGACGCGCTTCCCCCAACCAGGAAGAGCCAGAGGGCGGACCCCCCCAAGTGCCCGGAGGACTGAAAGCCAGAAATATTTGGCCAATAGCGCTAAATAGCAAGCACACTAACCAAACTAGCGTTTATTGAACGTCTACCTACCATGTGCTGAGTACCTTTCTAAGGGCCTTTTATTTGGAAATTCACCAACTCACCTACCCGTCACACTAAATCTACGAAATAGTAGTATGATGGTCTCCGTGCCCCAGCAACTAAGGCAGAAGAGTCTGACACGCCAAGATCGCAGAGCTAGTCCACAGAAGAGCCAGGATTTGAACCCAGACCATCTGGTACCAGAGATCCCCCTCGTAATAGCCCCTGTGGCGTTACCCAATGCCATAAAACCCCCAGTTTCTTCTCAACATTCTTTTTTCTTTTTTTGAGAGAGCAAGTGCATGTGCACGTGAGAGCAAGGGAGAGGAGGAGGGGGGGAGAGAGAGAGAAAGACAGAGAGAGAGAGAGGGAGAGAGAATCTTAGGCAGGCTCCGCACTCAGCACAGAGCCCAAATCTGGGCTCGATCCCAAACCCTGGGATCATGACCTGAGCCGAAACCAAGAGTCAGATGCTCAACCGACTGAGCCACCCAGTCGCCCCTACCCCCTCAACAATCTTAATCAGGAAATTCCAGTCCATCCGTAACCTCTTCTTTTAGAAGGCTTGAGGGGGATGCGGCCTGTGGCTCTGGAAATCACACTGGGGGGAGGGAGTCTGAAGGCAGAGAAAATTACAACAACCTCGCAAATAATATTAATAGCCCCCAAACACGTATGGAACCCTAATGATGTGACAGGCACTGCACAAAGTGCTGAGCCAGTATCATCTCAACACCGTGAAGGTCATGAAACCGAATCCTCGGGCGACGCTTCCTTGTCAGGCAGCAAGATACCTTCTCAAGCTTGCATCCTAAAGTTCCGGAGATCTGCTCACGTCCTCCAGGAGCCTCAGGAAGATTTCAACATCTCAGAAATGTTGGCTCTCCTCACGAGACGTCGGACAAGCTACTTTATTCTCGTCAGCCTCAGTTTGCTCGCATGTAATATGGCAACATCGGTATCACTCATTTCAAAGGTGTGTTCCTGAAAAGTTAAGGTTTAAATAAGAGACTTCTTGGGGCGCCTGGGTGGCTCAGTCGGTTGAGCGTCCGACTTCGGCTCAGGTCACGATCTCGCGGTCCGTGAGTTCGAGCCCCACGTCGGGCTCTGGGCTGATGGCTCAGAGCCTGGAGCCTGCTTCTGATTCTGTGTCTCGCTCTCTCTCTGCCCCTCCCCCGTTCATGCTCTGTCTCTCTCTGTCTCAAAAATACACGTTAAAAAAAAAAGAGAGAGAGACTTCTTATGTCAGTCTGAATGGACGCAGAAGTATATTCACCCTCCTTCTCCAAAACTACAGAAATGCTGGCTACAATTTTAGCCCTTCCCCGAGATGTTATTAACACATCGCTGGCATCAAAAGCAAGAAAGCGTACGAGACATAGGGAGGACTTCAAGTTACAGGAATGACCTAAAGCCGAGGCCAGACAACCCACAGAGCTTTCAGAAATGATAAAGATCTAGGGCACCTGTGTGGCTCAGTCAGTTAAGTGTCCGACTTCGGCTCGGGTCGTGATCTCACGGTTCGTGGGTTCGAGCCCCGCATCGGGCTCTGTGCTGACAGCTCAGAGCCTGGAGCTCCTTCGGATTCTGTGTCTCCCTCTCCCTCTGCCCCTTTCCCACTTGCGCTCTGTCTCTCAAAAATAAATAAACATTAAAGAAAAGATAAAAATCTTAGGAGCCTGGGTCAGGTAACAGGAGAGCACAGCTTGGGCCTGCAGCAAGGACAGGATACGGCCTAAAGTCCCTAGATAGGCTCAGGATGGACGGAGAGCTACCCCACCGGCCTTTAGGAGGAGCGTGGGTGCTGGCTGTCCACACCAGACCAAGAGTGGAGAAAGAAGAACCCGTGAGGCAAATCCCAGTCCTGGATATTTACCCCAGGGAAATCAAAGCATATGCCCACCAAAAAGAGGCTCATTCCTAGAAGCCTCATTTGAATAGCTACAAACTGGAACTAACCCAAATGTCTGTTAACAACAGACTGGATGAACATATTTATTGCCGTAGAGCCATACAATGGCATGCCGCACTGCCACGGGGGAGCACAAAATACTCGTGCTGGCACGTGCCAAGTGGGGGACTGTTATGACAAACACCTACAGACGTGGAACTGGCTTTGGAATTAGGGGATGGGTAGAGACCGGAAGAATTTTGACAAGCATCATAGAAAAAGCCTAGATTGCCATGAACAGATTGTCAGCAGACACGTGCCCGTTAACAACTCGGTTAGTGAGGACTGTGGTGTAGAAAGTCCACATCATCTTAGATGGCAATACCCAAACTGCCATAAAGCGAGTGCAGACGGAAATTCAGACGTTAAAGGCACTTTATGGGGTGCCTGGGTGGCTCGGTCGGTTGGGCGTCCGACTACGGCCCAGATCATGATCTCACGGTCCGTGAGTTCCAGCCCCGCGTCGGGCTCTGTGCTGCCGGCTCGGAGCCTGGAACCTGCTTCAGATTCTGTGTCTCCCTCTCTCTCTGCCCCTCCCCTGCTCAAGCTTGGTATCTGTCTCTCTCAAAAACAAATAAACATTAAAAAAAAAATTAAAGGCAATTTTGGTGAGGCCTCAGAAGGAAATGAGGACCACATTACCGGAAGCTAGTGGAAAATAGCTTCTGCCCCGCAGTGGCAGAAAGCCCAGCTAGGTTGTGTCCCAGGTCCATGAGAAAGAACCTATCCGGACTGCAAACAATTGTAAAATTAGAAGACTCACGGTCAGGAAAGTGTGCTCTGGAGAGAAAGCCAGGGGTGTGTCTGGACAACCTTTTTCTAGCACCTGGAAAGGAACAAAAGGCCACAGTATTCATCACAGAGAGCTCTCTGGAGAGATTAGATTAGATGTGTGGCATTTCAGCAGAAGCAAAAAAGAGACAGGATTATTCAGGAAAGACCTGTGGATGAGCCTCTTTCTTTTCTTTTTTTAATGTTTATTAATTTTGAGAGAGACAGCGTGAGCAGGGGAGGGACAGGGCTGGGTGGGGGGTGGAGGGAGGGAATCCCAAGCAGGCTCCGCACTGTCAGCGCCAAGCCCAGTGCAGGGTTTGAACCCACAAACCGCGAGATCATGACCTGAGCCAAAATCGAGAGTCAGACGTTCAGCCGCCTGAGCCCCCCCCCGCCCCCCGCCGCTCCCCGAGCCTCTTTTGTAACGGCGCACGTGTCAGACCCACACGGTTTTTGAACATCTTGTCTCAGCAGAAACACTACCAGCTTGGACTTCAAGGGACAGAGGAAGACGAAATGAAAGAAGGCGGACTCGAAAACTCTACAGGCAGGAAACAGGCTGAAAATACTACTCGGCTACAAACACGTGCTACGCTTCATGAAAAAGGAAGGAAGACTCAGGGTGCAGCCGTGGACCTTGAACCACGGAGAACAGTTCCTTGAAACCTGAGTTTGCTCCCTTGCATTTCAGAATTGCTTAGGACCGCAATTCCTTTCTCCTTCCGTTTCTTTCTGTTTAAATGGGAATGTTTATAACTGTTACCCTATGCCTATCGCGCCATCGTACTCAGGGATTAGATCATTGGTTCTCTAGGTGCCCGGATGGAGAGGAATTCTGCCCCGGGATGAATCACAGACAGCGTCTCACCCATACCTGTTCTACCTTATTTAGATGATGAGATTTGGGACTTTGAGTTGTGCTGGAAAGGGTTGAGACTTTGGGGGATACTGGGATGTGAGAGATGTATTTTGCAGACTGGATAGATGTGAATCTTTGGGAGCCAGAAGGTTAGCTGTAGTAGACGCAAGACTAGCCCCTCAAAGACCATCTAGTCCCCAGAACCCGTGAATATATTACCTTATGTGGAAAAAGGGACTCTGAAGATGTGCAAAGTTAAGACTCATGAGATGGAGACAGTCTCCTGAATTATCTGGGTGGGTCAAGGTGCAATTATGAGGGAACACATAGGAGGAAGGGAACAGTGCCAACATTACGGAGACATCCATGTGATGCTGGAGGCTGAGACTGGGGTGGTGCAGTCACGAGCCAAGGAATGTCGGCAGCCTCTAGAAGCTGGTAGAGATGGGGCGCCTGGGTGGCTCAGTCAGTTAAGCGACCAACTTCAACTCGGGTTATAATCTCACAGTTTATGGGTTGGAGCCCTACATTGGGCTCTGTGCTGACAGCTCAGACCCTGGAGCCTGCTTTGGATTCTGTGTCTCCCTCTCTGCCTCTCCCCACTCACACACTCTCTCTCTCAAAAATAAATAAACATAAAAAAAAGAAGAAGAAGAATCTGGTAGAAGCAAAGAATGACTTTTCCATTGGAGGTTCTAGAAAGAACCATTCCTACCTACCAACACCTGGATTTCAATCCTTTAGGACTCATTTCACACTTGTGACTTCTAGAACAATAAGACAACACATTTTTATTGTTTTAAGCCACTAAATTTGTGCTACTTAATGCCGTTGAATTTTGTACTTAAAATAATGGTTAAGGTGGTAAATCTTATGTGTATTTCACCACAGTTAAAAAGTTATTTTCAATTTGGGGCGCGTGGGCGGCTCAGTCACTTAAGCATCGGACTTCAGCTCAGGTCATGATCTCACCATTTGTGGGTTCGAGTCCGCGTTCGGCTCTGTTTTGCTCAGAGCCTGGAGCCTGTTTCAGATCCTGTGTCTCCCTCTCTCTCTCTCTCTGCCCCTCCCCCATTCCCACTTTGTCTCTCTCTGTCTCTCAAAAATGAATAAACATTAAAAATGTTTTTAAACAAACATTTAAAAAGTCTTTAAATTATTTTCAATTAAAAAAAAAAAAACTTTCTCACAAAGAAAACTCATGGCCCAGATGGCTTTACTAGTAAGTTCTACTGAACTTCCAAGGAGAAAGTAATAGCAGTGTTATTATATAAGCAGAGTTTTTGCCAGGAATGGAGGTGGTTTAATTAGTTGAAAAATCAATTTAACTCACTGTGTTAACAGAACCATATGATCATCGCATATGCATAAAATTTACATTGAAGAAAAAATACATTATGCAAAAAAAATGCCCCCCAAAACGCATGGGAAATTATGGAAAAATTTAACACCCATTTATGATTACATCTCTCTGCAAACTAGGATGATAAGGAAACTTCTTCAAATTGAAAAGGAGGATCCGTGAGAAGCTAAAGCTGGTTCATACTTAACAGTGAGAGACCAAACATTTTCCCCCTGTGATTAGCAGTAAGGCAAGACAAGACGTTAAAAGTCAACACTGACTGGAAGTCCTCGCCCACGACTGGGCAAGAAGAAAATGGCATGAAGACTGGAAAGGAAAGTGGCTGTGGAAGCAGAGAATGCTAAGGAATCTAAAACCACCACCACCACCACCACCTAGAACTGGAATAGGAAAATTTACCGAGGTGGCAGGATACAACACTAATATACCTGAATCAGTTGTATTTCTGCATACTCATAACAAACACATGGAAAATGAAATTAGAGACGAGCCATTTCTCCGATGTTGTTCAAACCTATGGAACGAACAATACCAAGAGCGAACCATAAGGTGAATGTTGAATTATAATGTGTCAGTGCAGGTTGGTAACAGACACACCATTCTGGTGGGGGGCTGGTAAAGTGGGGGAGGCAATGCATGGGGGGGGGGGCAAGGAGATATGGGATATCACTGCATCTCCCTCTCAGTTTTGTTTGATGCTTAAACTGCACTAAAAAATAGCTTTAAAAAAATATTGGGGTGCCTGGGTGGCCCAGTCAGTTAAGCATCCAACTTTGGCTTGGGTCATGATATCGAGGCTCATGGGTTCGAGCCCCCCGCCGGGCTCTGTGCTGACACCTCGGAGCCTGAAGCCTGCTTCGGATTCTGTGTCTCCCTCTCTCTGCCCCTCACTCAATCATAAACAAACGAGTCTCTGTCTCTCTCTCTCAAAAATAAAGAAACTTAAAAAAAAACCTATTTCTGTCTCTCTCTCAAAAATAAACTTTAAAAAAAAACCTATTTCCTCAAATTTTTGCTGTAAATTCTGATAATCAAAGACATTAGAAGAAAATTATCTTGATACCAAAATCAAATACACTGGGAGAAACTATAGGTAATGTTGCTCATGAACACAGACACAAAAATCCTTAACAAAATATAAACAAATCTAACCCAGTAACACATGTAAAATGGATAAAATATTGTGACCAAGTAAAATGCAAGTTTGGTTTAACATTTCCAAATCAAGGTAACTCAGCAGACGTATTAGTTTTCCAGGACTGGTAACAATGCACCACAATCCAAGGGGCTTAAAACAATAGAAATTTACTATCTCACAGCCCTGGAGGCTTGAAGTCTGAAATCAAGTTGTCCGTGGGCCACGGTCTGTCTGCAACTTGTTAGGGGACAAGATTCCCTTGCTTTCTCTGTCTTCTGGTGGTTTGCTACAAATCCTTGGCACTCCTTGGCTTGTAGACACATCACTCCAAGCCCTCCTCTGTCGTCACATGGCTGTGTCTTCTCCATGTGTGTCTCTGTCTTCACAAGGCATTTTCTTTTTCTTACAGGGATACTAGTCACATTAGATGAGGGCCTACCCTAACGACCCCATCTTAATTTATATCTGCAAAGACCCTTGATTATATCTGCAAAGACCCTATTTCCAGAGAAGGCCACATTTCTAGGCACTGAGGATCAAGACTTCAATGCATCTTTTTTGGGTGGCACAGTTCAACCCATGACACCATATCAGTAGAACAAAGGAGAAAATTCGTAAGATCATTTCAATAGATGCGCAAAAGGCATTTGAAAAATGTCCAGCATCCATTCATCATGAAACTCCCAGCAAATGACCAATAGAAGGAACCTTTCTCAACCTCATAAGGGTATCTTCAAAAACCAAAAGCTAGCCACTCGGGCCAGCATGATAAAATATTGAATTGTTTCAACATTTGAGTTGAAATATTGGATGTCTGGGACCAAGGCCAACAACACACACTTCATTGCTCACAGTTGACATTGCATCGGAGGTCTAGCAAGAGACAAAAACAACTGCATATGGCTAGGAGAGAAAAAATCTATATAAAAATATAATCATGTCCATAGTGAGTTCTATAGAATCCACAAGTCACTAGACTTTGTAATAACGTTTTAGCAAGAATGCAAGATACAACGTCAAATACAAATAGTTTTTATAACTCTTTTTTTTTAAGTTTATTCTGAGAGAGAGAGAGAGAGAGACAGCACAAGTGAGGGAAGGGCAAAGAGAGAAGGAGAGAGAGAGAATCCTGAGCAGGCTCCATACCGTCAGCACGGAGCCTGATGCAGGGCTTGATCCCACAAACGGTGAGATCATGACCTGAGCTGAAGTTGTATGCTTGACTGACTGAGCCACCCAGGTGTCCCTATTATATTTCTATACATCAGCAATGCACAATTAGAAAATAAACTTTAGGGGCGCCTGGGTGGCTCGGTCAGTTAAGCGCCTGACTTCGGCTCTGGTCATGATCTCACAGTTCATGAGTTTGAGCACCGTATTGGGCTCTGTGCTGGCAGCACGGAGCCTACTTGGGATTCTCTCTCTCTCTCCCCCTCTCTCTCTGCCTCTTCCCAGCTCTCTCTCTAAATAAATAAATTAAAAAAAAAAAAAACGAGAAAAGAAACTTTAAAAAATACCAATAGTGGGGCTCCTGGGTGGCTCAGTCGGTTGGGCATCTGACTTCGGCTCAGGTCATGATCTCACGGTTCGTGAGTTCAAGCCCCATGTCGGGCTCTGTGCTGACAGCTCGGAGCCTGGAGCCTGCTTTGAATTCTGTGTCTCCCTCTCTCTCTGTTCCTCCCCCGCTCGTGCTCTGTCTCTCTCTCTCACCTTCAAAAATAAATAAAATCATTAATAAAAAAATTTTTTAATACCAAGAGCATTAAAAAAGGAAATATTTATGAGTACATTTTTCTTTTATTTTATTTTAAAATGTTTTAATGTTTATTTATTATTAAGAGACAGAGCGTGAACAGGGGAGGGGCAGAGAGAGAGGGAGACACAGGATCCGAAGCAGGCTCCAGGCTCTGAGCTGTCAGCACAGAGCTGGATGCAGGATTCGAACACACAAAACCGCAAGATCATGACCTGAGCCAAAGTCGGACGCTTAACCGATGGAGCCACCCAGGCTTCCCTGTGAATACATTTCTAAAGATACGAGCAAGACTGCAAAGAAAATTGTAAAATGTTGCTGACACTAATTAAAGCAGACCTAAATATTCGTGTCCACATAGTGTTAGGATGTCAATGCTTCCCCAGCTGGTCTATAGACATTCACTCGGAGAAGCACAGACAAGCACATTTCTGCACAGCCAAATGACCAAACACTACTGGGAGATAAAAAGGAACAGCCTACAGACATGTGCACCAATAGGGACAGATCTTGGAAATACTCTGCCGAGTGAACAAAGCCAGACAAAAACACATTTTTCCATCGGTCGAAAATTCTAGAATAAGCAAAACTATATGATGACCCAGGAAAAGGAAATCTGATTCAGACTGAAGGAAGTCACGATGGCGGCTCAGTACTGTGAAGGGGGGCACAGGGGAATTATGTGGGGCGATAGAACATTCTAGCTCTCGATGAGGGTATTAGTTGCACTGGCATATGGGCTTGTCAAAACCCTTTGATCTCTAATACGTAAGATCTGTACATTTCCTGTGTGTAAATTCCACCTCGATAAAAACTGGTAATAAACCACTAGCCAAGAATCTCCTCTTTGTGCAGAAGGGTAAAACACTGCATCACAAAAGACGGATTATTTGGAATTGATGATGAAAGCACTCCTTATCGGAGCTCGAGAGAAGCAGACAAAGCCATGTTTAAAGGGAAACGTATAATCTTAAATGCACATGAGAAAACATGAAAGACTGAACGTTAATTAGCTCAAGGGTGACCTCTAAACACTAGTAGAAGAGAGGAAACCCCTGTGTTACTTGGAAAAAAAGAAAAGAATTTATGTTTGCTTCTACGAGGCACCGAGACAGACGACCAGGCCGAGACCCCTTCGCTTTTGAAGCTGAAGGTGTTAAGATCCCGGGTTTGGACCCCAGGTCCACACGAGGGCACGTGGGCAGCGAAGCTTCTCAGCTCCTCCCCGGCCGGCCCTGTCTCTGCTGTGTCAAAATTCCTTGCTGTACCGGCAAAGGGCAAATTTGTTCTGGCTTCCCTCTTGCCCTGGATATATATAGCATTTGGGGGTCCTAGTTTTAGGGGGCAGTGGCTTTCTATTATCTTCCCAATAATGTATCGGGAGAGGCCACTCACCGCGAGGCCGTCGGCTGAAGCTCACGGTCGCCCAGGCCGGCAAATGCCTTTCGTTCTCCTGCTGCTTCTGGCACAGTGATTCTGCGTTATCTCTTTAGCTCTTCAAGACCTTTAATGACACGGGTTTTTACATGTTATCCAGAATTCACTTGTTTGCAGCAGAATGAATCCAAGTACCCCATGTAGCCACATCCTCCCGCCAGGGAGGCGCACAGGACACAATAAAGAAAATTCTTTATTAATAATTCCAAGTACCAGCATGACAAAGTGGACAAAAGACACCACAAACAGAGGGAAGAGAGAAGCCTCGGGCTGGAAGACGATCCTTTAACGCATATAACAGGGTTAAAGATTAGAAGGTACCGCAACATATATTAAAGGTTTAAAGATTAAACAGAGTACAAAGAGCATGTATGCTCAATATGAGGCACAAGATAGGTAGGGGCAGCTCACTGACAGAGGAATCTGAGAGGCCCACAAACATAAAAAGACGGTCAGCTTTACTACTAATTAGGTATACTGGACATTTGTTATTATTTTTTGGCCACTTGGCGTCTGAACCTTTCTGTCTGTGTTTCTGTCCTCTGAGAGCCTTTTCCCACGGTAGAAAGTACAGCGTCAGGCACGCATGTCCCAGCTGTGCCTGGCCAGGCTTCCCTCGGGGGCTGTGGGCTCCAAGTGATGACTCACGGGGGCCACGGCACCTGCTCCCCACGTCTAAGGGGAGAAGGGGCCCGGCTTCCACCGGCATCCAGGGGCTACCATCAGTGGTGCTGGGGTGTGACTGACACCTGTGACCCGGCCACGGGACAGTGCTGTCCTTGCCGTCTGGCTGTCCGCAGACCTGCACATTTCCGTCTACCTAGCTTTGAGCCTGGTTCCCCAGCCCTGCTGGAAATTCCAGGTGCTTTTGATAATTTTTCCCTTTCCGCTTTAATCAGAAATCTACTTACGTCAGGGAAAGGCAAGTTCGAGCAACGAGGAGACGGAGACCCCTTTCTGCACACGAGATGAAGAGACGTGGAAATATCTGGATGCCGGCAGAGGGAGTGTAAATTGGTAGAGATGCTTTGCAGGGCAATTTGTGGATGTCTGATACAGTGGGACGCAGGTACCTTATGACCTGGAAACTCCACTGCTGGTCACATTTTCTAAACTACAGCTTGTGGCGACAAGTGCAACACTCTTCATCCTGGTGCTATTTATAAACCAAAAAGAAAAAAACCCAAAGTACTTCGATATCTATGTAGAATGAATAATAAATCCCACGTATTTATACACTGTATGAACTAGAACAGAACGTACCAAGTTGGAGAGATTTTGAAAAGGACACAGTGTTGCAAAAGGACATGCACGGTATACTATTTAACTATTTATGTTTATGTGGAGAGGGAACAGGCAGACACAAATGAGGACAGGTAGGGAGGGAATCTGAAGACAGGCGGAATGTGTCAATGTCAGCCTCCGGTTGTGACAGGACACTATAGCTGTGCCTCGTTAGGGGACACCGGGCCAACTGTTTCATCTCCCACAGCTGCATGTGAATCTGCACCAAATTAATAAAAATTTAATTAAAAAATACCAAACAATGTATGTATTATTTACAGAGACACGATAGCTTCTTTCCAGAAGAGGAGAGCAAATGAAATTTGGGAGCGATAGGCAGGGGACCAATCAAATTTCTCCCCCCTTGGAAAGAACATTTTTGAGGCAAATGCGACAAAATATTAACACTTAAAAAATCTGCCTGTGGGTGAATGGATGAGTGTTTGTATCTTGCTCTGTACTTGTCTTTGTGTTAAAACATGCCACAAAGATTGGGGCGCCTGGGTGGCTCAGTCGGTTAAGCGTCCGACTTCGGCTCAGGTCATGATCTCACGGTCTGTGAGTTCGAGCCCCACGTTGGGCTCTGTGCTCATAACTCAGAGCCCGGAGCCTGTTTCAGATTCTGTGTCTCCCTCTCTCTGACCCTCCCCCCTTCATGTTCTGTCTCTCTCTGTCTCACAAACAGATAAACATTAAAAAAAATTTTTTAAATGCCACGAAGATTAGGTGAGCTGCTTAGAAAGGACTTATGGCAACGCATGGCTAGCAGTTGGCGCTCTGGAAATCCCTAGGCCTCCTGAGAATTGCTGCTCTATTAGCCGGCGAGGGCAAGGGCTGCAGAAGCTTCTTGGCCCCGCGGATGCCTCATCACCACCTCCACTTTCCCTTCTTGCCAGCCCTCCTCAGGAAGGAACACAGCGAAGGAACGGTGTCTAAGAGAGGCAGGCCAGCATGACGGAGCGGAGCAGTCCACACGTGGGGACACAGCTGTCCCTGCCTCCGCGGTCATCCCAAGGGCTGCGTGAGCTAATGCATGTTAAGCACACGGCGGGGCCAGACAGCTGGGTTCTGGTCAAGCCGGGTGCGGCCGGGACCAAGGCAGAGATGCTCCCCCACGGACCACCGTGATCTTGTTTCAAAGTCAGCTTCTCAACCTACGTTACAGTCAGATTGGGCGAAGAGGAGATAAACAGCTTGCCCAAGGTCCCTGGAGTTGAACAGGGACTGATGGCTGACCATGCCCGGAGCTGGAACAGGTGCAACTCTGAGGCCGAGGGCAGAAGGGGGACTTGGTCAAGTGAGAAGGGAAGCAGTTTGGAGGAATTGGGGCCACATCGGACCCCTTGAGTCCTCCTATCCTCCCCCCCACCCCCATCCCTGCTCTGTGAGCTTAAGGACAGCCGCATTTAGACGAGACATCCTGGAGAAACAAGTGAGGAGCTCAATGCCTCGGGGAGCAAAGCGTCTCGGGCTTCTTAGGACGTCAGGAATTCAAAGAGGAAAGGCGTGACCAGCAGCCTCCAGTCTTCAGCAGCAAAGGGAAGGCCGAGAGCTCCCTCTGCAGGCTTCTTCGGTGACATGTCTGTCCTTCCACGGTGCCTTACACACAGCGGGGAACCCAGCACACTGCGCCCACGGAAGACCAAGGCTGTCAGCTCAGCGTCCTGTCCGAGGGTACCCAGCCAGCAGACAGGCAGACGGCCCCGAAATGATGGTTTCAATAATAACGCTTTTAATAAAACCATTTTATTGTGCTAAAGTATATATAACATGGAATGTGCCATCTTAACCTTTTGTCAGTGCACGGTTCAGTGGCATTAAAATTTATACTGTTGTGTAGACATCACAACTGTCCCCTTCCAGAAGTTTCCATCCTCCCACACTGAGACTCTGTTCCCAGTACACACGGACCCCCACCCCCTTCCCCAGCCCCCCGCACTAACATCTCCTTTCTGTCTCTGTGGTTTTGATGAGTCCAGAGACCCCTAAAGAGTGAGATCCTTCTGTGTCTGGCTTACTTCATTCAGCATCATGTCCTCAAGGTTCATCCACGTTGTAACAGGTGCCAGAATTTCCTTCCTTTTTAAGCCTGAGTAATATTCCACTGTATGGATATACCACATATTATTCATCCATTCATCAATCCTTCCTTCCATTCATCCATCCTTCGTTCCTTCCTTGTTTCCTTCGTTCATTCCTTCCTTCCTTTTAAATTTATTATTAAGAGAGACAGAGCATAAGTGGGGTAGGGGCAGAGAGAGAGGGAGACACAGAATCCGAAGCAGGCCCCAGGCTCCGAACTGTCAGCACAGAGCCCGACGCCGGGCTTGAACACATGGAGTGTGAGATCATGACCTGAGCCGGAGTCGGATGCTCAACCAACTGATCCACCCAGGTTCCCTACACATGTGACATTTTTATTGGACAGCGCTGAAGTACTCTGTGGTAGGAGTAAGGTAGGCCATCACCGGCTATCAAACTTCATAAAAAGGTCAACATTAACACATGGGGCTCTCTACAACTGTGGTCCGGCCAAGATATCACATCCTTTATTTATCAATTTATTCTTTCATTTACTTGTTCAACCATGCACTCATATGAACAGACATCTCCAAACACCTGTTCCCTACGGGGGACTTTGTCAAGATCCAGAGCTCCCGAGAGAAGAAACTGTAGCTCTTGGTCCCGATCTTCCTGGGTGAGTGAGGTTTTCCCGCCCCTTACCTTCCCCGGCCTTAGCATGGAACCCCACACCCTTCATCTTTCAAACCTAACTTATACATTCAGAGTAAGCTGTGTGTATCATGTCCCTCTACCGCTAAATACTCAAGGCACGTTTCCTTAGAACAGTGATATTCTCTTCCACCACCTCGGAACAGCCATCAGCTTCAGCAAATTTAACCCTGTTAATGTATTTTTATCTGATCTTCTGTTTGTATTCCGATGTCCTCAGCTTTGTCAGTTCAGTCCGTGACATGCATCAGAGCATGTTTTTTCCCTCCAGTACAGGATCCAGTGAAGATGAGGCATCGGAATCAGTTGTCACGTCTCTTTGGTCCCCTCTTTTGGCCCTTACAAGCAGGCAAGCAAATCGTGGTCCACAGGAGCATAAGGCTCCATCCACGGACACTCACTGGGTTAGTGGCAGAGCCACTGCTACTCGTCCCAGTTGGCCACAGGGCTCGAAACTCTCGCGGCTCCCAGGACGGAGCTGTAGCCTCGTAACGCTGATGTCACGACCAGAATTTCACATTTATGCACACGGATGGTGGAAGCCTTCTGGGGTCGTCGTGGCAATAAGCCAACCCTGCTACACAGTTACTTTGGGAAAACACGCCATCATCCTACACAGTTGAGGACGCCCCACGCGAGACCTGCCCAGCCCAGCCCCCGATGCGGACAGTCTTCAGATGAGCTCGTGCGCGCGTGTGAGAACATTTTTCACAGCATCGTTTGCAGCACCGAACAAGGGAAAGAGCCCAAATTTCCAAGAGCCAGAGGAGGGACCCAGGAACTAGGATATGGTCTTCGGGCGCCAGGGTGGTTCAGTCCGTTGTGTCTAACTCTTTTTTTTTTTTTAATTTTTTTTGACGTTTTTTAATTTTTATTCTTGAGACAGAGCATGAATGGGGGAGGGTCAGAGAGAGAGAGGGAGACACAGAATCTGAAACAGGCTCCAGGCTCTGCGCTGTCAGCACAGAGCCCGACGCGGGTCTCGAACTCACGGACCGCGAGATCACGACCTGAGCCAAAGTCAGACGCTTAACCGACTGAGCCACCTAGGCGCCCCTGTTGTGTCTAACTCTTGATTTCAGCTCAGCTCACGATTCCGGGGTCATGGGACTGAGCCCCGTGTCAAGTGCTGCATTGAGTGTGGAGCCTGCTTGAGATTCTCTCTCCTCTTGCCTCTCACATGGCTCCCATGTGCACTCTCTCACTCTCCCTCTTTAAAATTAAAAAAAAAAAAAGGAAGAAAGAAAGTAAGATGTGGTCTATAATGGAATGTCACTCAGCAGAAATGAATGAGCTATGGTACGTGAAAATGAATTAATCTCAAAAACATAATGGGAAAAAAGCGAAAATTCCAGGAAAAGATGTACAAATAGGGATCATAAACGTGCATTCTGTTCTCTGGTGACGCACATTACTATACATCGCTGTGTATGAAATATGTATTTTTTAGCTTATTTATTTTGAGAGAGAGAGAGAGAGAGAGGGAGAGGGAGAGAGAAGGAGAGAACATGTGAGCAGGGAGAAGGACAGAGAGAGAAGGAGAGAGAGTCCCAAGCAGGCTCTGCACTGTCTACATGGAGCCTGATGTGGGGCTCGAACTCACAAACTGTGAGATCAGGACCTCAGTCCCTTGAACCGAAATCAAGAGACAGGTGCTTAACCGACTGAGCCCCCCAGGTGCTCCTAAATAATGTATTCTTACATTTATAATGCCCTTGCCTGTCTTTATAGATTTATACTTCTACTATACATGGTATTTTAGACCATTTGTGGAATGTACATATATATATATAATTTGTGTGATATATATATTAGTTTATATATATTACTATAAATGTGTTTACTCTAAGCTTTCTTATATATTTATCACTATACATATTTCCTCTCTGCATTTACTACATATAGTATTTTATACATATTTGTATGGACATAAGTACCGTAAATACTATAACGATATATAAATATGCTATTTATGTAATAATTTTACTACTTATGTAATAAACATCATATAAAATACTATACAGAATTAAAATTCTACATGTAACACTATATACATTTTAGCCAGGTACCTGTTACATATACATCTATATTATAAACCTATAAAGACAGACAAGGGCGTGGTAAAAGAAACTTTATCGCCCTTTCCGGACCGTTTTAAGTGTTTTACAAACTGGAGTCACGGGCGTAGGGACGGTCCGGCATGGGGCCCCCGGGGGACTTCTGCCCTCTGAGGACCACTGTTTGAGAACCGCGGGCCTGGCAGCTACCTTGGATCCTTCCCTCCGTGACTCTTTCAAGCGGATGGAAAAATCACAAGGCAAGTGCCGCTGCGTTCTGGAACCCGGCCTCTCTTCGCACGCACGCACAAAGCAATTCTGCAGGCGGAAGCTTGGAGAGCACCCTGCTGGTGTTCAATTTTCCCACAAAAACCGCTGGTTTTGTCTCTGTGTTCACTTTCCTTTCCCACCGCTCAGCTACCTCCTCCCCAAATGCGGGGTGCGGGGTAGGGGGAGGACGGACCGCAAAGGGGCGCATCGCTGGACCCGCGGGAGGCCTGGCCTCGTGGGCGCGCAGATCTGTCGAAACTCCCCCAGCTGCCCACCCCAGAGGGCGGCTCACAGCCAGGAAGTTCAGCGCTGCATGCGGTCTGGCCATCTGGTGGGCGACCCGGGGGCGCTAGCCCTCTCCGCACTTCAAACGAAACCACATGCTGCCCGTCCACAGAGCACCGTCAAAAGAGGGTGAGCCCAGAGCCCCTGCCTGGTCTGCCTTCCTTTCTTTCCCCGTTCTGGCACAGACACCTCCTTCCCACTCACAATCGCGACCCACACGCTCGCAGCCACTAGAATGAGCCGTGACGATGGCAGCATGCATTTCCCTGATGCCTCCCCTCCGTGCAAGGGAGTCTCTCACCCCAGGCCCACGGCCACGCGACGGCAGATCCACGTCAGGCCATCGGCCCCGTAAGGGCTACCACTCACCAAGCACGCTGTAAGGGCTCACCGAGCACTCACTATGTACCAGCCCCTGTTCTTTAACTAGCGTAAGAGATAAGCAAATGTCTGATTTGTTCGAAATCAGATTTGTCACAATAAATCTGATAATAAGCCTTCACTCACTGGCTAACCAGGAATCCAATTTCACATTTTGTTTTTTAGGGGAAGTCCTACAGGCCGTTGTGTTTGGGCCTCGATGCTGACAACACAGCCCAGGCAGGCCCATGGCTGGGAAGTGAGGGGGGACGTCAGCCCCCTCTGGCGCAACAGGGCTCCCGAGACTTTGCCGAGGGGGCAGCAAGGACGCCAGACACCCCCCTGGCCACCCCGCTGGAGACCCTGCCACCTTGGGCTCTCCCTCACCCCTGTCCTTGCCTCCTGGGCTGAGGGACTAGACACTTCCCAGCTCTGAGCCTCTTTCTAAAACCCAGGAGTGACCTCCACCCTTCGGAACCCAGTGGGCCCTCTTGAAAATACTCTTTCTTTTCGGATAAGCCTATAGGAAAAGAAAGGCAGAAGTTATCCACATTATCTTCCGGGGAGTCCTCCCTAGCCTAGGAGCTGCCTACTGTTATCACCCAGCTTCAGGCAAGAAAGCAGGCTCAGTGAGAGTAAGTGAACTGCCCACATCAGGCGGCAGGCGGCAGGCGAGGGAGGCACCCTGCCCTCCCCGCCCCGAGCCCTGGGCTTCCCACGGGGGTGGGGGCGTGGCAGAACATTTAGCCCATCAAACTCACGGTTTCGTGGGAGCCCTAAATGTCTCCTTGCAATGAATTTACATTTTGGGGGGCCTGGGTGGCTCAGTCAATAAAGCATATGACTTCGGCTCAGGTCATGCTCTTGTGGTTTGTGGGTTTGAGCCCCACGATGGGCTCTCCGCTGTCCGTCGGAGGCTGCTTGGGATTCTCTCTCCCTCTCTCTGCCTCTCCCCTGCTTGCACGCTCTCTGTCTCTCAAAAAATAATCTTACAACAAAAAATGAATTTACATTTTAAAATCAGGTTTTGAGCTGTTAACTTTCCGGGCCCAGGATGGATGGTGCCGCCTCTACCCGTGTGCCATCACTGCTGATCCCTGCAAGTGCTCCAAGGGACCAGAAACTGTCCCCCAGTCCCCACACGCTGCCCACCCGGGCTCTGTCCTTATTTCCCTGTTCCTTCTCGCCCCAAACGAGGGTGACTACGCGGCCCCAGCCGATCTGATGTGTCCTTTCTCTTCCTTGTTCTTCTTTGTCCCCATCCCGTGGTTCTCCAAACGGAGGCCTTCTGCTTCAGGAAGTGTTACGTTGGGTTTGCCTCGCCTACGTCGTCCTCTTTAATCATCCAACGGCTAACGGATGGAAACGAAAACACTACTTCTGGCAGCACAGCAACTGGCCACACTGCCTGGCAGCACAGGAGCCGAGTGGCCCGGGGTCCTGAGTCTGGCCCCGGGGGTGGGGGGCGGGGTGCTTCCCGATGGATGGACCGCAGTGCAGCCAGCTGCCGACCTGAGGAGCTGGGTGTAATTAAAGGCCCTAACAGCAACTCTGTCCATGCGTCAAGTGTATTTCTGACCCTCCGGGAGGGCGGGAGGTGTGGAGGCAGCCCACCACCACGGGGGACGGCAGGCTGGAGGCTCCGCCTCTTCCCGGGCAGGCAGCCTCCCCCGGATGTTGGTGGCGCCACGCCTCCGTGACATGGCTGTAGCACACATAACTCGGTGGGCTACACTGGGCGACTCCAAATGGAGGCAAACCCCAAATAAAGAGCATTCACACCATGCTGGAGCATGCTCATTTTGGTAAAAGACAGGCCATCATCCAGATGTCGGCAGTACGACTGGGCCGCTGTGGTGCATCTGGAGACGTTCTGATGGAGAGAAAGGGCGCACGCCGGCCAGGCCAGCGGGACGTGCTGAAGGACAGCTACTGGCAGAGGAGGTCTTGGGCGTCCACAGCTCCACTTGCGAGGCTCCTGGGTGGCCGCCACCAAGAGGGACAGTTTTCCCAGGTGTTCCCGGTCAGTCGCTCAAGGACAGACACCCGGGCAGCTAATCGGGTTATTCAAAGTACAGGCGTATCAGGGATGCTGCAAGTTTGCTTCCAGACCTCTGCAGTAAAGCTCAATCAGAATGAAGTCAGTCAAATGAATTTTTTGGTTTCCCGGGGCGTATAAAAATCTGTGTTTACACTACGATGTAGTCTAGTAAGTGTGCAATGGCATGATGTCTAAAAAAACAGGTACCTACTTTAATTTAAAAATACTCTATTGCTGGGCCACCTGGGGGGCTCAGTCGGTTGGGCATCTGATTTCGGTTCAGGTCATGATCTCACCACTCATGACTTGGAGCCCTGCGTCGGGCTCTGTGCTGACAGCTCAGAGCCTGGAGCCTGCTTTGGATTCTGTGTCTCCCTCTGTCTCTGCCCCTCCCACACTCGTGCTCTGTCTCTCTCTCTCTCAAAACTGAATAAACGTTAAAAAAAATTAAAAATTGTATGGAAGCCAATTTGACAATAAATTATATTAAGAAAATAACATCATTTATTCTTGTTAGAAAACACACATTTACTGTTGAAAACACAACAGAATAATAAAGACAATTAAAATCACCTACAATCCAGTAACCCCCCCAAAAAATTAAAAATTTAAAAATAAGGGGCGCCTGGGTGGCTCAGTCAGTTAAGTGTCTGACTTCGGCCCGGGTCATGATCTCACAGTTTGTGGGTTCATGCCCCACATCGGGCTCTGTGCTGACAGCTCAGAGACTGGAGCCTGCATCAGCTTCTGTGACTCCCTCTCTCTCTGCCCCTCCCCTGCTCATGCTCTGTCTCTCAAAAATAAATAAATGTTGAAAAATTGAAAAAAAAAATTAAAAATAAACATATCTTATTGCTAAAAATGCTAACCATCACCCAAGCCTGCAGCGGGCTGTAACCTTTCTGCCGGTGGAAGGTTTTCCTGGAGGCCGCCGGCTGCTGACCGTCAGGGTGGAGGTTGCCGGAGGCTGGGGTGGTTCTGGCAAGTTCTGAAATGAGACTATCAAGTCTGCTGTGCTGACTCTTTCCCGAAAGGCCCCTCCGTAGCGTGCGATGCTGTTCGACAGCATCGTACCCACAGGAGAACTTCCTTCACGCCTGGGGTCCAGCCGCTCACACCTGCTGCGGCTTTAGCGACTCCGTTTACGCGCTGTTCTCAACCCTTTGTGGTCATTTCGACCGTCCGCGCGGCGCCTTCACCAAGAGTGGGTTCCAGCTCCAGAAACCTCACTTGCTCACCCGGAAGGAGCGGGTCCTCGTCTGGTGAAGCGTGAGACGGAAGCCGTCCAGCCCCACCCGCAGGCTCCACCTCTGGTTCTGGTTCTCTTCCTGTTCCCCCACATCTGCACGGGACGGACTTCCTCGCCCGTGTCCCGAACCCCTCGAGGCCGTCCCTGAGGGCTGGCATCACCTTCTGCCAAACTCCTGTCACAACTGACATTTTGGCCTCTTCCTGCAAATCACGTAGGTTCTTAGTGGCATCGAGAACGGTGACTCCTTTCTGGCAGGTTTTCGGCGGACTCTTCCCACCAGAGGAAGCACCATCCGTGGCAGCTACAGCCTTACGAAGTGCGCCTGTTAAAGAAGTCTTGAGGACCGAAACGACTCCTCCATCCACGGGCGGCAGGACGGATGCCGAGTCAGGCATGAACACCACGCTCGTCTCACTGCCCGTGTCCGTCCGAGCTCTCGGGTGACCAGGGGCGTCGCACACAGACGCGCTGCCATCCGGGCGGCGGCGTCCCGTCGGCAGAGGACAGGCAGCGCCCACTCCGCGTGCTCGCTCGGGGCCCTCGGACTCGGGACGGGTCGCTGGGCACTGGTCCCGGCTTGCGGTCACCGGCTGCTGCGTCAGCCCCGGACGGGAGGGTCGGCCGGTCCCTTGAGGCTGGGAAGCCAGGTGCCGACGTCTCTCTAACGACGCACGTCCTCGACCCGTGTGGCGTGCGGGCCCCTTGGTTAACGGTCGCAGCTGGATCTTCCGGACCCCCTGCAGCCGCGTCTACACCGCCGTGCACTCTTCCGTCTTGGACGCGGCCTCTGCTGGCTTCAGACTCTCCTCCCGCAGCTTCCTCCCCGCCTCGGCCTTCCTTCGTGGAACTGAGGCAGTCAGCGCGTGGCTCTGGGTTAGGCTGTAGCTTACGGGGATGCCGTGGCTGGTTCGCTCCTGTGTCCCAACCGCTAAAACGGGGAGGCTGATTCTTTCCCATGCTAATTTCCTTCCGGAATGTGTCCTTTGCGCCGACCTCCCGGCTAAGCCTCCGGGGCGAGGGGCCCGGTTTCCGCCTTCCTCACCGAGCTTGCTCCTCCGTAGCTCGTGATCTGACGTCAGAGACGCGAGACTCTTCCTTTCGCTGGGACCCCAGGGGCCTCTGTAGGGTCATTACGTGGCCCAGTTTCAGTGTTGCTGTGTCTCGGGAAACAGGGAGGCCCGAGGACGAGGAGGGAGATGGGGGAGCGGCCGGTGGGGACAGCGGTCAGCACACACACGGTTATGGATTGTGTTTGCCCTTACGTGAACGCGGTTCCTGGTCCCCAAAACAATCACGATGGTAACGTCAAAGATCACGGTCACAGATCACCGTGACACATTATGACAAAAAAGCATTGGGAGAATTATCAAAATGTGATACAGACACACCAAACGAGCAAATGCGCCAACAAACTTGCTCAAGGCAGCCACAAACCTCCAATTTGTGGAAACCAAAATATCTGTGAAACACGGTAAAGCGGGGCACAACATCACGGAGCACACCCGTGCAGGAACAAGGATTCCCTGCCCAGACCTCAGGTTCTCCTCTCTCTCAAGTAAATCTTATTTTTGCCTTGGTTTGTTGGCCACAAGGGTCTATTAACTCTGTCCCTCAAACCAGTACATGTGGTTTGCACGAGGGTAACACCCACACATCTGAGTTATGCTTTGATAATCCACACTGAGGTGAAAAAGGACACGAATCTATGTACCGACGCAGATAGATCTTCCAATAAATTAAGTGAAATAAAGTGTATTACGGTGCATGTAGCATGCTGCCACTTATACACGAACTGTCAATTAGTTTTTTTTTTAAAGGCCAGGAGAAGAAGAACAAAAAACAAATAGAAAACGAATAGTAAAATGGTGGACTGGATCCCGACTGGAGCTATAATTACATCGGGTGGAAATGAGAAAAACACTTCCATTCAAAGCAAAGATGAACAGATTGGATTAAAAAAGTAAGGTCGCACTACACACTGTCTGTAAAACCCTCTTTAAATAACATGCTATATAGAGATTACAAGGAACACCAACTGGGTGGCTAAAAATACCAGAAATGTATTCTCTCAGTTCTGAAGGCCAGACATGGGAAATCAAGGCATCAGCAGGCTTGTTTCTTCTGGATGCTCCGAGGGAAAACCCCTGCCCGCGCCTCTCCTAGCTTCTGGTGGTTGCCCACAAGCCTTGATGTTTCTTTTCTTAGCCTCTGGACTCACCATTTCTTCGGTCTCCATCCTCACATGGCATTCTCTTCTGTTTCTTTCCAGATATCCTACTTCCCATAAGGACCCCAGACATTGCACTGGGGCCCTCTCTAATCCAGTGTGACCTCACTCAACTTGATGACGTCTGCAAAGACCCTTTTTCCAGTTAAGGTCACATTCACAGGTACCGGGGGCTGAGACTCGGACTTGACTTTTCAGGGGACACAATCGGATCCATGACGCTATGCAAACATTAATCAAAAGCAGGCTGGAAGTTACTATAATAGTATCAGACACAACAGACTCCAGACCAAGACATATCACCAGGAATAAAAATGGTAGAGGGGGCCAACTCATCAACAAAGGCAAAGCAACCCTCATTGTGTCTGCACCTGCTCCAGAACTCGACATCCCATGAAGGAAGGGACAAGACAAATCCTTCAGTAGAATCGGAGGTTTCAACATCTCTCTGAGCAACGGTAGAGCCAGCACAGATCAAAAATCTTTTAGAAGAGTTGAACAACGCTAACCATCCGCCTGGCCTGCCGTACACGAAACACTCCACCTGTATGCTCCAAGCGCACGAGGAACATTCACCAAGGTGGACCGCACTATGGCCATAAAACAAAATCTCAAATTTTAAAAAGGATTGACACGATACAAAGTATGGTCTCTGGCCACCAGGTAAATACGCAAGAAACTAATTTTGGAAACGTGTCGGGAAAATCCTCAAGTATTTGGAAATTGACGACACATTTCCAAATAAACCATGGGTCTGAGAAGAAATCATAATGGAAATTAGAGAACATTTTCAGGGGCGCCTGGGCAGCTCAGTTGTTTAAGCATCTGACTCTTGGTTTCGGCTCAGGTCATGATCTCAAGGTTCGTGCGTTCAAGCCCCGAGTGGGGCCCTGCGCTCACGGTGTGGAGCCTCCCTGGGGTTCTGTCTCTGCCCCTCTCATGTCATTCTCTCTCAAAATATATAAATAAACTTAAAAAAATTTTTTTTCGCAGAAAACACAACATAATCTTGCAGGATGTGACTAAAGTAGTGCCTAGAGGGAGAACTATGGCCTTCAAACCAGATGTTGAAATTCAGACCCTGGTTCCTCCCAGGACATCGTTCCTACACCCTCTCAGCGAACAGCACAGGTTATAAGAATGGATCATTGCTTACATTGTGATTTCGTACGGGCCACAAAAGGCCGCTTCTTTAAATTTTTTTTAAATGTTTATTTATTTTTGAGAGACAGAGAGAGACACACAGACAGATCATGAGTGAGGGAAGGGAGACACAGAATCCGAAGCAGGCTCCAGGCTCTGAGCTGTCAGCAAAGAGCCTGTCGCAGGGCTCGAACTCACGAACCATGAATCATAACCTGAGCGGAAGTGGGGTGTTCAACCGACTGAGCCACCCAGGCGCCCCTCAAAAGGTTGCTTCTTTACTTTTACTGACCCTTTTGCATTTATTAGCTAAAATTTTTGTCTATAGAATCAACCATTTACCTTGAAACATAAGGTAAAATAAAAGGCAAAAGTAATTATTTTTTGCTTGAGCCTTTGATTTATTTTCAGAGTAATGACACGATGCTCAGCAGCATCCACCTGTGACTATACACAGTTTTTTTCTGCTTTTGAGGCTCAAAAGTTCCACGGGGGGACCCTTGAAGCTGGCTCCTGAGTCCTCCCCACCCCCAATGATTTACAATTGTCAAACACATAGAAGTGTTGAAAGAACTTTGCAGGGAACAGTCACAAACCTACCACCGAATTCGACAGGGAACACTTTTCTCTGATCACCAGCACTGCTTACCCTCCTCAGAACCTATTTTCATCGCACTTCATGTGTCTCCTTCTAGGCCTTTCTCTGTGTACTATACGTATTTCCCTATCGTGTTAGTCTGCTAAGGCTGTCATAAACAGAATACCACAGACCAGGGGGGCTTCGACAACAAAGTTCTGACAGTTCTGGAGCCTGGACATCCAGGGTCAAGGTGGGGGCATGTTTGCTTTCTCCGGAGGACTCTTGGGACACGGGACATGGGCTGTGGTTCTATGTCCGTGTTGCAAGTCTGACAACCCGGTGCTGATGTTGGCCGGGGAGTTCAGTTCCTCCCGACCGGGACCCTGCCACAGATGGCTTGAGTGTCCCGAGGACACGGTGGCTAGCTTCTTTCAGAGCCGGTGATCCAAGAGAAGAGACAGCAGGCCAGGTGGAGGCTTCCCATTCTCAGGACCTAGGTTTGGAGGGGACATAGCATCACCTCTGCCACATCCTATTCCTTAGAGTGACTAAATGCGCACACGCTGAAAGGGAGCAGGGTTTGGCTTGGAATTTATGAACCCATCATAAATGAACTTTTATGGCACACTTTGATTCCTGAAAGTCGTCTCCCTTACACTGTAATTCTAAGATGACAAGGATCATGCATTCTCGGGGCACCTGGGCGGCTTAGTCAGTCAGTTAAGCCTCCAACTTGGGCTCAGGTCATGATCTCACGGTTCGTGAGTTCGAGCCCCGCGTTGGGCTCTGTGCTGACACCATGAAGCCCACTTCGGATCCTCTGTCCCCCTCCCTTGGCTTCTCCCCCCACCCCATCTTCAAAAAAAGGAAACAGTAAAGGAATCCTGCATTTTTGCCTTGCCACTGTACCCCCAGCAGAGCACAGCCCATTCAGGCCCCTAACTTCAGACCTTTGTGGGCAGTGGAACCGAGGACGGTGTGGGGGTGCTCTCTACAACTCGGAGAGATGTCTTTGGAAAACACACGTCGCTTGTTTTGCACGGGGCGTACATCCACATTACCTGCACTAAAGGACATGACAAGGCTCAGGATGCCTGGCTGGCTCAGCCCGGAGAGCACGCAACTCTTGACAACAGGGATCTGAGTTTGCCCACATTGGGCATAGAGATTCCATACATAAGTAAACTTAAAAATATATATGCTCTGTCTCTCCCTGTCTCAAAAATAAATAAACGTTAAAAAAAATTTAAAATGCTCTATCTCTCCCTGTCTCAAAAATACATAAACGTTAAAAAAAATTAAAAAAAAAAAGGGGGCGCCTGGGTGGCTCAGTCGGTTAAGCGGCCGACTTCGGCTCAGGTCATGATCTCGCGGTCCGTGAGTTCAAGCCCCGCGTCGGGCTCTGTGCTGACAGCTCAGAGCCTGGAGCCTGTTTCAGATTCTGTGTCTCCTCTCTCTGACCCTCCCCCGTTCATGCTCTGTCTCTCCCTGTCTCAAAAATAAATAAACGTTAAAAAAAATTAAAATATATATATATATTAAGAAAAATGAAAAGAAAGAACTCAAAACATGACAAGGCTCTTCAAGAGGAAGAAGTGAGACTAGCCAGCCGCTCCAGGCCACACACCAATGCCCCAGAAACCTTCCCTAAGAAACGTGCAACTTCCACAGCGAGGCCGGCTGTTTTCAAGCTTTTCTGTGAATTTCTGCTTCCTTGTTCATGGATCTGGCACCTTCAGCACTTTCTACAGGAAAAGGGCTGGTAGAACCCAGTGACCGCTGAAAACCGCGGATGCAACTAGAAATTAGGCGAACTCTAACCTCCAGAGGAAACCTGTCGGCCGGCACATAAGGGGAAACTGAGGCAAAGAGGCCACTCAGCTGAAAATAGGACGGAGAAGATTCAAACCCGGTGTCAGGCAACCCAAGAACCTTCTGTAGCCCTGGTGTTCTTTCGACTGAGGGAAAAGACACCTGACTTTCAATAGAGCGCTATGACCGTTTTCCAGGGCGCTGCTGCGCGACCGTGCCCAGCGTCCGTGGGGACGTTCCGTGTCCCCACCCTGAGCCTCGGTCCCCAGCACACATTGACGCCCACCCGCCCCCGCCCCTCCACCACCGGATTCCTTCTAGCACCTCACAAAACACGAGGGCGGAGCACCCTCTCAGCTCACAGCGGACCCGCGGCACCAGCCACAGCCGGCCCCGCCCCAACAGCGGCAGACCCCGCCCAGCGGCGGCAGACCCCGCCCATTCACTCCTGAGCCGACCCCCCGCCCCCCCGGGTCGTCGCGCGTCTGGGGGCGGAGGCCTCCGCGGGCCGAACCACGGTGCCCCTCGGAATGGGGGGGGAAGGCGGAATTACCGCCGCCGCCGCCATTGGCTTGGGCATAAGTAATTAAAGCAACTCGCCTTCATTTTGGTATCGTGCCAGACAGCCGTCTTTCCAGGAGTACTGGCCACCTCTTGGTCGCCAGAAGTTCCTTTTACATTTTGGAAACGTCCATTCTTTTGCCCAGTCAGTGGACGACTCTAAGAGCCATCACGGAGAAAGGGAAACTAACTCATGTAAGCGAAGCTTTGTCTGGTGGAAGGCTAAGATATCACAACCAAGATAGCTTGTTGAACTCATAGTGTTTTCCAGTATATACTTCTGAGTTATGTGTTCCGTTTCAGTGACTAAGCCGGTTCCTTGTGCCTCCCCGCGGCGTCACAGATAGTGTAGTCTTTCAGCGCAGAGCCCGACGGGAGGAGGAAGGGGGTGGCTGCCATGTTGGACGGGACCATCCTGTCCCACAGGCGGGGGGGCTGGGGTTCCCGGTGAGTTTGTGGTTTGAGCCCAGCAGCTGTGGTGCCGCGCCTCAAGCACATGCTTGTCATGGGAGCCCTGTCGTGGTCCCCCGTAGAAACACTTGCGACTCCCGACCTCCTCCGGGCATCCTGCGATTATCAGGGCGTGGACACCCCCCTCCCCGAGCTCCGTGGGTCGGCCCACGGCATGCACATGGCCCGGCGGCAGGCGCCGCGCAGTGCGGCCTGGGAGAGTCGGAAGCGCGGCGAGGCCGGGCGAGGCGGCAGCGGCGGGCCCATGCAGGACGCGGAAAACGTGGCGGCGCCCGAGGCGGCCGAGCAGCGGGCAGAGCCCGGGCAGCAGCAGCCGGCCGCGGAGCCGCCGCCACCGGGAGAGGAGTCGTCGCGGCCCGCGGGGCCCGGCGCGCAGGAGGCAGCAGGCGGCGAGGACGCGGAGACCGGGCCGCAGCCCGCAGTGCCGGCTGAGCCCGCGGCCGACGGGGAGGAGAGGGAGGCTTCGGCTCCAGGCTCGTCCCCGCCGCCTCCTGAGGAGCCCCTTGCGCCGGCCCCGGTCTCGGGCGAGGCCCCAGCGGAGCAGGCCGGGAACGCGTCGGCCGAGGCCCGGTCCGAGGGGGCGGGCGGGGAGGACGGCGGCGCGGACGAGCCTTCCTTCAGCGACCCCGAGGACTTCGTGGACGATGTGAGCGAGGAAGGTAAGGCGGCGCGGGAGGCAGTGGGTCGTCCCCGCGTTCCACTTGTAGTCCCCCGCCTAGGGAAGGGTTTCTAGGAGCGTTTGGGTCTCCTTACGTGTGTTCTCTCCCCAGAATAAAGCGGGGCGGGGCTGGGGGCCAGGAGACCGGAGACCGCTTGGGAGCCGCTCGTTTGCGCTAAAACCTGGATTTTGGAGGGTGGTGATGATGGACAGTGGGCAAGCTGGAGCCGTGGCCGTGTATGGCATCTGGGGCCCAGCAAAGCAGGGCAGTGCACGTGCCGCACTATCTTGGGTGACACTTCCCTCTCTGCAGGTCTGGGTGCCCTGAGTGATGAGCCACACCTGTCAAAGGCCTGAGCCAGACCTCATGGGGACGCTTTTTGGGGTTGATGGGATGCTGTCCCTTAGAACAAGTTGTGACAGAGCTGGGTTCCTCTGCTCCTGCTCCACAGACGCTTCTGCCTTCAGAGAGTCTTAATAGGACTGGAAGGCTGACTTTGCCAGATTCCTGTCCGGTTCTCTCTTTTCTGAGTCTGTAGGCAGACGCTTGTCCTGTTGGCGCATAGTATTTTTAGGGTGTAGTGTCATTCATTGTAGCTTTACTCTTCTTATCTTGATTCAATTTGCAGGTATTTCTGCTTCCTGCCTGAGAGCTTGTCTTCTAAAGTGACTTCTGTAGTGCCTAATCTTATTTGCTTATGTTTTGTTTTTAGCCTTTTGAACTGTCCGAGCTCAGAGCACATCAGTGGATTCCTGTCCGTTATAGTAGAATGGGAAAGAACAGCGAGGAGGTAGCTAAGGGCACGCCAAGAAAATAAGATGTTGTCATGTTAATTTGTTTTGTTTTGTTTCTGAGATCTCGCGTCCCATCACACGGAGATTGAGTCAGAATCAAAGAACCTCCAGTAAAACGAAGACGACGACTTAGGGAACCAACAGCACCGTTTACTTTTAACTTAAACCTAACGTTAAGGAGTTACCTGCTGTTGTCGTTATTCTCATACTTTATTTCTTAAGGGACATTTTAATGTTTATTTACTTTTGGGAGAGAGACAGAGTGTGACTGGGGGAGGGGCAGAGAGAGAAGGAGACACAGAATTTGAAGCAGGCTCCAGGCTCCGAGCTGTGAGCTGTCAGCACAGAGCCCAGCGCAGGGCTTGAAGCCATGAAATGCGAGATCATGACTTGAGCACAACATCAGACCCTTAACCGACTGAGCCACACAGGCCCCCCTCTTAAAGGATCTTTTAGCCTGAACAGGAGGAAAGGCCACAGCAGTGAACACTTGGGCTGCTGACCCAGCGAAAGTCCCTTACCTGTGAGGAAATGTGCTCCTTGCCGTGGGAGAGGTTGCTGACAATTTACAAGGAGGCAGTGTTGCCAGGACCCTGCCAGGCTCTCCTGCCCTGACTAGCATTTGTTTCCATTGCACCAAGTTGTATTTTGTAGTTTAAGTTTTGGTTCGAAAGCTCATTTCGAGCCCCTGAGTGTTTACCGTTGATTTCTTAAAAAGCATTGAGCACGTCGATTTCACGCAGGATTTCTGCCACGTGGACCATTTCCAGAGTTGGGTTGTGTGGCAGGACTAATGTGAGCACGAGCCAGCCAGGCCAGGTGACTGCCCGGAGGGCCTTTGGGGGCCCTTGTGATCCTGAGACTGTCCCCAGAGTGGCCTGTGAGGCCCCTGGTGCTAGGGAACTAAAACTGAGCACACCAGCAGCTTATTTTTGGAGGCCATCTGGTTGTGGTCAGTAGTCCAAGGACGTTTTGTGCTTAGTGAGAAGAGCTGCCCCGTGGGGTCCATGAGGTGCAGAAGGTGAAAATGGACAGGGTCTCCTGGAAGAGCCCTCTGGGAGGTGCCGGAAGCTCCAGCTGGGCCATCCTGACTCCTGACTGAGGAGCGGCTTTGCCAGCGCGGCATCCTTTCAGACGCGCAGCTGCTGCTGCTGTTGCTGCTTGGCCAGACGAGTATGTGACAGTTTTGACTCCACATGTTTTCTTTTGGGCCCGCTAAATAGCATTTATCTTTATGTTTGGTATTTAGTTTTGAGATTTGCCTGTCTCTCTTTCTCCTGGAGCCGGATCGGGACTCCACACGGCAAGAGTCACCAGACGTGGGCGTGGGCACTGGTGATGGTGAAGGAGAGGTGTCCCTTCAGCGTGTAGTTGCCGTGTTTACTCCTTACCGTGTATGGGCACATTCCTGTAAGCTAGACGCGTAAAGATTGTGGGAAGGAGTCCACAGTTTGTATAAAAGCTGAGCTTTTTATTGTAAACCTTGTAAATTCAGATCAGGCTAAACAGGCCATATTTAATTGTATGGTGAGAGCTTTAACAGCGACCCAAGGAGCTGACTCTGGCCTCTCCAGGGAAGGTGTCTCCCGCTGCTGTGACTGACTTGCCTCTTTCCGTCTGTTTTCTCTTGGTCTCAACTTTTGCCTCTTTGGAAATAAGAGGCAGTTCTTTTTATATCACCCGTGTAAGTGTTGAAATTAGAGATTGTTTATAACAGGGGCTTGCTTTGAAACTAAAGGACTTTTTTCCTTTTTGAAAAAATTGAATTTTTTTTTTTTTATTATCGAAAATTTCCAGTACGAGAATGCAGAAAAATTTGTCTTAAGTTTTGAGAATGAAATGCAGCAAAGGATATTTTTGGACATGTATCTTTTTCAGCATGTTGAGACTCTTAAGATTAGAGTTCAAAACAGAGTAATAATTAGGTTCCAGGACCCAGGGAGACACATGGGAAAGCCACAGCTCCTCCTCGGGTGTGTAAAATTGCCTCCTGTCTCCTGCTCTCCTTCGGGCTGGGTTTGCCGCTCTAGCTTCATCTCATGCTCTCTGATGGCAGCTTTGATCTGGTTTAGCTCCCAGTGCAGCCAGTGCCTGTAACTGTAACTTTGTAGACCAGCTAACTAATCGGGTTTAGGATTCGTGCAGAATTTGTGTTGCAAAGATGTCATCTGATGCTGCGTTTGACCTCTCAATGCTCCCCTCCAGCAGCTGGTCAGGCCTTTTATTGCTACAGGAGCTTCATGGTCAAGAGGCGTCGAGGCCAGATGCAGGCCTTGGGTAGGACAGCCGTGGTCAGCGCCCAGCTAGCATTGTCTCCTGCCCGGCTTGCTTGCCCATGGCTCCCACACCTGTCTGTTCCTCAAATGCGTCTTTTTCCTGGTCCTCCTACACCTGTCCTCTTTCTAGTGATCTAGCCGACCATCTTAGGGAAATGAAGCAAATCTAACATGTTTGAGTGCTTACGGTTTGGGTTTTGTGATCTTAATTTTAAAGGCAGGTGACATGAACTTGAAACGTTTTCAGTTTCTGAGTGTAGTTAAGAAAATAATGGTTAACGCACACAGCTTATGGCGTGCTACGCACAGTCCTAAGCATTTACGGATCTGAACGGCTGGTGTCTCCCAAGCGCCCTGTGAGGTATTTCATGCGGTCGGGGACATTCAGTCGTAAGAGGCATTGCTGTTTGCTCTCACAAGCCCGTGGGTTTTCTAGCCTCCTAGCGTACACGGCTGTTTTACATAGAGAGTACCGGGTGCTAGTTGTTCGTTTTGTCTTAAACTGGACATAGGGAAAGTGCCTGCTAGTGGGTTCGCGTTGGGGGTGGGTCAGGGAAGGCTACTGCGGGTGTTTCCTACCCCACTTTCCTAGAGAGAGGCCGTCTTTGGTTAGCATTCTGCATTCTTCAAGTCTTTAAAATGTTGATTTAAGTAAAATCTTGCTTTATTTCCAGAAATGAATGGACATATCAGACAGGGGGAACATGAAGAGTTAACATCTTCCTAATGTTTTCAAGTTTAAATTTTGAGTTAACCCAGGGCCAGGATTTCTTTCATTCACAGTGGAACCATTTAGAGGATTCATTTTTTTATAGGGAAGTCGTTCAGTGTGGTAAACTAGCATATTAATGTTCTGCCTTCATCAGAAAAAAGTCATTGGTCCAATCTTCCACCCATACAGAACTGCTGGGGGACATTCTCAAGGACCGGCCTCAGGAGGCGGATGGGATTGACTCGGTGATCGTGGTTGACAATGTTCCTCAGGTGGGGCCCGACCGGCTGGAGAAGCTCAAAAACGTCATCCATAAAATCTTTTCCAAGTTTGGGAAAATCACAAACGATTTTTATCCAGAGGAGGATGGAAAGACAAAAGGGTGAGTGATGTTCCCCGCGGTCTTGGTCCCTGATGCCCTGTGGCTGTCGTCGGGTGGTATGGGAGTCGCTGTGGACACACAGGTGCACGCCTCACCTGGTGGTTCTGCCCCAGCCACCCTCGGCTGGGGTCTCTACACAGAGAGAAGGAGATCCGCGTGGTTCTTGAATTTGGATATTGTGGGTTGCTTGCTAAATTCTTAAGAAATCGGAGCTTCGCGGGGCACCTGGGTGGCTCAGTCGGTTAAGCATCTGACTCTTAATCTCCGCTCGGGTCATGATCTTACGGTTTCATGAGTTTGAGCCCCACAGTGCAGAGCCTGCTTGGGATTCTCTCTCCTCTGTGTCTCCCCCTCCCTCTCAAAATAAATAAACATTAGGGGTGCCTGGGTCTCTCAGTGCGTTAAACGGCCAACTTCATTTCAGGTCATGATCTCGCCATTCGTGTGTTCGAGCCCCACATCAGGCTCAGTGCTGACAGCTCAGAGCCTGGATCCTGCTTCCGATTCTGTGTCTCTGCCGCTCCCCTGCTCATGCTCTGTCTCTTTCTGCAAAGTTAAAACATTTTTAAAAATTTATAAAAAAAATTGTTTAAGAATCCGGGATTTAAGTCTTCTGCCATCAGAACGATAATTGACGTGATCCATCCTGGATGAAGGGCCCGACAGATAGGAGGTTGGCAGGATTTCAGGACAATTTTACATGCGGTATTCTGTTGATTCTAAGATGAACTTTTTTTTTTCTTTCACGTGGTAACGTCTCTGAAATGGGGTTACTTCTAACAGTCTAGGTGAAAGCCTTGTGCCACTGCTTAATTAGCAGCTTTTTTTCCCCCCAACTGTTGCTTAAAATAGTGCATCTTTTTAAAACAATAGCATATGGTATGTGTCCTGGAGTTTGCTTTTCAAACTCAATATGAGGTTTTCTGTGTCAGAAAACCTTTCGTGTCAGACCTTCTCTGTTAAAATTTCACATGATACTGGTCTTGGAGAGTGTAGGCAAATTGTCTTTTACAGGACAGGAACGTGAAGAGTGAAGATACTGTGTTTTTTAATTCCGGTAGTTTTGAAGCTATCTTGGATAGTTTTATTTTTACTTTTACTTTATTTTTTAATTTTTTTAAATCTTGGGTAGTTTTTTTAAAATTTTTCTTAACGTTTATTTATTTTTGAGAGAGAGAGAAAGAGAGTGACAGGCCATGAGCAGGGGAGGGGCAAAGAGAGAGGGAGACACAGAATCCGAAGCAGCTCCAGGCTCCGAGCTGTCAGCACAGAGCCCGGCAAGGGGCTCGAACACACGAACCGGAGATCGTGACCCGAGCTGAAGTCAGATGCTCAGCCGACAGAGCCAGCCGGGCACCCCTAGCTTGGATAGTTTTAAAGAAATTGTTTTTTTTAAGAAAGTGGGTAATGCTCCTCACGCTGTTTCCTCAGAAACTAGGTGGAATAACGACCTTTGTGACCCCCGCTTGCTTGTATTGTAGGTGTTGAAATGAAGCATTCCCTGAAAGTCTTTATCATTTTGCTTTTAATACACTGTATCAGACTAATCCCGTTCTTGGATTTTTCCCTAGCTTTACTGAGAAAGTTGACATACAATAGACTTGTATAGTCTCAAAGTGGGTCACGTCATAAGTTCTGACACGTGTACATTTGTGAAACCCTTTCCACGGTCAAGCTAGTGAACGTTTTGATTCATCATTTTCTGATTTGTGATTGTGGCGTTAGACTTTGGATCTCCCATTAGGGTTTCGTTTGCGTTTAAGGAACCAGCGCCGGCAGCTTGACCCTCGGGGATGTGGCGGTAGACGGGGCATTGGCCTTGACGGCATTTACTGGTCGGGTGGACGGGTGCTCATAAGTGGCACACGGCCCACCCGGTCTTACAGGCCGCACTCCTGCAAGATGTTCTGTCCTGATTCAGGTATACGTTCCTGGAATACGCCTCCCCTGCCCATGCCTTGGACGCCGTGAAAAATGCAGACGGCTACAAGCTGGACAAGCAGCACACATTCAGGGTCAATCTCTTCACTGACTTTGACAAGTAAGTCCTGGCTCCATAGGCGTGAGTGGCTCAGCGGGTCTGGGGTGGTGCCATCAGCCTTTCGGGGAGCTCCGTTCTCCGGGCACGTCCCGACCCCTGATGTTCCTGGCCGGTAGCACCCCTCGCCCACTATCACGCGGTGGGGGGCAGGGGCACACACCGCCTGCTGCTGAGAGCCGCCCACGGAGTCGCCACCGTGTTCCCTCCCCCCTTGTAGTTGTGCCATGTGTTCCTAAAGGGCAGCTCCTCTGTTGCAGGTATATGACGATCAGCGACGAATGGGATATTCCAGAGAAACAGCCCTTCAAAGACTTGGTACTTGGGTGCACTCCGCCCGCGATTGGGAAGAGCAGGGGTGGCTTCCCGGCCGAGTCGGTCCCACCTCCGGGAGCACTAGTTGGGGGCCGGCTCCGATCACGGTCGATGAGACGTGTTCTGTCCCTTGCCTTGGGTTCCTTCTCTAGGGAAACTTGCGTTACTGGCTCGAGGAGGCAGAGTGCAGAGACCAGTACAGTGTCATCTTTGAGAGTGGGGACCGTACTTCTATCTTCTGGAACGACGTGAAGGACCCTGTCTCCATTGAGGAGAGAGCGGTAAGTAAGTGTGGCCACCCCGCGGGGCCTCCCTCTGTGTTTCCTTAGCGGGGAGCTGGGGGCCAGAGCGGGTGGACGTCCTCTTCTCCGAGATCACCCCTCGCCACGACATCCTCTGCTCTTGTGATTTTGGAATAAGCCCCGAGACGTGAGCAGGCGTCTCGTGTTTTTCAGTGAAGAGTCCGAGGAGTAAATCCTCGTGGCAGCGGGAGGCTCTGTGCCGGCTCTCCGCGCTGGTGTTAACACGGGCTCTGACTTTTCCCACAGAGATGGACAGAGACCTACGTGCGCTGGTCCCCCAAGGGCACCTACCTGGCCACGTTCCACCAGCGAGGCATAGCTCTCTGGGGGGGAGAGAAGTTCAAACAGATCCAGAGATTCAGCCACCAGGGGGTTCAGCTCATTGACTTCTCGCCTTGTGAGAGGTAAGCGATGCGCCCTCGCTTTGTGCCGGCCGCTGCAGGTTACCGTAAAACGTACTTTGCAGCAATTCCACACTTGGCGGAAGTGTTGCAGCAGGGAACTTCCTGGGAGGCGTTTGCTGGTGTCCGCTGTGTCATTTGTGCACACGGACACACCTGACTTTCTCCAGAGCCACTGGGAGTGAGTTGATGTGTCCCTTTCTAGGGCTAGGCAATTCTCTTAGCTGAGTGTCCCCAGTGGCGCTGCAACCTTCTGGAAATGTAGTGTTGATCTGCTGCTTTCAGTGAAGTCCTGCTGTGTTCCGATTTCTTCCAGTAATGTTCTTTGTAAAACTTGAGTCCCTTCTGTTTAGGATCTAGCCCTAAAGGCTGGGTACCGTGCCTGGAATTTTCTTATGAACGGTGTTTCCTCATGTGGGAGATGGCAAAGGGCTGCGGGACCAGGTGGGGCGCCGGCAGCTTCACGGGCTCCGCTCCCGCAGCCTGGCCTTCATGTCCGTCCAGGGCTTTGCTGCCCAGAATGCCCCCCGCTCTCCTGCCTTGTGCCCCTGCTCGGGGCTGTCCCCGGGCCTTACCTGTGGTGTCCCCTCTTCTTACCGCATGGTCTGAGTGCATTGTGGATTCACGACGGTTCCTGGTGTCCCAGGGCTCCTGAGACATGGCTCTGTGTTACCTGGTTTGCTTTCTGAGTTTTTTTGGTAGAAGATTTTCCTCACACCTGGAAAACTAACGTGAATACTTCGGTAGCATCCCTGTGCTAATTCTCTAGCTTTAACGATTTATGACTTTGCTGTACCTGTTTCAAATTTATTTTCGCTATTGGGCACCTGGGTGGCTCAGTCGTTTGAGCGTCCGACTCTGGATTTCAGCTCAGGTCCCGATCTCACAGTTCCTGAGTTTGAGCCCTGCAGCGGGCCCTGCGCTGACAGCATGGAGCCTGCTTGAGATTGTCTCTCTCCACCTCTCTCTGCCTCTTTCCCACTGACTCGTGCGCGTGCGCTCTCTCTTTCTCTCTTCCTCTTTCTCAAAATAAAATGTTTGAAAAACAAAAAAGAGATCTTGAGCATTTTGAAGAAATGCTGGTGTTTTTACGGAAGCGTGTCAGTCCAGGTAAAGGTGTCCTTCCCTGGTGATCGTGGCTCTTCTCTCCCACCTGCAGCGCCGACGTTTCCCTAACTGCTGCTGCTGCCCTGCGTACTGCGGTTTCCCCCTTGGTCTCCCCCATCGCTGTCGTTTGCAGCTTGTTGTTCAAACCAGGGGCAGGGCCTGTGTGTTCAGCCCTCCTGCCGCCCCGGCCCGTTACACTGCCCTCACGCCCTCCCTGTGCTGTCCTTTGATGGTGGCCCCTGAGGAAGATGGGGCCGGGTGGATGTGTCTCATGACTGGCTTGAGCTGTCCCGTCACCGGTCCCCTCCACCTTGGTGTTTCCTGTAAACGGAAGTTTCTACGTGATGTTTCTTACATCTGGTAAGATAAGGTTTACTGAGCGTGTTCTTGGAGGACTGAAGATTCACAACCGCTTTGCATCTGTTTGGTACATAACACTTGACGTTGTATTGTGGCAGTGGTGCACGCGGGGACCCCTGGTCGCGCGCCGCATGGCGTGGACGCGGAGGAGCCGCCCCGGTCCGGCCGGCGATGGGTTCCACCTGCCTTCTAGACTTCCCGTATCCGCTTGTGGTTTATGTGTGTAGCCACACCTGTCTGTCTGCTCGGGGACGGGACCTGGACCGTCCCTTACTCATCGCTGTATCTCTGGTGCTCCGCAAAGCGCGTGACACGTGAGACGCTCACGGGAGTCGGCGAGTGCACGCTTCAGCCCTCCGGGGTGTTTTTCACTTCAGTGCTCCGTAGTTCACTCCGCAGTTCAGTTCAGCTTCCGTAGTTCAGCGTGACGGTCACACCGCCTTGTAGGTGTGTGGAGTGAGTCTGTAGAGGGAACCTCATGGCTCGTAGGGAGTGACTGCAGCCTGGCGTCAGCGTCTTGAGCGCCAGGAGGCTCTCCTGGGCGGGGCCTCTTGCTGTCATTCCTCGTCGAGTGTTTCTGCCTTTCCTGGGTCCTGTGAGGGAGCAGTCTATTTAGATACTTGCACTGTGTGTAAGCAGGGTGAGGCGGTGCCCTGGGTGTAGACGAGCCCACTGTTGGGTGAGTGAGAAGCCCCAGGCGCAGAAGTGGTGTTAGAAGTGTGCTTGCTTTTGAAACACGTGGCTGGCTGTTGAGGTCCCCTCCTCGTCCCAGACAGACCTCGACAAGGAGCACGGGGAACGGCACCCCGCCCCTCCCGGAGCACGCACGCGGGCTTCGGTCTGGGATCTGCTGCGTCTTTTCTTGTCCTGATTCTGTGGGGAAACACGTGGCCTGGTCCAGGAGGGACTGTGTGCCTTGTGCCCCGGAGGGGGTCAGCTCCGGGGTTTGGAGCGAGTACTGGTGGCAGGAGCCCCGACTGCATCGTCTGGAAGTCTCACCATGCCTCGAGCTGCCTGGAGCGGAGGCCCGTTGGGTGCAGATGCTCACCTCATCCGCCCACAGCCTGGCGCTCCAGGGCGAATGGTGGGACGGTGGCGGGGGTTCTAAACCGTGTCTGCTCTGTTACAGGTACCTGGTGACTTTTAGCCCCCTGATGGACACTCAGGACGATCCTCAAGCCATCATCATCTGGGACATCCTGACCGGGCAGAAGAAGAGGGGCTTCCACTGTGAAAGCTCAGCCCATTGGCCCATTTTTAAGTGAGTAAATGAGGGGTAGTCAGCAGCCACCTCGTCGTGGCCATTTCTCCTGACAGAGCCCGGTACTTCTGTCCTTCTTTTTAGGTGGAGCCACGATGGTAAATTCTTTGCCAGAATGACACTCGACACGCTTAGCATCTATGAAACTCCTGTAAGTAGCATAGGTTCCTCAGCGGTGGCCTGCTCCGTCGGGAGCTGCTGGGGGCGCCTGCTTCCCTGTGTCACGGGTTGGGGGGACGGAGAGAGCAGCTGTCCTTATGCAGAATCGGGGGGGAGCTGGGGGCGCCTTTCCCGTCCTGTCCCTGGGGGTCTCCCTGCTGGTGCTGCTGCCAGGAGTCTGGGACGGGAGTAAACAGAAGGGGCCTCGGAGATGGGTGCCTCGCTGCTGTCGGTGGATCGGTTTGTTATGTGCCCCCCCCCGCCGGGTTTATGCCAGGCTCATTCCAGAACCTCGTTTGCTTTCTCTGAAAATTTGCTTGTGTCACGGAGACCACAGTGTGATTTGACTCCGTTGTGACCCTCATTTTTCCACAGTCTATGGGTCTTTTGGACAAGAAGAGTTTGAAGATCTCTGGTATAAAGTAAGTGACCATGCTCACCAGGTGGGGCTTAGCCAGCTCCCCCCTTTGGCCCCGCGCGCTCACGCAGCGGGAGGAGGCAGCGTGGACTTGGTCTGGAGACGAGGGGGCACGGCAGGCTCTTGGCTATCACCCACGGGCCTGCTTGTTGGTGCGGGCCTCGCGGCCACTCTCCCTCCTTATGCCTGGAGACCCTTGTCGCGGGGGGGGGGGGGGGGTGGGCGGCACAGGCTTGGCTCTAGCCAGGCGTCCGGTCCCTGCCTTGGAGCTGGAGCCTCGGGCTGCAGTCTTTGAGGGAGACGGGCTGGAGGGGGCTGGAAAGGGTTTCCGTGCGCTCTGTGGTCCATGCAGCGGTTCGATGGCCTTCGGCGAGCTGCCCAAGAGGCACGTGTGTGTGCGTGTGCACGCGCGCGTTCTGGGGGCGGCCCGTGTGCGGAGGAGCACCTGTGGTGTGGGGACGTGAACGCTCTCGGGCACAGCTGTGGCTCATGATAAAAACTAAACCGGGAATCGATTCTACGCAAACAAACAGTAATGGTAGACTCTGTGGGTCTGAGCTGGCGAATCCTGTGGGCGCCTGGCCTGGAGGTGCCTGCGCGGCGGGGGGCATCGTGCTCTCGCTTTGGGGTCATCCCGCGCCCTCTGGGTGGGTTTCCCTTCAGCCCCGTAGTGAGTCTCGGGTGTCACTCGGGGTCCGGAGGCCGCAGCTCCCCCCTCGCCCTGCAGCCGCGAGCTGTGGTAGCCGAGGGCCAGGTCGGGGCTCAGGGGCGTCTGCCACGTGGCGGCCGGGAGCCTCACCAGCGTCTCTCCCTGCTGGCACAGCGAGTGCAGTGACACTCCGGGTGGCAGGGGACCAGCTCTCGGGGAGGGCGGGCTGCCGCCCTGGAGGGTGAGCCTGTGTCCGCCGCGCTTCCCTCCTGTCGGCCGCCTGCCGGTCCTTGGGCAACACCGGCTTTCTTCGTTCTGCAGAGACTTCTCTTGGTCTCCCGGGGGGAACATCATAGCTTTTTGGGTGCCTGAAGACAAAGACATCCCGGCCAGGGTGACCTTGATGCAGCTTCCTACCAGACAGGAGATCAGGGTCAGGAATCTCTTCAATGTGGTGGATTGCAAGCTACATTGGCAAAAAAACGGAGATTACTTGTGCGTTAAAGTGGACAGGACCCCGAAAGGTACCCAGGTGAGTGGACGCCCCGAGCAGAGGCCGTGCCTTGCAGCTCCAAGCCGGCCCTCCCCCCGCCCCGCTGAAGCTGCTGACGCGGTCTCTGTCCGAGCCCGTGGGTCACTCTCAGACCCGCCAGTTAGAGGCAGTGGTTAGCGGGCGTGTCCTCGCTAGAGCTCTTGTTGCCTTGCCACTGAGGTGCAGGAGACCTGTGGGCACAGTTTACAGGTCACGGGGATGCAGTGTTGTCTCCGGGCACCGGTCTGCCTTCTCAGGAGACGGGAAGCCAGTGTGTCCTCTCCGTTTCTTTCTCAAGCACAAAGAGGAGCGTGCTGGGCGCTTTTCTGCTCCCCGATTGGTTTTATTTGCGTCATTTGTGAGTTCTTCGTCCCGACGGGAGCGTTTCTGCTCCTCTTTACGAAACAGCCTGGAGACTGAGTCCCTGCACTGTAGCGCTCGCCCTCGAAACGCACAGTTAGTGGCTTTTTGGTACATTCACTGACTCATGTGGCCGTCGCCACGGTTGGAACTCGAGAGCATTTCTATTACCCACAAAGGCAAGGAACTCCGCACCCATCGGCACCACTGCCCTCTCTGGCGCGCTCCTGTACCCGCCGCTCTGCCTTCTCTCCGTCTGGATCCGCCAGCCCGGGACGCTTGCTGGGAAAGAAGTCCTGCAGCATGTGGCCTTCGTGGCTGGCGGCCCTCACTGAGCACGTCCAGGTTTATCTGGGTCGTGGCAGGTGTCGGTGCCTCCCGCCTGCTCAGGGCCAAGGGACACGGCTGCCCTTATGTGCATTCATCTGTGGTGGGCACTTGTTTCCATCTTGGCTGTTGGGAATCACCACCCGGGTCTCTGTGCGGGAGTGCCTCAGCGGGACGCTGCAGGGCATTGCGCTGTTTCCAGATAGTTCATTCCTGCCCCGTCGGTGGGTATCGGCACTGTGGGAGTTCTGCAGACAGGCTACTGCCCGTGCAGAGCCCTTTCTGTGCAGGGGCATGACCTTGTGCATGCAGGCCCTCTCCTTGCAGGGGCGTGACCCTGGGGCAGCTCTCCAAACCAGAACGTGGGCCAGAGAGGGAGTCCGCTGTCCCCTGGAGGGACCGCGCCCGTGCACTTCCATCGGTGCTGTCGTGACGGCTGCACTTTTAGTCACTTGACGTGTCTGTGTGTCCCAGCTGTGTACATTTCGTTGGTCGCCAGGTTGACTTGTTCTTGACTTAAGCGTTTCTCAAGTTTTCAGTTGCTGTGAGTTCATCCCTTTTTTCTCCTGAACAGGGCGTTGTCACGAATTTTGAAATTTTCCGAATGAGGGAAAAACAGGTGCCTGTCGACGTGGTGGAAATGAAAGGCAAGTTCCGTTGTTCCTTTGTGAGCGAGTGGCCCTCGCGTGCAGCCCCCGCTCGGCCTTGGCCCTTGCGTGCAGCCCCCGCTCGGCCTCAGCGCTCCCCAGGCTCCCTACCTGAGCAGGGTACTCGCAACCCTGATTGGTACGTGCTGTCGGCCTGCGAGCCTGCCCGTTCAGGGTTCCTTTGGCCCTTTCTGGCCTCAGTCCCCACTTCTGGCTGCCATGAGAGTATGTCCCGGTCGCTCTGCACATCCACCCCGACCGGTTTCCCGCTGAGAGGCTGTGCCGGGAATGGGTTTTCATGACACTCTGAGCGCCCAGCAGCAGGAGGGTCATCCGCTGGCAGCCGCAAGTTGTTGGCTGACTAGGGCTCTTTTCTGGGCCTGTGAAAGCCGCTCAGATCCCCCGTTTCTGCCTCTAGATGGGAAACGTAGCCTGTGTCGTTGGTCGTGTGTGGTGTTCTGCTTTTGTCCTCTGTTTTGCTGCGGAGAGGAGGAGAAAGGGGGCGGGGAGCACAGAATGAGAACGTGGGTACAGGCTCACCACCCTGCCTTGTTAGCCCTTGGGGGGCTGTGGAGTCCCCCTTCCCCCCCGTGAGCGCTCCAGCAAGTTGTCCACGGGTTGTGCTGGGCGTCGGGCCCAGGCCCCGCTGTGGTGGGCATCTACGGAGGTGGCGGTCCCACGTGGCCAGAGTCTCCCATGAGTCGCTCGCACGCTCGTCCTTAGGCCTGGTGGGTGGTCCTTTTAGTGAGTTTAAGGATTTGGGGTGTTTCTCTGGTTGAACAGCAAAGACTGTGCAGGAATGTTGCCTGATCGGGAACGTTGCTTTGTTACGTGACCTGAGGGGCTTATTCTTTCTCCTGACTCTAGAAACCATCATAGCTTTTGCCTGGGAACCCAACGGGAGCAAGTTCGCAGTGCTGCACGGGGAGGCTCCTCGGATATCCGTTTCTTTCTACCACGTGAAGAACAATGGGAAGATTGAACTTATCAGTGAGTAGCCTCCCCCTTGGCAGACGGACGGACAGACGGATATGCACTGGGGACAGAGCCCCGTCCTCGCTCCACATGCGTGTTCGGCTGGCTGGGAACCGCTGCTTAGGCCGCCCCACAGCCGAGAGGGTCCCTGCGGCTCAGGCCTCACATGCTTCCAGCCCACAAAGACCTGGCCTCTGGGAGGGAGCCCCTGCCCTGTCTCCCAGCCCTGGCCCTTCACAAGAGGGCTTCTGAGTGGAGGTGGTCTCCCTCTTGTAGCCACAGCTGGTGTCTCTGGGCTGGGGGCCCCGCCTCCCCACCATGCTCTGCTCTGCCTGTGTGCGAGGCAAGCAGGGTCCTGGCCTCTCTCAGCAGGGCCCCTCGTGCACAGCTTCCTCGCAGGAAAGACAGCGGGTTGGTTCGGTATCTGATGGTTCAGGTGCGGAGCTTGTCTTGAGAGAACTCCGGAGAACTCAGCTTTTACCTCCTGAGCTCAGTGGTGTTAGTGGTAGAACCGTTCTGGGGTGGGTCGGTGGCAGCCGCAAAGCTGACCGCGTCATTAATTCCCTGCCACAGACGAGGAAGTAGGAGTCGTTATGGGCTCCCAGATCTGCGCGGTCTCGTTAGGAAGTAGGTTTGCAAATGGCCAGCGTCCAAGTGCCTTCCATCCCTGAGCGCCCTGTTACCCACCTTGGAAGGTCGCATGTCCGTGCTGGGACAATCGTGTGTGTTCTGTTAACACGCGTGGTTGTTAAAGGGCAGCTTACAGTTTCTGTTCCTCCTTTGTTTGGTCTGAGAATCCTGTCCGTTGGATGGTGTCGCCCTCCTCACGTCTCCCTGTCCCCGCTGGGCCCCCCGTCCTTGGATCCCCTGCAGGCCAAGACCAGGCCCCAGGGGGTTCACTTTGCGTCCTCCAGGGAAGAGGCCCTAGCGTGCAGCCTGAGCCTTAACGGTCTGCTCTCCAGGGGCTCTGCCGGCCCCTCGTGGGATGTGAGCCTCAGGGTGTTGGGCAAAGTAGCAGCCTTCAAACGACTTGTGACTGCAGAGTTCAGAAGGTGTTGGAGTCCCTGAAGGGTGGGTCTTGGGCTTTCTTGGGTGATATGCGTCTCTCCACGTCTGGTGGGGGTGTGGGTTTCTTGCCCTCGTGTGGAGACCCCGTGACCCCATGACAGTTTTTACGGTGAGTCCTCTGTGCAGTTTCACTGGGAAGTAGGTCTCTCCGAACATGAGATGTTACTACAAATCGTATCAATAGCTTCAAGGTATCTCCTTTTTCTCTTTGTGTTTGAACTGTAGGTCATAACTTAAAAAAGTACCCAGACGATGGGTTTTCCAAAATGTTTTCTCCGGGAGGAACCAGGTGTGGGGAGCACATGTGGATGTCCGCCTACTGAGGCCGCGTGAACCCATCGCCCGCCCTTTCACAGAATTCTAACAGCTGCTCTCTTTGCTTTCAGAAATGTTTGATAAGCAGCAGGCAAATACCATCTTCTGGAGCCCCCAGGGACAGTTTGTCGTGTTGGCTGGCCTAAGGAGGTGGGTTCCTACTGTCTGCTGCCTTCTGCGTGTCCTGAGCCATGCTTGTGGGCCCGACGGGTCAAGCTCCGGGTTCGGAACCACCACAGTGGTCCCTTTAGCGTGATGGGGCGCGTGTCCTGCACGGAAGGACCATCCCGTCTTGCTCAGACTCGGGTGGACCCCAGGTCGGGCAGAACCGTCCCCTGCGAGTGTGTTCCGGGTGCGCCTGGAGGATGTGCGAGTGTTGTCATTTCCTCGCGGTTAGGTGAGCCGTCTTGGTGGCAGGGCAGCGAGCCTGGTGTAAACCCCCTCCTCTGGCGGGAGGGCTGTGTGAGCTCGGAGCCTGCCTCCGTCCAGGGTGACCGAGGGGCGGGTGGCGTCCCCCCGGCCCCCGTCCTTGGCCGTCCGGCAGCCGTGGGAGCGCATGAGCAGAATAGGCTCCGGTTGTTCAGTGTTCTGACTTCATTGGAGGTGTTTTGGGGGCTTTGGCCTCTGTCTTCTCTGAAAGCGGTCCTGGCAGGCGTACGAGGTGCCGTGTGCACTTCCCCTGTCTTTGTTCACGACACCCTTGGGCCGTGGCTCCTGGATTAGTTCTCCTCAGCAGCCAGGCAGCGGTAGGGGATGCCCGGGGCTCTTCTGTGTCCTGCCCTGGAGTCTGCAAGGAGCGAGGCGCCACGACGGCCTGTGTGGACTGACCGTGTGCTCTGTCTCCCCAGTATGAACGGCGCCTTGGCCTTCGTTGACACTTCGGATTGTACGGTCATGAACATCGCGGAGCACTACATGGCATCCGATGTGGAGTGGGACCCTACCGGGCGCTACGTGGTCACCTCTGTGTCTTGGTGGAGCCATAAGGTACGGGGCCCCGGGTAGCCCGCGCGCAGCGTGAGACCCTCCGCCCCTCCCGGGTCTCCTCGGGGTCGCCCTGCGGTGATTTCTTCAGTTGCTCTTTGGGGCCCTGTCCGGCTGCCACTGCCCCAAAACCCTCGCCAGCAGAGCACCCGAGCGGCCGGCCTTGCCGTGCGTGAGTCGGCCAGCGTTCCTGGATTTCTTCCCCAAGTCGGATGTCTTAGACTTGCTGTGGCCTGAGCCAATGCCGCCTTCCTCTGGCGCAGTAGCCGGGGAGCTTCTCCCAGTGGGAATCGGGTTGGGTGGTTTGCCCCGCAGTTCAGAGCCACGCTGGCCTGTGGCTTGGAGGTGGAGGGAGGACGTGCCGTACTGCGCACACAGTTTCCCAGCACGATTTTTCCACGCTCAAGAAGCTTGTGGTTCAGAGAAGCCCTGTCTGCCCAGCCCACCGGGCCCTCGGTGTGGCGGCCTCTGCCTGCTCCCCCGCTCCCCTGGGAGCGTGCACGCACTGGGCTGGCTCCTCCCAGGCGGCTCATTTGCTCCTCCCTGCCTGGAGCGGGCCTCCTCCATGGGCAGCACCGTCCCGCCCTGCACTGTCTTCACAGTGTGCTCACGGGCTCAAATCCATCTCGGGGGCTGGTCGGGAGTTCATTTCCTCTCCCGAGAGTCGAGCGTTGTGTGGGCAGGGGCCTGTTCCCTGACGTGTGGTCCTTGTGCCTTCCCGGTTTGCCGTCTGAGCAGGAGCTACCGGGGAGAAGGCTGCTGAGGCTAGGGTCTGGGGTCTGGGACTCCCCGAGAGGACACGAAAGCACGTGTGAGGGAGCCCGTTTCTTAGTCTCGAACGTCGGTAGCCTGAAGGACTGGAGAAACGCCGTGCTCCGTGGGTGTGCGAGCCTGTGTGTGGTGCACGTTCCGCGTGGTGTCTGCATGCCGGAGTGTCCGTGGCAGTGCTCCGGGCTCAGTGCTCCTGAGCTGCAGGGGGTGGGGGCCTCTGCCGAGTGTCTGCTCTGTTTAGTTACTGTTTTTTATCAACGGAGGTTCTGAGAGTTGAACCAGCTCCTGCGAGTCCGTGGCCTAGGAGGTCGTATTCGGGAGATTCCGTTTAACAAAAGAATAACGTTCTGGGAGCCCAGACTCAGCAAACGTCACCATGATGTCTTAAGGACAAGCTCTGTACTCGCTTCGTGGTGATCGTGCCGTGTGTCTAAATTTGAGCGCCATCTCCGTGAGGCCCACCTTGGGCCTCGTTAAAATCTTTTAGGCCATAGGCCCCTCCGTCAGATCCCGACGCGCTCCCAAAGTGCTGGTCTGGGACCAGCTCACGCCAGCATGTAGCTTCAGGTCCCGCTTCCTTCATCCGGAAGGTGGTGCCGCAGAAAAGATGTCAGCCGAGCCGAACAGCGTGTTTAGTGACTTTGTCAGTGTATGTTCTGATATGAGTTCTCCATTGCGGATCAGTAACGGAGTCAATGCCCCGTGACGCCCTTCGTAGGTACTCTGCACTGTGCTCTGGGACGCGGGTAGCTTTCTGTCGTGTTTGTTGACAGTGTTCCCCTGCTGCGTGAGCTCCCGAGAAGCAGAGATCTTTGATTCACTGCTGTCTCCCACATACCACACCGTCGGTCGTTGGCTCTTAAACAGCCGTCGGAGGAGCGCTTGACTTGGGTGGCCCTGTGAGGGGCCCCCGTGTCTCGCTGTGACGGGGTGGCGAGCAGCGCTTTGCCCTCTGCCCCCATGCAGGTGGACAACGCTTACTGGCTGTGGACTTTCCAAGGACGTCTTCTGCAGAAGAACAACAAGGACCGTTTCTGCCAGCTGCTGTGGAGACCTCGGCCCCCCACGCTCCTGGGCCAGGACCAGATCAAGGTCTGGGGCCCCGGGGTCAAGGAAACGTGGAAGCCTCTTTTCCATCACTGCTGCTGGGGTGGTAACGAGTGGGGAATGGGAGCATGACGTTTTTGGGTGCCTTTGGAAGAGCGGTGGGAACACTGGGAAGCCAGTGGGAATAGTTTCAGTGTTGTGAATGTGGGTTTTCGGGCCGTTCCTGCCGCATCCGTGCCCTCTGTGGACGTTGGCGTGAGCTGGAGGGGATGAGCAGGTGCTGGGGGCTGGTGAACCGTGTTGGCAGGATTGAGGGGGGCCCTGAGCAGTCACAGAGAAACGGGGCAAAGCTGGGGGAGAGTGGACCACACGAGAGGTAGGGCCTCGCCACTGTGAACCCTGCAGACGGGTTTGCATGCTCGCGGGCGGCCGTGTGCTAGTGATGCATGAGGATGCCGTTGCCCGTTATTCACTTTGAAGATGGTGTGTGTGATTCTTAGAGATTTTTTTAAAAAATTTTTGTAATGTTTATTTTTGGAAGAGAGAAAGGAAGAGCGTGAGAGGGGGAGGGCAGAGAGAGAGGGAGACAAAGAATCCGAAGCAGGTTCCAGGCTCCAAGCTGCCAGCACAGAGCCCGACGTGGGGCTCGAGCTCACAAACTGTGAGCTCATGACCTGAGCCGAAGTCAGACGCTTAACCGACTGAGCCACCCAGGTGCCCCTCGAATGTTTAAATCCTGACTGGCTTGTGTTTGTTTTTGTCTCAGCAAATTAAAAAGGATCTGAAGAAATACTCCAAGATCTTTGAACAGAAGGATCGTCTGAGCCAATCCAAAGCCTCAAAGGTTAGCTTGGTCCTAGGACTGTGGGAAGTGCCACAGGCGACCACGGTCCCTCTCTGACATGGAAGGGACAGTGTCAGGCCCCGGGAGGAGGGGGGATAGGGGGGTGCTTGTCCGCTGCCCACGTGCACAGACTGGCCTTCCAGGTGTGTGTGAGGGGAAGGAGGAGGGCGCGCCCTCCGTTCTTGTCCTGGGGTGGGGTGGGGGTTGGTTGGTGGTGGTGACTGCCGACCTCAGTCCTCGTTGTGGCGAGGGGGCCGTCAGCCCCGTGACTTTCCCACTTCCGCGCACAGGAACTAGTGGAGAGAAGACGCACCATGATGGAAGATTTCCGAAAATACCGGAAAATGGCCCAGGAGCTCTACATGGAGCAGAAAAATGAACGTTTGGAGTTGCGAGGAGGTAACCGTTAGCTGGAGACGTGTTTTGTTAGGACAGGACTGTTGAAACATTTTTCTCCCTCTTGTGTGGGCTTTCCAGTTAAGCGTCAGGTGTTTTTGTCAAAGAACCCAGTTTGCTACGGCCACAGGTTCACATGCACAGTCCTGTGTGGAGGAGGCTGGAGTGGGCGCACGTGGGCATGTGCCCACGTGTCCCCACCCTCCCCGAGTGGGCTGTCTGCACGCCACGTCACTCCCTCCCTCCCTCCCCCCCCCCCCCCCCCCCGCAGGCGTGGACACGGACGAGCTGGACAGCAACGTGGAAGACTGGGAGGAGGAGACCATCGAGTTCTTCGTCACCGAGGAGATCATCCCCCTGGGCAATCCAGAGTGACCTGAGCAGCGTGGTAAGACCTCTTCAGACGGGGACGAGCCACACCCAGACGCGGGCCCGTCTCTTGTGTTGTGCTGTCCCTTCGCTGAGAAAAGAACCAGGTTCACGTTCTCAGGGTCGGCGGGCCCCTTTCACAGAACCTGCAAGGGTCAAGTGCACACGCTGCCTGTCCGAGGTGGGGCTCTTCTCTGAACACGGCAGGGCCTCGAGCCCCGGATTTAGGGAACGCGCCCCGCACGTGGGCTCTGGTCGTGGGTGAGGGGCGGGGCTGGGGAAGAGGAGGGAGGCCAGCCGCAGCATGCCGGGAAAAGGCCTCGGTGTGCCCAGCAGAGACAGGCCTGTGGGTCTGAGATGGGAGCCTCCGGAGCACACGCGGGCTTCCTCGGCAGGCGAGCGAGGGCAGCGTTGTGTGCGGGGCGGCCAGCGGACGGGGCTCTCTCCCCCCGGGGCTCCTGCTCATGCTCCTCTCTGGCATCAGGCGGGAGAGCCTCGGGTCCCTTCCGCCTTCTGAGATCGTACGGCCCGTGCCTGCTGTCGGGGCGCGCCTTCCGCAGAAGCCCTTGCTAATGTCCGTCTCGTCATCGCGGCGCAGGGCAGAGAGTAAACACCTGATCCTTCTTGCAGCGTCCCCGGGGCTCGTGCTGGAATGAGGTCGTCCTTCTGCAGAAAGTGCGCACGATGCCTGCGTTTTACCTGTGCTTTGTCTCGCTCCACACTGTGCGCCCGGATTCTCCCATGCCCACGCGTCGCTGTGCCTTCAGCCCCCGGTCCCCACCACGGGGCAGGTTTCAAGGCACCGCTTTCCTTTTCTCTCGTTTGGGGTTTTTAAAGTCATGCCACCAGTGTTAGTTACTCAGACTCGTGCGCGGCAGGGGCGCGCCCGGCCGTCCCCCTCCGAGAACTCGTCCTGTCCCGCGGCGGGGGGCCAGCGTGGCTGTGTCGTGGAAACGGGAGCCGCGCCATTCAGGTTGTGCTAGGTTCTCAACAGGCTGAGCGTGGAAATAAAAACAAACCTGTATGAAAAAGCTGTCTTTCTCCTCTCTTTAACGTAGACACCGGCCCCAAACTTGGTTCCTGTGCCCCCTCCCCCTGTGGTGGTGGCCCTCCCACCTCCCGATTTGGTTGTGTTTTCTCAGCTGAGCTCTGCAAACTAAAGCATTGGTCTGATCGGTGCAGAAAAACCGTTCTTGCAGCATTTTTTTTGTTTTCCACACTTGTCTGACCTGGTGAGGAAGACCTTTCTAGACTTCCTTGGAGTCCTACAAATTAAGTTGTTCGTGAGAGTTGTCACTTTAGCCGCCGTCACGTGGTCGTCTTTGACTATAACTTGATTTCTCTCCTGAGAAGGGAGTGAGCAAATCCACGTAATTTCAGCCCCTGTTGATTTGCAACGTCCACTACCCATTGGTGCCTTGTCAGACTCCACCGCGCCTCCTCTTTGTGTCTCTGGGAGCCGAGAGCCTGGGTCAAAACGCACAGAACAGGCTCGCGGCACTTTCACGGCCGTGGTGCCCATGAACTTGACACATTGGGCTTGGAGGAGAAGCTGTTGTCCGTGGGGCAGAAGCAGCTCGGGGGCTGGGGCCGCCCGCCGCCAACCCCACGCCCCCGGCTGCGAGGGGGCACTGGGCGCTCTCCCCGTTCCCGGTCCCGCCCGTCCGCACGCGGTGTCCAGTGTTTCTTACTGGCTCTCACACCCTTTAAGCCTCAGCGTGCCGAGACCTGGCTTTTTAATTTGATGACGGTAAGAAGGAAAAGGCTCATGTTTTGATCATGTTCACAGATTTTTAACAGCTTTCAAAAAATTTACTTTCGACTGTTTCCGACTCGGTAGTTGTAATTGTTTTATGTGATTTGTTAATAAAAGAATTTCTGAAACACCTGGTTTGTTTCTCTCTCGCGTGCTCTGGAAGTGGGTTTCCCAGGGCCAGCCCCACGGAGAGAGTGTTCCTGATCCTTCCTGTGGGGGCGGGGCGTCCCCCTCGCTCTGGCTTCTTTGGCTGGGGTATCAGGGTGGGCGCTGGCCCCAGCTGCCCGCACCGGCCCGCTGTCCTCGTCCTGTTTCCAGAGGCAGGCAGGATGGGAGGGCGTGTACCCTCGCGTTGAAATAAGGCGGGCTTTTCGGCGGTTCCTGTGGTCACAGGCTGGAGCCTTCGTGGAAGAGGGGGACGTGGGCGTTAGATGGGCGGCTCTCTCCGCTGTCCCCTTGCCTTGTTCATGGGGTGAGGTTGACCTAGAGCTCAGTACTGACCCAGATGCCGAGGAGAACACAGCAGGCCCCACGCGACCCTGGCCTCGCCAGCCTCACCGGCACACTTGCGGTTGGTCATGGCCCCTGGGCTGGGCAGGCCAGGACAGCCCTGGTGACCTCGAGGGACTCATTCGACTTCAGGCCCAACCCCTGCTGCTGCTGCTGTGGGCTGCCCTCTGTGGGCCTTTGAGTGCTGTAGCTGTCTCAAAGTTGTGTTTCTCAGATTTGAACTTCGTGGATCTGGCCTCTCTGTGACTGTCCTCAGGTGGGGGAACAGCTCGTTCGCCCCGCTTCTGGTTGTCGACTTGGCAAGGGCGCCCTGCATTGGGTCACCATGCACCGACTAACCTGGAGGCTGCAGGGTAAGGTTGTGTGCAGACACCCAAAGGTGAAAGTCAGTCTGGCCCTGGGTGTGGTGCAGAGTGGGACTGGCTGCTAAAAACCACATCCCAGTCAGAATCTGGAAATGGCATCTGGGGAAAAGCGTTCATAGTTAAGATTGATCGTGTTGAGCGTTAGCTAGTGGTGTTTGTCCCCTTTCGGTGGAAATGCTCCAAGGCCAAGCTTTGTGTGGCTCAGGCAGGCAACTAGGAACCCCGGGGTTGCCATGGCATCAGGTGAGGGCGTAGACCCTGCGTGCCCAGCATGCAGCTGGCCTGCATCCACCAGGGCCTGGGCCACGCAGCTCCTTGGGGCCTCCCGAGCCACGTGTGCAGTCCCACGTGTGCCGACAGTTAAGGACTGGCTGGGCTCCTGGGGCCTGCTGATGTCACCAAGGTGGGGCAGGCTGGAGCGGGGGGGGCCTGCTGCGCAGACAGGTCGCCAGGAGAGCACGGAGCACGTCACGCCGTCCGGCCCCACAGCCACCGGCCCTTCCCCAGCCCGGGGCAGCCCGGCCTTGAGACAGATGGAGCCCAGGGACCAGCCACTCGTGGTGAGCATCCCCCCTCGTGTTCCTGACAGGCCTACGTCCGCATGTCCCCAAGGCTGCCTCCTGGCCCTCTGCCCCTTGGTACAGGTGCCCACTTGGCACAGGTCAGGTGTCGTGGCTGCGGGTCCCCATCCAGGGCCCTGCCTCTGCTCCCCTGTCTGTCCCTCTTCACCCCCTGCCCTGTGATCTCCTTCCTGAGGAGCTCCAGGTCCTGCGAGGGCTGGCCAGACCCGTCTGCTGGGTTACTTGGAACTTGAGCCCACCTGACTGTGGATGAGCCGAGGCCCGGGACACACCCATCGGCTGGTTATAGGGAGACCCCCTCGTGAAGGGGGGGGGGGGCAAGGCAAGAGTTTGGGCTGTGGGTCCCTGGAGAATTGGGAGCAGCCTCGGTGGGGCCCCCGGAAGGCAGCCGCCATGGTGTCCTGCCCTCAGGTGGCGCTTCGGATCCGCCCGCTCAGTGACACAGAACTGGAGGAAGGGGCCACCGTCATCGCCCACAAAGTGGGAGACCAGGTGAGGCTGTGGGGGCACAGGGCGTGTGTCCACAGGGTCGCGACACCTAGCGAACATTAATACCGGACACTGCTGCAGACACCGGGGCGGACCCGTGAGAGACCCGAGGACTTTTCCGGCCCAGGGTGGGGGCGAGCGGTGAAGGGATGAAGGTGTAGCTTCAGGGGCGTTCGGTGTCACGGGATCAAACAGCAAAGGTGGTCACGGAAGGGCTGAGGCCTTGAGCAGCAGCTAGAGGAGGTGGGGGAGGTCGGTGGTCTCTGGGAGGGGGCGATCCAGGCAGAGGGGAGGGTGGCTCAGGCCCTGTGGCAGGGGTGGGTGTGGCTGCCCAGACCAGGGGGGCAGGGCCTGGTGGAGGCGTGATCCCCAAGGGCTGGGGGGGCCAGAGCCGGTCTGGCAGGACCAGGTCAGGGTCTAGGCCCTTTGCTGGAAAAGGGCCCCAGGTGACCGTGGCACGGTGGGGCCAGGACCCCTACTCCTCAGAAACCACTCACAAGATGAGCTCTCAGTGCGGTTTAGAAATGCCAGAATAAATGCCAAGTGGGGGGGGAGGGCAAGACAAATTCTGTCAGATGAATTGGATTTTTCCATCTGTTGTTAGAAAGGCAGCTGTAACGAGGGGTTGAATGGAGTGCCCGGGAGTGTGTTAGCACTTCAGAGGCGAAGGACCCAGGGCGGGGAGCCTGCCAGATGGGGGTGCCTGGTGCTGACGCGGCAGGGCGGAGGGGAGCCCCGGCGGATGCCACGGGAAGAAGAAATGGACAGAGCGTGTGGGCTGCACAAACACTTGGGTGCTCTGGGCAGAGGCCGCGGTGAATTAGTGCTGAGTCCGTAGATCGCTAAGCAGTAAATCGAGGTGAGGGTCGTTAAATTGGGGGAAGCAGAGATTTGCAGGAAAGGTTTTGGCCCAGGGTTGAAGACTGTATGTGGTGTTGATAGGGAAACAGCGTTGACTCAGCTGAATTCACACCACAAGCGCACTGGGGGGTCGGGATGCAGGCTGGGCCTCACCCAGGGGCAGGTGACCAGCCAGGCACCTCTGGGCGGGGGGGGGGGGGGGTTGTGGATTGGAGACTGCCCCGTGCACGGTACTGATTAACGTCCCGTGCACGGTACTGATTAACGTGGGACAGGGGAGGGAGGGAGTATTCTGGAATCTGTAACAGCTCTCAGAAGAGTGTCGCTAGTGCCCAAACCTTGGTGGCAGCCCATCTGGGGACTGACGGACCTCCTCCCAGGGAGTGCCCCCGCTGTCCAGGGTGACTCCCGCCCTACCTGATAACGGAGGTCAGAATGCAGCCTCTTGTTTGCTGGCCACACAGCTGGGAGGTGACCGACCCATACCTGCACAGTGGCCCCTGCCCACCCTGGCCCAGGGCAGCTCTGTGGGCGGGGGTCGCCCATCGATTCCTAGTTCAGGATGCCGTAATCCTCGTGGGGAGAACTCCCACTTCCTGGGCTTTGGGGACTGGGTGACTTTAGGGGGACTTCTGGATCATGGGGAAGGGTTTGGTGTGGGGAGAGTGTGTCAGGAGAAGGGAAGTGGCTTCAATGAGTTCGAACATCACTTTTCGCAGGGCCTAGGCCCTTCTGAACATTGTGAGCACGTCGGTCTGTGCAGCAGAAGTGGGGCTGTGTGCCCGCGGGTGACAGGGTGCTTTGACAACCGCCGCCCCCCGGGCCCCCGCCCTGCCTTACCCCCACATCCTGTCTGGTCTATCCTTCCACTCCAGGGTGTGCCAGAGCCCACCTGGGGCCTCTCCCAAGGCCGCCTCACTCTACTCTGTACAAGACATAACTTGCTTTTTAAAAAATGAAAGCGGAGTTCATAAAACATAAAATTCGCTATTTAATTAATTATTTTTTTAGTTTGTTTATTTATTTTGAGAGAGAGAGGTAGAACAGGGGAGGGGCAGAGAGAGAGGAGGAGAATCCCAAGCAGGCTCTGCAGTCAGTGCAGAGCCCAACACGTGGCTCAAACTCACAAACCGTGAGATCGTGACCTGAGACAAAACTGGGTCGGACGCTCAACCGACTGAGCCACCCAGGCGCCCCCAAAATTCACCGTTTTAATGTGAGCAAGTCAGCGGCCTTTAGGGCACTGGCAGTGTCCAAACATTGCCATCTCCCCAGCAGGAGACCCTGCGCCCACTCAGCTGCCCTCCTGCCCAGGTTGGTGGGGGAGCATTGCCCCTTGCTGGTGCGAGCCTGTTTAACTGCCAGGCCTACCCAGCGCTGGGCTGTGGGCCCCTGCAGGGACCTGCCCAGTTCCTCCAACATTCTGGCCTGGCTCACAGCGAGCACCTGTGGTGGGAACTGTGTGGACCGGGGCCGCCCGAGTCCTTTTCTGGAGAGGCTCTCCCGGTTAGCTTACATCATGGAAAGCGTGCTGGCCTGAAGCCAGAGCGGGCCTCAGGGGCCGCTCCTACCCCGCTGGACTCCCCAGGAACCTCTGAGCAGCCCTCGGACTCCCAAGACCTGTTCCCAAAGCTGTGGACCAAGGCGGGGCTCGACCTGGTAGCCAGGAGGCCTGGCGGCCAGGCTCTCTGTCTGCCCAGCCTTGCCCCCAGGACTCTGTGGCTCTCTCCTGGCGCCCCTCCCTCCCCCAGTCCCAGAGCTCCTCTCAGAGTAAACAGAGCTGATGGCCTCTAATGGCCCTGGAGAGGCTCCTTTGAACCTCCCCGACCCCAGAGGCCCTCAGACTCCTTGCTTTCCCCCCACCTCCGGGGTGGGGGGACGGTTAACCCCACAAGGAGAGGCAGGAGCAGGCTGCAGAGCTGGGGGTGGGGAGTGGACGCACTGGTGCACTCAGGGTGGCCTGGGGGCGCACGGCAGCCCCTGCGGTCCATCCCTCAGTTCATCAAAGGGTGTCCCTGCAGAGCCCAGGGGGTTCTTCACTGAGCCCTGGTACCCGCCGTTGTGTGGGGGACTCGTTGTTGATTGGGTGCTGGTGTTGGGGGGGTGCCGGGGGGCAGAGCCCAGCAGGCCTGAGGGCTTCCAGTTGTGACTTTGGGGGTGCAGTAGCCTGGAGAGGCTACCCCTTTGCCTAGGAAGTGGGGAGGACGCCTGGGGGTGGAGCCCCCAGAGCCCCCTCCTGGCTGAGCAGCCCTTCTGGGCCCGGTATGGAGCCCCCTCGTGTCATCGAGGGTGGGCGGCCCTGGGGTCCTTGAGGGCGCGTGGAGCCTGCCTGGACTCTGAGCAGCCCCCTCGCTGCTCCTAGATGGCGGTGCTCATGGACCCCGACGAGGACCCCGAGGACACACTGCGGGCACACCGGTCACGGGAGAAGACTTTCATTTTCGACACCGTTTTCGACCAGCATGCCTCACAGGTACCCCCCAGCCCACGGCCACCCGCGTCCTCTCCTCGGGCCAGGCTGGCCGCGGGGGCCCTCTCCAGACCCTGGAGACCCCCTGGAGGACTTGGCGGGCATGTGGTCCCATCCGTGACTTCTCACAGGAGTCTCCCTGACGAGTAGGAGGGTGGCACAGGGGCCACCCCAGGGGCAGGTAGCAGGAGGCCCCCTCCCACTGGTGCCCGGGGTTCACACATCTTCTCATTCGTCCATCCAAGCAAGGAAAGGGTGTCCCCTCCGCCGCCCGTGAGGCTAGGGCACACTCCCTGCCCCGGGGCCCCAATCCCAGGGGGAAGGTGGGCTGAGTAAGCAGGGAGAACTGGTCCTCCGTGAGGGCATGCTGCAGAGAGCTAGAACCTGATAGAGGGGCAAGGGGTTCAGGCCGGGGCTTGGGCGCCCCTCCCACACACACACAGAGGAGATGCTGAGCCTCCACGAGATCCCAGTGAGGCCAGGGCAGGGGGTTCGGGCCCAGTGTCAGGCCAGACTCACCAGCACCCGTAGCCGAGGACGGAAGGCTGTCCAGCATGTCACCCGACCCTCGCCCGTGAGAGGGGTCTTGTCGCCCCACGCTAGAGAGGGGAGCCCGGCAGAGCAGGATTTGAACCCAGACGCCCGGAGGTGGGAATGTCACCCCCCCAGGGTGATGATGTCTGGGGCTGTTTGGCCCCAAGACAAAGCCAGCGGGGGACACAGGCTCCGTGCTGCCAGCCCTGCACCCAGCTGCTCGTCCCCTCCCAGCTGAAGCGGAGCCCTGGGGCCCCTCCTTGCACTGCGCACCTCACCTCCAACTGCCCGGGGAACACGGGTTCCTCTGTGTCTCCCGGCTCTTGATTGAGGCACACCAGCATCCCCGAAGCCAGGGCGGACACGACCACTCACTCCCGTCCTTCCTGGCTCTGGGTGGACGGGCATCAGCTGGGCTCGGCACGGATCAGGCCACTGCAGCTCCAGGGAGGGAGCCAGACTCGGCACGTCAGCGGGAGGAGCAGTGGGGAGGCTGGGGACAGCATCTCAGTCAGGACGGGCGTGTGTCACAGGGCCCGTCGAGGCCCACCACCGCCCGTTGGCACTGGGAATGTCCCCTCCCTCGGGACTCGGCCGCTGTCTGAGCAGGCACCCTTCCTTCACTCCCGAGATGGTAGCTGGGTCGGCAACAGGAGGGTCCTGCTGAGTGGCTGCTGCCTGTCGAGCGCTGTCCTCGAGGGCTCGACGTGCGTTGTCTCGCGAGCCTCTCAACAATCCTCTAAAACATGGAAACCTGATCCCCATTTTACAGATGGGGAAATGAGGGTGCCTGAGATCACACAGGGCCAGGTCACAGTCCCTGACGGTGTAAGTCCAGAGCTGAGGAAAGCAGTACTGGGTGGTGCCTCTAGCCTCTGAGCTGTGTGACCAGCCAGGCCTATGGGGACAATTCAGTGACATGAACAGCAGGGTCCAGAGGAGCCTGCCCTCTGGGCAGGGCAGAGGAGGTGGGACTGTCATTTCTGCCTAATGCAGCCAAACCTACACCCCTGGAGGTATCCTTTCTTGAATACCCCTGTGGACAGGGAGCTCACTACCACACCTATTGCCAGGCACTGTTGCCTTACGTGAAATGCTACTGCCCTGAAACTTTCGCCCCTCGGTCCTGGTTTTGCCCCAGAGAGAGGAGTCCCGACGCTCTTCACAGATACACAAATCCTGCTGTCACCTTCCAGTCGCTGCATTCTGTGTGGTTTCTCTCGGATCTTGAGAAGTCCTGGAGAGGACTCGTGGGTGTCTAGGACCGAGCGGATGTCACGCTCCTGGCAGGAGCTGTCACGTGCACTCCCGCGTAATCCTCCCTGGAAGCTGGGAGCCCGGCCCCACCTCACCCAGGGGGCAGCACAGCAGGACAGGGGCCGCTGCCATCCTCCCGGGGGTCCCTGGCCATGGGCAGAGGGAACGGGACGTTGCAGACATCACACGTGTGTCCTCTCCAGCAGCCACGTGCCCTGCCTCGCTGGGCCATGCGTTCCACCGTCCATCCGTCTGTCCGTTCACAGGAAGACGTGTACCGTGCCACCACCCAGCACCTAGTGGAAGGCGTCGTTTCTGGATACAATGCAACGGTGTTTGCCTATGGCCCCTCAGGTAGGGCCCCGGGCAGCGCCCCGAGGAGGGCATGGGGTGGGGGGAGTGGACTCTCCCTGATAGTACAAGACACCTGCCACGCGCTGGTCTCACCGGCTCTTCTGTCCTGGGAGCAGCCCCGAGAGGCAAGTCAGGCCATCCCCTTTCTGCTCACAACACGGCTGGGCCTCGGCTAAAATGACCTCCCCAAGGTCACACAGCTGGGAGGAGTGAGTCTGGGGTTCAGCCAAAGCCCGCACCTTGCTGCCTGTCAGAACCCCCACACGTCTTCTCCGCACCCACTGGGTGGGCTCGACAGAGGTCCGCAGAGCTGAGCTACCTGCTGAATCCTGAAGCTAGAATCACAGAGGGCTGGGGCAGGTGGGGAGACTGAGGCCTGAGACGCGCCTTGCCCAGAGTTGCGGCCTGTTCGCTTCGCTTCTTCATTCAGCAGGCCTTAGGGAGCACACACCCCGTGCCAGGCTCTGGCGTTTGGGGAGCAGGTTGGGGGCAGGCGAGCGGCGCCCCTGTAGAGAGGCACTCTGTAGCAAGTTGCACGCGGGTCCCGTCACTGTAGAAACAGCACCGGCTCGGGCCTGGGGGAAGAGGACGCCTCTGGGGCCCACCCCCCACACCGTCTGTGTCCTTGCTTCGATCCCGCTATCCCTGTGTCCGCGCTTTCTCCCGCACGTGAGCCATCAGACTCCGGGTCTTTCCCCTGGTTCCCGAGGTGGAAGATGAATGTGTCAGCGTGATCAGGACAGTCTGTCCAGTGTGGGCGGACATGTGAACGGTCTCCTGGGAGCGCACGCCCGGGTGGGTTGGAGCCCACTCAGGACTCCCCGCCTGGGCGGGCGCCCCGCCGTCTGCAGGCGCAGGGAAGACGTACACCATGCTGGGCATGGACGCGGAGCCCGGCGTCTACCTGCGGACCCTCAGTGACCTGTTCCGGGCCATCGAGATGCGCGGCAGCACGGACTGGGGTGTGTCGATGTCTTACCTGGAGGTGAGCTGCCCACCACCTCGGTGCCCCGTGCACAGCAAGCCTCTGTGTCCCCCCCCCCAGATACCCCTCACGGGGACTGTCAGCCCTTGGGGCGTCTGAGATCTCCCCGCAGCCACGAGGCCCGTGATACCTTAAACCTCCTGCTTTCTTTGCACCAAAGCTTCTCAGTTTCCAACTTTTGTCTCCCCTCCCAGATTTACAACGAAGTGATTCGGGACCTCCTGAACCCGTCCTCGGGGTTTCTGGACCTGAGGGAAGATTCTCGGGGCAGCATCCAGATCGCAGGCCTCACGGAAGTCTCTACCTCTAACGCGCAGGAGGTGAGGGTCCCAGGGGCCCCCGGAGGGAGGCGTGCCTCAGCCTGGGCGGCCGCGCTCACCACAGCTCAGGGGGCGGAGCTGGACGCACAGCGCCGTGTCATTTCTCGGCTGAGGGGACGTTGTCCTTGCGCCCACACCCCTCCCCCGGCCCACGCTCAGGGCAGATGTCACCGATGGACTGCCCATTCTTCCCGCTGCACCCAGACGCAGGCTGGGAGCCCTTCCCTACACGGCAGCCCAGCCTGTCAGGGTCAACTGCATGCTTGAAACCCACTTGCCATCCTGAGTGGGCGTGTTGTCCACATGTCTGCAGCCCTCTGTCTTATCTGTCCGCCCCCCACTCCCCCTGCTGGCCCACACTCCGCAGTGCCCTCAGGATGGGCCTCCTGCTTGCTGGAGAGCCTCATGCCTCCCTGTTGCCCCCAGGTCCTTCACGGACGCCCCGAGGCCCAGCCGTGTGCCCTTAGCGGTGCCCCTCATGGGTTCAGGTCGGGGAGAGGAGACTTCCTGCCTGTTCTCCCATGGTGACACTGTGTCAGTGTCCTCCCCCACCGCATGCTCTGTGGCCTCAGCACCGCCCGGCACGTAGCAGGTGCCCCGCGAGGCTCGCTGGCCTGATCCCCACAGCGGCTTGCACACAGTGGGTTTCAGCCCAACCTGCCAGCTCCAGGGAGACCACACGACTGCGGGGTTCTGCGGTGAGAGGTTCTGGGACACAGGCAGGCGATCCATTGGTGATGCCTGCCACGGGTAGAGGAGGGGAGAGCGGTACAAGTGTCTGCACCCTGCCGTTCCTGCCGCAAACCAGAAATTGCCTCCTCTGGACGAGGTTCTGTCGGCAAAGAGCTGCCCAATAGGGCTCGGGGGACAGGCCTCCTTCCTGCTTCGTGGTTCTGCAGGGAGCGCGTGGCCTCTCGGAGGCCCCCCCGACGCCCCCAACTCTCCCTTTGTCCTCAGATCATGCACCTTCTCACCAAAGGCAACCGGCAGCGCACGCAGGAGCCCACGGCCGCCAACAAGACGTCGTCTCGCTCCCACGCGGTGCTGCAGGTCACCGTGCGCCAGCGGAGCCGCGGCTCGGACTTGGCGGAGGGAGTGCGCGTCGGGAAGCTCTTCATGGTGGACCTGGCGGGCTCCGAACGGGCGTCGCAGGTTCTGTCCCCCCTCCCGCCCAGTCACACCGTCCCCAGTCACTCTGGTCTGCGAGCGGGACCCCTCCTTGTGCAACAGCATCTTCAGCACCTAGAACAGCTCCTGACCCCGCAGGGGGCCCGCTAGCTCACTGGCTACGGCTACAGAGTGAGCCCCTTCTCAGCACGTGCTGAGCAGCCAAGCCCACGGAGCCAGAACTTACAATTGCACAATTCCCGAGTGGCAGGCTCTCCTCACCCACCCACCCTCAGGGAGCTCTGAGCCTCTGGGGGAAGGCAGATGTGTGACCAGAGGATTACGGCGTGGGTAGGCCTGCGCTTTGAGATTCACAGTCTGCACAGAGGCTGCAGAGGAGGGCAGGGTGGTGGTGTGGGGTCATCAGGAGTTTGGGGGAGGGTGCAAGGAAGGGCATGTCAGATGGAGGGAACGTGGCTGTTGGGAGGACAGTGCCCAGTTCACTCCTGCCCAACATGGCCACAGACCCTGACACTCCTTCCGAGGGCCCCGCCTGCCTGCCCCTGGGCTCTTGGCTTGCCTGTCCTTTGCGGCACCTGTCGCTGGGAATGGGGCTGTGCTTATCTTGTGCTGCCCGGTGGGCTGGGCCTTCCTTGAAGGCAGGACCCAGCCCCGGGCCGGGCACAGAGAAGGTGTTTGACAGAGGCCAAGTCAGAACAGCGGTGTTACTGACAAACGACAGTTTACCCGTCCCCAAAGACCAGGCCCTTGGCGTGCACAGTCCACATAATCCCCCCAGCGCAGTATAGGGTGGGGAGCACGTGTGGAGCTGGGACCCCGGCGTGGTGTGGATCCAGGCTTTGGGCCTGGGGGTGTTGGGCCCGCATCTGTGCCTTTCACTGCTGTGATACTCGTGCTTCTGGTTGGCATCACGTGCTCTGTGTCTTTGGGGTTTTCCATCATGGAGTCGTTTCACTCATCCGTTCACTGACCTGCCCTGCACCTGCCCTGCCAAACTGAGCAGGGCCTCACCAGCTGCCAGGGTCAGGCTGGCATAAAATGTAGTGTGTTTGTAGAAACTGTGAGGCACAGCAGGGCCAGGACACCAGGAGACGACCGCCGTTGGAAAGATAGTCTTCGCTGGCAGTTCCCCGAGGAGGGGGCACGGGATGCCATGCGGGCCACAGGGGACGCCCCAGGGCCAGTCAGGAGGCAGAGGGAGGCGGTGCTTGGGCGAGAGCCTTACTGTGGTTTCTGCGCGAAGGAGCTGGTGAGGCGGGGCGAGCAGGCTGAGGCCCGGCCAGTCTGGGTGATTCCAGTGGGCTCCAGGGCATGGGGGCTGTCCCGGCTGTCTGGTCCCTGGGGGTTAGGACTGGGGGACAGTGGCCCAGAGTGTGAGGGCCCCACGGAGGAGGGGGTCGGGGTGTGGGCTCTGGGTTGGCTGGTCTGCATCCAAGAAGTGTGCTCCTGGGTGAGGGGTTTAGGACCTTCAGGAACTGGCTGGCCCTAGGGGGGCGGGGGCAGTCCCTCTAGGGTCAGCAAGGGCTCCAGGTGTGAAAGCATCAGAGTACAGACAACAAAGGACACGGCTGACACACAGGCAGATGTGGGTGCAGACAGGTTCATGCAGGTGGAGCCCCATGTGATGAAGGTCTGGGACTCTGGCCTGTTCCAGCTGGGCTTGGCTGTGTCCTCAGGGGACAAGATGGAGGGGTTTCCACAGAGGGGGTCCAGGCTCTGGGTCCTTGATCTCACTCTCCTCTGACTTGCTGTGTGCCTTTGGGGAAGCTGCTTCCCCCTCTGGGCCTGGTTTTGCTTCAGTTGTATATTCAAGTGGCCTGCACGGGCTGCTTTGAGAATCTGCTCAGTTCTTGCGAGCTGTCATTTCTTCACCGAAAACCACGCATAAAGTAGTCTATTCCCGGGCACAAGGTCTCTGAGAAAGCCCCCTCACTCTATGACACAGACACAGGACGTGGGCAGCTGTCCTGGCTCTGGTCACTCCAGTAGCTCTGGTCCTACCCTGCACCAGCTCCCACTTAATGAAATTAGCAGCCAGCGTTTATTGCTGGCCTCTGTGGGCACAGGTCCGAGCTGGCCTGCTGTACACATTCCGCACTGAATCCTCACTTTAATCCCTGTGAAGTTGGAAGATTGCCCCTTCTGGCAAATAAGGAAGCTGGGACAGACTAGGAGAAGTGTCAGAGATTCTCAGACCGTGCTGTCAGCTGGCTTCCCGTGCCTTTAAGGAGGAGATGTTCTTTCCCCCTGGTTTCACAGGTACTAGAAACACAGTGCAGAAAATGTGGAAAATAGAGATAAGGGGAAGAAAGGGAGAGTCCCCGTGGTGCTTGCTCTGGGAGGTGCTCATGCTGCACCTTCACGTGGGCAGCACCTGCTGTGGGCCAGGTGGTGCCGGGGTCCCGGGCCACCGTGGAGCCTGGGGGGTCCAGTGGAGAGCGGCTAGGAAGATGTTAAGTGCGTAAAGGAGCACGGCGGCTGCCAGGGAAGTTACATGATGAAGGAAATCGGGTGCGAGGCCGGCCACCACGGCCCCCCGCTTCAGAGAGTGAGGTCGGGGGTGCCCCTGCAGGAGGGGAAGGACAGGGAGGTTCTGGCATGGGGGGCGCTCACGTAAACCCGCACGCTCATCTGTTTCTTGTCAGAGTGGGGTTGTTGTGCACAGAGCTCCCTGTCACCCATTTCTCATCTCGTTTGCTCATGTTGGCTTGGCCACACCCCTCCCTGGACGCTTAGGGCTCCACGCAGAGTCCCGGCACCCACTTCCGGGCCCCAGGCTGTCGGGAGCAGGGGTGCCCAGGTGGGACGGGGTCAGTGCACCGTGCGGACCTTGTCCTCTCCCACCCAGACCCAAAACCGCGGCAAGAGGAGGAAGGAAGGCGCCCACATCAACCGCTCCCTGCTGGCGCTGGGCAACTGCATCAACGCGCTCAGCGAGAAAGGCGGCAGCCGGGCGCAGTACGTGAACTTCCGGGACAGCAAGCTCACGCGCCTGCTGAAGGTACGGCTGCGGCAGCCGCCTGCATCATCCCGGGCTTCTCTGCCGGGAGGGAGGCCCAGACCTGGCTCCGAGGACCCCTCCAGGAACCCCCGAAGGCAGGAGAACGCTGTAGACCCTGTTGCTAGTCACTGCCTGACTCCCACACCATCCCTCTGAGTATGGGCCGGCCAGGGGCTTGCATACTCCGAGAGACAGAAAGCTCACTACCTTACTGAGGCCGCCTGTCCCATCCTGGGCCGTCTGACATTGAGACACTGCCCTCTGTGCTGAGCTGGGTGCTGTCCTCTCTATTCCATAGCAAGAGGGTGAGTAAACAAATTGGCAAAGCAATAAATACACATCCCTGCAGGTTTGGCCTCTCTGGTCTCATCAGAACAGAGGTCCGATGGAGTGGCCTTGGGGCATGTCTCATTGTGTCCCTTCCGCATGTCCCCTCCCCAAGCACCAATCCCTTGGTCCTGCCATCACCTGCTCCCCTCAGGGTTTGGAGCAGGAACCTCAGAAGGAGGGTCGAGGCGGGCCTGGGACGGGCACTGGAGGGCCTCTTCCCATCACCCCCAACTCAGACCCTCTGCTGAGCAGGACGCTCTGGGAGGGAACAGCCGGACCGTGATGATCGCGCACATCAGCCCGGCCAGCACACACTTCGAGGAGTCTCGGACCACCCTGCTGTATGCCTACAGGGCAAAGAACATCAAGACGAGGGTGAGGCGCCCCCCCCCATTCCTCATCTGCTCCCCCACTGGCCAAATTCTCACTCCGGGCTCCCTCTGGAGCCTCCCTTCCACCCCAGGGCTCCTGGCAGCCCTGGGCTTGGGGCCGCCTGACTCCAGCCTCTGCCGCCACCTTTACGGGGCTTCCCCAGGAGGATCTCATCTCAAGAGCCTTTACTTAACCTGCAAAGACCCTTTTCCCCAATGAGGCCCCATTCGCAGGGTTCTGTGGGTTCAGGACATGAGTTGACTTAGCTGTTCGCCAGGCACCCTCTGAGCTCTTGATGTCTGGATTTATTTACCTCTTCACGCCCTCTCCCCAGGAGGGAGGCCCGTTATCCCTTTGTGCAGACTGGGCAGCCCGAGCGGAGCACCGAGAGAGGCTCCCACGTTCTGGCTCCAGGGGCCACACTTTGGGCCCCTCCCCGCTCTGGCTGCAGCTGCACTCGGTGTAGAGGATCGGTCTGTGCGGCCGTGCGGGTGTTTAGTGGCACTGTGTGTGTCTAGTGGCTAGCGAGTGAAGGGGACGCTTGCGGGGATGAGCCCCGTCCTGAAGCGTGGCCACGAGCTAGGTGCCGGGATAGCGCCTACTCTCAGCCAAGCTTCGAGCACAGCAGCGGGCAAGGCCACTGGGAACCGTGTCTCCCACACACAGATCTGTCACTTCCAGCTGTGACCAGCACTCTCAGTGACAGCCGTGGGGCGCGAGAAGGGAGAGTGACAGAGGAGACAGAGTTTAGGGGGTCAGTCCAGGACGCCGGGCCCCGAGTGAGGAAGAGCCCGTGGGTGTGCACCCGTAAGTGTGTGTGCCTTGTGGCCTGCTGGTTCACCCTCCAAATCACCAAAGAGAAACCGGGACCCGTGTGCGTCCGAACGCTGTGTCACTGGCAAGCCCCAAAGTGCCCGTCCAAGGGGACGCGGCGAGCAGACAGCTGCGTCCCTCTGGTGGACTGCTGGGCAGCTGTTACAGAAGGTGGGGTACACGCATCTGGGCAGACGGACCGCACCCCAGCGACAACGCTGGATGAGGGAAGCAAGTAAAAGTGAGAAAAGAAAGCCAGGCGGCACCCGGCTGGCTCAGTCGGGGGAGCATGGGACTCTTCATCTCAGGGTTGTGAGTTTGAGCCCCACGTGGGGCATGGAGCCTACTTAAAAATTGTTTTAAAAAGAATAGTAGCCCCGGTTTGGTATGTTTACATAAAAAAAAAAACAAAAAACAAAAGCCAAACCTGTACCAAGAAACTCCCTATAGGTGTCTCTGGAGATACATTTATATGAACAGAACCACCTCCAGAGGGCACACACCCAACTGACCACAGTGGTTACCTCTGGGGAGGGCCTTTGACGGATGTTCGAATTTTCCGTATTGTGCCAAATACGCATGACATAAAATTTATCATTTCAACCACTCCTGAGTGAGCAGCTCAGGGGCACCGAGCACATTCACGTGCTTTGCAGCTGTCCCCACTGTCCGGCTCCAGAACATTCCATCTTTCCACACTGAGACCCTGTCCCGTTACACACAGACTCCCCACGTGCTCCCCCAGCCCTGGCCCCACTGTCTACTCTGTGTTTGTGAGTCTGACGACCCTGTGACCTCGTGTGACTGGGTCCCACTGTGTGTCCTCCTGTGTTGTGAGTCTGACGACCCCAGGACTGTGTGGGAGTGGGTCCCAGTATGTGTCCTCCCGTGTCCATGAGTCTGACGACCCCGGGACGTCGAGTGAGTGGGTCCCAGTGCGTGTCCTCCCGTGTCCGTGAGTCTGACGACCCCGGGACCTCAAGTGAGTGGGTCCCAGTGCATGTCCTCCTGTGTCCGTGAGTCTGACGACCCGGGACCTCGAGTGAGTGGGTCCCAGTGCATGTCCTCCCGTGTCCGTGAGTCTGACGACGCTGGGACCTCGTGGGAGTGGGTCCCATTGCGTATCCTCCTGTGTCCGTGAGTCTGATGATCCCGGGACCTCGAGTGAGTGGGTCCCAGTGCGTGTCTTCCCGTGTCCGTGAGTCTGACGACTCTGTGACCTCGTGTGAGTGGGTCCCAGTGTGTGTCCTCCCGTGTCCATGAGACTGACGACCCCGGGACCTTGTGTAAGTGGGTCCCAGTGCGTGTCCTTCCGTGTCTGTGAGTCTGACGACTCCGTGACTTTGTGTGAGTGGGTCCCAGTGTGTGTCCTCCCGTGTCCGTGAGTCTGACGATGCTGGGACCTCGTGGGAGTGGGTCCCAGTGCATGCCCTTCCGTGTCTTGCTGTGTCACTCAGTATCATTTCCTTGGCATTCATCCACATGGGAGCAGGTGTCTGGGTTTCCTCTCTTTTTAAGGCTGAGTTGCATTAATCTGAATTTTCTTGACATAAATGTGCTGGCATAGCTGTAGCATAAATATCACATAGTGGGTCCGTTCTGGCTAGGTCTGACCTCGGCCACATGTCCCACCCACCAGGTGAAGCGCAACCTACTGAACGTGTCCTACCACATCGCACAGTACACGGACGTCATCTCCAACCTGCGCAGGGAGATTGAGCACCTCAAGTCCAAAATTGAGAAGCAGGAGGAGGAGAAGAGAGGAAAACCCGGGGTCCAGGACGCACAAGGTAGGGCCGAGCTCCTGGGGCCTCCTGTGGCTTTGCCGCCCGAGCCCAGGGCACGTGGCCGTGGCCGTGGATTTCCGTCCCAGCCTGCCACGCGCTGCCTGTCGCTCCCTGGCCTGCAGAGCGTGGGGAGTGGCTGCCTCCTCTGTCTTCTCCTGATCTCTTCCTTCTTTCCTTTTCACCCTCCCACCGTTTTGTTTTTTCTTTCCTCTTAGATCAGTTTTCCTTTAAAAACACAAATCTTTCATTCCGGGATAACTAGATTTACACAGAAGTTGCAGAGATAGTACCGAGAGTTCTTCGCTTCCCCTCATGTTGGCGTCTAAACTGTTCTTTATCTGTTGAGGCAAAACTACACATAGCAAAATTCACCATCTTTTTTTAAAGTTAATTTATTTATTTTGACAGAGAGAGAGAGAGAGAGAGAGAATGGGGGAGGGGGCAGAGAGAGAGAGAATCCCAGGCAGTCTCCCCGCTCAGTGCAGAGCCCAACTCAGGACTCAGTCTCACGAACTGTGACATCATGACCTGAGCCGAAGTCAAGAGTCAGACACTCAACCCACCAAGCCACCCAGGTGTCCCTAAAACTCACCGTCTGAAAGTGCACCGTTCACTGGCATTTGGCAGACCCCAAGAGTTCTGGGTTCGCCCCTCCACCTGGCCGGCCCCAAAGCAAACCCCGTGCCTGGCATGCAGTTTCTCTCTGTCCCTCTTCTCCCCCAACCTAGCTTTATTTAGGCCTCCCTTAGGGGTGAGCATATCATAGCTTTTCCATAAAATTATAAAATTAATCAGTAAGTTAAAGTAACCATAAAAATGGCAGTAAGGAAGTCAAGTGTGCTTATGCGTATAAACACGTGCTTACCTACCCACAGACACGTTCTTGTGGCTAATTGAGATAGGCTTTGCCATAATGAATAAAGACATTTTGAAAATCCGCAGGAAGGAATAAATGGTCCAAAACTGAGGAAGAGAACAGGCGATTCAGAGAATTCCCAGGGGCCGACAAACACGGGAAAAGATTCTTAACTGCGTTAGGAAACAGATACACATTGAGATAATTTTCACTTGTGGGATTGGCTAAAGTTAAAACGCCAAGTAACAGCGAGCGGATGGTATGTGATACATTGTGTAAATGGCAGCTTAAACACTCTTACTGGGAACATGAGTCAACGTGTCTCAGGGAGGCAGGCTTGCGTCTGTTCGAATTTACAGTGTGTGTGTTCTGTGTCCCAGCCCTCTGCACCATGCAGGTGCACCTGCATGCCGCGAGGCATGCCTCTCCCGTGCCCAGGAGGCTGTGGGACCCTAAGGTGCCCATCGGAAGGGGCATCCCCCACTGTGGTTAGGGAGGGTGGCTAGGCCAGTCTGTGCAGCCGGGCCCCTCGAGGGTGCGTCACTGGGTGGCCATGAAAGAGTAGCAGCCCTCCGATCCCATTCACCCACCGGAAATCCCACATGTGTCTCTACATACACGTTCCGGTACAAAACCCCGCAGGGAACGATCCGGAAGGGCACACATCAAAACGGCAGCCATGGTTTTCTGTGGGTGGGGATCGGGGATTTGGGGGGTGGAGACCAGATGACAAAGAGGGTCTTCAGTCTTGACCTATTATTTGAATTTTTCTGATAAAAACAATGTCCCGTGTTGCTTGTGTAAATACCGCGAATTATAAAATCATAGTGCTAAGTGTTCACAACGCGCAACTTGCTGAATACGGCAAAGCACGGGAGGAAAACAGAACTCAGCCACAGGCCCGCAGCTTGCAGCTGGTTCTGTCCGGTCTCTTCAGGAGATGAGCACGTGCGCCCACTGCCCCACGTGCCCCCAGTGCCCCACACGCACCCACCGCCCCACGTGCACCCCAAAACCAGGGGGGGTCATGCTCTTCACGCACCAATTGAGGGCCTGCGATGGAAAGGGTGCCCTTCTCAGTGAGGTCCAGATGGCCCTGTCCTCAAGCAGCGTGCACTCTCACGGGAGGGAGCCAGCAATGATGGGGTGGAGGTGTGAGACCGAGAAGCCGGGTGGGGTCGGAGTTGGAGGGGAGGAGGCCACGTGAGCTCGGCCACATATCAGGGCCTTTCTGAGGAGGCAGCGTCTCGCCGTGCGAAGGAACGAGCCACACACAGACAGGGGGCTGAGCCTTCTGGCCGAGGGAACAGCATGTGTAAAGGGCCTGGGGGAGAGAGCAGGCCGGTGTGGTGGCACGGGGGCGGAGGTGTGGTGGGGATGAGGCTGGAGAGATGGGCAGGCTGGTGCTGAATGGGGCCTGGGCTTATGCTGAGGGTTGGCATCCGGGGAGGCCTGGCAGGGTGTGGGCAGCAGAGCAGAGTTAGGGGCCCCCTTGAGATGCACAGTCGTAAGTGGAAGGGAGACCAGGTGACAGAGCGGTTTGCCTCAGTGCGCTGCCGGGGAGGAGGGTTCTCCACGGTTGCGGGTTAGCCCTGCGAACACGGCAGGACTTGAGGGGAGGCCCGGGGCGACCACCATGGTCTCCCGTGAGCGCCAAGGAAAGGAGAGCGCCAAGGAAAGGTTGAAAATGCTCACAGTCCGTGATGGGATTTCCAGCACTCGTGGGGGAGAAGGGCCGGCAGGGAGGGGCAGAGCCCCCAGGCTGCAGCTACGCCTGTGACCCAGCCTGGGGACCCCTGTCTGTGGAGGTGGATCCCCAGAGGACAGGAGTCAGGAGCGCCTGAGAGGATTCGGGAATCACCAAGAATAAGGAGAGAGCAGGGCTGAGGAGAAACTGCTAGACTGAGCGTGGATGTCATCCCTGGAGAAGGGTCAGTGGCATCTGGGAGGCCCTGGTGAGAGGGTGTGTTGATTTCTGCTCCTGTCTTCGGTCCTCTCATTCCTCACACCAGCTGTGGGTTTCTCCTTCCTTTCCTGGTTCCCTGAGGTTACTGCCATCGTTTTGCTGTGTACCTGTGTGGGTGGTGTTTCCCAGAGAGGGACACGGGATTTGCGTGCGTGCGTAGCGTGGGGCAGGGGTGTGGCTTAGTGCCTTTACACAAACAGCACCAGCCTATAGCTGTGCCTAGTGTCTCTCCTCCAGGATGTGTCCTGGGCCCGCCCATAAGTGCAAATGGGTCTGCCCCTTCTAACAGAGCGGTGCACAGGAAGGACACACGAGAGTTCGCAGTACCTCGTCCCTTTTGATGGGCACTTGGGGGCTTTCTGGTTACGTAGCCTCGCTGAGCACACGGCACCTGTTTCTCTCCGGTGATTCGGAGGTTTGGGTTTCTGTTGGAGCAAGAGGATGAGGGAAGCGTGCAAACAAGAGGGGCTGTTGTTGATGGCAGCTGAGTCCCAAGGGGCCAGCGGAGGGTGTTGAGGGCAGCTGAGTCCCAAGGGCCAGCAGAGGGTGTTGATGGCAGCTGAATCCCAGGGGGCCAGCGGAGGGCTGGGGGGCCAGTGAGGGTGGAGGACAGGGTTGTTGTGGAGAATTTGCAAAGCCAGGTGGTGGCCAGGATGCTTGAGCTTCGTTGGGGTCGGGGGTCAACAGGATGCATGGTGAGAGAGCCTTCATCCTGATGGCCTCTTAATTATTGGGGCTGGTCCTAGGTGGTCTGTAGTGGGGAGACAGGCAGTGTCCTGAGGGGTGGTGATCTCACAATGAGCCCTGAGGGCACCACAGGCTTCCCTTGGGTCCTGCTCTGCCATGCCTGGGCAGCAGTGGGACCCTGGTGTGCACAGCTTTGCCAGGATCATTATGAGCATTTCCAGGATACCAAGTACTCCCCAGAAACCTTGGTTCGGTCATCTGGCTGCATTGTGCATTTCACCCATCTCCGATCGCTTGACATTGAGGGAAAAGGTGCCCCTTGACCACTGCCCTTGGGTCAGAGGAACAGACTGCATGCGTCCAGAGTGGAGCTCCCAGTGGGGCAGTCAGGAACTACCATCAATTAGTCATAAACAGCCATTAGGTAGGAAATTACATGGAAACAAAAAAGACAAAACTGGTTTGTTCTGCGGAACTTACGTTCTAGCAGGAAAGGGGGATGTCAAACATCTATCACAAAATGTTCATCAATTATCGATATGCAGAGGACTGTGAAGGAGAAGGCGTGATGTTATCAGAACAAGTGGCAGGTGGACCCAGATTGAGCATCTGGGAGGGTTTCCCTGAGGAAGTGAGGTATGAGCTCAGATGGCTAGCCCAGTCACACCCCTCCTTGGATTCCTGAGACTCAAATCCAGGTAACCCGACCCCAAACCAGGCAGGGAGACCATCTAAATCATCTACCCAGTTATCTATCTATGCATCCCTTCATCCATCCATCCATCAATCATTTACTCACCCATTCATCCATCCATGATCTAGTCATCCATCCACCCACCCATCCATTATTCACCTGTCCATCCATCTTTCCATCCATCCATCCATCTTTCCATCCATCCATTATTCACCTGTCCATCCATCTTTCCATCCATCCATCTTTCCATCCATCCATCCATCCATGAATCCTTTATTTACCTATCCATCCATCTCTCCATCTATCCACTCCATCCATCCATCCATCATTCACCCATCCATCCATCTCTCCATCCATCCATCCATCCATCCATCCATCCATCCATCTCTCCATTCATCCATTCCATCCATCTATCCATCATTCACCCATCCATCCATCTCTCCATCCATCCATCCATCCATCCATCTCTCCATCCATCCATCCATCCATCCATTATTCACCCATCCATCTCTCCATCCATCCATCTATGAATCCATTATTCACCTATCCATCCATCTCTCCTTCCATTCATCCATCCACTCCATCCATCCATTATTCACCCATCCATCCATCTCTCCATCCATCCATCCACTCCATCCATCCATCCATCCATCCATCATTCACCCATCCATCCACTCTGTCCATCTGTCCATCCATCCATCATTCACCCATCCATCTCTCCATCCATCCATCCATGAATCCTTTATTCACCTATCCATCCATCTCTCCATCTATCCACTCCATCCATCCATCCATCATTCACCCATCCATCCATCTCTCCATCCATCCATCCATCCATCCATGAATCCATTATTCACCCATCCATCCATCTCTCCATCCATCCATCTATCCATCCATCCATCTCTCCATTCATCCATTCCATCCATCTATCCATCATTCACCCATCCATCCATCTCTCCATCCATCCATCCATCCATCTCTCCATCCATCCATCTCTCCATCCATCCATCTCTCCATCCATCCATCCATCCATCCATTATTCACCCATCCATCCACTCCATCCATCCATCCATCATCTGTTCATCCATCCACCCATCCTTTATGTACCCATCCATTTACCCATTCGTCATTCACTTACCCATTCATCCATCTATCCATGCATGCATGCATCCATTATTCACCCATCCATCATCCATCCTTTACCCACCCATCCGCTCATCCACCCATCTATCACTTATCCATCCTTCCATCCGTCCATCCATCCATCCATCCCTCAGCCACCCACCCACCCACCCATCCATCCAAACATGTGTATAGAGCTCCTCCACAGGCCAGACCCTGTGTTGGTAGGCAGGCATGGAGTTCAACCCTGGCTTACGTGTCACTGCTCCTGGGGCAGCTGGCTCTCTCCCTGCCCCCAGGCAGGATCCCCTCACACGACGGAGAGGAGGATAGCTGCCGGCAGATGAACAAGATCCGGGCGCAGCTCGTTGGGGCCTTCAAGGAGCAGTTGGAGATGCGGCGCAGCCTGGTGGAACTGGAGAACACCAACATAGAGCTGCACGTTGACATGTCCCGCCACCTGCTGACCATTGCAGAGTGAGTGTGCCCACTTAGCCAGGTCCTGGGCACCATCCATCCCTATGGGGCAGGGAGGCCAGAGGGGCCACCGGTGGGAGCTCCTGTTTTGCCATCGTCCAGCCCCTCTCTACTGCCTGCAGGCCCCCAGCAGGGACTTTGGTGAAGGTGGCCCTCTCTTCCCAGGCAGGACTCCTGGCCCAGTCCATCCCTGCTCTCCTGCCCCCCGGGGCGAAGCCGGGCCGGGTGGGAGCAGGCTTCCAGGTCCCTTCGGTTTCTTTGTCTTAGGCTGGAATCCCGAGCCAGCCTGGAAGGTTAGGGTCAAGCCCATCTTACAGCAGAGGATTTTGAGGCTCAGAGGGGATGTGGGTTTGCCCAAGGCCGCACAGTCACGAGGCCAGGATGCTTCTACCATTGCACACACCTGCTACTCGTACCTGCTGTGAGTAGCCTGACCACGTGTGGAGGGGCTGATCATGTAAGTTGTCATCCAGAGCGGGACACGTTTGAGAGGAGAAGGCGCTGCTTACAATAGCGTGCTGGCACTGCCCTGGACAAACCGGGACACCCGGCTCGCTGCCTGCAGGAGCTTCAACTCAGCCCTGGGGTCCCGGTCCGATTCTTGTCCCTTCCTCCCAGCATTTGTCCTCCTCCTCCCCCTGCTGCTTCCTCCTTGTTTGTTTTCTAACTTACACAAACGGTGTGATGCCCGCACTGGAGGGATTCCGGTAGCGGGAAACACTCTCCGTCCCTCTGTTGGTCCCAGCCCCGCTCCTCCCTTCCTTCGGTTCCCCACGGTGCCCGTGGCAGTTCAGACCCAGCCTGGTGCCCTGTTGTGCACCTTCGAGGTTTTGCCCTGCGAGGGGACCATCGTAGCTAGCCCTCAGAGCCCCAGGTGTGCTGTCGCCTGCCAGCCACGTTCTAAGGCCGAGGTCACCCAGGCAGCCTTGGGGCAGAGCCAGGGTGGGGGTGGCGGGCCGGCTGCAGGGTCCTGCGCTTAATTGCTACAATCCTGCGTAGTGCTCACTGCTTCTTGATTTCCTTCCAGTTGTTGTTCACGCCTCTGTTTGTACACATAGAGGAGGTCAGGCCACAGGCCCACGTCTGTCCCACTGTCAGGTCCAGGCCTGCAGGCAGACCGGCTGGGGTGGGGGCCGGCACCCTGACCGCTGCCCCCTCTGTTGCGGCCATAGCTGGGAGCGGGAGAAGGCCCAGCACCTCGTGCACAGGGACAGGACGCCGGAGGGGGACGAGGAGCCGGCAGACGGGGACGAGGGCGAGTCCGTGGAGCCGCCTGAGGTGGCCGTGGCCAGAGAGGAGGTCAACACACTTCTGGCTGAGCAGAGGAAAGCTGCGGCCCTCAAGGTGGGGGCAGGGGCTGTCCGTGCGCGGGCATGCCCACTGCTAATGCACGGATGGTGACCCCGTGACAATAGTCACCGAGCGGGGCCACCCACCGCCGTCCTGTGCATGGCATCCAGGCTCAGGGGGCTGAGATAAACTGTCACAAGGCCCCAGGGGGTGGGGGGACCAGTGCTGCATGTGACCTGGACTGACTGCGGAGCCCATGACCTCCCTGCTGCGGGGCTGCGGGGGTCGGTGTGCAGGATGGGCGGACCCTGGGGGACCCAGGAGCCGCGGGGCAACCCCACCCGCCTGTCTGCACACACAGCGTGTCTCCAGCTCTGAGGGGTCCTGTGGGCAAGTGCTTCCCATGCGTGGCCTCTGGCTCATTTGTCCCCGAGTCAGGCCTGGGGCACACGGTGCCGAGGGGGGCGGAACAAGGGACACGGCCAGAGGGAGCCCGGTTCCTCCTGGAGAAGCAAGGGCCGGCTGCTTCTCTGAGCCTCTCATGCAGTAGCTCGCGTTGTCACAGTCCCGGCAGAGCAGGCACGGCTGGGGAGCCGGGAAGCGCCCTCTAGTCACACGTCCGCGGGCGTCTTCTCTGGCAAGGGGGGAAGCGCCACGTGCTGAAAGCAGGCGGCACTTTGCTTCGAGGCTCTGCAGCCAAACCAGCATGTGTCTTCACGGGGCTGCGTGTCCCTGAGCAGTCTGGAGGCTACGTGGTCTCACTTCAGAAGCCCCCCAGGATTTAGCAATAAGAAAAATGCCTCTTGCTGAAACCATAATGTGCATCAGCAGAGAGCATGAGTTCAGGAGTCAAATTTGGATTCGGAGATGCAGCGTAGCATGGAATTGCGAGTCCGTTTGTGAGTTAACCCACCCGTTCGAGACAAACTTACCTTTTAAGCGTCCGGTGTGGCGCCAGGCCTAGGGACGTAAAGGCACACGAGACCCTCCGCCACTGAAGCTGACCGTCTGCCGGATTCTTCCCACCGACGCCGGCAATGTGGTGCGGGGCAGCATCGTACCGGACCCACGGACGGGCTGCTGGGGCTGGGGGAGGGGCTGCTGGTGTCTCGGGGGCCAGGGAGGACCTCAGGCAGAAGAGGAGGACCATGCCAGGCAGCCGAGCCAACTCCCCTGAAGTCGCCCCCTCTGCCTCCCGGAGAGGAAGATGTGACGGCTGGAGGAGCCTGCTTGGGCCGCACTGGGGGCTGTCAGCTGACCTGTGCCCAGGGCTGCGGTTCTGGGGGTGGGCGTGCGAGTGGGGGTTTCCCACGGTGGACACACGGCGAGGGGTGAGTCCGAGGGTGTGTTCTGAGTGTGTGTTCGTGGAAACTGTGAGGCACAGCAGGGCCAGGACACCAGGAGACGACCGCCGTTGGAAAGATAGTCTTCACTGGCAGTTCCCAGAGGAGGGGGCACGGGATGCCATGCGGGCCACAGGGGACGCCCCAGGGCCAGTCAGGAGGCAGAGGGAGGCGGTGCTTGGGCGAGAGCCTTACTGTGGCTTCTGCGGGAAGGAGCGGGCAAGGCAGGGTGACCAGGCTGAGGCCCGGCCAGTCTGGGTGATTCCAGTGGGCTCCAGGGCATGGGGGCTGTCCCAGCTGTCTGGTCCCTGGGGGTTAGGACTGGGGGACAGTGGCCCAGAGTGTGAGGGCCCCACGGAGGAGGGGGTCGGGGTGTGGGCTCTGGGTTGGCTGGTCTGCATCCAAGAAGTGTGCTCCTGGGTGAGGGGTTTAGGACCCTCAGGAACTGGCTGGCCCTGGGGAGGGCAGTCCCTCCAGGGACGGCCAGAGCCCAGGTGCAGAAGCATCAGGACACAGAAAATAAAGGACATGGTAAACGCAGGCGATGGCCGCACGTCCGTTGGCCCGATGGGTCACCCTGTGTCTCCCTGAGTTCGATCCGCGAAGCGGAGCCCGCAAGAGCGAGCGGACCTGGGAGCCGAGCCCCGGGCCCCTGCCCTGAACGCCCGGTGTCTCCGCCAGGCGGGGCTGGAGCAGCGTCTGGCCAGTGCCAAGGAGAAGGCCTCGCAGCTGGAGCAGCTGCTGCCCGCGCAGGCCAGCAGCGAGGACCAGCGGGAGGTGTTGCGGCTGCTGTGCTGGGCCCACGAGCTGGAGGCCGAGAACACGGAGCTGCGGGCTGACGGCCTGCGCAGGAGGAGTCTTTTGTGGCAGAAGGACTTCGTGATCCAGCGCTACCACCAGCACCGGCTGCTCTGTGAGCAGCTCCTCCGGGACCAGCGGCAGCTGATCGAGGGTGAGCCTGCCCGGCCTGGCCCTGGGAAGCGTGGAGGGGGGGGCGCCGCGCGTGCTCGGGGAAGACCACTGCCCCTTCCGGCCCGGCCCCGCTCACAGGACACTGTCCGGGAGGTACAGGTAAGTGAGGAAGAGCCAGGCACAGCGCGCGTGCTATGCGCCGTTAGCGTAAGAAATCCGTTCGCGCAAGAAATCCGTCCGCGCACGCACGGTGCACAGACCACCCACTGAGGAGTGCGGGGGTGGGGGGACACCGCCCGGAAAACCCACAGTCCGGAAAATCCGCCTTTATCGGGTTGGAGTATCTGCCTCCAGGTTCCGAGGAAAGAGGACGCTGTCCTTCCGGCAAGTAGGGACGCATGCCCGCCCCCGCTCTCCCCGGCCCCTGCAGGTGGAGGCCTCGCGGTGCCCGAGTCCCTGGACGAGCGGTATGGTCTGATCCTGCGGGAGCTGGGTGCGGGCTCGCTGAACCGGCTGCTGCTGCTGCACTCGGTCATGTCGAGCTCCCTGCGGGTGAGTGCGCCTGGGGGCTCAGGTCAGTGCTCGCTGTCCCCTCCTGCATGCCCCGGCCCTGTGAGGGGACTGACCCTGAGGTGGGAAGAGGACGCCTGGGAAGCCCCTCACCGCACCAGGTGCTGGGGCCAGCGGCGCTGGGCAGGCTGAGCCAGTGGCAAGGGTGCAGGGTTTCGGGGAGGCTGGGACCGGGGCCCTCTGTGCTGTTCACCGGCAGGCCTGGGACCCTGGACTGCTGCACATCCCATGTGGGAGACAGAGGGCTGATGGGAGGGAGCCTGAGTGTGGGCTGGACCTCGGTGCCACGGGGACCCTGGGAGGGATGTGGTTTTAGGTCTTTCCTCCAGGGCGAGCCGGCAGTCCCCTGCATGGTGGATGGCGTCTGGGGCCCATCTGGGGACTCCCTAGAGAGGAAGGCTGGGGAGGGGGCTCTGCATTCATTTGCCACACCAGTCCTGTTTCCTGGCTCTCCCCCTGCCCTGAGCTAGGTAGGGCCCCTCAGCTGCGCCTTCCTAGGAGAGAGGCCAAGGGCTCCCCGGGCTTGGGGCAAGGTGGGCGAGGGGCAGGAGCCCACGCGTGTGGATCTGACTGCCCGTAAAGGTGCTTCTCGCCCCCGATTAGAGGTCCCAGGTACCCACATTGTGCTGAGAGCTCCCTGCTTCCCCGGCTCTGCTGGCTCAGTTCCCACGCAGCCATCTGGTTCCCCGCTCAGGCTACTGCTGTGGGACCTCCTCCCCACCCTTCCGCCTGTCCTATAGTATATGTCAGGGTCCCCAAGACCACCGTCGGGTTCCCTTCCCTAGAGGGACTCCCAGAGCTCAGAGAAAGCGTTATACCAAACCGGAAGTCTGTCCCCATTAAACCCTCATGCCCTAGTCCCGGCTCCACCGTCTACTCTCTGTCTCTGTGGATTCGACCACTCCGGGGACCATATAGCGCTTGTCCTTTCGTGCCAGGCTTACTTCACTGAGCACGACGCCCTCGTCCATCCATGGGGGAGCAGGTGTCCGAATGTCCTTCCTCTCTGAGGCTGAGTGCCGTCGTGCTGTGTGCGGCCGGACCACACTGTGTTTATCCAGTCACCTGCTGATGGACTTGGGTGCTTGCACCCCTTGGCTCTTGTGAACATGCTACCGTGAACACGGGTGTAGATGAATCTGCTCTCCGTCCTTGGGGTGGACGCCCAGAAGTGGGATTTCTGGGTCACCTGAGTCCTCTGTGTGTCTTCTCAAGGGCCTGCAGACTTTGGAGGGCTCTCCGACAGGCGTCTGGCTTGTGCACCACTTTTGCTCCAGGGTAAAGGCTGCACCCTGGCGGTCCCTGGCACTCGCCCTTGCACAGAGCCTCCTTTCTGTGTCTGTGCTGGGGAGGGCCAGCCGGAAGTGAGCTGGCAGGCTGGCTCGCGGGCCTCCCTGCTGGCTGGTTTTCTTCCAGTGATGGTGGCCAGCAGGAAAGGGACCTCTCTGCGGCCCCTCGGGGATCTCTGCTTGCTGACATAGCTTGCCTGTGTCTGTGGTCCATGCAGCCTCCCCCAGCTCCCCGTCTGTCCCCAGGACGGCTTGGTTCTGAATAAGTCCCCTGCACCGCAGGAGGAGGCTAGCTGGGACTGGCCAGACGACAGGAAGGACCTCCCGTGGGGTGCCCAGTTTGAACTGCCGCTGATGCTGCTGGAGGAGGACAGGTACCCGGTTCTTCCCTCTCGCGACCCCGCATCACTGCGCCCTCAGGCCCGGCTGTGGAGTGTGGTGGGAGGGCTGGCGGCCGGCCCAGGATCCTGGCCCCGGCGTCGCCTCTCGTGGAGTGTGTCGATATCCCTTCCTTGTAGGGTTAGGACGAGTGAGCGCGTCCTAGGAGGTGCTCACCTAGGTTGGGGAGTTTGGTGCCGTTTTGACACACACTTTTTGCTCAGCATCAGCCTCCTGGTGTTACCGCCAATGCTTCTATCCTCTCCTCTGTCGACTCGTTGCTTTGGTATCTTCTAGCACGCAAGACAGACTCGTAGACCGAGCACTCCCAGACTTCCCTCGTGTTAATGGTTAGCGTCTTGCCAGTGTGTGTCACGGGCCTTAGCCAGCTCGGGCTGCTTCACACAACGTCACAGATGGGGGGGCGCAGGCCACAGGGCATTTGCTTCCACAGTCCTGGAGGCTGGGTGTCTGAAATGCCAGGGCTGGCGGGTAGACTTCTGGTGAGGACCGTCTTCCTGGCTGCAGGTGGCCGCCCCCGTGCTGCGTGCTCACGTGGTGGAGGCCTCGCCCCCCTCTCGCAAGGACACGGTCCCCTGCCATCTGGGTCCCACTCGGTGAGCCCATTTAGCCGCTATCACCTCCCGACGACTGCACTCCAGGCAGTTGCACCAGGGGTCAAGGCTTCCACGTGGGAACCTGGGGAGGGCACATGCACTGCGTCACAGACGTTATGACATAGGTCATATGCTTTAAATCTGGGACACCTCCCTCCATAACCACCATTCCCGAATTACTGCTGCTTCCTACTTAGAGGTACATCTCTCCAGTTTTGCCCCAAATACCTTTGCAGCTGGTTTGTCTAAATCAGGAGCAGTGAAGGCCCAGACGCCCTGTTTGGCTGCAATGCCCAGGCTTAGGCTGTGCCCTTTGGGGTAGCGAAGTCACCAGGGCTCCAACCTTGGTGCGTGCGTGCCTATCTGTGTGTGTGTGCACACGGTACATTTATAAGCACATATGTGTGTGCATGTGTGCACATACACATGGATGTGCTCGTTTGTGTATTTTTATGCGTGCAAGTGTGTGTGCGTGTGTGTATGTGTGAGTTTTATGTGGGTGCATGTGTGTGCACGTATGTTCGCGTACGTGTGTGTGCATATAAAAACAAAGTGCCCCATCCCTCGGTCAAGACTAGACACCTCTCCCACCTGCCCCTGGGCCCACACCCGCCCGAACTTGCTGCTCGGCCCCCTGATTAGGGAAGGCAGGTGTTGATCCCACCTTGAGACGGGGTTCACTGTAGATCGGTTGCAAAGGAAGCCTGGGGCCCCCCACCTCCCATCCTCAGCCTAGAGAGGACGGGGCCGTGCCTCGCCTCATGCAGGCCTTACCTGCAGCCACAGCCCGGACCGTGGCGAGACAGCAGGCCGAGCCATCTGCAGGCCGTGAGCTGGAACGCTGGCGTCCTGCAGACGACACGAAGGAGCTCTGTGTCCCTGCACACGGGTGGGGCTGGTGCCACCCGAGGCCTCTCCTACGACGCCCCAGCTGGTTCCCATGGCAGTGGCTGAGGCCCAGCACCTGTGCCCTCCTCGGGTTGAGGCCCTGGGGCCCTGCCTGTGGGCAGCTGGCAGCCGAGCCCCCAAGCCAGACCGACCAGAGCTTGGTTCCTGGCTGTGCCGGTCACCCACACCATGGTACTGGGCACGTGACTGGCCACCCTGAGCCTCAGGTGCCCCGTCTCTACACGGGGCCAACAGTGACCTCCCCGCAGGGCTACACGTGTCGGGCGTGGTGGGGACACGACAGATAGAGCTGCCATTACAAGGAGGACCGAATGCCAGGGGGTGGGGGCAGGAGGCCTCTCACCTCAGTGGGGTCCTGTACAGGAGCCAGGCTTCTCCCCGGGCTCTTACACTTTCCAGTTGCCGCTGGTCCAGACTCAACGCTTTCGGCTGTGAGTAACGGAATTCTCAGTGAGATTGGTCCAATGTAAACAGGTGTCTGTTGTCTGAGAGTCTGGAGGATGAGTGGACTCAGGGCCATTGTTTAAATGACTCGATGATGCCCATGTCCCTGGCACGTAAATGATGTCTCCCCTTGTGGTCAAAGAGGCTGCCACAGCTCCATAGATCACACCTTCGTATAACCACACCTAAACACGGAAGGGAGAGAGGACTGGCCTTGCTTTTTTATCTGGGAGAAAAGTCCCTTTGAGAACCTTCCCCAGTAGATGTCACTAAGTCCGTCAATCACCTGCTCTCTCCTGGGCCAGTTCCCTACAGAAAAGGGAAAGGAGGACCCTAACTGGCATGGAGCGGTCACGACCCATGTCTCCAGGCTGGACACATTGTCATGCGGAGTAACACGGGGGCTTGTTGCACAAGCAGAGGGGTGGCTGTTGGGGGGGGGAGCAGAGTATCGGCCAAACCTCACCACATACTGACTGAGCGCTTGTGCAGGGCACTAAGAAGAGAACGAGACAGACGTAGTCTCTATCCTACGAGGGGCAGGTGGGGAGAGGGTACAGGCTGCTCCCTGACCCAAGGGGCCTCTCATGGCCACGTGCCAAGTCTGGAGCTGGCATAGGAAGCATTACTGCCCAAGTCAGATGTGGCCTCGGCGACAGGGTCCCCGCTGCTCTGGGTCTCATTCCACAGGTGGAAGCAGGTTTGCAGGGCCCAGCACCTTGCCCGAGGTTCACCGTGAGGAAGTGGGGGCGAAGGAGGGCAGGCCAAACGTTTGTCTCTGGTTTGGACTCTGGCCGCGGTGCTAGGCAGCCCTGTGCCCTACTGACAGCACCCAGAGGCCTCGCTGGCTCACGTGGTGCTTAAACACCTTGTCATCCAGCTAGCGATCTACCCAGTGGCTCGAGTTATCAGTGTCCTGGTTTCACCGATGAGACAGTAGAGGTCAGGAGCCCAAGGCCACTCGCCAGGGAGCCTGGGCTTGATGCGTGATGCTCTGTTCTTACAGTCACGGGTGACCTGACCTGACGGAAGGTGAGGAAACCCTGTTCTTTCACAGTAGACACGGTAGGACCGGGGAAAGTTCTGGCTGGAAGTTGTCAGAGGTCCCTTCCCCTTCCAACAGCCAAAGTCTTCCACACAAGGTCTTGGGCAAACTCCTGTGTCTCTGTCCCACCCTCCTCTCCTTGCTGGGCCTCGGATGTGCCGAGCTGGCCCCTGCCCCAGGGCCTTGGCCCATGCTGATCCCCCTGTTCCTCCTACCTGGCAAGGTCTTCTGCCAGAGCTCGGCACAGCTCTTTCCTTGCCATTCTTTGGGCCTGAGCTTAGATGTTTCCTCCTGTTCCATTTCTACCACAGCGGATCTAACGCCAGCTGGGTGTGCCGCAGTTCAGTTCTGGCACGATCACACCGAGTTGGCGTCAGACCCCACCAGTTAGGGCCTCCGTCCGTCCCCCACAAGATTGTCCCCGTGTCAGAAGCCAGCTGCAGTGGAGTCCCCGGGCCACGTGCGCTTCTGTCCAGCTGACCACAACTTCGGGGGGGTCCTGTGGCCCCCCTCAGGTTCCGCAAGGACCCAGAGCTCAGACTCCCGGCGTGGCCCCTGAACGCAGCAGTGTGCAGATGCCGCTTGCCCTGGCCTGACGTGGGCCGCGGCGTCCTGGGGTTCAGTCTCCGCTCTCCTCGGCTGGAGGCAGGGCCGAGGGGCCCTGGCAGCTGGCTCAGCTACTGCCTCTGTGTGTCCCCCACAGTGGTGGCTACATGTCGTCGCAAGCCACGCCATCAAAAACGCTGGGAAAGCAGGATTCCCTTCTCCCTCTGCCATCCCTCCGCATCCTGCTAACGCCTCCGGCTCATGAGGTTGGTGTGCGGCCCTAACCAGGGCCCGGGCTCCCGGGAGGCCTCTCCTGCCCCCGCAGAGCTGGGGGGTGGGGAGGGCACAGCGATCAGGAATCTCTTTGGCAGATGGCGGGGGGTGGGGGGGCTTGGGGGAAGGGAAAGGCTGTGAGTATTCACACCTTATAGTAGTTTGGGGCCTTTCCTGTGAACTGTCTTTAAGAGGCCGCTAGTCTCATCATGATTACTAGTAATAGTGTGAGTGGTCATACCCTGGGTCACTGTCCCCGGGGCGGGGGGGGGGGGGGCGGGGTAGGATGCCCCTGCCCCAGGGGGAGCCCTCTGCCCTGGCTGGAGTGCTGGGAAGTTCAGGTCCCTAGGAAAAGCCCCACCCGTGACTGTGGGTGGTACGTAAGTACCTGGGGCCCCTTGGCCCCTGGGTGTGGTGACCCACTCCCCCAGGGTGTCCGGGCCCAGGGACTGGCTTCATCCACCTTCCTGGGCCCTCCTCCCATGGCCAGAAACCTTTCCCCCCGTACCACTTGCCTCCAATCACAGACTCTGAGTCGGCTTCTGGGGGTCCAACGTGGGGCGGGCCAACAGGGTAGCCCAAGTGACGTCTGACCGTTGCTGATGCTGGTTTCCTGCGGCAGGCAGGCCCCCTGAGCGTGAAGAATTTGGTCTCCAAGCTGGGCGTCCCCGCTGGCCTGGACCTGGGTGCCTCACGGATGGCAGCGGAGGCTGGCGGCCCGGCCCTGAGCGCTCAGACCCTCAAGGAGATGGCCATGAGCACCAAGAGCATCGCTCTCATCGCGGCCAGCCGGCGCTCCAAGGCGCAGGACCGTGAGGGTGGCATCGGCCGCTCCTCCCTCCACCTTCCAGAGGACATGGCCCTGGACTCCAGGGACCCGAGCCCAGCAGACAGGAGGTGGCCCCACGCCAGCCCGGGCCGGGACCGTTCTGCGGAGAAGGCCAGGGGGAAGCTGTCACCCTCCCTCACCTGGAGCATGCAGACGGTGGGTGCACGCTGGCTGGCTCCCAGAGTCCCGGGGTCCAGCTGGGACAGCACAGCGGGAGCGTCATGGTGGACGGAGGAGGGCCCCAGGTGCAGAGGAGGCAGAGGGAGACCCCCCCGCACCGCCACCACCCTTCCTCATCAGAAGCCGCGTGCGTGTCTTCCCTGGGTACCGCCTTCTGATCTCGGGTCCTTCCTTAACGCCATTTCATGAACTCTCAAGTGCCTTCACGGTATTTGCATTTTCACCTTAAGAGGGTACCTTGCTTGGTTCTAACACGTGCACTAAACGGTAACAGGATCGCGAAACACTGTCCACCGTGAGGCGTCCCTCTCCTGCCAGAGCCCGGCACCAGGCCTGGGAGCATGGCCCTCCTCCGACACCTGCGGGGGGATGAACTCCTTACGCAGCCCCGTTTCATGGACACTTAGGTTGTCTGCTCCCTGTTCCGTGGCCACGTGGTTGTCTTTCATTTCTGGCCACTACCCATGATGCTTCGCTGTCCCTCTGTGGGTAGTGCTGTTCATTCCCAGTTACTTTCTCGGGGTACTGGGCAGTGTTGACCTGTGGAAAGCCTCAGCCCCACGTAGGCAAAATCCAGCACTCAGTAGAGTGCCACACCGACCATGCGCCGACCGCTTGCTGACCACACTGACCACACCACACCGACCACACTGACCACACCAACTGCCCACTGACCACACTGGTCACTCGCTGCTCACACCAACCACACTGACCACACCGGCCGCTCACTGACCACACCGACCACACACTGACCACACCACACCGACCACACTGACCAGCCACTGACCACACTGACCACTTGCTGACCACACTGACCGCACCGGCCGCTCACTGACCACACCGACCGCTCACTGACTGCCCACTGACCACACTGACCGCCCACTGACCGCTTGCTGACCACACTGACCACACCAACTGCCCACTGACCGCTTGCTGACCACACTGACCACACCAACTGCCCACTGACCACACTGGCCACTCACTGACCACACTGACCACTCGCTGACCACAATGGTCACTCGCTGGTCACACCAATCACACTGACCACACTGGCCGCTCACTGACTACACCGACCACTCACTGACCACACTGACCACACCACACTGACTACCCACTGACCACACTGACCACACTGACTGCCCACTGACCACACTGGTCACTTGCTGGTCAGACCAACCACACTGACCACACCGGCCACTCACTGACCACACCGACCGCTCACTGACCACACTGACCACTTACTGACCACACCGACTGCCCACTGACCACACTGGTCACTCGCTGGTCACACCAACCACACCGGCCACTCACTGACCACACTGACCACCCACTGACCACACTGACCACACCACACTGACCATACTGCCCACCCACTGACCACACTGACCACACCCACTGCCCACACCGGCTGCTCACTGACCACGCTGATCACTCACTGACCACACTGACCACTCGCTGACCACACCAGCCACACTGACTGCCCACTGACTACACTGATCAGTCACTGACCACACCGGCCGCTCACTGACCACACTGACCGCTCGCTGACCACACTGACCACCGACCACACTGACCACACTGGTCGCTCACTGACCACACTGACCGCTCATGGACCACACCGACCGCTCACTGACCACGCTGATCACTCACTGGCCAAACTGATCACTCACTGACCACAGTGCTGTGAAGTTCTTTTGCAGGGGGGAGAGGGTGTATTTGGCACAGGTTCCAGTCCGTATGGAAATGGTGTTCCCTTCACGGGGTTTCTTTCTCACCACACTTGGTCACATAAACTGGAGGAAGTGAGGAGGCCTCTCTCTGGGCAGGCTAGTGAGCAGCCGGGGGCCTGGCAGACCTCCTTCCGCCTCTGCCAGCCACAGTGGGCGTTTGCTGATTGCACTGAAACCACTCTGGCGATAGCTCAGTAGGATTAAGGGCAGGACAGCAGCAGGGGGCAGAAGGTGAGTGTATCAGTCAGGGTTCTCCAGACAAACAGAACCAATAGAATGTGTGTGCGTGCAACACAGGCGGACACACACACACATGCACACTCGTATGCACGCACACGCGCACGCACACACACACACACACACATGGGTTTCTTACAGTTGGCTCACATAATTTATGGAGGCTGACAAATCCCAGAGCCATGGTTGGCAATTTGGAGACCAGCTTACATCCAAAGGCAGGAAAAAACCCAAAGTCCCAGTTCAAGGGTATCAGGCATAAGGAGTCTCTCTTACTCACAGGAAAGGCAGACTTTCTCTTCTAACCAGGACTTTGACTGATTGGATGAGACCTACCCATACCGCAGAGGACAACCTGCTTACTCGGTCTGTTTTTTTAAAAAACTTTTTTTTAATTTTTTTCAATGTTTATTTATTTTTGAGTGAGAGAGAGACAGAGCGTGAGCAGGGGAGAGGCAGAGAGAGAGGGAGAGACAGAATCCGAAGCAGGCTCCAGGCTCTGAGCTGTCAGCACAGAGCCCGATGTGGGGCTTGGACCCACAAACTGCAAGATCATGACCTGAGCTGAAGTCGGACGCTTAACCGAGTGAGCCACCCAGGCACCCCACTCAGTCTATTTAAATGCTGACCATTTAAACCGCTTCCATTTGTGGGGGGGCACTGAGAGGAGAAAGTGGTGGTGGGGGGGGGGCAAACAGCAGCCAAGAGAGCATCATTCATTCCTTCATTCCTTCATTCCTCTTGGGGCTGGAGGAGAGTGTTAGCAGTGATTCTGCTCACGTTCACTGAGGTGGACATGTGCCTACAGCGAGCCACCCAGCAGAGGTTTCATCTGTCCATGGCTTCAGCTCCAAGTGACCTTGAGGTGTCACTCCCTCCCCACCCGCACCCCACACCCTGCCCTGCTGTGCGACTGTCCCTGCAGGTGACGGAGAACCCTCAGCCCCCCTCCGTGGAGCACGTGGCCAAGAGCCAGCCACCGCCTGCACCCCTGCCGCTTACGAAGTCGTCCGGAAAGAGCTTCCTCCCTGCCGTCTCCACGGCCTCCAAGATAAAGCCCAGCCCCAGTCTCCATGCAGGTACAGAATCTGAAACGGAAACTAACACCCTGGGGTTTTGTGTGCATCTCAAGACTCTGCCCCTCCCGTCAAGTGTGCGTCTTTAGAAAGCATGACGGTCTGGGCTGTCGTCAGTTGTGTGCTCCTGGGTGTAAGTTTCAGGTTTTCAGGGCGGTGAGTGGGTGGGCCAGGGCTGCTGGCTTCGTGGAAAGAAACACTCACAGAGGCATTCAGTGGGCATTCTGTTTTGTTTCTGCCCATATGATGCTCCAGCAGAGTTTAAAACGATGATTAAAACTGCGGCCTGCTGCCGCCACTCAGTCTGTCTCTGTAAAGGTTTGAATTGCAGCTCCCGTGGCTGTGGTCGCAACACGAGTGAGACATGCTCACGGTGAGAAGTTTGGGATACAGATAGGGTTGCCAGTGACAGAGGAGCCGGGTGGCGCGGGCACTGTCCAGAGGCGGTCGCCCAGTGGTGTGGCCCCGTGCCCCTATGCTACTTACTGGTGTGTGCGCAGCTACAGCTGTGAGCGCATAAGAAACGACGATCGTCCCCACCTTACAGATGAGGAAACTGAGGCACAGAGGTGCAGGAACTCGCCCGAGGTCACAGGGCTGGGAGTGGTGGGCCGGACCCCAGCTCCTAGGCCTTCTAGCTGAGTATTCTTTGCGGGGCAAAGCCCGAGTGTGTTCCAGGGCCTTTGCAATAGAAGCAGTGTGCACAGCTACGCTCTGGCTGGCTGGTGGGTGTGCATGTTGGCCCCACCCGATTCATAGCAACGCTCTCCAGCTTTTCAGAAATCTCCGATCTGGAGGACACAGTTCACATTCCCCTGTGATTCCTCGCTTGGGCTCCTGCATGTGCTGGCAACCACGTGGGCCTGCGATAATACTTAAAAAAAACACTTAAAAAAGTGTTCTTTATCCATATGGGATTTGCCGCTTTCAAAACCTTTTACTCCGTTATCTTCCTGTCTACACGCTCGTCAAAGAAGACCACAATCCCAGAGAATGCAGCAGCATCAGGCACGGGAACCTTGAAATGCAGGGCTGGGCATGCGCCCTCCGCTGTCCTCTCAGCGGGCGGCAGGCGCCCTGGACACCGGTCCCCAGGTCCTCACTTGGGGGAGGCGCCGTCATGGCACCTGTCTGGGGAGTAACAGGCGTGGGGGCACCGGGTGGCTCGGGGGGAGGCCTCACCGTCACGGCTTAGCCAGGAGTGTCACAGCTCCTGTGATGGCCACCCGTCCCCTGGAGATAAGCCCCTCGGAATGTGTCTGTCCAGATGACTTAAAAAGGAGTTTGCTTCCACACCGCTTTGTCATGACCTTGCTAACGCAGGCAGAGGTAGGGACAGGAGCACGTTAATGGCATGGCCCGGGCAGCACTCTGCCCTCTGCCGATTCTGTCTCTGCGCTCTGTCTACATGTTTCCATCCTTCCGTTTGTTATCTGCTTTCCTGGAGAGGGTTCGATAAAGTCTCCAATCATGTCCTTTCACCCATGACTCTTTCAAGAGCTTTCTCTCTGTGATGACAGAGTGTTTATGCACATCACAGCTAGAGAGTTTCAGTGCGGTTCCCTAGAACCATCTAATGCCCAGGCTGTGTACAAAAGAAAGCAGCCTTTTTCAAACAGAAGTGAGTGCACTGTACCTGGCCCTCTTGGTTGGTGAGAAGGGGGCACAGCCCAAGCCTCCACGTCACGGGGAGGTGCTGAGCCCTGTTCTGTGGGCCCCCAGCCAAAGGCTGGAACCTCTCCTCTCAGCTGTGTTTATAGGAGCCCCGTGGGGCACAGACGGTCTCCTGTCTCCATCGTGGGTCTCTGTTGTGGGCAAGGTAGAGCCCGTTAGCATCAATGGTCCTTCCAGACCTTCAGATGGGTAAATTGAGTGGAAGTGACATCTCCAGGGCCATGCGGCCGGGGCCGGCACCCCCATGCCCCTCCCGCTGTGCTCAGCTGCCTCTGCCCGGAGAAGGAACACACTTGTCCTTGGCAGGGGTACACGGAGGCCCCGCAGGTAGCTGGGGTAGACTAGGTGTCCCATTTCTCCGGTGGGGGCTGTGCAGGTGTGGGTACAGAGCCTGAGGATCACCACCTGTGGTGTTTGCACAGGCCCAGGCTCCCCTGGGCACCTTCCTTGGGCCCAGAGACCCCCACACTATTTATTTATTTATTTGTTTGTTTGTTTGTTTGTTTTTAATGTTTATTTTTGACAGACAGTGTGAGTGAGGGAGGGGCAGAGAGAGAGAGGGAGACACAGAATCCGAAGCAGGCTCCAGGCCCTGAGCTGTCGGCACAGAGCCCGACGCAGGGCTCGAACCCACAGACCACGAGATCATGACCCGAGCTGAAGTCGGACGCCCAACCGACAGAGCCGCCCAGGCGCCCCAGACCCCCACACTTAATGTTATTGCTGGCTCACAGTTTAGGGCACTGGGGCTGCTGGCCCTGTACCCATGCCTGATGTCTGGGTGTATCACGTCTGGATGTGCAGTCATGAGCCACACCCCGTGGGCGTCTGAGGGAGGGAAGAACAGAGAACACTGAGCGGACAGCAGATGGAAGCCAGGAAAGAGTGGACGTGTTGCCTCATTTATCACTCCCGGCAACCCTGTCAAATAGGTTCCTCGCCACAGAGTGATAACGCAGGGACAGAGCTCACCCCGGCCGTGTCATGCCTGTGGCTGGCGGCCCGAGCCCGAGCCTGTTCCCATCCCCATCCTGGGCCGGGAGCAAGGGAGCTCTTCCCTGGTGCTGTGTGCCAGCCTGTCCAGGGAGCGTGAGACCTGCCCTACAACCTTCCTAAATAGTGGCTGCGCTCCTGTAAATGAGGAGCTCTTCCCCCTGAATAGGATCCACTTGACTTACATCTGGAGCAGCTCTGGGCGTCCCCACCTACGGGCGGGGATGCCTGGCAGGTCCCAGGCCACGTGGAGCCCTGCGCCTGGAGTTGCCTGGTGGACCACACCATCACACAAGTACAGCTTCTCCAGGAGAGGAAGGGCTGGAGACAGAGGGCTTCCCCTGCCCCGCCTGCGGTGGCTGTCGACTTTTCTCAGCGAGGTCCTCCCTGCCTGTGCCGTTTCAGACCACGACCCCAGTCTGCGTCCCCGCCCGAGGGGCTGTGTATTGAACAATCTTGAATGATCTTGTCTATCGTCTTCCTCCCCACTGCGGTCCATAGGTTCCCTCAGTGCAGGGATGCTAGTCTCTATGTGCCCAGTAAACGTAGCAGGTGCACAGTAGGGAACAGACGGACAGACGGCCTCCCTGAGGCCAAGGGTTCGGTCGCCATCGACTGCCGGGCTTGCCGGGTCTCCGGCCTCCTGCTCTCGCTGGGTTCCCTGACGAGCCGTGCCCACCCCACCATGCCGATCCTGGAGCGTTCTTCAAGTCCAACCCACGTTCTTTTAAAATTGCAGTCAAATTCACGCGACAAAACTCAGCATTTTCAAGTGTGCAACGCTGTGCCATTGGGTACACTGAGTGTTGTGCATCCACACTGCTGTGTGGTTCCAGAACATGTCATTTCCCCTAAAGGAGGTGCTGAGCCCCGGGCCTTGTCCCCAGCGGGTCTCTGCCCTTTTTTACAGACAGACTCAGGGCGTGTGCCTGTGGGTCTGTCCCCCCCGTGGCTTGGGACAGGACAGCATGCTCTATTATGCTGGGTACAGTCCGCCACTCTCAGGCCACCTTCTGTGGCTCACTCGCTGGTGAACGGGCACGTGTGTGGCCATCGCCAGTGGTGCTGCTGTGAACATCTGTGTGCAGGTGTTCGTTTAAGCCTCTGCGGTTCTCTGGGGTCGTAAACCTAGGAGCGGATCTGTGGAAAACAAGGCAATCCCGTGTTTAACTTCCTGGGAAATCATTATCCCATCTTCCCTCATGGCCACACCGTTGCAGGTGGCCACCGTCAGTCTCCGTCTGCTCCCGTGGGCTCAGTCCAGTGACCTCTGCTGTGAAAGACTTCTTGACGCCCTGTCCCTTCCCCAGCGGGCTGAGCACCGTGTCAGGAGCACTGGGGGCCGTGGGGGGGGCGGGGGGGAACGACAGCCGGAGAATACACAGTGGACACATCGGTGTAAGACGGGTCGGGTGGAGGCAGAGACGGGAAGAGAGTAAAGCTGGTGAACAGGGCAGAGCCCAGCGCGGTGATGTGAGCTCAGGCCGTGGTGGGGGCTCTGCACGTGGGCGCCCCACCACATCTGGGGGGGACACCCCCTGCCTGCCTGCTTCCTCGCCTGTCTGAGGAGGCTCTGCTCGGCCAACCCGGGAGACCCTCCGCATTGCGGGGTCACGGCTGGCTCAGAGCAAACGGGGAGGAAAAGGAGAGGAGAGCATGGTTGCTGGGGAAGGAAAGGAACCAGAGCCGGAAGAAAGAACATTCTGGAAAGGACAGAGCTTGGGTATTGATGAGAAACAAGGTACCCTCAGTACTCAGTCCGCTGCGTCCATCACTCAGCCTTTATTTTCATGGACCGGGATTCACGGGGCGGCCCCTGAAATCACTCTCCTCTCTCACTCACCGTTTAGATGAGAAGGTGCTGCGGATGCCTGAGGTCACCTTCACCCTCCCCAGCGCCACGTGGCAGAGCAGCCCAGGCCCCCGCAGGACCCCGCTCGCGCCCCGGGACATCCGAGGTCAGTGCCTGCCCCGCCCGCACCTGCGGATCACCCTGTCCCTGCGCACGCGCACCCTGTGGCTACTCGCCACAGGCCCCTGCCACACGCTCCGCAGCCACGCTTGCCCGGTGGCTACTTAGTGGGACAGCCGGCACAGGCCTAGATCGTGAGCGAAACCACACCACCCTGGTGTTTTCCTCCCAAAACTGCAGTGCTGTTTCGTTGAACTCATAGTTAAACCAGACAACCTTCCAGGAAAGTTGTGCTCATTTTGCACACTCGCCCCCGGTATCGTGAGTGCATTTTATCGTAACGTGGCCGGGCCTGGACCTTAATCGCAAAACACGAGACACGGTTTTGCCAGCCTGCCCGTCCCCCCACCCCCACTTCCTCTGTTCCTGGGTCTTGAAGCCACGGATGCTGAATCTCGGAGACGAGTTGAGCCGCGTCTCAACGCGAGTTGAGCCTCTGCGTTCACGTAATCCTCAGCCCAACCCGCGAATGGCTTGTGTTGCCTGAACCCTTTCTGGGAACAGGAAAGTCTCTCTGGCCACGTTAGCACCATTTTCTCACCCCCCCCCCCGCCCCCCGCCCCGAGCCAACGCACAGCCAAGTCGTAGGGAAGGATGGCTCTCTGTCAACAATAGGCCGAAAGCCACCCGGGAGAGTGCTTCCTCGAGCCCAACTTTAGTCCCCCTGCCTGGACCTTTAACCTGCTCCCTGCTGCTACTGTGTCCGAGCAGGTTAAGACCTTCCCATCATTATGCCCTTCTTTTCAAGGGCTCTCGGGGCATGTGTTTGCTGGCTGTGTCCTTGGGGCCAGAAGCTCCCAGACCAGAGCAGGCTGAGTAATGGCCGGTGGTACAGGCCAGTTTAAACGGCGAGTCTTTAAACGGGAGGGGTGGGAGGCGTTCCCCGAGGGCTGTCCCATCCTAACTGCACGTGTCCCTTGTGGCGAGCAGGTAGCTCAGGGAGGTCCTGGCGACGGGCCTGCGTTACCAGAGCGTGTGGGGAGGTGGAGCCCCAGGTTAGGGAGGCACAGTCCCACGGGGCCCAGAAGGGGCCGGGCATGGGCGGAGCTGAAGGAGGCGGAGTGCCCTCGAGGGTCCCTGACTGAGGGTGGCCAGTGGGCGGGGCATCCGTACCGGGCAGGGACCCAGCCATCGGGACTCTGGCTTCGCTGGAGTCGGCCTTGACCAGGGGCTAAAGTCTCCCCACCCCTCCAGGGTCTACAGAGAGTGGAAGCCGACGCCACAGCCCGGTGCCCCCCAGCACCCCCTGCAAGCACCGGGGCAGCACCAAGAGGCCAAGGAGGCCACAGTGAGGAGGTCAGCGGGCAGACCCGGCACACGGGGGAAGGCCAGAGAGGCTGGCCCCAGACCCAGGGCTCTCTCTGCCTCAGAGGTGGATTCGAGAGACGAGGCCCCGGCAGGGACCAGCCAGCCCCAGCGTCCCTCAGCCCTTTGCAATCGGCGGGTGCCTCACCAGCCACCTTTGGAGGAAGGGCCACTGATGGAACTTCAGAACCCTTCTCGAGGACACCGCGTGGGGAGCCTCAGGCATCTTTTCGGTCATTCCCAGTTGTGGGTGCTTTTCCCAGGATCGCTCCACCCCACAGTTTCTGCCTTGGGAGAATGCTTTCGCTCTTCACCTGATTGGGTGAGGCCCACCCACGCTGTGGCGGGCCTTCTGCCGAACTCCTTACTGATGTAAATGCTAATCTCACCTGAAAAACACCTTCACAGCACCGTGCGTGCTGGTGTTTGACCCATCACCTAGGTACTGTGGCCTGGGCAACTTGACGCACAGAATTAACCCTCACACCTCACGATTGGCCGGCAGGCAGGGTGACACTATCCCGTCGCCATGTATATGTAGGCTCTGGAATAAGCCAGCGTCGGGGAAGCACGAGAACATCCTGCGTTCCCGTGACCCACCTGTCCCCTCACTGTGTCCTGACGTCCCTGTCCACACCCCATTGTGTGGAGGACACTGTGGAGGACGGCTGGGATGAGGCAGCTTTGCAGGGTACGTGGAAGCAGCCGCGTAAACTGGGGACGCAGAAACCAAGGTCCTAACTTTTCATCAAGACAGAAAGACAAGGTCACGGGGAGACTGAGCGCCGTCCGTGAGCTGCGTCGCCACCTTCCCTGGCTGTGCTTTGGGCACCTGCTGTGGTTCCCGGGCCCGTGCCCGCATCTCAGGCTCTCGGGGGCACCCCTGCAGGACGTGGGGACCAAAGCCCCCTCCCCCACGGTGGGAGCCACCCCCGGGTGAAGCAGCAAGTGGAGCCCGTGGATCCCGGGAGTCGGCCTGTCGCACATCAGGGGCGGGAGGCGTGGGTGGTGGTGTGGCCTCGTGGCCCGGGTGCGCAGCCGGGTGCCTTGGACTCACGTGTGTCTGGCACATGCCGAACACCCCGTCAGTGTGCCGGCTGCACGGCTGGACGCCACGGCCGGGCCCCCTCTTGGCGTAAGACCGCTGTCGGGGAGGACGTGCTAGGGGCTTTGCTGAAGCCGTGCTGTCCTTTCTGGGCCTTCTGGAGGACGGTGGGGAGGTCGGTCCCGTTTGTCTTGAGGAGCCGTGCTACCTGCTCTGTGCAGACCTGCCGCGGGCACTGTCTGATGCCCGTGTCCCTCACCGGGGGAGAGGCTGAGCCTGGGGGGCAAGGAGACTTCTGTTCTCCTGCCTTGGTCCCAGATCCTGGGTAGGGCAGGAATTACTGGTTGTCCCCTGTATCTGCTTGCTTTCCGCCATGATAATAGAACCCCCAATTTTTAGCTAGTCACATGGCTCCCAAAATAAAGGACCGTATCTCCCAGCCTCCTTTGCAGCTGCCTGTGGCCATGTGACTAAGTTCTGACCGATGGCATATAAGCCAGAAGCAGCTGCTTCCAGGAGTCTCTAGCACAAAGGATAATTAGCATGCTCCTCATGCCTCTTTTCTTCACTTCCTGGAATCCTACTACCTGAAATCTGAATGTGATGGCTGGAACCCTGGCCACCATTTTGAGGCCATGAGGACAAAGGCCATGCCTTGAGGAGGATGGAGTGGGAAGCTGGAAGGAGCCTTGGTGTACAAGGTGCAGGGATGCTTCTCAGCCTTGTTATATCCTATCCCCAGATGTTAATTTGAGAGAGAAATGAATGTCTATCTGAAGCCTCTGTGGTTTGGTACCCCTCATCTTAACTGATAGATGGGGGGGGGGGAGCCCAGGCAGTTGGCAAGTAGTGGCTGGAGAAGTCTCTGGTACTTTTGTGGAGCGACAGCAGGAAATTAGAAATGGCAGTATGGTGGGACAAGCTGTGGGGGTCAGGTATGGCCCACAAACTGATCCTTGGCTGGTGGGAGAGTACAGGAGAAACTCCCAATCTTTTTATACCCCGTCTTGAGCTGGGTGAAAAAGTTGGCCACAAGGATCTCTGGTGGATCTCGGGGGTGGGGTGCTTTGCAAGGAGGCTCTGGACTGACCCATGCACCTGAGAGAGGGCTAAAGACACACTTACATCTGGGAGGGGGGCGGTCCCAGCCTCATGGGGGGTATATTAGGGGTCTCCAGCAAAACAGAACCACTGGGGTGTGTGTGTGTGTGTGTGTGTGTGTGTGTGTGTGTGTGTGTGTGTGTGGATATTTAGGGAACTGGCTCATCCGATCAGGAAGGCTGGCAAGTCCAGAATCTGTGGGCTGGGCCAGCAGGCAGGAGACCCAGCGAGGGGCCTGGATGCAGAAATCCCTCTTGCTCAGGGAAGGTCAGCCTTTTGTTTTATTCGGGCCTTCAGAGGATTGGATGAAGCTGCCCCACATTATGAAGGGTCATCTCTTGACTCACTCTCTACTGATTTAAATGTTAATCTCACCGCAAAACACTGCCACGGAAACATCCGGAATAATGTGTGACTGCATATCTGGGTGCCGTGGCCCAGCCAGGTAGACACATAGCATCAGTAATCCCAGGGGGCATACCCAAGGGCCGGAGAGCCCAACACAGGACCAGGAAGACCCAGGGTGGAGAGGTTCATGCCCCCTCTGTGCCAGCCACCATGACACCGAGCTCGGGATCGACCCAGGTGGCTGGAACTGGGGGAGGACCTTGAATTTGACCCAGTTTGAACCCAGAATGACTGAGGAAAATTACACAGGCATCTGAGTAGTACACAAGGGTCCTCTTTGGGCGCGTCGGAGATCACGCGACTGTGTAATTGGCACCTGTGACCTGAAGACCACACTGGGATCTCACCGCTTAAAAAAGAGAAACCTGTATAAAACGAGCGATAGAAACATCCTCCCCAACCTCGTGCCACCTCGGAGGTAAGTCCTCTTTAATGATTGGGTGCGTGCTCTTCCCGGTTTCCCCGCAAAATAACCCAAATTAAAAAGCGTCTTGGCTTACTTGACTTACAAGATGAGGGCGCGGGCGGCTTCCTTGGGAGGTGACACCACGGGGTGGGGAGGATGGGCCACCATGGGAGAGCACCACTGTGGCGCAGTTTCAAGCAGCAGGAAGAAGAGTCTGCTGGGACCCCGGAATCAACCCCCCAGGGCCCGTGGGGGGGTCCTGGGGGCACCGGCCCTGTGTTAGGCTGTGTTTGCAAGCAGGCCAAGCCTCCTGGCCTGTCCCCAGCAGAGGAGGAGCCCCAGGGAAGGGAATGGAAATTCTGGTGCGGAACTCAGACCAAAGTGCATTTCAGCCCCCTTGGATCTGCCCACAGGCTGCGGCTGAGCCGGACCTGGGGGCCACAGGCATCTGGGACAAAGCCATCCTTCACACACCCTCAGGTATGCACATGTGTGTGCACACATACCCACTTGTGCACACACCCACACACACCTGCACACCGCTCGCTCACCTCCCTGCTGTCGCCCACGCTGGCCTCAGTGCTTGGAACCTTTGTGCTTCTGGTCCTCGCCCAAGAGCCTCCTTTCCTTCCCTGAAGGGCCAGATACTCAGAGCGTCCTCTGTCGCCGCACCAACCCACCAGGTGACGACTGCCTTTCTGCACGTGTCCGCACTGCTGCCCCTTCGGCACCTGGGAACAAGCCCTGCCTGACGGGTCTGTCCTGCCTGGCCCAGAGCAGGTGCCTGGGGATGGCTGCGGAATGAGCGGACGAGTGATGGGTGGGTGGGGGCGCTGCACTGACGGCTGGAGGCACGGAGCCCGGGCCCTGGCCTGCGGCATCCGTGTGTGGTGGGAGCCCATGGGGTGCACCGTGAGCCGTGCCGATGTGCACACTCACATTATGGCCAGCCGAGGAGACGCGGGCGCTGAAACTAACAGGATGTCAAACGAGGGTGCGGGAAGCTTTACCCAGCACCTAGCCTCACTGCAAGCCTCTGTCACCAGCCTGCGGCCCAGGGAGGTGTACCACCGGCTTGATTACTCACCCTCGGTGGCTGAGCTGGGATTTGAGCCCAGGGTGTGCGGCCTCCTCCCTTGTCGCCCCCGGAAGCCAGGCGGGATATGCCGGGCAACAGGGAGTCACAGCATGTTTGTGAGCAGGGGACAAACCCGACTCTGTCTCACTATTGCCTCATGCCTGGTGCCTTGCAGCTGCTCGGCGAAGGTGGGCTGAAAGCTGATGGGTGAGCGATGAGAATGTTGGAGAAAGAGTCCTTCAATGTTACAAAACCTTGTGAGACTCTGGTCGATGTATATGTGTGTATCTGTACGCTTACGTGTCTACACTCGCCCGTACGTGTTTCATGGAACAGCCTCGGAAGGAAATCCTGGAAACAGGTCACAGTGAGGGACTTGAGGGGGCAAGCAGGCAGGACACCCCTGTCCATTGTATACATTTTCTACCTATTTGGATTTTTACCCCGTTCCTGCATGACTTAATGTGAAAAAAAAAAAAGGAATTATTTTAAAACCAGTGGTAGTTCCATTATACCCTGGTGTGGGCAGCTCTCTGAAATATACCAACTGAGAGAAAAAGGTTCAGCACAGTAAGTATAATATGCATTTATGTCTATTTGGTGACAATTATGTAACGTATGCAAATGTGGTAGATGGGAATGATTCCTTGCAGAATTCCCAAGCCACAAAGACAAAACCTGGAGCTGAGTTTGCAAAGCCAGAGCCACTGGTCAGAGGCGTCACGGGGCTGGGAGGAAGTGCCGGGACTTACCCCTCGCAAAGGACTCTCTGTTCCACAGACAGATCCGCCCCAAGTTTCTGGGGCTGGTAAGTCCTCAGAGCCCCTGTCAGGGCTGCGCATGCACCTGCGTGAGCGTGCGCTGCGTGAGGAGCAGGCCGGCCGGGGTCTGTTCCACGGGGCCCCCTCCTGGGAAGGGAGGGAGCTTGGGGCTGCCCGCGACTAAGCCGCCCTCCCTGGAAGGTTTGCTCTGAGACCCAGAGGGTCAGCTTTCTCCTCTGCCGGCAGCTGGAGGTCCAGATCGTGCCAGGTACCAGGTGGGGAAGGGAGGAAGACTGGAATCCAGGGAGGGGGGGCATAGAGAGGGGCGGGACGGAGCCCCGGGCTGCCACGGATGCCCCAAGGTCTGGTGCAGACCACCCCCCCCCAACCCATGGATCAAATAGATGAAGGAATTAAGTCATTCAGGAAGTAGTTTACCCCCTGCCTAAACCCTTAGTGACTCCTCTCTCTCCAGCCCCGCCAGTCCCCCTGCTTACTCTTTGGACACTTGTGGATTTATCCAGCACCGACACGTGGCAGGCACTAGATGCACAGGACGCAGCTGCCACTGGGCAGACACGTGCCGAGCCGACCCTCACGGGGCCCACGTTCTACAGAAGGTGGGGCAGAGAATGAATGGCAAGCGCTCTGATGAAAACGAGCCGCAGGGGCAGAGTGCTGGGGGAGAGGCTGGTCAAGGAAGGCCTCCTGGAGGAGGTGCAGCCTAGGTAGAGAGCGGAGCACCGGGCAAAGGCCCTGGGGCAGACTGGTGCTGTTGGCTCTGATAAGGTAATTCCGTAAACATCAGAACCCCGAGCTGGACTTGGGAGGTGCTATGGCCTCAAAGCTGGTGTCCCCCTAAAATTCATATTTTGAAATCCTAACCCCCAGCGATGATGGTATTGGGAGGTGGGGCCTCTCGGGGGTGCTTAGGTCATGAGGGAGGAGCCCTCAATGGTTGGGACCAGTGCCTTTACAGAAGAGGCTCCAGGGAGCTCCCCAGTCCTCTCTACCATGTGGGGACACGACGAGAGGGCGCTGCCCGTGAACTGGGAAGAGGGCCTTCCCCAGCATGTGGCCATGCGGCACCTTGATTTTGGACGTCCAGCCTGCAGGACTGTGAGTAACACACATCTGTTGTTTATAAGCGCCCTGGTCTGCGGGATCGTGTTATAGGAGCCCGAACGGACTAAGCTAGGAAAGCGGCAAAGGAGGGCCCCGGGCAGAGATGTGAGCGTTCCGGCAACTCTAAGAGAACCAGCAGGTCCTGTGGAGGCCTGGAGCCTGACCGAGGGCACGTTAAGACTTCTGAACGGCCCCACCTGCCTGCAGCGTGGACGCTGACCACTGACTCGCCCGGGGTCCTGGCGTTTTGTACGGGGCAGAGGCTGGATCTGCCAATGAGGGGGCCTGGCTGGAAACAGCCCGTGCTCACTACTGTGTTGTTTCGAGGCTTTGTTGCGAGAGGAGAGGGATGTGGGGGAGCACGTCTCCAACCCGGAGACAGATGGGCAGGGAAGGAGAGCCCTTTGGGGAGCGTCCTGCAGAAGAGGGGCACACAGTCTGAGTGGCCCAGAGGAGCGAGCTGGGAGGTGTGCAAGCAGGGACCGGCCCTTCATACGGGTGGCGGAAGCCATGGGGTGGCAGGGCATTTGACATCTCTCTGGGTTCCTCCTGAGAGCCGGTGGGCACTCACTCCCTGAGCTGGCTTGCCCTTTCTGGTTTTGCACACATTAGCCTGTATGGGGACCATGAGGGCTCGGGTACAACTCAGCCGGGGACTTCCCTCCCTCCAGGGGTCCCCAGCCTTCCTGTCCACACCCCAGGGTAGCCTTTAGCAGGTGGAGTTGGGGGGCTGGGTTTCACCCTTCCAGTGCTCCTCAGACTCCGTGAACTAGAACCAGGAGCCCCTTGCCTCGGCCCTCCAGGGTCCCCTTTCCTTCTCTGCTGCCTCTTGAACGAAATGTAGCCTCTGTGGCATCTGTCCCATATTGGTGATCGCAGCGACCAGGAGGGTGAAGCTGAAGGCGGCAGAGAGGGTTTGCCAGGACCCGGTCTGGGGTGAGGTGCATCGTGCTTGGCAGACCCCTAGGGTGCTGGCAGCCTCTGACATCACTTTCCATGGTCCCGTCTCCAGCCAGCACCTCTTTCTCCGAGTTCAAGACGCAGGCATCCTCCTGTCTCCCCAACAGCTATGCTGTGCGGCAGGTGTTTCTGGCTGTGCACGCTCAAAGCCAAGTTCACAGCATTTGTGCCCCCAGATGTTCTTCAGCATCTCCTACCTCTGGTGCAGCGCACCCTTGACTCCTCTGCCCCCTCCCTCCATCAGCCAGTCCCAAGCCTACCCTCTTCCCCCAGCCTCTCCCCCACACCACCCTGCAGTCAGGACCCTGCAGAGCCTCCCAGCTGGTCTCCCTGCACACACCCTCTCTCTCATATGCATAGCCACTGCAGGAGGTGAGGGTTCTTGCTTCCAGCGTCATACAGGGAAGGCCACGGAGTCAGGGAGGTTGGAAGACCCACCGTGGTCACACAGGTGCTAGGAAACGGCCCCAGCATCCAGAGCCGGGCCCCTACCATCCCGGGATTGGCCGATACCACCCAGTAAGACACGGGAACAAAACAGTGTGACGAGACTGGGGTGGGGCTGAGGGCGCGTGCACGCAGGATGAACCAGGGCTCCTGGGGCCGCTCTCAGATCTTGTGGCCTGCAAAGATAGAGGTTGAATCTGTGACTCACGCCTCTGCTTTGTTTTATTTCTCCTCCCTGGTGCTCACACCCATCCAGCACCCAGGAGCACTCAGAATCTCCCTGATGCCTCTATCACAGGCAGTTGACATTTCCTGGCCAAGCCACAGTTACTTTTCTCTTTTCTCTGTGGCCACGCTGGTTATGAAACCAGAAAGAGTTGCAGGCAGCACGGGATGCCGGGATAGCTAAGACGAAAACACGGACACCGAGCCTGGCTGTCAGCCTGGGGAGGCTGCTGCCTGTGCACGGGGGTCCGGGGTCCCCGAAGGTGGGCCATGGCCGGTCAAGTTGCTGTGGAGACAGACAGACAGCTGGGGTCCAGCAGCCTGAAGGCAGCCAGGGCCTAGAAGAGGGGGAGATGAAGGTCCTCTCCGGGGCGGAGCCGGCCTGCTCACAGATCCCTCTGTGCTGGGGGGGCTGGAGGGGAGGCCGTTGCTGGTTCTGGAGCCCCGCCTTTGCTTCTGGTCCTGACTCTGCCTCTTACACCGCTGTGTGTCTTTGGATAGTTGGTTCACTTCTCTGGGCCTCTGCCACCTCGTCTGGGAACAAGGAGAGAATGTGTGGCTATCTCAGTGAGGGCAGGTGCACAGCTAAGGGGAGAACTGGGCGGAGGGTTGGTTTTTTATGGTTTTTTTTTTTTTTTAATTGAGGTGAAACTGACATGAGATAAAAATCAACCAATTTAAAGGGAACACCTCAGTGGTATTTAGCACATTCACGGTGTTTTGCGACCATGACCTCTCGCTCGATCTGGCACATTTCACCTCAAAAGGGGACCTGGCGACATTATGGTCTTGCTCCCCCTCTCTCCTCCCCATCAAGGGAAGGGGTGGTCTGATCTCAGCCTGAGTCCTGGCACTCCCCGCGTGGTCTTGGAGTTGTTCAAGTTCCCAGGAAGGTTTTGGTAGCGTGAGATTGTGGTTCCTGGGCACCTGAATGTCTAGGTAATTCAGACGAACCTTTTCCAAGCCCCCCAGATGTAGGCAACTCACAGGAACACTCTTTAAAATTGCACCACACCTTATTCTGGTGAATAAGAAGTCTGGCTGTAATTAAACCTTTGAAATTTTATTACCCGTCTCCTGCTCCTATCTGGCCGGGGAACACTTTTATCTCATCCAGGGGGGTACCCTATAGCCCTCTCTGCAGGCCACCATTTCAGGGCATCGTTTGGGAATTGCTGGCCCGGAGGAAACATTAATTGAGCACCTCTGAATGCTTTCATTTAAATCTTCATTATGTACCCCTTCTTCCTAAGGAGGAAAATCTTGGCTGGGGAGAAAACTACATTTGAAAAGATTTTCAAAATGAAGCCACAGCGTATATAGGACAACATTTATCCTGTTGAATGCAGAGTTTTATGAATTTTGACCAACACAGTCCAGGAACCACCAGCACCACCATCAAGATAAAGAGCCGTTTCATCAGCCCTGAAACCTCCCTCTGCCCCTCCGTACTCAGCCCTTCCCCCAACCGCTCCCCCCCGGGAAGCACCTGTCGCTCTCGTTTTGCCTTGTCCAGAAGGTCCTCTAAATGGAATCACGCAGGATACAGTCTTGAGGCTGGCTCAACGCGGAGCGCACCTCAGGTTCACCTGTGTTGCTACACCAGTTGGTGTTCACGCTGAGTTAGTGTCCCGATGTACAGACGTCCTACAGTCTATCTGTTCGTTTGCCAGTTGAAGGAGTTTTGGGTGCTTTCCAGTTTTTGGCAATTACGAATAAGCCACTAAAAATACTCGCATTCAGGCTTCTGTGCAAATGTCAGCCTCCATCTCTCTTAGGCGAATACCCGGGAGTGTGTGTGTTGGTTTGCTTGGTAGAGTTACTGTTAACTTTTTACAGACCCGCCAAACTGTTTTCCAAGGGGCTATGCCATTTTGCATTCCTACCAGCAATGTAGGAGGGCTCCAGCCGGGCACTCTCTTCATTGGCACTAGGTTTTGCCAGTTTTTAAAAATTTACTGTAACCATTCTTATAAATGTTTCAAGGGAAATAACATTTTAAAACAGTTCATTGTATAATTTTTCATAAATACTGTTACGGGCTTTAAAAGGACATGTGGGAGTACTAAACCCCAGGACCTCAGATGTGACCTTATTTGAAGACAGGATCTTTGCAAAGGAAATCAAGTTAAAAGGAGGTCCTGAGGGTGGCCCTCATGCAGTGTGGCTCCGCCCTTACAAAAGAGGAAATGTGGACACAGAGATGGAAGGAAGTAATGTGAACACACACACAGAAGACGGCCAGCAAGCCCACAAGCGAGGCCCCAGACAGAGTCGCCTCCCAGCCTTGAAGGAAGCAGCCCCTTGGCCTCCCAGCCTCCAGAACTGAGAGAGATTGCATTTCTGTCGTTTATGCCTCGTGGCCTGTGGTACTCTGTTATGACAGGCTGAGGAAAATGATGCGCACACAAAACAACACAGGCAAAACACATATCTTAAGTCTTGAATCCTGTTAGTAAAATGACCTATTCATCACCTGTCACCAGCTTAAGAACTGGAATGTCACCACTGTCTTCCCAGCTCCCTGTGTGCCCCTGCCCCATGTGCACCTGCCCCAGCCATCCCACCCTGTGTGCACCTGCCCCAGCCATCCCTCCCCCTGTGCACCTGCCCCGTGTCATCCCTCCCCGTGTGCACTTGCCCTGGCCATCCCTCCCCGTGTGCACCTGTCCTGGCCATCCCTCCCTGTGTGCACTTGCCCTCTGCCATCCTTCCCTGTGCCAGGACGGCCTGCCCGCTGAAGGGGACCTCTTTCCCAGGGAGAGGAGTGAAGGGGACTTAGGGAAAAGGAGACTGTGGAGAGAGACCACCCACTGCTTTGAGGTGTTAGCTGAGGAAGCGATAGCTGGAATGGGCAAAGGATACTGATTTTATTTTTGTGTCTATGCCGGGAGAGGCCTGACCGCGGTTAATCTGATGCAAAGGAGTGGTTGGGGTCCTTGTTCGCTTGCTGTCTCACCTGCTAAAAGCTCAGGGAGGGCAGGGCCCTTCTGTGTCTCAGGACTCAGCAGGTGGAGACTCCGTAGTGACTGACTGCTGGGCAAGAAGAGAGTGAAGACAGAGCCTCCCCTCGGAAGGCAGTCCGCTGTGAAACCATCACTGGTGGAAACGTCCTGTGGATGGTGGCGGAGGCTGAGGAATAGCGTGAACGTACTTCCCGCCGCTGATCTGTACACTTAAAACGGCTAAGATGGTTAACCCTGTTACGTACATATTACCTCCGTTAAGGAAAAGCCATGGATACAAAGAGCAAGGATCGCGAGCGCTCGCTATGCAGTGGGCATCTCACGGGGCGCTTCGCACCTGCCTGCAAGGTGAAGTCACCACCCTCTCCGACAAACCTGGGGACAACCCAGGAGAGGCTCGGTCACTCGCCCAAGGCCCCGGCCGGAGATGCTCTGCAGGCGGAGGAGGTCGCGAAGGAGCCGATAGCCAGCAGGCGCTCCGCAAGCACAGGTTAGTGGCGCCGCGCGGGGCCCTCCCACCGCCCCCTGCGCACGCCGCGCGCCCACCCGCTGGAGGCGGGGCCAACGCCGCTGCCCGCAGAACGGGATTGGCTGCTGGGGAGGGGGGCGGGCTCCCGGCGCCGGGGGGCGGGGCCGATCGCGGGTTGTAAATACGGCGCCACACGGCACTGGTTGCGGAGGGCGGGGGCGGGGTGCGGAGAGCGCAGGCGCGTTGAAAGCGTGCGCCCCCTCGGCCTCCGTGGCCCCTCCGTGGGCCGCGACTTCTCGCGAGACGTGGAGCGGAAGGCGGGGCTCCGGGCTTCGGGGGGCGGGGCCGGCGGAGGGACAGCCTCGGGAGGGTCGGCTGGTGGTGAGGCGGCGGCGGCGACGCGAGGTGAGGTGAAGTGAGGTGAGCTGAGGCGCTCGAGGCGCGGGGCGGCGTGCGGGCCGCGGGCGGCGGGCGGGTTCTGGCTCCCTCCTTCAGTCCACCCGGTGGGTCCGCGGCCCCGGGCCGAGCCCCCGCGCCGGCCACTGTGTGACCTTGGCCCGGCTCGCAGCCTCTCTGAACCCCAGGTTGTCCCGCGCTGCAGGGCGGCGGCGGGTGGGGTGCTCCGCAGGCGCGCTCCCGGTCCGCGCCCTCGGCGGTGCTCGCAGCCGGGCCTTACGCCGCAGTGCTCCGAGGGCCCTCGCAGGCTCCCTGCGCGCGGACCCCGGGCCAGCCGGAGCCCCCCCCACCGCCGCGCCTACCGAGGACCGGGGGCTCCTCCCGCCGGTCTGCGCTGGGCAGCCCCGCCAGGGACCCCAGACCGGGCTGCGCCGGGCGCCCTCCTCTCCCGGGGACCCCAGCTCGGCCTGCGCTGGGCGCCCTCCCCCACCCCGGGGACCCCAGCTCGGCCTGCGCCGGACGCTCTCCCCTACTCCAGGGACCCCAGGCCGGCCTGCGCTGGGCGCCCTCCTCTCCCAGGGACCCCAGCTCGGCCTGCGCTGGGCGCCCCCGTCCCCACCCCGGGGACCCCAGCTCGGCCTGCGCTAGGCGCCCCCACCCCCACCCCCACCCCGGGGACCCCAGGCCGACCGCTGGGAGGTGGGGGTGGGGGGCTTGGAGGCGGACCACTCCAGTGATCCCCTGCTCGGAAACAGCAGTTGTGCCTCTCCAGCGAAAGGAAGCCACGCACTGGCCGCTAACAGAGGGACTTGTATCTAAAGCTCGGGCTCCTGGCCGCCGGGACATCGCTGGCAGGCGGTTGGCTCCAGCCGAGGTTCCGTCTGGCGCGGAGCACAACAAGCCACAGTGTGTCCGCGATTTATTAAATTATTTACTTTCTACTTGGACTCGGGAGAGACTCAGGAGGCCCGGCATGAATGGGGGTGTGCGCTGCACACGCATCTTTAAGGGTAGTGCCCCCTGAAGTGTGGGTCCGGGCTGAGGGCCGCCTGGGAAGCGGCTCCGCGGGTCCTCGCCTGCCCCCACCCGCGGCCGCCCTGCCGCCCTTCTCCGTGAACATCTGGCGTGGGGAGTGTGAGTCAGGGCTGGTGTCTGGTGAAAAAGGAGGGGGGACACGGGGATGTTAGGGCATTTTGTAAAAATTGAGGTACAACTGCACGTTGTGGAAGATCGGGGTGACCGAGAGTTGGTTTGATACACTTAGGTGCACCTGCCCCCCCGCAGTAGTGATAGCCAGGCCTAGGACCCGACCCCGGAACGTGCCTCTGCTGTGAATCCGGAGAGCGTCTGCATGGAATTGCAAAGGTGTGTCGTTTCTGGCAAAGTAGTTGGTCCGACTTTGGGTTGGTATTTCCAGGCCCACGGCACTGATCGCGGTCCCGATCCCGTTACCCGCCCTGGGCCCGCCTCATCATTTCAGCAGACTTGCAGCCCCTGATCATTTGCAAGATGCCATGTTGGGCTGGCTGCTGGCAGTTATGGTGACACTGATTATCGTACAGCGTGGCCTCACAGTAGATGATCTAGGCAATTATTCGCAGAGCGTGAAGAAAGGGGGTCGGTGAGGTTTATTTTCTGGCCTTGGAGTTTTCCATGGTGGAGACGACATAACGGCTTCGGGGGCCTTGAAGGACGAGTGAAGGTTGGAGAGAACATTCCGGGTGGAGGCAGAAGGGTGTGTGGAGACAGGGAAGTGAATGGGGTGCTTGGGGGGCAGGAAGTCCCTGCATTCATTGTGAGAGGGGGATTGAGGAATGGGGTGGAAGCTAGAGCTGAAAAGAGGTTTCTTACCGAGGAGCCTTGAATGCCGTTCTAGAGTTTGGGCTGTTACCCTGACCTTCGGTGAGGGGGGCGGGGCAGTCGGGGTTTTGGGTGATAGATCCGTGTTTCAGAAAGGCAGCACCAGCGATACCGTGGAAGGCAGTCTCGGGGTGCGGGGAGGTGGAGACTGGCTGGGTGCAGGTGTAGGGGGAATGACTTGAGGACAGAGGTCGCCAGAGTGGGGGGTGGGTCACGAGACTGACACGGGAGAGCCCACCGTGTGTGTGATGGCCTGCGCGGGGTGTGGGGAAGGGGAAAGGAAAAATGCCCCAGCAGCCAAGAGTTCTCACGTGGGTGCTTGAAGGACAGAGCTGGAGCGGGTGTGGAGGGGGCGTCACGGCACGTGTGACCTTTAGGCTCGCAGGATTCGTGGTGTTTGTGGGCCCTCCTGATGAGACATGCTCTTGGAGAGAGAGTGGGGAGCACTCGCCAGGAAAGGAAAGGTGGTGGAAAAAAGGCGTGTCACCACGGCTGATGGGTGATTCTGTTCTAGAAAGATCTGGAGGCTCAAGTGCCACTTGTGGAGGAGAATCTGCCGAATGATACTGCTGAAGCAGATGCTGCTGGTTTATCATTTTAAGAAACCACAGCTTACCTCTTATTTTCGATTCTTTAATTGTCTCTTTCTCATCAGAAACCAGCAGTTGGTTTCACACCTGCTCGGAGTGCCTGTGGCTGCAGCCGGGGCGGCCGCTTCTCCAGCCCCTTGCCAGTAGATGTGCCCAGCGCCGGCTGACACAGCAACTCGGTGCTTCCTGCCGCTAACCGGGGTGGCGGTTTCTGTAACTGTTCAGAGAACTTTGTGGATATTTCAGAGAGGAACGGGAAGTGCCCAGCAGAGTTGGGGGGCGGGGGGCGGGGGTGTGCCCTGCTATACACAACACAAGAGGATGCAGCGAAGGGGGTCGGTGGCTCCCAGAATACTGCCGGCTGGCACTGCTCCCTTCGGGCAGGACAGTGGAAGGGTCTCTGGGGAGTATGAGTAGCTCCAGAGAAAGGACCTAACAGTAGTGACGTCAGAGGTTCCCCTCCTAATGAAGTTCATAATTGATCACGTCCCCCACCATGGTTCAAAGCTTCCAAGTTCTCTTGGTGCCCTACCTCTGGCATAGGAACACGCTTGCAGGCCACGGAGAGTGTGCGGGAAGGAGACCGGGAAAGCCGCCTGTCACCGACGTGCACATGCAGATAAGAGACAGGAACAGGCTGCCCCATAAAAACAGGCAGGGGAAGCACTCTAAGAACCAAGACGCGAAGTCTTGGATATAGAAAACAATGCGAGCAATGAAAGCTCAGTGAGTGTGTGCAAGATAAAGTTGAGGAACTGAGGCAGGTGAACAGAAAAGCAGAGGTGGGAAGCGGGAGCAAGGAAGAAGGTAAGGGATCCGATCAGGAGGCTGACAGCTGAATGATCCCCGTCAGTGAGAAAGAACAGAAAATAGGACGGGGCCGTCCACAGCACGATGCACGAGAACGTCCTAGAACCAAAACTTTGTGTGGAAGGGGCATCCAGGTGGCCAGCCTTGGGGGTGGGCGGTGTGGGGGGGAGGCAGGTATCCTTCACTCTCTTGTCTCTTCCCTTCCCGGGGTGGGTCCTTGCATCACAGGGATCGGGTTTGCATAGTGAGGGTTGCCGCGTTTCCACAGTAACGAGTGAGAGTTTGGGAAACAAGGAAGGGATTTATTTGGAAACGCCTCCGAGGCTGTGGGTTTCAGAATTTGGGTAGTGAGAGCGTGGGTGGAGAGAGAGATGTGCACACCCACCCCGAGGCCCGCTGTTGTGACATTTCAGGGCTCTGGGGCAGAGGACTGTGCTGGCTTCTAGAAAAAAGAGTAAACACAGGCCACCAAGAGGGCATCACAAACGGAGCAGGGTGCTTGGGGGACCCGTCCGCAGCAACCTCAGAAGGTGGAAAGCAGGTGAGCCTGGCTTTCAGAATTACAAGGGAAAACATTTTCCACCTGGAACTCTGTACTCAGGCAAAGGAGAGCGGAATAAAGATGTTTTCAGACACGCCCCCGAAGTTTGCGTCCCTACTTTAAGGGAGTGACGGACAGGCATGCTCTCCCATGATGAGGTGGTGAGTCTAGACAGAGCCTGAGGAGAGGGGGCTTTCCCAAGGAGGTAGAGAGGCGGCAGGTGTGCAGAGCAGGCCTGACCCGTCAGACGGCTCCCGGGAGAGAGTTTGGGTGGGGGGGGGGGGCAGGTGAAATCCACAGGGTGCCTGATCCTCTACAACATCTGGAGAGGGGATGAAGACAGCTGGCAGGGCTGGGGCTGGATGAGTACAAGCAAATGAGAGCACAAGACTGTTACGAGTTCCAGGGAAAATAAACCATTGTGCAGGGAAAGAAGAATAATTACGGTGAACTGCAAGGCTCAGCTGTGAATAGCCTTTGCTCAAGGATGATAATTTGTGTAAACGTGGAATATTGCTCTAATTGAAATGCCGATGTGCCCATCTGGGGAACGTGTGGGGATGAGCAGGGCCTGGCCGGGGGGGGTGGGGGGGGGGCCAGAGGTGGTGGGGGGACCCGGGGAAACTACCCTCCCACCTGCCCGAGTAGGAAGCCAGTAGGTAAAGCTGATCCCCTTACGGCCCAGGAGGCGCCCAGGAGGCTGTTATCCGGAGGCGGAGCTAACACCAAAGATTCTGCTAAAAAGAATGTGGGAGCAGGGTAGGGGCAGGTCACGCGGAAGGGCCAGGGGGCTGCCCTCTTCTGTAATCAGCTCCCTAGAACGGTTTCATCATTTAACATAAACGAGTGCAAGTAACGTTGATAAACATAGAGACAGTTGCACTAAGCTTCCGGCTCTCATGGAAGAAGGGGCCCTGGTCCTGCCTGTGTTTTGTGCCCTCTTCCTTATCTGGGAAGAGTTTACTTGTTCTGATTTCCTTGTCATCATTGTCATTGTTCTCTGCATCCTGTCTGCTGGCTGTGGTCACATAGCAGTGTTGGCGCTTTTTTTAGCTATTTTGTTTTTCTTTTTAACTTTTTATAAGGGGTTTTAAAGCATATTCAAAAGCAGAAGGAGCACCGTTATTTCGTTACCTGTCAGCCAGTTTCAGGAATTATAAAATCAGGGTCATTGTGTTCATCTGTTGTCTTCATTAGCGTGAAGACTCTATTGAGTACCTACTGTATACGTGCCTCCTCGAGTTTACATTGTAGTGTAGACAGATGACGCAATGCATACATAAAGCGGAGAACGTGCGACATTGGAGGGGATGACACAAGCCACAGAGAGGAGGCAGGTCTGGAGGGTGGGAGTGGCCCGGGAGGCCTCCCTGGTGAGGTGAGCTTTGAGCAGGAACCTGAAGCATGTGCGGGGTGGAGCCCCTGGGTGCATCTAGGCAGGGCCATGAGGGGGGCGATGGAAGGGCTGAGGGTGTGGGATCCCATCAGGTAGGGCCTGTAGGAACTGCAGTGGGAAGCCATCGGACTCCAGTGACCGGAGGGGTTTGAGCAGAGATGTGGTGTGGTCTGACTTGGGATAGGATGAGCCTGACTGCCACCTTGAAAGTGGTTGTGTGGCTCAAGAGCAGAGAGCAGGTTGGATGGAGACAGTTGGAGTGCTGCGGGTGAGAGCTGATGCTGGCTGCACCGGGGTGGGGGGCGGGGGCGGGCGGTGGAAAGCCTGGAAGAGGTTAGAGTCTGGATGGGTTTCGGACATAAAGCTCCAGGCAGGTTCTTAAACTAATTGTGGTGGAACTTACCATCAGTATTTTCCCTTGAAATAATTTATTCGAATGAACTCTGAGAAGTGAGAGCGATCATTTCGATTCCAGAGTCAAGTGCCATGCAGCAAAATTTTGGGTCTTGTGAGGAATACAGCAGGTACAAGAGATGATTGCTGTCCTCTCAGATCTTGAAATCTAGCGTGGGAGTGTAGTACGCGTGCCCTGATACCCCGTCTTCTTGGAGATAGTTACCGGTGGGGCTCAGAGACCAGGGGCCAGGAGACCAGTGTGCGCCCATGGCCCTCTGTGTCCTGGGCTCAGCTCCGGGGTGGGGGTGGGGGGGGCAGCTCAGGCTCGATTTTCATCCAGGTCTTCTGGGACGCACATCAGCCTTCCAGTCCATCACTGTGACCGTTTCTTCCTAATTTTATCTGAGCCGCTGTCAGAAGTAGTTCTCAGGTTGAACTGAACACCAGCGAAGTGATTCTATAAACAAATAACCCCTAGGGGTGCCTGGGTGGCGTGGTCAGTTGGGTGACTTGATTTCGGCTCAGGTCATGACCTCACGGTTTGTGGGATCGAGGCCTGTGTCAGCACCGCACTGACATTGTGCAGCCTGCTTGGGATTCTCTCTCTTTGCCCCTCCCCCACTCTGGCTCGCTCTCTCAAAATAAATAAATAAACTAATAATAATAATCCCTGCTGGTGGCATCGGATGCACATCTGTTTTGCACCGGGGGCTTTAATCCAGCACAAGCATCACTTCCAATGCTAGATGATGCAGCTCAGAGAATAAATGTGGAGACTGCTCACGGAAGCTTTCCATATTTCTATAGGCTACAGCGATGGGTACCATAGTGATTTCTTTGCTTTTTATGTAGTATTTGTAAAGCTGGAAAAGGAGTGGGTAGTTTCTGGTATTTTTGCCAGTAGCATAATAAGTAAAACTGAACACATTCTTGGACCTTCTTTTTTTTTGATGTTTATTTATTTTTGAGAGTGAGGGAGGGAGGGGCAGAGAGGGAGGAGGATAGAGGATCTAAGGCAGGCTCTCCGCTGACAGGAGAGAGCCCAGTGTGGGGCTCGAACTCATGAACTGTGAGATCATGACCTGAACTGGAGTCAGACGCTTAACTGCCTGAGCCAGCCGGGTGTCCCCATTCTTGGACTTCTTAATGAAGGTCATGTCGTTTGATTTGATGCTCAGAAGTTGGTTATTGGTACAAGAAGAAATAAAGGTAATAGAAATCTGAGTGTCCGCTAAAAACCAACCAATTCTGCATTAAATGTGCACTATAGAAACTGGCAGGGTGTGGTGGTTGGAAAGGTAGGCTCTGTTTTGTTTTGTTTAAAAAAATTTTTTTTAATGTTTATTTCTGAGACAGAGAGAGACAGAGCATGAGTTGGGGAGGGGCAGAGAGAGGGAGACACAGAACCCGAAGCAGGCTCCAGGCTCTGAGCTGTCAGCACAGAGCCTGATGCGGGGCTTGAACTCACAAACCGTGAGACCATGACCTGAACCAAAGTCAGTCGCTCAACCGACTGAGCCACCCAGGCGCCCCTGTTTTGTTTTATTTTGAAGTTTATTTTTGTGAGAGAGAGAGTGTGCACACAAGTGAAGGAGGGGCAGAGAGAGAGAAGGAGAGAGAATCCCAAGCACTGTCAGCACAGAGCCCAGTGTGGGGCGCAAACCCATGAACTGTGAGATCATGACCTGAGCCAAAATCAAGAGTCAGATGCTTAACCAACTGAGCCACCCTGGCGCCCCAGGAAGGTAGGCTCTTAACTCAGTTGCCTGGGTTCAAATGTCAGCTCTGAACAGGTGCCAGCTTTGTAGACTTGGGCAAGTTGCCTCAATGTTCTGTCCTAGTTTAACCACAATCAGTGTGAGGATTAAATAAGTTAATGTATCTAAGTATTTACAATAGCAGTTTTGAAAACATATTAGCTCTTGTAATTATTGTAAAGTCAGTTGAAAGCATAGATATTCCTTTGCTGATAACCAATTATGGGTAGAAAGTATGAGTAATAAAAAATAAATAACATGGTATATTTATGGAATACAAATATTTGAGGGCCCGATAAAGATGGAAAAATAAATAAGTGCAGTGGCATGGGCTGAGGGGGGTGGTTTAATATTTTATAATATATTTAGCTCATGTTTTCATTTCCATAGTCTTGGTTACTCTGGTGAGCAAAATGGCCTTGGGGGGGGGGTTCTGGTTTTATAGGCGAGAAATTGAAGCTCCGACTTGAGGTGATGTCCCAGGGCCACTCAGCAGAGACTGGCCTTGGCCTCCAGATTCCTCCCCATTTCCTCCTGATCTATAAATGTCTATAGGACCTTGGGGCCGGTGTTTTCATCCTGTGTTCCTGTCCTGTGAACTAAGAGCTAGTTCATGGTATTCACGTTAGAAAGTTTGAGCTTCTGGAGGTTGACTTAACAAGACTGCTAACCTTCTTTTTCTTGAAATCAGGTGTATTGATGTATAATTTCCATGCAGTAACATGCACAACTCTTTTTTTTTACATTTATTTATTTTTGAGAGACAGAGCGTGAGCAGGGGAGGGGCAGAGAGAGAGGGAGACACAGAATCCGAAGCAGGCTCCAGGCTCCGAGCTGTCAGCACAGAGCCCGATGTGGGGCTCGAGCCCACGAACCGTGAGATCATGACCTGAGCCGAAGTCGGACGCTTAACCGACTGAGCCACCCAGGTGCCCCAAAATGCACACCTCGTAAGTGCACAGTTCAACAAATGCGGACAGATATGTCCACCTGTGGAGCTACCGCTACGGTCAACACAATAGAACATTTCCATCCCCTGACGTTTCCTCCTGTTCCTTTGTACTCTGGGATTTCTGTCACTGTTTTCACCTTTCGGGAACTTCCTGTAAGTGGAATCAGGTGGTATGTACTTGTGTCTGGGCTGTGCTGTTCAGCTTATTATCTGTGAGATTGACCCATGTTGTTGCGGGTACCGGTTCATGAGCCGGTGGTACGTTCTCTTCTGTGGCTGGGTGGTTTTCCACTGAATGAGTACACCACGATTTGTTTATTCTTTCACTCGTTGGTGGACCTCTGGGTTGTTTTCAGTTTGTAGCTGTTTTGAATAAAGCAGCAGTGAATATTCTTGGACACATCTTTGTGTGGACAATTATTTCATTCAGGGATCGGGTCTTTGGTGCTGTATCTGAAAGGCATCACCACACCCAAGGTCATGTAGGTCCTGTCCTGTGACCTTCTTGGAGTTTTATAGTTTCGCGTTGTACATCTAGGTCTGTGATCCACGTGGAGTTAATTTTTGGGAAGGCAGTAAGGTCTGTGTCAGGATTCTTTCACGTACTCCTCTTTCCATGTGGGTGTCCACTTGTCCCAGTGCCGTTTGTTGAAGAGGCGGACTGTCTTTGTTCCATTGTGTTGCCTTTGCTACAGATCGGTTGACTGTATTTTTGGGAGTCAGTTTCTGGGCTGTGCTTTTCCATTGATCTTTACTCTGCTCTATTGCCAATACCACATCCTCTTGATTAGTGTGGCTTTATGGTAAGTCTTGAGGTCCCGTATTCAGTCCTCCAACTTTGTTCTTCAGTATCGTGTTGCCTTTTCTGGGTCTTTTGCCTCTGTAGAAATTTTGGAAACAGCTTGTTGATAATAACAAAGTAACTTCCTGGGATTCTGATTGGGATTGCATTGAATCTGTAGGTTAAGTTGGAAAGAACTGATATCTTGACAAACATTTACTCTTTCTGTCCACACATATGGAATATCTCTCCGTATGTTGAGTTCTTCTTTGATTTCATTCATCAGGGTTTTGTAGTTTTCCCCATACAGATCTTGTACCTGTTTTGTTATACCTAGATATTTATACCTAGATTTATACCTAGATATTTTGGGGAGTTCTAATGTAGATAGAATTGTAGTTTTGGGTTTTTTTTTTTTTTAAGTTTATTTATTGATATTGAGACAGAGAATCACAAGAGAGAGAATCTGCACTGCCCGTACAGAGCCCGATGCGGGCCTTGAACTCTTGTACTGTGAGATTGTGACCTGACTCCAAGTCAAGAGCTGGATGCTTAACTGACTGAGCCACCCAGGCACCCCTGGAATTGTGTTTTTAGTTTCAAATTCCACTTGTTCATTGCTGATATATGGGAAAGTAGTTGACTTCTGTATGTTAACTTTGTGTGCAACCTCGCTGTAATCACTTGAGCCCTTAAAATTTTATTTGAAAAATCGTTGATAAGCTAAGATTTATATATCATATTTTTGATGATCAGTTTGATTGGTCTTTAAATAGAGTCCCTAAGCATTATTATAGCATATCTACTTTTATTGATGTTGTAGAACCTTCTAGGAACTGAAAAATCTGTTTGATTTTTTTTTTTAATACCAACTTTTCTAACTTTAAAAAAGTCTTAGCGTAAAAAAGGAATCTAGTCTGTATACCAAAAAAAGTTGATAACCAGCTTTATTCATAGCAGTCAAAAACAAGGAACTAACCCACAAGTCCATTAAATAAATGGTCACGGGTGAACAGTGGTATATCCACACAGTGGAACACTGCTCAGCCAGGCAAAGAGAACTTCGTGCTGACACAGGCCACAACCTGGACACATCTCGAAGTGTCTTGCTAGGTGCAGAGCCTGTGTCCTCTGTGGTCTCATGTAGGTGACGGTCTGGGAAAGGTGAACCATAGGACAGAACACAGATTAGCGGCTGTCCGGAGGTGGGCACCGGGGAAGGAGGGAACTTTTGAGAGTGGAGGAAATTCTCTGCGTCTTAGTTGTGGTGTATCTTTGCTGAAACTCCTCACACTCTGCAGATAATTGCTGATGTAAGTCAGACCTCAGCAAACCTGAGTAGAAAGAGAAGAAAAAGGAGAGGCGCCAAACGGATTGAATCAGGAAAGATAGGTCTCTTAAACGGTGCCAGAGCAACTGGGTATCCAGACGGGGGAAGTCCGTCTGCCCTCCCTCTGGAATACTCTATTGACTGGTGGCTGAAACTCCGCAGTCAGTCGGCATCCCTTTCCACTGCGGCAAATACTTAGTATCTGTTTCTTTCACTTCTCGGTGATGTGATTCCTTCTTTTTGTAACGTGTGGTGTGTACACACACACACACACACACACACCCCGGACTCTGCTCTCTGGAGAGCCCCAGCACGTTTCCTTGGTTTGTCACTTGCACCGGTGTGTGTGTGTGTGAAAGAGATGTATTTTTAGGAATTGGCTCACGTGATTCTGGAGGCTGAGAAGCTCAGGTCCAGCCGTCCTGATGGTGTGTTCCCGTCTGAGTCTGAAGGCCTGACCCCCAAGAGACAGCTGTCCCGGCTCAGGGACGGGCAGAGGGGAAATTCTCTCTTCCTTCACCGCCTTGTTCTGTGCAGGCCTTCGGCACATTGGACGAGGCCCACCCCCCACTTTCCTTACTCAGTCTGTTGAGTCAAACAAATGTCAGTCTCCTCTGCAGACACCCTCACAGACACACCCGAGTGCTGCGTGACCAACCATCTGGGCTGCCCGCAGCTCAACCAGGGTGACACAGAATTAACCAGCACACACCTGGTGACCTTTTCATACTGTGGTCATCGGTTGTGCTCTGGAAGTGTGGGCAGTGCCCCTACAAGGGTCCTCACGTGGGTCTGGCCGTGTGGCCCGCACTTGTAGGGAAGGCGGGAGGGAGCCCGGCCTTCCTCGAGTTTTGCCCGCCGTGGGTGTGAAGGCTCCTGGGGACCAGCAGCCTCTGGTGGGCGGCTGGTGTGGGGCGCGGGCTCTCTGGGCTTACGCTGCCGCACCCTGCGTGTGAAAAGGAACGTTCAGCAACCCCACCCCGAGCTGAGAAACCACTCTGCACGGCCACCCTCCGTGTTTTTGGTCTAAACCTAACCTAAAACTGAATTGTCTTATCAGTGGCGTCCACAAGACACTTGACAAAGCCCTTGTAGAGACCTGGGCCCCGAAGGCGAAGTTTTGGGACAAGACTTTGCTGGCCCTTCTCTCGCTGGAGGCAGGAGCCAGGATGATTGTCAGTCATTTCCTCAGCGACGCCTCTTGGCTTCTTACAGCTTCTTCCAAAGCTGTAACCCTTTTTGTTGACTGCTTTTTTGAAATAATTGGAGATTCACGTTTGGAAATAATGCCCTCGTTTTTTGAACGAATATCACGTTTGAGGTCGGTGTTGTTGCAGGACTCGCTGTTGCATCGTGAAGGCAGCGAAGTGTCACCCAGAAATTCGGATGCTCCCATCCCTTTTAACAGTAAGACTTGTGGGCGATGCTGTCTGGTAGTCGTCTTATCTTGGGCCTTCTCGTTCTCGTCGCGCCTCTGAGAAGCTGTGAACTGGCGATCGTATGTGCCTGGCAGGAGCCACAGCCCGTTCCTTTCTTGGGACTGCTCCCACAGGCCCTTTGATAGGCTCCGCCCGCCTGCTCTCCACAACCGCCCTTTATGTGGCTTGTTTGAGGTTAGAAATGACCACACAAAGGACTGCCCTCGCTCCTTGATGTTAAAAATGGACCGTGGCCTCAGCCTCATCGGTAAACGCTGCTTCGGCCTGGTGTTGACATGCTTATCACCTCAACTTGGAAAAGCCTGGATGGGGCTGTGGCCCAGGCAGGTCTGGTTCCGTGGCAGGGCTCCAGGGCGAGGCAACGCTCGCAGGACGCAGGCACACGGGGTTTGGCGACCCAAAGGGAGGACCTGTCTTGTTGTCATTCGTCCACCCTCTCATTGTACATGTTTCAAACTTGAACATTGGTCTAGTGAACTAATTGCAGTAAGGTCGGCCCGTTGAACTTTTGTGCAGACTTGTGAGATGAAGGTGTGGCTCCAGCGGCCAGCTCTAAGTTTATGGCCTTTGTTGCAGTTCTTGCCCACATTTAAGGCCTTGCTTTTTTTTTAAATTTTATTTATTTTTACTCACATATTTGTTTTTTACACATTGCCCTGCATTTTGCTTTATTTATTCAATGGCACCTCCTATAAATTCTTCCAAGTCTGCTGTTCGAGCTCTGATTCATTCTTTTCTTTGCCAGTTTTTTAAATTGTGGTAAAATGCACGTAACATTTATCATCTTCACATTTTTCAGGGTACAGTTCAGTGGCATTGAACACATTCACATTGTCACGCAACCATCACCACCCTCCGTCTCTAGAATTCATTCCATCTTTCCAAACAGAATACATCTGCCTCCGGTAAATACTAACACCCCCTTGCCCTCCCTGCCCATCACCTGGTAACCTCCAGTCTGCTCTCTCTCTCTATGGATTCAGCTCCTCTGGGGACCTCACAGAAGTGCAGTCGTACAGCGTTTGTCCTTTGTGGCTGCCTGATGTCACCGAGCATCGTGTCCTTCCTGTAGGTTCGTCCACATTGTAGCAGGTGCCAGCATGTCTTCCCTCGGAAAGGCTGAGTGACACTTGTCGTGTGCGTGCCATGTTTTCTTATGTCCTTACTCTTCACCACACACCTGGGTGGCTTCCACACCCATTATTCGGCTGTTGTGAATAATGCTGCTGTGAGTGGGGCTCTCTGTACAAATATCTCTTGGAGACCCTGCTGTCAGTTCTTTTGAATACAGACCCAGAAGTGGCATTGTTGGATCACATGGTAATTCTGTTGTTAATGTTTTTTCATGTTTATTTACCTTTGAGAGACAGAGAGCACCAGCAGGGGAGGGGCAGAGAGGGAGACACAGAGTCCGAAGCAGGCTCCAGGCTCCGAGCTGTCGGCACAGAGCCCCACGTGGGGCTCAAACCCACAAACCGTCAGATCATGACCTGAGCCGAAGTCGGACGCTCAACCGACTGAACCACCCAGGTGCCCTTATTGTTAATGTTTTGAGGAGCCTCCGTCCTGTTTTCCACAGGGGCCGCAACATTTTACATTCCCGTTAGTAGTGCACGAGGGTTCCAATTTCTCCCCATCCTCGCCAACACTCATCTTTTGGTTTTGTTTTCATTTTAAGATATTTATTTCTTTATTATTTATGAGAGAGGCAGAGACAGGGAGAGAGAGAGAGAGAGAAAGAGAATCTCAAGCAGGCTCCACACCCAGCACTGGGCCTGTTGCGGGGTTCCATCCCATGACCCTGGCATCGTGACCTGAGATGAAATCAAGAGTTGGACGCTTAACCTACTGAGCGACCCAGGTGAACTGATTTTACTATTTTTTTAAAGTGATATCTGTCCCCTACGTGAGGCTAGAACTCACAACCCCAAGGTCGAGAGTTGCATGCTGCATCAACTGAGCCCTCCAGGCTCCCCTGTTTTTTGACTGGGGTTTTTGATGGGTGTGAGGTGCTGTGTTGTCGTGGTCTTGATTTGCATTTCCCTGATGATGAGTGATGTTGAGTATCTTTTCGTGTACTCATGGCCCATTTGTATGGTTTCAGAGAAATGTCCACTCATACTTTTTGCCCATTCTTGAATTGGTTGTTTGTTTTTTCCTTTGAGTTTAATGAGTTCTCCATTTATTCTGGATATTAACCCCTTATCAGATACATGATTAGAAAAAGTTTTGTCCCATTCTGCAGGAATCTTCCCTGTGGGCAGTGCCTTTTGATGCCCTAAAGTTGCTAAGTTGCATGAAGTCCACTTTTGTCTATTTTTTCTTTTGTTGTTAATGCCTTCATTTTTTATTGCCGTGTATCTTTTCTTTCCTTTTTTCTTTTAAATGTTTATTTTTGAGAGAGCGAGAGGGAGAAGGACAGAGAGAGAGGGGGAGACGGCAGATCTGAAGCAGACTCTGCACTGGCACCAGACAGCCGGACGTGGGGCTCGAACTCACAAACCGTGAGATCATGACCCGAACTGAAGTCAGATGCTTAACAGACTGAGGCAGCCGGGCACCCCGCCGTGTATCTTTTCTAAAAGGGAAAATGTTTTTTTCTCACAGTAAAAACCAATCAATGCTCAGTGTAAACAAAAACACCGTAAACACGAAAGCCGTGAAGAGGGGAGTCAGACTCGCCCAGACTCCCTCGCGCTGTCCCGGGATATGTGCAGACTCTGTCTTGTGTCGGGTGGCGGTCGCAGTGGCCCTTCCCGTGTGGCGTCCCGTGTGCTTACCCGGTGGCCGGCTGCCCGCCTGGGAGCTCTCCCTGCCGCCTGCCACGGGGAGGGGCCGTGCCGTTCACACCGAGTGGTCGAGGGTACGTGGTGTGGTGTAAGTTACGGGTCTCATTACGAGTAAGTTAGTTGACTCGCTGTTTACAACATAAGCCGTAGATTCTCTGCACCCACGAGGAAAGCACCGTGGAGGTCGCCACGTGGCCTGCTGCTGGCCCCGGGCCCGGCGGGGGCAGGTACCGTACCTGGACGGGGTCCTGGTGCTCGGCTGCAGTGCTTGGTGGTGCCCGGTCGTCCTCAGGAGGTTATCTGTGGACTAAGAACAAAGCCTTAGATGTTAAATGTACTACAAGAGTCGAAGATTGTAGCGCCTGGTGCTAAAAGCTTAGAGAACCATATCGCGCACAGGTAAGAAAGAAACGTCAGGTGCCTCGGTTCCCACTGGGAGCATTTGGGGCTAGTTCCAGCCTGACCACGGCCCTTGAAGCCGTAACCAGTGCTCCGTTCGGTGCCCTTCGCCTCCAGGCCCGGTGCCTCTGCGCCTCTTGGGTCGGAAAAGCCAGGGAACCCTGTCTGTCTGTGACAGACACACGCGGGTCAGCATCTGAACTTCCAAGGAAGCGTGATCCTTCTAAGCCCCTTCTGTTCACCAGATTGAACTTTGAGTAGGAGGAAACTTGCCCGTGTGACTTCAGTCCCTGGGAGAGATGGGAAAATACAGGGCGGGTGTCAGGTGCGTGTATCCTACCATGACTCCCGTGTAAACGCTTTCTACCGTGGAATGTCCCGAGGTCACGGAAAAGAAGGAGGTGTCGACGTACGCGACCACGTGGACGAGTCTCAAAGTACATGCCGTGTGGTTCCATTGATACGACGCTCCAGAAACCGCGAGCTGATTTATAGTGACGGAAGCCAGATCAGCTGCAGGAGGGGAGGGATGAGCCAGGGAGAGGGATTAGAACGGGCCTGAATACGCTTTGGAGGGTCGAAGGAGATGTTCCCTCTCTGACCGTGGTGAGCATGTCACGGGTCCATGCGTCCAAACTCACCAAGTGGTACGTTTTAAGGACGTGCACGTCCTTGTGCGTGAGCTACGCAAGCCGTCTGGAAGACCGAGTACGTCTAACGGTAGCAAAGCTGAGGGAGCGGGAGTGTGTGTGGGCTTGACCTGTGGAGTGAGGCTTGCATTCGGGGCCCCGGGTTCCTCAGCCGTGAGAGGGCTGTGCCTCCCTGAGGCCGCGTGCAGAGGCTTGAAGGAGCGCGCGCGCGTGACACGCTCCTCCCGGTGCCTGGCCCGTGGTGACGGCTCTGGAAAGGGCAAGTGCGATCGAAGACGCGTTATCTCTGTGTGTCGTTTTTCTTCCCCGGGCATTCAACCGTCTCTTGTCCTCGAAATTAAAGCGAAGTCTTACTACATTGTTAGTCACGAGCGTCCGTTTTTACAGAACGCCGTAGGCCCTGGCATTTGTTAACATGCATATACTACGTCTTGCCTGAAAAATAAGCAAAGGTGTTTATATATTATTTATCATAACCAGACTTAGCTGGTTCTTAGCATTCTGAGCCCACGAATGACGGCCCGGTCCTTGATCTGCGGCTGGTGCCTGTGCCCGCGGACGGGACTCTGACTCGGCATCATCCCCACCGTGCGTGTGAGTCTCATTCTTAAAATTGGAAGCCGAGCTCTCGCGTCAAGTGACATTTGCAGTTACTCTTTCCCTTTGCGCTCAGCCTTCGGGAAAACTTTTCTTTTCCTCTTTTTTGATATGGTTTCACTTTCCATCTCTAGAAACTGTTCACCCTTGTACATCCCCGAGAAGGGACGGTCTCGAAAACTTTAATGGCGTGGTACTTATGATCTAATTCTGAAAACAGGCTGTGACATCGTGTGATTGTCACCACGAAAAGAGCTTTAAACTGTTGTCACATAGCTGTTGTTACTCCCCGCACACCTGTGATGCCCTCAGGGGAAGCTGGGTGAGAGACACAGGCCTCTAATCCTGATGGTTTTCTTTATTTTGTGACACACTTATCACTTCCACAAGGTGTGATAAATCCCGAAGGCGCGCACTGTCCCGGCCCGTGGCAGAGTAGCGGTCAGCCGGGTTCTCTGTGCCCCCGGCTGGGTTTCCTTTTCTGTGGGGGTGCGCTGAGATCACCGGGGCCCAGGAAGGACTGGTGAGGGTGACTGTGACCAGCACATTCTCTTCTGTCACCTGCTTGTGTCGGCACCTTTCCTGTGTCAGCCCGTACAGCCCTTTGTACTGTGAACATGTAGCACTTTCTCCATCAAACACACAACATAGGGGCACTGGGGGGGGGGGGGGGCAGGGGATCAGCCAGTTAAACGTCCAACTCTTGATTTCAGCTCAGATCATGACCTTATGGTTCGTAGGATCAAGCCCCACGCTGGGGTTGGTGCTGACAGTGCAGAGCCTGCTTGGGATTCATTCTCTCTCTCTCTCTCTCTCTCTCTCTCTCTCTCTCTCCCTCCCTCTCTCTCTCCCTCCCTCCCTCTCCTGCTCAGGCACTCTTTCTGCCTCTCTCTCAAAATCAATAAACATTTAAAACAACCAAAAAAGCCCAAAATGAACTGAGTATAAACAAGGCTGCATAGGTGGGTGGAGATTGCTTCCAGACCTTGGCCTCATGAAGTTTTAGGTTCATTTAATGAAACTGCATCAGGTACCAGGTACCAGGCACACAGTCAAACACGTGCAAGAGGTACAGACTCGGAGAGGTTCAGAAACTGAGAAGTCCCAGAGCATGCGCGATGGGAGACCCTCCCGGAACGCCCCCAGGACGCGCTGTGTCTGTGTCTGCTCTGGTGCCCCCACTGGCAAAGCTCCCGGTGTGTCTTAAAAATGGCTCCTTCTGGGTTTGGGCCACTTTAGAGGAGTGTACTCATTCTCTCGTTAGGCCAGACCCAGAGTCTGAGTTCTGTCCTCTGAAGCCACACGGGATAAGCCTGTCCCCTCTCCCAGGCGACTGCCCTCCAGATACTTGAGCCCCTGCTGCAAATCTCTCCTCCAGCCTCAGCAGCCCCCACTCCCCTCTCGCAGGTGCTATCGGGGAAGAGGCCTGATGGCCGGCAGAAGCCACAGGAGAGGCAAGGACCCCGCTTAGTCTTAAGTGGATTAAGACGTGTGCCTGTCTAGGGGTACTGCAGACAGGAGGTGAATGCCAGGAGAAAGGGGTACAGATCTTGAACTTTTCCAGAAACCTCAGACTCTCAGGTCACGCTTACGGAACCTGGTAGGATAATTTGTTTTTTTATGTAAGATGGTCCTGGTTCAAAATACAGGAAAGAGAGCGGTGAATGTGGCCCCTGCAACTTCCCCAGCCCCCTTTATCCCGGCACTTTTCAGACACTGCCTCTTCTTCCCTGTGCTGCCTGGGACAGGGTTGCTGCTCAGAACAGCTGTCAAACAGGACTGGCCCCAGGAAGGGGTCCTCTGGCATTTTGGGGATTGACCTTGACCGCGGTCGACGACAGCCTTAGTGGAAGTCGTAAGGGAAGCACGCATCCCTCGTCCAGCCTGCAGAGCCCTCCCCGACGCAGGGGTGGCGGCCTGCCCCCAGGCCGGTGGCATGCTGCTCGACTCCAGGGGTGAGGCCCCAGCACCTGCTGACACTCACAGCTTCCCCCCTGCACCTGCCCTCCCTCCACCCTCCTGCCGCGGCCATGGCTCCGCTGCTGTCTGGTTCCCGCGGGGACGCGGACAGGCTCTCAGGGCCTGGAGAGCTCTCACACGGGCCCGCTTTCATCTGCCTGCTGCACCCTCCCTCTGTCCCCAGAGACCTCGAGTGTGCCCTGCCCTTTCCACACAGAGGGGCAGACACGGTGCCCAGGGCCCAGCACGCCTCGGCCACACACACGAGCCTGCCTCTGACGTGTTTCTTAGGAGTCAGTGTCCACGGGGGCGCCTTTAACATTATTACAAATTGTAGGATGCATTAAACCTTAACCTTCTTGTGTGTGTGTTTCACTGCCCGCCTCTCCTTCCTCCTCGGCACCTCCCGCTCAGGAGGGTCTGTGTTCCCGCCTGAGCCTGGTCTCTTAGCCCCCTGTTTTCAGTTCCGTGATAAAGGATGTCCAGTGACCTCATCAGCCACACCCGTCCCGGGCCCCTCAAAGCAGCGCTAGTCGTATTACACGGAGGAGCTGAAGTCCGGCAGGCAGCCCCACAAAGCCTGAGCCGTGGAGAATGGGGTGGGAGCCGGGGGACAGGGACCCTGACCGCGAGGCAAGCACTGTGCGCCGGAACCTGAGGCTCCAGGAGGGCACCTCACCTGGACGCGGTCTTTAACGTGGCTCTGTGTTGCCTTTCCAGGGTCCCGAGAGCAGCGCCCCTCCTCCATGAAGCTGCCGTGAAAGCTCCCGGGTGAGAGGGCCCGCGGCCCGTCCGCGAACAGAATGACCAAAACCCGGCTCTTCCGCCTGTGGCTGGTCTTGGGGTCAGTGTTCATGGTCCTCCTGATCATTGTGTACTGGGACAACGTGGGCACGGCCCACTTCTACCTGCACACTTCCTTCCCCAGGCCGCGCCCCACCCCCGCGCAGGGGGCAGAGAAGGAGTTCACGGCCGACGTGGACGCGTTTTTGCAGAAGCTGCTTAGCGGCGGCCTGAAGCAGAGCGCCCCCTCCGGTCGAAGGACGGAGCAGCCCTCGGTGCAGGCCTCGGGCAGGCCCGTGCTGAGCAACGCGGAGGAGAGCGTGCGGGGCTACGACTGGTCCGCCCGCGACGCCCAGCAGGGCCCGGACCCCGGCGGGCGGCAGGCCGAGCGGAGGAGCGTGCTCCGGGGGCTCTGCGCCAACGCCAGCTTCGTGTTCCCCACCAAGGAGCGCTCGTTCGACGACATCCCCAACTACGAGCTGAACCACCTGATCGTGGACGACCGCCACGGCGTCATCTACTGCTACGTGCCCAAGGTGGCCTGCACCAACTGGAAACGCGTCATGATCGTGCTGAGCGAGAGCCTCCTGGACCGGGGCGCCCCCTACCGCGACCCGCTGGACATCCCGCGGGAGTACGTCCACAACTCCAGCACCCACCTGACCTTCAACAAGTTCTGGCGCCGCTACGGCAAGTTCTCCCGCCACCTCATGAAGATCAAGCTCAAGAAGTACACCAAGTTCCTGTTCGTGCGGGACCCCTTCGTGCGCCTCATCTCCGCCTTCCGCAGCAAGTTCCAGCTGGAGAACGAGGAGTTCTACCGCAAGTTCGCCGTGCCCATGCTCACCATGTACGCCAACCGCACCGGCCTGCCCTCCTCCGTCAGCGAGGCCTTCAGCGCGGGCCTCAAGGTGTCCTTCGCCAACTTCATCCAGTACCTGCTGGACCCGCGCACCGAGAAGCTGGCGCCCTTCAACGAGCACTGGAGGCAGGTGCACCGGCTCTGCCACCCCTGCCAGATCGACTACGACTTTGTGGGCAAGCTGGAGACGCTGGACCAGGACGCTGCCCAGCTGCTGCGGCTTCTCAAGGTGGACAAGCTCCTGCACTTCCCCCCGAGTTACCGGAACAGGACCGCCAGCAGCTGGGAGGAGGGCTGGTTCGCCCCCATCCCCCTGGCCTGGAGGCAGCAGCTGTACAAACTCTACGAGGCCGATTTCGTCCTGTTCGGCTACCCGAAGCCCGAAAACCTGCTCAGAGACTGAGGGCGGCGGGGACAGTCCCGAACGCCGGAACCAACCGGGCTCACGTCATCTGCCGTCCCACGGCCGTCTTCCTGAGGGAGGAGCGATGGGCTCCCGCGTGGATTTTTTCACGGCCCCGTTTCCCTGCCGGCCCGACACGGCAGGGTTCCCCAGCGCTCCCGTCAACGAGGAGGCTGGAGACCGTCCCCACACTCCAGTTTTTTAAATAACCTACGATTTTGCAATCTAGACGTACCGTTTACTCCACTGCCTATATTCGTTGAGTACTGTGTTAATATTGTTTTCTAAGATTAATATATTTGAGATATTTAATATGAAAAGTGCAGAAAGAAAGGATGGAGTAAATGTTACACCTGCTTCTTCCACCTGCTTTCGTGGTTATTCTGGCAGAGCGTGAAACTCGGGTAGAGGAAGGGGATTTTCGTGGTCATCTTCCACAAAAAGCAGGACCCTGCACTTGACATCAGGCCTCCCTCGTGTTTATAAAAGGGTAGCAGACAGATCTCCTCAAGCGAGAGCGCCCTTGCCGTGTGATATTTCTGGAAAGGGAAGGCAGTCAGGAAGGGTGTTCTGTTTGCGACCACACTTCCCGGCCGCAGTCACGGAGCAGGGTGGTCACTCCAGCTGTTCCTGTGAGTGTATAAATCCTGGCCGTAAGGATTTGCTGTGACTGGGGTGCTGTGAGGAGTCTGTCCCGAGAATCAATTCCTGATGTCAGCAAGGTGAGGCTTGGGCGACAGATGCGGTGACCTTCCCCCTCGCGAGCGTGACTGACCCTGGGATCCTCTCGCTCGGCGGCCCCGACTTGGGAAAGGTGTCCTGTTGGCTAGTCCGGGAAGGCTCCTGGTTCAGATTTATCTGCAGTTTTGGCCACGACCCTGTAGTTGGTGAGAAATTTGCGGTCACTCCGTGGTGTGTGGGGCTCACGTTTGACCTTGCGTCCTTGATGTGTAGCATTTGGTCCCCGGGAGCCGGCAGTGCACTCAGGAGGCCTGCCCCCAGCCCTCCTTGGTGCGCAGTGTCCTTGCTGTTCCGGGTTTCCAGATGGCTCCGGGGGCTCGTCTGAGCTCGTGGCCTCCGCGCGCTCACCTCCTAGACTCGGGGCTCTGCCGTGCGACAAGCCACCTGCTCCTCTTTTTATGAAACGGTCAGCAGCAGAGATGCTCAAACTTGGGAGTCTGGCTGTAGAGTAACTGAAGAGTCGTCAGGCACCACGGTGGGGATCTCCTGGGGCACCCGTTTGCTCAGTAGTCACCCGTGACACCGAGAGCGCTGGGCTTCAGGGTGGCTCTGCCTTCGGGGAGCCTTGTGGTCCTGTGGTAGAGACGAGAGTGGGGACCCCCATCCCAGGCCAGTGGGCTGAGTGCCTTCAGGACAAGGCATCTGGTCATGTGAAGGCGGGCTTCCTCAGGGAGGTGGTGGTTGAGCACGGCCTGAAGGGCGGGGCAGGCTAGGTGGCCGAGCAGTGACATCAGCAGAAGTGCAGGGCGTGTCCACAGACGGCAGGTACTAACTACCGTGACACATTTCTTGTGTCATTTCACGTCCTCTCGGAAGCCACCGCGCTCTTCTGTCCTTTTCTCTAGTGAGGATGCTGTGTAGCAGAGACGAGGCAGGGCCGGGATCTGGAGCCCATGTGCCTGACGCCCTCCCGCCCCCCCCCCGCCCAGGGATGTGGACGGGTCATGGGCATAGAGTCTGGCGGCCTTGACTGTCAGGCCCAGTTGAGATTTCACTTAGGCAGCAACGCGCCGTGAAGGTTTCTGGGTGGAGGGATTTGGATGCTTTGGGGTCAGGTGGTGTCGGGCCGAGAGGGGAGGGCACCGGGAGGCCGGTCAGCAGGCAGCGGGGGCCTCGCCCAGGGATGATGGGGTGACGGGGAGACAGGAGGCGCCCAGGTGACTCGAGGGAGGGTATTGGGAAGAGGCTCCTTCCGACGCCCCACGGGACGGGTGCCCCCCCCCCCCCGAGCCATCCTGCTGCTGATATTCCCACGTGTGATGGGGGGCAAGCGGGAAGGAATCAGGAGAGCTTATCGAGGACCTTTCTTCTGACCTGGCAGCTTCCCCCCGCCACACACCGGTTTTTTAATCGTGGTCAAAGACACATACAATTTATCATCTTAGCGGTTTTGTGTCCATTTCAGGGGCGGTAAGCGCGTTCCCATTGTTGTGCAGCCATCACTGCCGTCCATCTCCGAGACGTTTTCATCTTCCCAGAGTGGGACCCCCAGCCCCGGCCCCACCGCCGGCCCCCTGCGTCTGTGTGCGGGACAACTCCAGCGACCTCACAGAGGTGGGGTCACACGTACTTGTGCTTTCGTACCCGGCTCGCGTCACTCAGCATCACGTCCTCGACGTCCACGCGTGTGGTAGCAGGTGCCGGCGCGTCCCTCCTCGTTACGGCCCACGCCGTCCCACGGTGTGGATGTGCCACGTCGTATTTATCCGTCACCCATCCGTGGACACGTGAGTCGCTCCCGCCTCCGAGCTGCTGCGAATGACGTTGCCATGAACATGGGTGTGCAAATATCTGTTTGAGTCACTGTTTTCAGTTCTTCTGGGTAAATACCCAGAAGAGGGATTACTGAGTCACATCTGACCTGGCGGCTTTTTATAAACTGAGCCAGTGTGCAGACACCTGCAGGCTCCATCAGGACCGTTGTTTCGCAGATCATGTTTCCTGGTGTTGGAGGCAAGCTGGAGGATGCCCTGGGAAAACAAGCCAGCGTTTGGATGGTTTCAGATCTCCTTTACGTGTATGGAGTACGCTGTGGATTTCAGTCACGTGCTGTAATTTTGAATAATGGATATTCATCAAAACAAGCCACAGCGTTTAAATAACAACAGTTTGGGGCATCTGGGGGCTCAGTCGATCAAGTGTCCAACTCTTGACTTTGGCTCAGGTCATGATCTCGCAGTCCGCAGGTTCAAGCCCCACGTCCGGCTCTGTGCTGACAATGTGGCGCCTGCTTGGGATTCTTTCTCTCTCTCCCTCTGCCTTCCTCCTCTTGGGTCTGTCTGTCTCTCTCAAGATAAATAAACTTAAAAAATTTTTTTAAGTAAGTAACGTAACAGTTCTGAAATACCTCTTTAGCCACCATCATCATGGCGCTTGGCATCTGCCTCTCTCGGTAGTTTCTCACTGAGATGTGTTTATTTCGAGAATGTTCAGACAACATGTCACAACTCACTGACTGGTGGGCTCATTACGGGCAGGGTCACATCTCCATTTCCTTGTTTTTGGTTCTGCCAAGAATAATCACCCCGTAGGTCTGTTTCTGTGGGTAGCGGGGGCATGTTTGCAGGGACATCGAGGCCCGGGGACCATTGGAGCAGATTGCAGCGACATCCGTACACCCGTCCAGATTCCTGTGCGGCCCCTGGGGCCCAAGGAACGGTGGCAGAGAAGGTCCCCCTCGGCCGTCCACCTCTGCCTTCCAGAGGCTGCAGTAAGAGGGGGCCCCCCTCGTCCTTTCGGGGGTGACTCTTACTCTTTCTGTTTCCCTGGCCCACAGAATAGCATCCTGTGAAGAAATTTGGCTCCATATTTTTTGTGCCCCCAGAATTTTTACATTGGGGCGCCTGGGTGGCTCAGTCGGTTGAGCATCCAACTCTTGATTTTGGCTCAGATCGTGACCTCACAGCTCGTGGGGGGGAGCCCCGTGTTGGACTCTGCTCTGGGTGTGGAGCCTGCTTGGGATTCTCTTTCTCTGCCTCTCTCCCCTGCTCACACGCTCCTGCCCTCTCTCTCTAAAAGAAGAAAAATAAAAATAAAAAATTTTTATTGATACTGTTCAGATAGATAATTTAGCCAAACAATTCCATAAACCCGATTCAACTCTACTTACCTTTGACCTCTAACCGTTGCCAAAACATTTGCCTGCAGTCCTAATAACACCACAGTCTACGGTACAGGATCTTCTTGTGTGTTGGCACTGAGCGCCCAGCACGGCCACCAGGCCACTGTGCCTGTTGACCGTCGGGGAGAGGGATGTGGGACAGACTCAACGCTGAGGCACGTGTGTGTGTATTTATGACAGAGAGAGACACTGTCAGCCCTCGTTCCTCTAAAAATGGTACGTGTTGCCATGCTTTGACGCAGAGGACCCACCTATGGCTTTTAATGTACCATAGGGGGTCTTATATTGCTTATTTTGCTATTAGCCATGTATTTGAAGGGTTTTCTATTAGAAGAATTTTAGGGGCACCTGGGTAACTCAGTTGAGTGTCCAGCCCTTGGTCTCAGCTCACGTCTTGATCTCAGAGTTGAGTCCAGGCTCCACATTGGGCCCAACATTGGGCATGAAGCCTTCTTAAGAAAGAAGAATTTTAAGTTTGTTTTTTGGCAAGGGTCAGGATCTCGTTTCCTCTTCCTGGTGAGGCTGGTGTTCCTGTGCACCTGCACCCGTGGTTGGGTGAAGGTGGGGCTTTAACCTGGCTCGACCACTCGTGGGGAGCAGTTAGCAGAGCAGTCCCTGCGTCAGGGCAGACCCACCTCCCCGTGCAGGGTTGTCCCCGAGCCTGTCAGCAGGCGGCATGTGGCTGGGAAGGGCAGGGAGGTATTCCCACCCCTGAGCTGTGCCAGGAGCCTGAGTGGGGGAGGCTGGGTGTGTTGGGGACCCAACAAGGCAGAAGCGTTGAGAAGCACGGCCGTCCTACCTGCCTGCCCAGCGAAGCTCAGTTTCAAAGCCCGCACGGAGTCCCCCGGGGTTTCAGGACTGGCGTCCGTGGTTTAGTGCAGCCAAGTCCCTGCACTCAGGTGTGGACGGTGACGGCTCCTATTATGGTGCGTTCTGCCCAAGCATCTGTGCCTGGGGCAGGGCCCGCACACTGTGGGCACACGGTACCTGTCTGTGGAGTGAGTGAGCAAATGAAGGGGTGGTGCCACGGAGCCTCATTCTGAACCAGCCAGGGTGGCTGCCATCACCCTCTCCAGCTGTTCGTAAGGTGATCACGGCTTGTGGAGGTTCTGTGACTGGCCCTGAGTGGGCGCAACACCTCACTGTTTCTGACTTCTGGCACTTTCTAAGCCTTGAGTTGTCTGTGCGGCTTGCACTGTTCCTGGGGAAGTTAGCTGACACCCTGTTTTGAGAGGATCGGTGTGTCTTTATTCCCTCCCCGTGTTCTCTCCTCCCCCTGAAAGACGCTATGGCTCCCCCTTACCTCCTGCCAGAGGGGGCGGGACTACCGTACAGGTGCTCATCTCCCACAGCCACCTGCAGAGGAGGCCTGCAGTCACGGAATGGCCCGGCCGCCCTCTCCCTCCCCAGGCCCTCATCCCAAGAGGGCTGGAGACCCGGGTGGGGGATGCAGGCGGGCTGGGCTGGTCCTGGCGGATGGCCAGGAGCTCATGGACCCCCGTCATGTGGGTCTGAGCCCCATGGGTGGCCTCTACGTTCAGTAAGCCTACTGGGCCCCCTCCCAGCAGGCCCTTCAGAGCGGCCCCGGTCGCCACCTCGGCTGCCCTCGGGGGTCTTAGCTCTGGAGCAGCTGTGCGGGAGGCCCTATGTGTTACACGGAGCACTCGATGGCTTCCCGGTGCAGGACTCCGGGGGCCATACTGACGTCCCCAGAACCTTCTCCTTCAGCTTCTCGGGAGGGAAGCGCGGTTCCTGGTTGGACTTGCGCCTCAGCGTGTGCTCTCCCCGCTCGGTTGGGATTGCTGCTAGGAGTGAGGGGGGTGGAGGGGCAAGGTGTGATGGTCCCGGCGGGCGCCTTGGTCTGTTCTCCTTGGGGGCTCCGCCCTGAGAGAGCAGGTTCGCAGATACCATGCAGACCCGGGAGGGGGGGGTGTGCTCACCCAAGCACATTCTCCAGTGATAATTCCTGCTCGTTTCTTTATACGCCATACGTCCTTTCCTGCCCACCCGTAAAACTTGGACAGCATAGACGATGTAAACAGGTTCAGATGCGTGACTGCGGGGTAGACGCGTGTTGTTTTTTGCCGACGCGCATTCCTCCCGGCTAAAGAGCCCGCCTCCCGGCTTCCTGAGCCTGAGAGAGTCGAGCGGGGCCGTCCCCGCACCACACCTGAGCTCTGGCCCAGCAGCCACGTGCTCGATAGAGGCAGGCCTCACACCCCAACTGGACGCATGAGACCCAGGGCCTGCGGCTGGAAACCTTCGGGAGGGGGCTCGGCCAGGCTGGTGGGGCGGGAGTGGCTCCACCAGCAGAGCCCCACGGAGACAGAGGCCACGCCGTGGGGGCTAGACGTGCACAGCACGGTCCACCTGCCGTTGGTAGGTGCGGGGCCGACGCGCGTCCACTGGCTTACGCTCCTTTGAGCCGGATCTGTGTATTGAATGTCCAGGATGTGACTGCTATGCCACTTCATCACCAACAGGCATCAGAATGCAGGGTTAAAGGTGTTCCGTCAATGAAGAGAAGCCATGTGACCTCCGCGCACGTGGGTTATGGTTCGCTTTGGCGTGAGCAGTTCAGTTCAGATGACGGAACTTTATGTTTTCCTACTGTGCCCAGACCCAGTGACCAAAAGTCCCTTAGTGGGATACCAGTTCAGACCAGCAGAGAGGTTAATTAGGGACCGTGGGATCTTTCTCCTCTCGGGAATTACTTCTTCACGCGTCATGCAGAGGGCAGCGGGTGAGAAATGACACCCCGTTGGAACGCATCCCTGCACTCGCCCTCCACTGCTCTGGTGCGTGCCGAATGTCGTTCCTCAGGCCTGCCGGAGATGATTCAGGCTGGCCGTCCCGGGCACCGTCTGGACGGCATTTGCTCGTGGTGGTGGCACCGTCACGCTTGTGTGTCACGGGTCTGTTGGGTGCCTTTGTGGGTGATGAATGAACACAGCCGGTCTGACTGCCTTCTGCGCTTTGTGGATTTTCCTGCTGGAGCTTGGTGGAGGCTGCCGGGCCGGTGGGACTGTGAGTGTGTGCGGTATGCTTGCAGAGGCGGATCCGAAAGGGATAGCTTTTCCGGGGAGGGGGTGTTTTGAACTCGGAGTTAGAGCCTGGGCGTCCAAAATTTTCCTGGCACTTTGGGGCCCGAGGCACACTTAGGCTGGGTGCAGGTTTGAAGGGGCAACAGTGCCGAGCTTTGAAGAGAAGGAAGCTTCCTTGGGCAGCAGGGAGGGGAGGCCAGCCCGGACGGTTAGCAGAGGTGCCCACAGCAAGTCTGTAGACTGGTCCGTGAGTCGACCCAAAGTTGCCTTCTTTTTCCGTGTGGTCATACATCGTCACGTGAGCAGAAAGGTTTCTGTGCACGTGAAATGTGAGAGAAGAACGCGGCCAGGCAAGTAGATGTGATGGAATGAGCCGTTTGATAATGGTCTGGAAAGCCTGCATCTGGTTCTGGATTTGTCTAGGGCCGCGGAGCCAGCAGTATTCCTTGTGGTTTCGGTTCTGCAGCTGTGCAAAATCACCACCTGATGAGCGGTAATAAGTCTGTCCAAACACACTTTGAAATCGTCACACGAGCGATGGTTCTGGGTTGTCCAGGCGCCTTCCAAAACAGCGGGTTGGTTTGCAGAAACACAGCCGGCCTTTCCAGGCTCGGGGAACGTCCTGCTTATCATGTTTCAAAGAGCTTCGGGGTGTGAGTGCGCTGACCGGTCAGCAGAGAGGGCCCGGCTGTGCTCATCCCGCCCTGGAGGGCCCTGGAGAGAACTGTGCACAGCCCCGGTGGGTGAAGGTCATCGGACCGGTGCCCAGACCTCCCCGAGGATGGGGCGGGGGGTGGGGGGTGGGGCCCAGGGCACTCCGTCAGGGCCACGGGCCAGGGGGCTTTCGGCCTCAGGTTTTCCACCCTGGACTGGAGTCCATTTCTTATGCAAACTTGGAGTAGGAACCTTTAAAGTGCTCTTTTCAGCTAGTAAAGCTGTTTGTCCTTAGATGACTGGCCATCCTCTTTAGGAGAATGGGTTTCTCACAATTAAAAAAAAAAAAAAAAAAACGCCCCGACCTCATAAATACGTTTTCTTGGATGAATTGGGGGGTGGAGATGGTGGTGATAATTTTATTCTTTTTTAAAATGGTGGCAAAACATCCATGACGTGAAATTCACATCCTAACCGTTTCCAGGTCCATGAGTCGGTGGGGTGCCTGTGCAGCCACGTCCACCCTCTGTCCCCAGATGCCTCGGCCCCCGTGCTGTTCAGGGTCACCTGTGCCTGTCCTGTGTGTCCGGCTTCTTGCCCTGAGCATCACATCCTCAAGGTTCCTCCATGCTGGAGCAGGTGCCAGAATTCCCCTCCTTTGTGAGGCCGAGTGACGTTCCGGCGTACAGAAGCGTCTCTGTTGTTGATCGGCCCCTCCTTCAGTGGGCAACGGCTGCTCTCGCCTGTTGGCTGTGTGAATAGCGCCGTGTGAGCACAGGGTGCAGACGTGCGAGCGCAGACCCGGGAGTAGGATTTCTGGATCACGTGGTAACTCTGTATTTAATTTTTTGCACGACTGAGTTTCAATTCTTTTTCCTGCCAGAAACGCTTTCAGAGGATGACGGGTGGGAGTAGCACATGGCAGGTTTTCCCCGGCGTGTTTGCGTCCTTAAACCTCCGCGCAGTTACGGTCACGGAGGCAGAGCTGGCGTTGGCTGTGATGTGGCGGCCCCCACGCCCACGGCCCCGGGTGCGCAGTGGGTGGTGAGTGAGACATGGGCCTCCCGTCCCAGACCAGGGGCCACACACAGACGTCCTCGCTCCCCCGTCACACCCATGGAGCGTGTGGCCCGTGGAGGAGCGCCTCCCCGCTCCCGGCTGGGGAGAAGCCACTTCTGACCTGCGGTTTGGGGGACCTGTCCTGGGTGACACCGCCATCAGGCTGGGAGCACCCGGCACCTCGGCCGTCTCCCGGCAAAACGGGGTGGTCGCTGTCCTCTGAGAAAGCTTCACCAGATGAAAACCATAAGCAGAGCTGTGTAACTCAGGACCCTTGACCCGGCCCCCTCCCCACCCCAAGCCCAGGGCTTCCGTGCGTCCCTCGCTGCTCCTCACGCTGCTGTCTGGCTGCCTCTGCGCCAGGAGCCAGGGTGGTTCCCGCAGGGAGCTCTACCGGAGCGTGTATACAGTGGTGCTTAATGGGGCCTGTCGGAGTCCTGAGGGCAGGAAAGATGAGAAGTCAAGACCCAGACCCCCCAGACCTGGATGTGGGGGGCAGGGTTTCAAAGAACTCTCTCTGTACCCCACTCGTCCACCCATGTCCTAGGGTCACGAGTCCTGTCACTGTGTGCCGTGCCCACTCAGACGCAGGATCCTGACGCGGGCTCTCGGGTGGGTTTTCCTGCCCCTGCCCCCGCCCCCCCCTCCACAGGACAGCAGTGTCCAGTGGAGGGAAGAGTGGAGAGGGAGATGGGCCCAGGGCTTGAGAGAGAGCAGTGGGATCCAAGACTCCTCCCAAGACGCGGATGCCACCGGTACCCTGTGGCGCGTGTCCCTTGGAGCAAGCGCTTCTGTGCACCCTGTTCAAACACCCTGGCTCCTTCCTGGGACAGTTCCAGCGGAAACTGGGCCTTTGACGAAACGGCTTCCATTTTGAAGCCGTTGACAAAGCTTGGGGGCTGGAAAACCATCCAGATGAGACGGTTTTACCATTTCGGTTACTTTCCTAATCGAGTGTCTTGTTTCCAGAGGTTTCCACAGGAGGTTGGGTTTCAAAACTTTGGGGCACAGATTTGCAAAATGGATTTGAGAGCATCGGGTTTCAAAGTAGCTTGGCTTGGAAAGTGGTCCCGGCTTCTAAAAGGTTTGGTTGAAAAGTGTTCTGGTTCTAAAATGTTCCAAAAATGCGTCCCAGAGCACAGAGCGCCCGCAGTGTTTTGGGAAGGGGCTGGGCCAGAGCGCTGGGTGAAGAGGGGCCCAGCAGGCAGGGCCATCCCGCCTTGGGGGGTCTGTGTGCTCTGCCCTCTGACAGGAAGTGGTGGCCCGGCAAGCCCGGCTCGTGTCTGTGGCCTCCAAAACCCGTTGCTGCCATTTCTCCTCCAGCCGGCCCCGCGGGACATTGTGCTGGTGGGTCCTCGGCTCTTTGTGAGGGCCCCCACCGCAGTCTGCACGCCTGGCTCCCGGGTTCCTGTCCACGGGCGTCCCGACTCAGAAGACACCTCTGACTTGAGACTGAATATTCCTTTCAAGAAAGGAGGATCCGTCTGAGAAAAGGCTTATCAGTGGAAACTCAGAACTTTGAGGAAGGTTCTTGTAAAGTCACGGGCTGAGCCGGATTATCATCCCGTTTTCCGGATGGGGAAGTTGAGACCCAGAGAGGCTGTGATAACCTGCTCAGATCCCACCATTACTCAAGGATCTACGTGTTCTGACCCTAAACTCCTGCTTTTTCCCAAAGCTTTCAAAGCCTCCCTTAGGAGCCCTGCCTGCCATCAAGGCATTTGACCCAGGGCCCTCCTACTGCCTGTCTACGTCTGCCTGTGTCAGCCCAGGCGTCTGGGGTGACAGGCCCAGCCTTCTGAGCCAACCTAGGCCCAGACCGTGGCTGGAAGGAAGGGACTGGCGTGGCCTCGGTGCCTTTGCCGTCACACTATTGACGGTGGAAAGTGGGGAGTCGGTAGGAAAGGCCCATAGCTGACAGACAGCCCCGTGTCCTGGGGCGGAGCGGTGTGGGCGACCCCGAGTGTTGGCAGAGAGGCCCAGAACAGAGAGGAGGAGAGAGGAAAAATCCAGCACTTTGGAAAAACATCGCTAGCCGAGGGCGCGGCTGGGACATTAGCACCGTCACACCCAGGGAGCGGCCCCACCCTGGGCACAGTGCCTGTCCAGAGAGCCAAGAAAGTCTTGCCTCAAATGTGTCAATTAATTTTGGGGCCACATCCTGTCCAGCAGATCTCGCACCACTTGGGTGGCAGCCAGAGAGAGCTGGGCACGTCTGTGATCAGGGCTGCTGGGTCCTTATCTGCTAAGGTTGGCTGAGGCCTCCTGCTCTAACTGTGGCCATGAGCTCCTTCCAGAAGCCAGTGCTGATGCCCCTCCAGGGACGGATCTCACGGACATAATCCAAAGGAATCCATCCTGGGAGCACCTGGGTGGCTCAGTCTGTTAAGCGTCCGACTCCTGCTTTCAGTTTAGGTTGTGATGTCAGTTTGTGAGTTCGAGCCCTGCATCAGGCTTCGCTCTGAAGATACCGAGCCTGCTTGGGATTCTCTCTCCCCCTCACTCTCTGCCCCTCCCTGTCACACGTGTGTGCTTTTCCTCTCCCTCTCAAATAAACTTAAAAAAAAAAAAAAAAGGAATCCATCGTAGTACAGAGATAACTGTGGAGCCTCAGCCAGTGGGCGGTAAATGCCCAGCTGCGTCCCCCCGCGTCCCTGTGTCTTCCTGGGAAGTGGGAGCCCCAGGCCCGTAGCCGAAGAGGAACTAGACAGCCCTGGCTTTCCATCCTCCCCAAGCTGGAACTGCTTCCTGCCTGGCTGCTGGCTCACAGGCATGCTTGTTACCTGGCCTGGAGACGGGCCCAGGTGCCAGACGGAGCTACGACAGCAGCTTTGAGTGAGTCTGGTAAGAGGGCCCAGAACCGCGGGCCTGCTGAGTTCCTCCAAGGTTCCGGCCTTGGTTTCTACGCTGAGGGGTCAAGATTGTCCCCACGGAGCCTCCTGGCACTGGCCTGACATGCTGAGGTTTTGGGGCTCGGTGCTGGGGCCCGCCTCCCCGGGGGCCAGGCCGCTCCTAGGGCCTGGCCAAGGGGCTCTCTCCCTTTGCCATCTGTTGGCCCCTTGGCACACTGGATGAGCTGGAAGGACCCAAACGCCATCTGGGGTAGCAGCTGGGCAGCGGGGAGGTGGGTGGGCATAGAGGTTGGTGCCACGTCTTCTCATGGGACCGGATGTGGGCTCTTGTGGGCAGGGCTGCCTCTGTGGGTCACCTCCTTCAGGCCGGTGTTGACCTCACCCGGCCAGCTTCCCTCTTTTCTGTTGCCTGCCCAGCTCCTGGAGGCATTTGGGTTGGCTGCCTTGAAGGCCCGGGACCCCCACTTTGGAGGGATGGAAACCAAGGTGCAGACGGGGATGGACTTGCCAAGGTCACAGGGAGAGCCGGTGCAGAACCCTCGAGCCAGCCGCCTGCCCGGGCTCCCTCTACTCGCTCCTGCCCTCGAGGCACAGTGACCGCACTGCCCTGTGGTGGCCCCCGTGGCTCCTCCTCAGTGTGCAGTGTCCTCTGGTGAGAGCCCATGAGGGCTCCAGGGGACCAGAGGCAGAGGAAGGAGAACAGCAGGAGGCCTCCTGACTGTAGGTCCCAGCCCTTCACCCCACTGCACGGCTCCCACCATACCAGACCCCCTTGCACCCGCTCCCTCCTGTGTGCAAGGCCATCCGTGGCCTGGCGTCGGATCTGGCGGTGGCCAGGCTCACGCACCACCTCCCCGGGGCAAGGCTAGCGGCCTCCTCATGGTCTCCCCTCGCCTCTTCTAACCCTTCCTTCCCCTGATGACACCTGCAGGCTGTGACACTGGCTTTCTCTGAAGCCCCCTCTGCCTTGCGTCTCCCCACCTGCATTCTCTGTCCCCAGGTGGACCCTCTCTGCTCCCACGCAGAACCACAGAGGGTCCGCATAGAGCACAGATTTGCAGGACTTCCCTGAGAAGTACCCCCAGCAGCCATCTTTGCAGAGAATGAGCACATCTAACATCTGCGCAGGTGGAGGAAACGTTTGGGTTGGAGGAGATCGCGGCGTCACCACGGAACCCGCGGCAGCCTCACTTTGCACACCGGCCACAGCAGGGCACTACCCCACTGCCCCTGCCTGGCTGGATAATCGGCCATTTACAGTCTCTAATACTGAGCCAGATCCGTCTCCCTTGAACTTGGAAGCTGCACAGAACAGACCCGCGGTCTCTTCCACCTTGGATGTGTTTAGATCTCAGAAGACCGCCGCTGTGTCTTGTCTCCCCCAGTTTTCCCCAAGAAAAACTCGTATGAAGCTGGCAAGAGGGGAAGCCAGAGCCTGGCCGCCAGCCTGTCGCTGCTCTGGGGAGTTCGGCAGCCCCACCCCCTAGCCTCTGCCCCCACTTCCTGAAGAATGTTCCAGACGGGCAAACAAGAGCTGGCCTTTCTGTGGGGGGTCTGAGCCCACCTGAGTCTCTCCACTGTGAGGATGCCGCTCGGCTCGCAGACTGGTCCTGTTTTGAATGGAGATGTGTTCGGTCTTGTGCAGACACCTGGTGTCTTATGTAAGAATTTGCCACTGGAAGCAGTTTTCCTAGCCTTTCCTGAGCCCTGCGCACCAGGAGGGGGTGAGGACGGCAGCTGGGCACGCAGCCTGGCCACGAAATTCAGCAGTGTGCATGTGTGTGTCCGTGCACATGACTGTGTGTGTACGTGCTCGTGTGCATGGTGGGTGTCTTTGCACGTGTGTGTGGGTGTGCATGCATGCACGGGTGTGCACGTGTGAACGTGAGTGTGCGCACGTGTGCAGATGGGTATGCGCATGAGCATGCCTGTGTGTGTGCATAGTGCACGTGTCTGCCTGTGTGCGCGCGGGCGTGCATATGTGGACATGAGTGTGCGTGAACGTGTTGGTGTGTGGAGGTGTGTGCATGGCTGTGTGGCCATGTGCCTTCATAATGCGTGGATGTGTGTGTGAATGTGCCCACGTACATCTGTGTGTGGCCTCCGGCCAGACGGACGGAGGAGCAGCCAGACACCAGCCAAAAGTGCAGGAAAGTGCCATCCCAGGTGGCAGCTGGTGCTTACGCGGCTCGTGATCGGCTTGTGATCTGGGAGGCAGAGGGAGAGCAAGCCGATCCTGTCCTCAGGCACGCAGATAGGCTCGGAGCAGTCTGTGTGCTGACGTGAGCGTTCAGCGTCAGAGACGCTGTCAACAGAGCGGAAAGGCACCCACGGAGCGGGAGAGAATGTTTGTAGCTTGTGTATCTGATAAGGGATGAGCGTGCAGAACACACAGAGAACTGAAAGCCAACAAAACCCATTCACAAGTGGGCAAAGGATCTGAACGGACTTGTCTCCGAAGAAGACGGCGACGGCCGATAAGCACCAGAAAGGCTGCTCAGTGTCACTGACTCGTCCAGGAAACGCAAACCAAGACCACAGAGATCGCCTCACATCGGGAGGACGGCTGGTGTCAAAGTGGCAGGTGGTGGCCCATGAGGCCCTTGTGCGCCACGGACGGGAATGTAAGGGTGGACCCCGGGGGGGTCCGAAGGTGCTGAGCCCAGTGGCCCGGCCTCCTGGGCTCGGGGAGGTGGGCGTCCTATGAGGCTTAGCTCCTCAGCCTTGCTTGGGGAGGATGTTCACCTCTGGCTTCCCCTGTGCCCCCTTCTGAAGTGTCTGGGAGGGGCCCGGCTGGTGGCAACCCCGCGGGGGTACCTGGAGGAGGGCCTTGTCCGTGCAGGCCTGTCTCCGGTAGTTTGAAGTGTCTCGACGAGAGGGGGTCCCAGGGCCGCCCGCCTGTCACGTTGTCCCGGACGGGGGTGTCGTCACCAGGCTGGACGTGCTCACGTCTGGCGGGGACGTTGCTGTGTGTGACGATGGCCAGGCGTCACTCACAGGGCTTGAGCCAAGCCAGCGGGTACGGACCTCCAGCTCCCGGAGGCCGAGTGGCCTTGAGGTGTGTGCAGCCCTCCCTGCTAATAAGGACAGGATTGTCCGCCCTTTGTCAGGCTTTACCAGCTGAATCTTCCCACGACACTTTGAGCCACGTGGTAACTTACAATTGGGGGGGAACTGCCTTAAAAAGCAAAACGCAAGAGGTGAAATTAATTTTGATAATATATTTGAACAGTATTATCATTTCAACTTGTGAGTCATCTAAAAACTGTAAGATATTTTATATTCTAGGTGGTATGGGTGTTTTTGTACCGAGTCCTCGGAGGCCGGTGTGTACTTTACATTTTGTGGTACATCCCAGTCAGGACTGGCACGTTTCAGTGGTGGCCGTAATGGACTGCATGGCTCTGGGGAGAGCTTTCCAGAACGATTCCAGTTTTATGCATGAGGAAGCTGAAGCCCTGGGTCACATATTGAGGCCCCCGTCCAGCGCCTGCTCCAGGATCTTGTCCCTTGCCAGGCCGGGACCTTCCCAGGGACATTGTCTTGGCCCCTGTGATTTCCCTGGCAGTGACCCCCAGTGCTTCCACGGGGCTGACGCACCCCCGCTCACGCCAGCCAGGGGGGATCCTGCAGCCTTGTGCACGAGGGAACATGCGGAGCAGGGACCCTCTGGGAAGGGGGCCAGCACCCTCACCCGGGCTGCCAGGGTCCCTGGAGGGGCTACATGGAGTGGGGCTCGCCGGATCCCGGCGGCTCCCACCAGGGGGCAGTCTCGGGTCAGAAATGCGGCCTGTCTGGGGCTCTGATGGGGTCTCCAGGGGCTCTCCCACAGGCACACCTGTGCCGGCTCCGTGGTCAAGTGCGTGGGCAGTCACACGGCCTGGTGAATCTTGCCTGAGTGACGGGCCCAGGGCCTTAGGACTGCCGGGGAAGGGCAGACGCCAAAGCCCTCCGGGCAAAGAGCCTCTGTTAGGAGCAAGTGCCCGGAAGTTGGACCACCCACACGGAGGGCGGGGAGCTGGTCGCCCCGGCCTGGAACTTCCCCATATCCCCCATCTTGACGGTGGATACCCCCAAGCCCCTTACCCAGAGCATAAAGCTGGCAGGAGCTGGCCTTCCCCGGGGCCAACCCAGCCAGTGAGGAGTGTCCCCCCAGTGGGGCAAGGCGGGGTCCTGGAGCTCCACTGTCACTTGTCATCTCTGAGGAAGGGCACTCTCTGCCCTGGGCTCCTCGTGGGGGTTCCAGGAGACGTGCGGCTTGGCCTCCCCAGGCCCTGAAGCCCCGCAGACATGCCCCTGGGACCACCAGGCCCGAGCCTGTCTTTGGGCCTTCTCTGTTCCGGAGGTGGCCCCAGGACACCCTTGGACGCATGCGGATACGGCCGTGGGCCGCCCGAGTGCGGCAGAACCCGGCCGCCGCCCAGCCTGGGCGGAGGGCTCGTGTCCATCCTCTGGCACACACTTGAATACGTGGTGGGGGGGGCCCAGGGGCAGACGCTGGCCACCTTCCCACGGGTTGCTGACCCTCAGATCCCATTCTCTTGCCCTGACCCTTTTGGGGGAGCCCTTTGATAAGGCAGAAGATCCTGCTGCATTTCGGAGCCACATGTTAGTGTGCATCCATCCGTTCCATTCAAGCAGTGTCTTGTCTCTGGAATGTTCTGTCCCTCTCCTGAGACTTCCACCTACTGGCTCCCAGCCTGCAGGCTTTGTTCTCTCCAGGCCTCGCCTCCTACACATAAGGCCCCTCCTCCAGGCAGCCTTCCCTGACCACGGATAAACTCTTGCTACATTGGAAGTTGGAGCAGTGGCTGTCCCCACCCCACCTGAATTTATATTCTGATCACCTCTTCCCTGGGCCATTCGCCGTGTTGTTGTCATTACTTTCTAAGTGAGGAATCATCTACATACAGTTAAGTGCAGAAATTTACACAGCACGAGTCCGCCGTGAGACCACCACACGGCCTCTGGGAGATGTGGGGGGTCTCCCCGGGGTCTCCTGCCTCCCTTCCCTCCCTGTGTGCACGTGCCTCCGCGTGCCTCTTCCTGTAGCTGGGCTCGGAGCACACTTTCCACAACCTCGCCTACAGAGCCCCTGAAATCCTCAGCCTGGTTCCGAAGGGCTGCCCAGATGATGCCCACACCACAGTTTTCCCCTCTACACACTGTCCTCACCAGGCACCTCGCCTCCCGCCTCCACCCCCTTACTCCAGTTCAGCCCCCAGAACCCGGGCCGGCCCTTCCCTCGTGTGGCCAGCCCCAGCCCACCTCCTGAGACATTCCCGTTTGTGTCCTCGGGCCTGGCCTGGAGTGAGTGCTCCACGAACACCTGTTGGAAGAACAGATAGGGGGTTTTGCCTGGATCCATCACGGTTATGTACAATCCAAACTGACTTTGGCAAAGTTTAATTTAAAAAAGAAAGAATTTTGAGGTCTGGGGTACAGATGGCCTTTGAACACACACACAAACCTGCTTCACTCGTGCTGCACTCTCACGTAAGTGAGGGTAAGTAAGATAGTTTTACGGGCATAAATCTGCAGATGTAAGGAGGGCAGGAGAGGGCGTGACGGCAAAGCAAACGTTCGAAACCGGAGCAGAGGAGACAAATGGTAAATGACACGCCGTCCCGAGAAAAGCAAACCCTGAATGTCCGTGGGAAAGCCGAGACCAGCCCGACTTGTCCCCCGGATCCTCAGAGGGCCTGACAGGAGGTGTCACCGAGGCGTGCAGCGGCAGGGTGACACAGTCCCCAGAGCCCCTCCCCAGCCCAGCCCCAAGAGGGAAGGAACAGTGCTGTGTGCTCCTGGGCTCCCCACGCCCCACTGACAGCAGGGGTCCTGTACGGATGGCAGACGGGAACGGGCTTCCACACCAATCACAAAACGAGCATCTTCTCCGGGAACGGGCAGCAGGAGAAGAGACACCCAGCAAAGACCCTGACACCAGAGCTCCCTGGCCACCTGGTCCCTCCAGCCGGCCAGCCCTGTCCAGAGCCCAGAGCGTCCTGCAGCCTGCTAGCCCCTCAGTGGCTTCCTCCGTGCCCTTCTGGTCACTCACTCCAGGGGAAGCCAGTGCATGTGAGGACACTCAGGTGGCCCTAAGGAGGGTCACAGGTCGAGGACCCGAGATCCTTACCAGTGGCCGGTGGGAAGCAGATCGTTCCACCCCAGTTGGGCCTTCAGATGACAGCATTGCTGGCTAACACTTGCCGTTTGTGAGGGCAACCTCATGAGAAACCCCAAGCCAGAGCCACCATGCGGCAACACTCTAGAATCCCAACCCATGGAAACTAAGTGTTTTGACCTTTTATTTTGAAATCATTACAGATTTCACAGGAAGCTGCAAAGATAGAACAGAGAGGTCCTATGTTTTCCCCATTGGCTACATCTCGTGTAATCCTAGTATCGGGTCGAAACCAGGAGGTCGTTGACATTAGCACAACACGCGTGTCTCGTTCGTGTCCTGTGATCACGTGTGTAAATGTAGAGCCACCACTGCGACCAAGACCCAGGACGCCCCATCCCCGTGCTGCCCCTTTGTCGTACAGCCGCCCCCAGGCCCAGCGCCCCTCACCCTGCAGACCACGAGTCTGGCTTCTCTCTCTGTAATGTTGTCTTTTCAAGAATGTCACCTAAGTGGGGTCATACGGGACGTCACCTTTTGAAGCCAGCGATCCTCACGCAGCATGTGCCATGATGCCAGGGAAAGGTTCATCGTTTTTATCCCCGAGCCATCATCCACGGGATGCCCTGCCACGGATGTGCCGCTGATAGTCCGCTAGCTTCATAGTGGGCACAGTGGCCAGTGATGTTTGCTTGCTGTCCACACGTCCTCTTCAGTGAAACACATTTGCATAGGTTTTGTCCATTTTTGAATTGGATTTTTATTCATTTGGGGAGCTTTGTGCGTTCTTACGTGTTCTAGATAGCCCTTCATCAGATATGTGGTTTGCAAATGTTTGCTTCCAGTCTTAGCTTGTGTTTCCATCCTTCAGGAGGGTCCTCTGCATGGCAGTAGTATTTGATTTTGATGAGGTTCAGTGCCTTGATTTTTTTTCTTGTATAGATGGTCATTTGGGTGTCAGTTCTAAGCCCTAGATTTCGAAGATTTTCTCCACTATTATCTTCTAAACGTCTTATATTTTATATTTAATGTATGACCCATTTTGAGTTGGTTTTCTAAACCAGGGGTGGTGTGTAGGTGGAAGTTACTTTTTTGCCTGTGGATATTCATTGGCTCTGGGATTGTTCATTGAGAAGGCAATCTGTCCTCCATCGAACTGCTCCCGCACTTTTGTCAAAAGTCAGCCAGCCGTACCTACGTGGGGCTTGTCATGGGTTCTCTGTCCCGACCCATCAGTCTCTGCACGTGCCTCCTCCCAATACCCTCTGGTACTGGGATTTTTATAGGCATTGCATTAAATCTGTATATCAGATTGGAGAGGAGTGATACCTTCCCTGTGTTGAGCCTTCTAATCCATGAGCATGGTATGTCTTTCCATTTATTTGGTTTCTTTCGTCAGAGTTTGTGGTTTTCAGCATAGAAATCTGTACACATTTTGTTAGATTCACATCTATGCATTTCAGGTTTCTGTTTTTAAATGATTGTACATGGTATTGTATTTTTAACACAACAAAATGATACCACAAGCACAGATACATTAGTACCGCAAAAATAATCAACGTTTTTTAAAAATGACTTTGTTGAGATGCAGTCAGCACAACATAACATCTGTCGTGCGTGATTTCTAGTGAATTTACAGGATTGTGCAACCGCTACCACGATTGGGTTTCAGAACATTTCTATCACACCAAAAGCTTGTGACAGGCAGCCCCTGCTTCCACCTGAGTCCCTGGTGTGCGTGTCCATAAGTCTGCCTTTTCTGAACACTCACGTACATGGAATCCCACAGTACCCAGTCCTCCGTGGCCGGCTTCACCTAGCATCGTGTCCTTGGGGCTCATCCTTGTCGCAGGTGTCAGGACCTCATTCTTTTCTTGTAGAATAGTATTCCATGGTGTGGATGGACCACATCTGGCGATTCCATTCCCCAGGTGACCGGCACCTGGATTGTTTCCATTTGGGGGCTCTTATGTAGATCCTGCAATGAACATTCATATACTCGGTGTGTGGACCTATGTTTTCATTTCCCTCGGGCAGATTCCTGAGGGTGGAAATGCTGGGTCGTATGGTAAGTTCACGTTTAACTTTCTAAAGAAGCCGCCGCCGGGCTGCTTTCACAGAGCGAGTGTACAACGCAGGAGGCTTCCAACCGCCCCACATCCGTCCCTGCACCTCATTACTGTCTTTCTCGATTAGCCCTTCCAGTAGGTGTGTCCTGGCAGCTCATCAAGGTTCTCATTTGCATTTCCCTAATGACTGATGATGCTGAGCATCATGATGATGCCGATAAGTAGGCTTATCAGTTCATATGTCTTCTCTGATGACCTGTCTGTTCAGGTCTTCTGCCCATTTTTACATCGGATTATCTTCTTACTGACTCCTGTTTGTTTTATCCATATGTGTATATGGATGCGAGTCTTTTATCAGATACGCACTCTGAATGTATTGTTCCTCAGTTTATACTTATCTTTTCATTTTCTTAATGGTGTCACAAGAGAAATGTAAAATAAAATTAATATGTATTTATTTTTGAGGGAGAGATAGGGCAAGCAGGGGAGGGGCGGAGAGGGGACAGAGGATCCGAGGCAGGCTCCGCACTGACAGCAGAGCGCCCGATGTGGGGCTCGAACCCACCAACCGCAATGTGATCATGACCTGAGCCGAAGTCAGACGCTTAACCAGGTGGGACACCCGGGTGCTCCAAAGAGAAATTTTTTATTTTTGATGAAGTGCAGCTTATCGATTTTTCTTTTATGGATTGTGCTTTCTTGGTGTAATGTCTAACCCAAGATCATGGAGGTTTCTTCTGTTTTCTTACAGATGTTTTAGCTGTTACGGGGAGCATTTTGATTGATTGGTTGTGCGCGGCATAAAGTTTATCATTTGTTTTTTTCAGTACCTGATGGCTCTAGCGCCATTTGTTAAAAAGACTGTCCTTCCTCCGTTGAATTGTCTTGGTACTTTTGTTGAAAATCAACTGACCATAAGGGTGCCTGGAAGGCTCAGTTGGTTGAGCATCCAACCTCGGCTCAGGTCATGACCTCACAGTCTGTGGGTTCGAGCCCCACACTGGGCTCCGTGCTGACAGCTCACGAGCCTGGATCCTGCTTCAGATTCTGTGTCCCCCCCCCACCACCACCTGCCACCTGCCCCTCTCCTGCTCACTCTCTGCCTTGCTCTGTCTCTCAAAAAATGAATGTGAAAAAAAATGTTTTAATAAATTTAAAAAATTAATAATAAATAAATAAGTAAAAGAAAATCAACTGACCGTAAATACAAGGGCTAATTTCTGGATTCTCAGATCTGCTCCCCGAATCTATACGCCTGTCCTGTCTTGATTCCTGTGGTTTTATTGTAAGTTTGGAGGTTGGGTAGTGTTGATCCTCCAGCTTTGCTCCTCTCTTTCAAAGTTGTTTTGACTGTTCTAGGTCCTTTGAATTTCCATATAAATTTTGGGACCAGCTTGTCAATTCCTACCACCTCCCCACCCAAAAAAAAAAAATCTCTTTGAGAAAGATTGCATTGGATCTATAGATGACTTTCGGGGAGACTTGAACATGGAATGTCTCTCCATCCACTTAAATACTATTTTTAAATTCGTGTTAGTGATGTTTATTCTTTTCAGTATACAAGACTTGCCCTTCTTTTGTCACATTTATTCTTTTTTTTAAATTATTAATATAAAAGATGTACCTCAAAAATGGCCAGAGGGAAGAGATGTGCCGGGCAAGCTATGGGGAACAGGTGCAGAGCCGTCCTGGAGTGCACCACTCTCCCCAAATCCCCGGGTGTTCACCACCCCTAGAAGCTCTCTGAACACCATCCTTTGGATTTTTATGAAGGCTTCACCTCGCAGGTAAGGCTTGCTACCTGTCACATTTATTCTTAAGCATTGTGTTATTCTTTGTGCTATTGTGGATGGAATTATTAATTGCATTTTCACAATGATCATTGCTTGTACATAGAACTATAATTGAGATGCCTGGGTGACTCAGTTGGTTAAGCGCCTGACTCTTGATTTTAGCTCAAGTCATGATCTCACAGTTCGTGGGATCAAGCCCCGCATTGGGCTCTGTGGAGCCTACTGGGGATCCTCTCTCTCCTCTCTCTGCCCCTCCCTGGCATGCACACACGTGCTCTTGCGTGTGCACGCTCTCTCTCTGAGATAAACAAGTAAACATTAAAGAGAGAACTATAATTGATTTCTTTTGTTTTTGAAGATCAAAAACATACCCTGCTGCCTTGCTAACCTGGTTTTTCAGTTCTGGTAGCTCTTTGGGGGATTCCTGAGGATTTTCTACACAAAGGACCATGTCAGCTGTGAATGAAGGTAGTTTTTCTTCTTCCTTTGCAGTCTGGATTTCTTTAGTTTCTTTCGTTTTAGTTTGTTTTATTTTTTCCTTATTCCACTGGCCAGAGTCTTCAGCATAATGTTGAATAACAAGGATAACAGATATCCTTGGTTTGTTAGAGGGGGAAGAATTCAGCCTGTCATCCTTAAGTACAGTTATTAGCTGTAACTTTTCATCGATGCCTGTATCTGTTTGAGGAAATTCCTGTCTATCTCTGGTCTGTCACGAGTTTTTGTTACGGCCGAGTGTCAGTGTTTGTCAGATGCTTTTCCTGCATTTGTTGACACGATCATGTGGGTTTTGTCCTTTATTCTGTTCATGCAGGTTAACTGGGTTTTCAACGTTAAGCCAACTTTGCATTCCCGGAATAAGTCCTGCTTGGTCATGCTGTGGGGTCCTTTTTACATGTTGCTGCATTCGGTTTGAACATTGTGTTGAGGATTCTTACATCTGTGTTCGTTCCTGAAGACGTCTGCAGTTTTCTTTGGCTGGCTTTACAATGTTGCCCTTGTCCTTTATCTTGTGGTGAATCGGGCATTATTTCTTCTTGAAGCATTTGCTAGAATTTACCAGTAATGCCGTCGGGGCTGGACTGGCACTAGCGGGAAGGTGTGGGCGAAGCCACCCCAGCTCTCTTACGGCTGCTGTTTGCATATCCGTGTACCTTCATCCGTTTGTGTCTTTGAATCCAAGACTTAGATAGCATACAACTGGAGCTTAACTTTTTAAAGCATTCAACAGTAGAGTCGGAAAACCTCTGCCTTTTGATTGGGATGTTTAGGCCCCAGTTTACATGTCGCGTAATTATTGACATAATCAGCGTCTGTCAACCTAATTCTGTGGCCCTCCAGTACCGACCGAGGGTCCTACAATTCGTTTCGGTTCTGACCCTGTGGGGTCATCGCAGACCCCACAGGTGGGGGGCTGGGTCCCGTAAGCTGACATCAGCTGTGGGCCTGGGGTCCCCAGGCTGCGCACACACGGGTCTGACTTGGCTGCACGTTCGTCTTTCCCACGACCTCCCTCAGGTCAGTAATTCACTAGAATGACCCACAGAACACCAGAAAGCACCGCACTCAGGATTGCAGTCACATGACGAAAAATGCAACTCCAGAACAGCCAAATGGAGGAGACAGCATGGGCCAAGGTGTGGGGGACGTGGGGCGTCAAGGTTCCACACGCTCTCTGGACGCACCACCCTCCCAACATACACGTTTCCACCTGGAATCTCCCCAGACCCTCTCTGTTTAGGGAGTCTAGATGGGGTCTCACTACTGGGGCATGGCTGATTAGATCATTGGCCATTAACGATTGGACTTGGTCTTGAGCCCCTCTCCCTTTCCTGGGGGGAGGGAGGAGTGAAAGTTCCAACCCTCTGCCCCGAGGTTGGTGCCTCCGGGGACCACCCCGCCATCCAGAGCCCTTCCCCCACCCCATCAGCATAAACCCAGGTGTGGGCTGCAGGGGCTTATGAGGAGTAACAGAAGGTAACACTCAGGAAATCCTACAGGTTTTAGGAGCTCCGTGCCAGGAACAAAGACCAAAGACATACACCTGATTATTCCACACTTAGGCTCACATCTTTCATTTTGCTGTTTACTTTCTATATGTCTCTTCTCTATATTTTCTTCCTCTGTTCCTCCTTCGCTACCTTCTTTCGTGTCTTATAAATATTTTTTAGTGTGCCATTTAAATTTCTCTGTTGAGTTTTGTAACTGTATTTTTTAGTTTTTTTCTCACAGCGATCGCCCTGGGGATTGCACACGCCTCCCATCACAGTCTCTTTCTGACTAGCACTGACTTCATTCCAGGGGTGCCTGGGTGGCTCAGTCAGTTAAGCGTCCAACTTCGGCTCAGGTCATGATCTCACAGCCTGTGAGTTCGAGCCCCGCGTCGGGCTCTGTGCTGACAGCTCGGAGCCTGGAGCCTGCTTCGGATTCTCTGTCTCCCTCTCTCTGTGCCCCTCCCCCACTCGTGCTCTTTCTCTCTCTCTCTCAAAAATAAGTAAAAACATATTTAAAAATTTTTTAAAAATACTGACTTCTTTCCAGTAAAACCTAGCAACTTTGCTGCTTGTAACTCCGTGTCTCCCCACTGCCCCTTGCTGTTGGCAATACACTGCATCAGGGAGATGTATGCACGTGGTCTCGCATGTCGATGCACTCAGTTATCACCCCCAGCACTTTTCATTCTGTCTGTGGATTCGGGCTACCACCTTATGGCACTTCTGTGCAGCCTGGAGGACTTCTAGCATTTATTGTGAGAAGGTCTGCTAGCAACGAATTCCCTTAGACTTTTCACACCTGGGAATGGTCTTACTGCATCATCATTTTTGAACGATAGTTTTGCTGGATATGAGATTCCGGGTTGGCTTTTTTTTTTTTTTTCCCCTTGAGCACTTTGACCAACCCATTCTCACTGTCTTCACTGGCTTCTCTGGTTTCTGATGAGATGTGCGCCGCTGATCCTCTCGCTCCTGAACATGTGAGGATTCTTTTCCTCTTGCTGTCACGTACTTTTCTCCCCGGTTTGCTTGTGAACTGGTGGCGGCCACGGGCCAGCAGGTGCATGCAATAGCCCCGTCCTTGCAAACTTTGTTCAAGACCCGAGTCTGGGAAACAGAGGCGTCAAGCAGCCTGCCCTTGCTGATCTGGGCGGTGAGAAGAAGGGTGCAGCCAGAAGACCCTGCAGGTGCCTTCAGTCTCTGAGAGGGGAGGGCAGACCCGGGATCGTCCGCATTCCAGCACCACACCGCGCAGGGCAGGGCAGGGCTCCAAAGGAAAGCTGGCGTGTGCTGCGAAAGGGGCAGATGAAACCGTGTCCCCTCCCTCTGGATGGGGAGGAATTAAGGAAGGTGACAGTTTTCAGGGAGACAGTGGAGAGAAGGGCGTATGGGCAGAGTGGTCAGTGGGGCAAAGGTTTGGAGGCAACACTGTGCAAACAGCATGTGCTCTCCCTGCCTGGGGACAGGAGCACAGAGTGCAGAGGGACTGCTGAAGCCACTGGTGTTGGCTCACACGTGCTCGTGATCCAGGTCAGAGTAACCCTGACATTGTGCCAATGCTGCCCGGCACAGGGTGGGCATGCCCCCCGCCCGCCCCAGTGCCTGGTTGCTGCAAGCCCTGACTCGGAGCCTTGTCCCAAGGCTGCCCCAGACTCTCGGATGGACTTCTCCAGGCCTCCATTTCCCCATCCACGAAGCCAGGGTGCACTCACCTTCCCAGAGCTGCCGAGACGCTGGAGCGTGGGAAAGTGCTCAGCTACACGTCCACGGCCGAAGACACGCCAAGGCCATTGTGCCAGCCCGGTCTCCTGGGCACTTGCCACACTCTGGCGCCCAAACAATGCCCGCCTCTGAGCGGAGCTGCGGGTGGGCCGTAACCATGGTGAAGGGCCCTGCAAGGCAGCAGCACCGACTGCCTGTCCAGGGCCAGCCCGGCCTGCGGCCCCGGTTACGGCTTTGTCCCGCGGGCTGGAACTGGTCCCGTGCGGGCTCAGAATGGCTGGCTGTCAGGGAGGGCAGCGCATACTGAAAAGAAGCGGACTCGTGGCTGGAGAGGGGGTTGAGGTTGACGCGAGGGTAGGGGCGCTGTTTCCAGGGTCCTGAAACCTGGTTTCAGGTTTGGGTGGGAGCACGGCCTGGCTCACTGTGCCTGCTGGCGGTGCCTTGCCCGCACAAGGAGCCTCTCCACACACCCCCACGCCCTCTCCCTCTGTGTGGAGCCCCACAAGGTGCAGGGCCTTGGTGCCCCCGGAAGGAGGCTGCCTCTCCAAGTTCCGGGATGTTCCAGGCAGCTGGCCAGAGAACGCAGGGTCCCCTCTGGGCTTCCCCGGGCTCTCTCACAGCCTGGATGTGCCTTGGCCACTGGCTCTGCCCCCTTCCCACGAAGTGTGGGGCCTCTGCCAGGATGCAGAGTAACCAACTCCTCTTCAGCCATGGGGGTCAGAGTCTCCCCAAAAACTGTTCACAAAGCCATGTTTGCAAACTTAAGACCTCATTTTTTTTTTAAGGAGGAAAACAATAAAATCAGCACTGAATATTTCCAACTACAACCACCCTAATATCTAGAAGACTCTGGCGTGAAATTGCCTGGGTTCAAATCCCAGCTTTGCCACAGACATGCTGTGTGACCTTGGCAGATGCCTCCCCTCCCTGTGTGTGAAACCCCTCATCTACGAAGACCACCACATAGGGCTCTTATGAGGATAAGTGAGGTCATTGCTGAGTGTTTCGAAAGGATGCTTGCTCTCCTGAGCCCTGGGAGCCTGGCCCCGCTGTCTGTAGGACCCCACCCTCCACGGGCCTCCCTGGCCTGACGAGCCTTGTCCCCGGGTCCCACCAGGCCACCGGCCAGAGGGGACGACCCTAGGGTCAGGCATCCATACCAGCACCACCTCCTGGAGGAGAACCATCGAGCCCCCAAGAGCCAGGGCTGTGGGCTCCACCCAGTCAGCTGGGGGTCAGCGCACCGGGCTCCCTCGGTGACATCCGTGGTGCACTGGCACTGCACCTGGGGTGCCCTGCAGAGAAGGGGTGTGAACAGGGGGTGCCGTGCTCCCTTTTTGTCTACCCACCTCCACCTGCCCGGCAGTCCTGGGGACAGGGCAGAGGGGGGAAGCCTTTGGGTCTCATCCAGGAGGAGTGCTCCCAAGGGAAAAGGACCTCAGTGCCCAGGTGCAGAGAGGACACGATCCTCTGGCAAGTATCCCCAAGATGAGAACCCCCCCACGTGCCCTCCCCCATCTCGGCCACCCTGCTTGGCCCGCTTTCACCTCTACCCCAGGCATCACCTGCCTCAGGCACTGGGTAGAAGCCGCAACCCCTGCCCCAACCCCTCCTTCCGGGGGTCCCTCCTGCCCAGGGTCCCTCCCCCAGCCCCACCCGCACATGTGCTCCAAGTGCCCCAGCGTCCCCTCCCCCTGGGTCCTGCAGCTCACGTCCTCCTGCCTGGGAGTCTCTGCGGCCACCTTGGGGGCAGGGGGGAGAATGGGAGGGCACCTCAGGGTCGTACTGTGCCTCCGGAGCAAAGGGCTGCTTGGTGCTGAAAAGACAGCTCCAGCGGCCGAGCCTGTGGAGTCTGGAGTCCGGAAGGAGGGAGCTTGGGAGGCCCGCCTGCCCCACTCGTGGCCTGTGCCTGTGCTGCCTGATGACCAGTGGCCGAGGGCTGGGGGCCCAGGCCGGGTGGGGAGGGAGCTGAGACCCGCGTCCAGGTCCTACTGCCGCCCCCCGCTGTTGTTCACACCTTGCCCCGCTTGCCCCTCTCAGTGCACCAAGTGTCCCCCGCCCGGCCGCCCCAGGGCCCCACAGCCCCCAGGCTTATGGAGGCAGCCGTTACCCCATTTTGCAGAAGAAGAAACCAGGTTTCAAAAAAGAGGCGTGAAAGAATACTGGACGCTAGTTAAGGATGTGTGTGCTGGGAGGTCCAGGTGCAGGGCAGAGTTGAAGTGTGCGGACACCCAGGACTGCTGGCCAGGGGGAGGCAGTGGAGACGGCGTTATTTCTGTATCCAGACAGCGTGTTTACGGGTGTTCGCTGAAAGCCACTTCCAGCTTCCACATGTTTGAAAGTTTTCATGACAAAATGTCAGGGCGGGATTGAAAATGCACATTGATGCAGACGGGCACTTCAGCCTGCCGTCCCCTCCCCAGGTCCCTGGAGCCAGCTCCACAGCCCGGTTTCCGCCCCCCCCCCCCCCCCGCCCCCGAGATGCCCGAGGGAGACTCAAGTCTCCGACTGCACGGGACTTCTGGCGTGGACACCTGCAGGGCCCCAGTGATGGGGGTCCTGGAGCCTAAGAGCCCTTCCCTCTCACAGGGACTGCCCTGGGGCCAGAGGTACTGATGGGTTGGCCACTCGAGGCCACCTCTGCCCCAAGCACATTGCCCTGGTAGCCCCAGCCCTCCTGGGTCGTGATGACACATGGTCAGAGCTCAGCATCATGGGAGCCATACGGGGCCAGAGTGGTTGTAACTGAACTTGAAAGAAGAGGAGACATCCACGGGCCTGGCAGGGAGCAGCTCAGCACGCAGGCAGTGGAGGGGCTCAGGTAGACCACATCTCCTGTGCTCACAGCCGCCCCATCTATGCATTCCATCCTCCAGCCCGTGCCAGGTCCCGGGTTCCACAGCGAATTACGCAGGTGGGGCCTCTCCGTTCTCAATGCCCTCCAGGCCCAGGCTCTCATTCTGGGGAAACTAAGAGTGGGTCTTTGCCACTTGGATTTGGGGATGGGGAAAACCCGTGTCTGGAGCGCCCTCTGCTGGGTGGTCTGTTTCTCATGGGGCCCAAGAGGTTCAAGGAAGGGGCTGGACTATGGGGGGGGTGGGGGGGCTGGAAGGCACTCCCCACCCTGGGGTGTCCAGGTGAGGCAAAGCAGGACAAACGTTGGCTTTAGACCAAAGGCTCGAACTGACTGCCCCTGGGACCTTGCTTAGAAGTCAATGCTGGCTGTAGGCCTCACCATAGAGGCCAGTATTTAAAAACAGATTTCAGATAAGTTAACTTCAGATCTTTTAAACCCAGAAGATCTGCTCACTTGCACACTTCCCTGCGCACGGGTGGAAGGGGCTGAGTGTGGTGGAGTATGCACCTTCCTGGTAGCCACAGACCTCACCAGCCCCTATTGCCTGCACCCACCGGCTTCACGTAGTCACGTGGGCCCGTGACCATTTGCACTCTCTCCTCCACCATCCAGAGGGCTGGTACCTTAGGCCATCCAGTGGCATCTGAAGCCTGTGGACCCATAGACCCAAACCTCCAGGGGCCACTTCCTCCTCGCCAAGGCTTCTGTGTTTCCCCAGACAGGCCAGGCCCAGTGAGTCCCCCTACACACACACACACACGCACACACACACAATGGAGAAGGAAACGGGTCCTCTGAGAGATTAGGCTCTGTTTTCCCAGAGCAGGGGGCTGCTCCGATTGACCTCTTTCAAGTCTTTTGGCTTGAGTGCACCACCCTGCTGATGTCTTAGGGTCTCTGAAAGGCATCAAGGAATGTGTGTCCTCCTTCCAAGGAGCCTCTGTTGTGGCACAGAGGAGGGACAGAGATGCGGGGGGGAGAAGAGCAGGTTTAAGTCGACGCTAGAATTCGCTTCCAGTCACCAGGGAAACGGGCTGATGTGGTGGGTCATGACCTGCCTGTCCCTGGAAAGGTTTAGGCGGGGCCTGGTCCCACATATTCACTAACTTAGCAGATATTTGTTGGTGTGTACGATGTGCCACGCATTGCTTCAGGTGTGAGGAATCCCGTGGTGAGCATCCCGCCCAGCTGGCTGTGTCCTGGCACTGAATGTCGGCGGGGGGAGGTTGCTGGGGGCCCTGTGACGTGGGAAATCCCAGGACCACAACGTGCCACTTGGAATGGAGGCCTGGAGAGTGAAAAGGAGCAAGCCAGGCTGAGTCCTGGGGCAGAGCGACAGGGAGGAGCTGGTGCAAAGGCCCTGAGGCAGAGACAGCACCGTGAGTCCCAGGATTGGAAGAGACCGATGAGCAGGGGGACGGATGAAGCCAAAGGTCGGGGAGGGGATCGCGTTTGTTCTCAGCTCTTGAGTTCAGGGACCAGCTTCAATGGAAGCCCATATGACTCTGTGGCCCCTGCTGGGGGGTGATGTCTCTCGCTTGTCCAAGTCTCTGAGTGATGTTCCTCAAGTCCGTTGTTCACTTCTCCACTTATTCATTCATTCAGCAAATATGCCCAGAGCTCGCTGTGCTCTGGGGCGGCCAGGGCTGGGTGCTGGGCTGAGACCTGGTCCCCGACCCCGAGAAGAGGCAGTGTGACGGGGGGTGGGGAATAGAGGCAAGTGGAGATCAGGGAGGCCTTCCCAGAGGAGTTATCATCTGAGCTGAGGGACCGGCCACGGGACTGCCACGCTACAATGGGACACAGTTACAGACAGGCCAGACAGGCACCTACACACGGTGTGCAGAGGGCAGGGGGGAGTCAAGACAGAAGAGGGTGTGCCACCCCTACAGCAGGACCCTCTGAGATCACAGCTCCCCGCACCCCCTTTCCCAGAGGGGAGACTGAGGCTCAGGAACGCAGTGGGTCTGGCGCCCTGTGGTCCGAATTGCCCCGTGGCAGCTTGTAGCCTGGAGTGGATGAAGGGCTGATTCAAAGCTGACTCAGCCCAGACCAGCGGTTGAGGGGCAGAGTGTGTGTGTGCGTGTGCGTGCATGTGCACACGCATGCATATGCGTCAGATCTGTCAGACCTGGATTTTTTGGCTTCACCCCTCATTTGCTGAGCAAGCTTCGTCAAGTAACTGGACCTCTCTGAGCCCGTTTGGCCCAGATCTTGGGAGACAGCGCGGGCCTGGCCCTTGGTAGAGCCCAGCAAAACTCGCACGCGGCGTCTGACTCTGAACCTCAGGCCATCCCCGGGCCCAGTGCTCCCTCCCACCCCCCACAGGAAAAGACAGCCTGGCATCGTCTTTTACTTTTTCCCCCTCCCACCTTGCATTGCTACTGGGGAGACAACTCTTCCCCATGAGGGGAGCCTTTTGTCTGCAGGGAAACTGAGGCCCAGAGAGGGTGTGCAGCTAGCTCAGGTCACAAAGCAGGGGCCTGGCACCTTGAGCAGGGAAGCCGCCGTCGCTGGGCACAGAGTCCCCAGGAGCAGAAGCGGCCTGGCCCGATCACAGATGCAGACACGTGGGTGACCCCCTTCCCGCCACCCCAGTCCTCCCCAGGGTGCATGTTGGCCTGCCGGCCCCTAGCTTCCCAGTTGACACAAAACACCAGGCCTCCCCCAGGCGGGGGGCGGGGGGCGGGGCGGGAAGGGGCTCCTGGGCCAGCTGGGCTGTGGCCACAGGCAGGGAAGTGCACGGAGACAGGAAGGAAGCAGCACCCCTGGAGTCTGGGGCCACCATTGTCTCACCTGGGGGTGGGGGGGCTGAGACGGCCCCTCAGCTCAGGACGGCAGCGAGTCAGGCCGCTGGGCTGTCCCCTCTCTGGGCCCTACCCCGCTGCCAACTTCTCCATACTAGTCTCAGTGTCCCTGTCTAGAAAACCTCAGAAGGCCAGATGCACATGGTGTCTGGAATTCTGCATCAGGGGACAGTCTGACAAGTGCCGGCCAGCCAGCCAGTGCTTCTCCTGAAACAGCTCATCTGAGCCTCCCTGACGATTCCCTATGAGCGGAGGGCTCCTGTTGTCCCCCGAAGTTCAGGAACTTGCCCAAGGTCACACATCAGGGCAGCGGGGCTGGAACTCAGATCCAGGCAGCAGGTTCCGAAGTCCAGGGCCTGAACTGCTCAGCCTTCCCGTCTGCTACCCTGACCTGCTTTTCTTTAAATAACTCGCTGGTACAGGCTAATTACTTGTTAAGCCTCATCCTGGGCTGTGACATCACCTATTTAATTCAGATAGATGGATAAACAGACAGTAGATAGATGATAAGTCGATAGATAAGGAGACGCATGTATGCGTAGATAGATGAGCTGGGTCTGAAGCCAGCCCTGGAGGACGGCCAGCTGCACTCAGTGTCCCCAGACGCGGCCCTCCAGGGCTCCCTCCCTTCCTCTCCCCCTCTGCCCCCCCCCCCATTTTCACACACACACACACACACACAGAGCAGGGCTGGGAGCACGTCTCATTTCCAGGTGGGACGAGGAGAAACAGGAAAGACTCCTTCCTTCCCCACAACAGGAAGCAGGGCGAGGAGGCTACGGACCTCCCAGCAGACTGTCCTCACTGGGCAGGATGCGCCCCCAGGCTGAGCCACAGGGCTGCGTGCCCAGTGGCCTTGCAAGGGCAGCTGGCCAGGAGCCCCCTGTCCTCTGATGTCATCTGACACCACTCCCAAGGGAAGAGGGGAAGAGGCAAGGGGTCAGACCATCCCCAGGGCGGAGGTCTCAGGGAACACCCCGCCCCCATCTCGGGGGGGGGTTGTCTAGGGCTGCAGCCATCACCCACCTCACCCCGTCCCATCCCCCTTATAGCAGCCAAGCCCCTGCAGCCTGCTCAAACTTTATTGAAGGTGGAGGTGGAGTGAGGAGGGGCCCAGAAGCACAGACCACCAGCCCCCCCCCCCCCAGGGTGGGCTCCAGGGACAGGAGACAGCTGATGGCTTAGGCTCCCTCCGGGGACTTCAGGCGCAGCTCAGTGGCCCCCATCCCTGCAAATATCCAAGACACCCACCTCAGCCCCCGCCCAGACCCCAGCGCGGCCTCGGGGGTGGGATGTGGACAGTGGGCCCTGCCCCCTCGGGCTTGCAGAGGCGAGGGGCAGCGGGGCTGGGGGACTAAGCCCACAGCCTCCCTCCCAGGCTGATGGGGCCTGATGGGTCCTGGGGACAAGGATGCCCAGCACAGTCCCTGCTGTGCTGGGCAGGGGGCGGAGCTGGGTGGCTGGGGCGTGCGGGTGCGTTACCACCAACTCAGGTCCCTCCTGGCCAGCTCCACCTGGGCCAGGCGGTGGTCACTCAGCACCTGTACCCGGGTGATGCCCGCCAGCGGCCGGTGGCGGTGTGCGAACTGTAGCACCTTGTGGTCCTGGGCGTGGACGTGGAAGTGCTCCGCATCTGAGCTCACCTCCATCTGGGGACGGGAGGCCGGTGACCCACGGGTCCCCTCACCAGCCCCATCACGCAGGCCGGCCCCGGATGGGAGCTCTGGGCCCCCTCCTCTCTCTGAGAAGTGCTCCCACCCACACCCAGCAGTGAGACTTCCAGCTGGCCGTCTCCCCGTCAACATCCATGATGAGCCGGGGGCACAGGACATCTGGCGCAAAGCAGCCAGACAGCCCAGATGCCTCCACAGGTACCCCCGAGCCCGGCCTCCCGGCCTCCCCCAGGGCTCCCTTAAACCTACGGGCCTCCCCTCCCCTGCCCCCGGCACCTCAAAGGGCTCCCCCAGCACCAGCGGGAAGACGCCGGACACCTCCTCCTGGCCCCAGCGGCCACCCTGGAAGGTGTTGCCCACCATGGTGGCGCTGGAGAAGCGGGGCTTGACGTGGAAGGCAATGTCCCCCGCCTCAGACAGGAAGTTGATCTCAAACCTATGGGGGTGTCATGGGGGTTGTGAGACAGCAGACGGCTGGGAGGTCACCCACCCAAGGCCAAGGGGGGGCCCCCGGGGAGGGCGGGGGACCTTACTTGTCCTCTCCAGAGTCAGAGTGTCCCTGGACCAGCAGGCTCCAGCCCGGGGCCAGGCCCCCTGCACAGAAGGCTTCAAACTGCGTGCAAAAGGGGGGACAGGGTGTACCCCACTTGTCCAGGGGGCCCCAGCATGTGCTGTTCCCCAGGACCCTGGCTCTCTGAGCAACATTCCTTCCTGGCGGGAGGGTGGAGGCCCTCCCAGCCTGCAGGCCTGGGGAAGGACGCCGGGGACTCGGGGAGTCTCCCCCACCCCCGCCTGGGCCCGCTCCCTTCTCACCCACCTGCAATGCCATCTCATCACCTTCTGCGGGTGGGGAGCATGAGCGAGGGCATATAGGCAGGGGGGCGGGCGGCCTGGGCGAGGTGTAGGAGCCCCACCCCTGGGACGGGCGACAGGAGGCTCCGCCCCTCCTGCCCCACCCCCTGCTTCGGTCCCCATTATCAGCAGGTCCGTCTTTCCAGTAAGAGAGACAGGGTAGCTGGCTCTGGCCCCCTCCCCACCCCACTTCCCTTTTTAGGGTCCTTCGGAGGGGTCCCAGGAAAGCGGCTTCTGCCCCCACCCCCAGCCTCTTCCTCCAGGCTCCCAGGGACCCAGACCCTCATCTCTGCTCAAGTGAGGTGGGGGGAGGGGAGGCAGCCTGCCAAGCCTGCCTGGGTCTTCTGGGGGCTGAGCCTGTGCCCCCCAGCCCGGCCCAGCCTCCCCTGGCTGCCCACTGCGGCCTCCAGCTGGCCCCATGGGGCCCTGTGCTGGGATTAGGCTGGGGCTGTGGTCAGCGCATTCCAGGGCTCTGGCCGACGGCGTGGGGAGAGGGCCTTTCCCACACCCCGGCGCCCCTCCTGGCCTGGTGCCCCAGCCCCTATCAGCCGAGCTGGGGAGGGGGCCGGACTGGGATCCCCACCGAGCATGTCGGGGAGACGGGCGGGGTCTCCCCAGGCTTTCCGGGCCACCGTGGGGCTGCCCGGCTGGACTGTCCAGGGAGTTGGCCCAAAGAGGGAGCAGGCTGGGTCCATGGAGCACGGGGCTCTGCGTATGGTGCGCGTGCAGGTGGGTGTGCAAGTGTGTGGTTGCGGGTGAGCGTGCTGTGAGTGTGCAAGCATGTGGCGTGGGTGAGTGTGCAGGTGAGCTTGCGAGTGTGGTGCAGGTGAGCATGCAGGTGAGCGTGGGATCCTGTGGCTGCGCAAACAAGTGTCCGGGGACGTGTGTGCCCGTGCGTGTGCGAGGTGTTGTGTGCGAGGGCCCGCGTGTGTGGCTCTGCCGTTTCCCTGCCCAGCGCGTCTCAGGGGGCCGGGCCCTCACCTGGACGCCCAGTCCCCCGGGGTAACCCAGCGCCTGTAACCCCCTGGTTCCCACCCTCCCCCTGACCCCTGGGGGCCCCGCCTGGCCTCCCCCGGGAGCCATCCAGGCCTGGTGAGCGAGGCGATGCTAAGGCAGGGAAGGGACCCGGAGGCGGCCCAGGGCACGGGGCCTGCAGGGGGCAGTCCTGAGCAGGGAAGATTCTGCCAGAGAGCTTTCCTGCCTTGGTGTCCTGGCTCTGACACCCTGCCTGCTGCCTAGAGCCTCGTCCCACCCCGGCCTGGCCGGCCGGGGGTCCGCAGGCCGCAGACCCCGCGCCCCTTTCTCCACACAAGGACCACAGAGAAGGGAGACCCCCTCCACAGTGGCCCAGCCGGAGGGTGAAGCCCAGTCCTGCTTCCCCTCTTCCATGTCCTGTCCCCTGTCCATGCATGGGGTGCTGGGACTGGGCACTCAGGGGTCCAGGACGCTTGAGCTAGTAGCCCCTGGGCCTCAGTCTCCCCAGCTGTGCACTGGTCTCAGCAGTCCTGCTCCGCCTGCCGACCTCAGCTCCCGGCACCTGTGCCCTGGTGGGGGCAGGGGGTCCAGAGCAGCTCTGGCCGGACACAGGAACCTGGGCCATGTCGCCTTACTTTGGGGTCAGCAGGGGCACTGATGGCGGGACCTTGGGCGTCAGCTGCCTGGAGCCCCTGCCAGGCATCAGGGGGCCTGTGAGCAGGGCTCGTTCCCCAGAATCCCTGCACAGAGGCCGTCCCTCCCTGAGTCTCAGCCTCCCCATTTGGGCAGTGGGGCTTTGCAGGTAGTGGGCGGTGGGGGGGCGGGGGGGGAGGGCCTCACCGGGGCAAGGGACGGAAAGAGACAGAGAGCTCCGGTGTGGCTGGCCCAGCCCTGCAGGGACACCCCAATGTTGTGGAGTCCCAGTCAGACGACAGCCAGGCTTTGGGTCTCAGGGGCAGCCATGGGAAGTGCCCCCGCCCTGACTTGCTGGCCAGCGGGCCTGGGTGCTGTAGCCTGGGCCCTGGGAGCAAACAGACCTGCTCCGCCAGGCGCCACCCCTCCCTTTCCCGGATGCGCGGTTTTGCCCCAGGGTGTTGTTGACTTTCCTCGGGCTGCAGGAGGCAGCAGGGTCTCCACCCAGTTAGGAATTTCACCAGGACTCAGAGCCCCTCATCCAGTGGGATGGGGGATGTCAGGGTTGGCTTCCTGGAGGAGGGGGCACCTCGAGCTGGTCTTGAGGAATGAGTAGCACCGGGAAGGCAGCACAGGGACATCGACTCAGGAAGGATCTGACCCACCTCGGTGGTCCCAGGGCCATGGGCACAGGTTCCACGGGACAATTTGAGAGGGCAGCACACCCTCCTTGGGCCTCCTGAAGCCGGGCATCATTGCATCCACTGGCGCAGTGGACAGACCACTGAAGGAGGCTCCCAGAGCCCACGGAGAGGGGTGGTGACGCCGGAACGTGGGTGCAGCCTCCGGACTTACCAGTCCAGTGCTCCTTCCAGACCCCCGTCCGCTTGTGTCCCCGCCCCCACCCAAGTGCCAGCACCCGGCTGAGCCCACCGGTGGGTGATTCCAGGCATGGGGCCCTGGCTGCTGGGGGTCTCCAACCAGGCCAGGCCGCCCTCCCATGACCCCCACCCCATCCCCAGCCCGCATCTGGAACCGCTCGCTGGTGGTGAGGTCAGCACGGAAATTCTCAGCCCCCGCCTGGCAAGGGCACAGGGACGGCGCTGGAACCGGGCCACAGGGCTTTGGGCTGCCCTCCCCCTGGTGGGGTGCTTGCTGGCCTTTAGCACATAGCGGCTCGCTCTTTCCCCCTGGGTCAGCACCTCTGGGTCAGCAGGGAGACCGAGCCCAGCACGGAGAGTGAGGGCAGTCAGGAGGCACCGTGCCACCGTTGCACAGGTGGGGAAACCAAGGCCCAGGAACCTGCGCAGGCAGCAGCCTGGGGCACAGAGTGCCGGCCTCCACTGCCCCGTGGGGACCCCTCATAGGCCCTGCTGGAGGCTGGGAAGGGCTGACCCGGGGCTGACAAGGACCCCAGGGCTCTGGGGAGGGGACGGCAGGGTGCCCACTCCCTGGGGCTCCCTTGCCTGGCCCTCTGGAGTCCCCTACCAGCCACACCAACCGCTACCAGCCCCGAGTTCCACACTCTCATGGCTTAGCTGCGTCCCCCCCTAAACCCTCCCGGCGTTCTCCCTCCTCTGAAATCACTCTCACTCAGGACCGTGGTCATTTTCTCCCCGGGGCACTCAGGGAGGCCCCGCTGAATGCCAGGAGGGAGGAGGCAGGTCCTCCCACTGCCCCCGGGCACACCCGGGCACACATGAGATTCTCCGGAAATGCAATGACCCCGGGGACAGAGGCTCCGGGCCCAGGGAACTTAGCCCGTCATGGTCGCGGTGGCTGTCACTTCTGTGCGCTCAGTGCTGTGCTAGGCGCCGGCCGCTCTGCCTTGCCGCCTTGCCACCCCCTCGCCGCTGACAGAGGGAGGCAACTAGCTGCTCATTTACTTGCTCGCAACGCATACTTGCGGCAGGTTCGCAACACAGAGAGGCAGACACAGTCCGTGCCCTCACAGGGCTCCTAGTGTCTGTGGGAGGTGGTCAGGCAGCAAATGACAAACCCCCCGTCTCTTTATCGAATTGTCTTCATACAGGATCCTAAGGGAAATTCTGAGGGGTGACAGTTGTGTACGGGGAGCAGGAGCTGGCCTGATACGGAAGGACTGGAGAGACTTCCCGCAGGAGCTGATATCTGAGCTGAGCCCAGAAGAGGAGGGGCTCACCAGAAGAAGGGACAGGGGTGGGGGGAGAGCGTGGCCAACAAAGGAAACAGCGTGTGCAAAGGCCCTGGGGAGGCCAGAGCTATGGGAGTGTGGAAGGGTCAGGATGGGGCTGGGGAGGCATGTCGCTCCCGGCCCCACCTTTGCTGCCTGGCTGGGGCCCAGCCCCTCCCAGCCTCCCCTGCTGGGCACCACTTTCCCTTCCCCTAATTTGGCGGGGCACTGTTTCTGGCCAAGCCGCCCACCCGGTGCCTGGCCACTGTCCCTGTCTCCTGCTTCCCGCCCTTGAGTCTCTTATCACCCAGAGAATCTGCTCGTTTGGGGGCATTTGGGGGCTGATAAGGTTTTGCTGGAGCCAGTGCCGCTCGGGCTGTCCTTTCTGACGCCACCCCTCCTGGCCGGTGATGTCTGAAGGGCGCTCAGCAAACGTGGCCTCCCTCCTGCAGGGGCCCGGGGGGCTGTCCCTCCCGTTCCACACCTTTCCCTCCACAGCCTCCAAGTCAGGGCAGACCCACCTGCTTGTGACAGACCCCTTTCTGGGCCTCAGTTCCTCCGAGGTTGCCTAGTGGGTTGTGTGCTTGGCCCGTTTGCTCGGCCAGGGGACAGAAGTGAGGCTTCCTTTGGCCCGGTGAGGGGGGGGGGGGGGGCAGAGGATGGCGCTGTGGGCCAGTCTGGGCCGCTGAGATACCAGCTCTGCAGGTGAGGCTGGTGTCGCCCTCTCCCCAGCAGGCCTGAGCCTCGGGCAGCGAGTGGAGGCGCCCCGCGGGGAAGGCAGGACCCCCGTCTACCGGGAACCCAGCCCCGGCCAGGCCTTAGCCCCCGCGTTCTCACCGCCCCCTGCGAGGGGAGCACCCCTTCCTCTCTCACTTCCCATTTCACAGATGTGACAGCTGAGGCTCAAAGGGGAGGTGTGACCACCCAGGTCCTCGCAGCCAGGTGCCGGTGGAGCTGCTGTTAACCACACCGCTGCGGGGGGGGGGGGGGGGGGGCAAGATTTGGGGGGAGGACAGAGCCTCCCCCTGCGTCCCCCACTCATTTTCCAGCTCCCACAGTGAGGCTCCTTGGCTCAGTACCCATTCCTCCAAGCGCGTTCACATCTGTTCACAGCTCTGCTGGGCCAGGGTCTCTGTTTTACTGACGGGGAGACTGAGGCCACCGTGCCCGTGTCCCTGGTGGGTCACTGTTGCCAAAAACCCTCAAGGGATCACGTGGGAGCCCCGTCAAAAGGATGTGCCGCAGGGACCGTGAAAGCCCTCGGTGGGCCGCTGGGGAGCAGGGGGCTCAGGGAGAGGCTTCCCCGTGGCCCCGGCCCGGTCGGGTGGGGGCCTCGCTGGCGCTGCGGGAGACTCTTGGGCCTCGACCAGCAGTGTGCCCGCTGGCAGCCCTCTAGAGGGAGCTCAGCTGGCCTGGACGGGCCGCCAGAAAGGCTGTCCGGGTGCCGGGGCCCTCGGCCAGGCATAGGAGGCCCTGTGCCGGGCAGGGGCTGGGGGCCGGCCGTGCGGGGCGGCGCAGGGGGGCGGCATCTGGCCCGGAGGGGGTGCTGTGATGATTTCTCCAGATGGGCGCTGGGCCCCGCCGCCCCGCAGCCCGGAATCGAGGGAGGGAGAGCCAGGAATCCGACTAGATGAGAAAGCGGCCGCGTGGGGTGACAGGGCTGGGCCGCAGGTAGCCTCAAGGTGGGGGGTGCAGGAACCGCCAGGGCCCCGCGGCCCTCGCCCAGCAGAGTCGGGGACAACCAGGGGAGCACGGGACACCGGGTGTGGGTTCAAGCCCCCGCTTTGCACAGAGGGGGCCTCGTCAGGCTGCCGTGTGGCCTGGAGTCGTGGTCCCCCGTGGGTGGGGATGATGCTGGGGGAGGGGCCCAGACCCCACAGCTCCCCTTTCCTCATCCCCAGACGTTGACAGAGCATCCGCTTCGTGGCCTTGTGGGGGGCAAGACAGTCACGTATTGCAGCGGGAGAGACGGGTAATAAATAGCTCAGCAAGTACACGGAACCTTCTAGGTGATGGTATGTGCTAGGAAGCAAGCAGAATACGACAGTGGCACAGAGCTGGCCGGGCCTGTTTGGTAGCACTGACCACCAGCTGAAACGGGTTTGCAAGATTCAGCGCATAAAAGAAAATCTCAGTAACTTTTATACCGGTCGCTTTTTTTTTTTTTTAATGTTTATTTATTTTTGAGAGACAGAGCGAGCGGGGGAGGGGCAGAGAGAGAGGGAGACACAGAATCCGAAGCGGCTCCAGGCCCGGAGCTGTCGGCACAGAGCCCGGCGCGGGGCCCGAACTCACGGACCACGGGATCATGACCTGAGCCGAAGTCGGACGCTCAACCGACTGAGCCCCCCAGGTGCCCCTATACTGATCACTGTTAAAGGAAAATATTTTTGGATACAGTGGGTTAAATAAAATATATTAAAATTAGAGGTTTCTGGCTGGCTCAGTCCGTTGAGCATCCGACTTCGGCTCAGGCCATGATCGCACAGTTCGTGGGTTTGAGCCCCACCTTGGGCTCTGCGCTGGCAGCGCGGAGGGAGCCTGCTTGGGAGTCTCTCTCTCCCTCTCTCCCTGCCCCTCCCCTGCTTGTGCTGTCTCTCTCAAAATAAATAAATAAACTTAAAAAATATTAAATTTCCACCTGTCTTAAAAACTGTGTTTTCAACTGGCCACTAGAAAACATCAAGTAACATTTGTGGCTGACGTTCTGTTTCTACAGAACAGTAAAGAACGGAGGTGGTAGGAGGGAAGTCGTGGGGGCACTGGGGCCATGGCTGGGAGGGGGCTCTCAGGGGAGGTGACCGCTGCCCTGAGACCTCATGTTGAAAAAGACCCGGCCCAGGAGACTGAGGAGGAATGAGCCAGGCAGAAGGAAGTGTCTGTGCAAATGTCCTGAGGCAGCAAGCAGCTAGGAGGCCGGCGGGGCCGGAGCGTGGGAGGGCAGGGCAGGGGCGTTGTGAGGCGAGATTGTGGAGGTGACTGAGGCCACATCTGTGGGAGGGACAGACGTGTGAAGATCCTTCAGTGTCCCCCCAGGGCAGGACCAGCTGGTAGGGAATGAGTTGCTCCGGGTCTGCCCCCACCCTGGGACCCTCTCAGGTGGGCCCCTGCCACCCTCTCCCCCAGACACCAGGCTGTGTCCCCACAACCACTACACGCCCCCTCCTGCTCAGGCTGACCCCTGCTGGCTGCCAAGACTTGGGAAAGGCCCAGGGGAGCCGCCAGCTCCCGAAATAACCTCACACCAGTTCCAGGACATCTGTGGAGGGGCGGAGTGCTGGAACCCAGGGCTGGGAGAGCCCTCGCGGGGTGAGGGCTGGGAGCGGGGACAGGGAGAGGGGGACAGGGATGCGCAGGGACACCCCCAGGCCAGGCGGGTCTCCAGGGGGGGGATGCACCCCTGAGTGGAGGTCTGGAAGGTGGGGCCCGGGTGGAGGATCAGGGCCGACACGGGCTCCACAGGGTCTCTGAGGTCTGCACGGCCTGTCTCCTCGCCCCCCACCTTCCCAGACGGGAAACGGGTGCACAGAGGCCGAGCACTTGTCTGAGGGCCCCGGCACACGAGTGGCAGGCCAGGCGCCTTTCCTTCTGTGTTCTTTGCACACTCGGTCACCTCCCTCCCAGCTGGCCAGCAGGCTGACAGAATGTTCTCCCCCTGCCCTGGGTCCCCAGAGGGCCGGGACTGTCCTCTGATCCATGTGGCTAGCGGTGGCTGAGCCTGTGGAATTTCCCCAGCCTGAGGAGCAGTGGGGGCCGGGGAGAGCCATGCGGGGGTGGGGTGGGGAGACTGAGGCAGAGAGGGGCTGCCTGGGGAGCCCGGCCCTCCCCGACCCGGGGCCCAGCCTGGGATTCTGGGAAGAGGAACTGAGGGGTGGTCCTTGGAGATTAAAGGGTCTCTCCTACAAGACCCCCCGCCCCGGGTCCATGTGATCCACCCTTCCATCCAACACACATCTGGACGCTGGCTGTGTGCTGGTGGCCAGGCGGCCACAGTGGGCAAGGGAACAATCTAGAGGGAAGACCAAGGCCATCTGAGCAGAGGGGAGGTGGGCAGCCACGGACTGGCTAGAGTCGGCGTTGTCAGGGCCAGGACTGTCCCCGCAGGGCCTGGGGAGCTGCCAGCCCAGGACCCCTTCCCAGAGAAGAGAGGTCTCCCCTACTGGGAACCTCGGCGGGCGTTCAGTGACCCACGGCAGCTGTCCCCCACCCCCCCCCCCCCACGAGGGCTGTTTGTCTTGTGATGGTGGAAATTTTCTATCATGTTTCTCAGGATAGAAAATAAAAGCAAAGAAAAAAAGGGCCTTCCTCGAGGATGTGAGGGTCAAGGTCAAGAAGGGGGCGGCCCAAGGTGCCCAAAGCAGCAGTGGCACATGGGAGGGCAGGCTGGGCTCACATCAGGCACCCTGCTGTGCCCCAGGGGGATGGGGGAGCTGTCCCGGCACAGGCTGGGGTGGCAGAACAGAGCCCGCGGGACCTCGGGGGGCAGGAGGTGGCCCAGTGGAGCGGAAGGTGGGGTGCCGGCAGGGAGCGGGCAGGAGCTTTCAGGGGAACTGGTCTCCCCGGTGAAAGGCTGCAGGAGACCCCCGAGAAGGCCCAGGCTCAGCCTTGGGGCGGCCCCAGGGCAAGCAGGGGGCAAAGAGTGGGCGGGAGGAAGTAGAGACCCTCTTCCCACCAAGCCCTGGACCCCCCCCATCCCCGCCCCCTCCCCACCCCGGACGGGCTAGGGCCAGCTCACCAGCTCACTGTAGCCACCAGGGCCACCAGGGCCACCGTGGCCACTCTCACCCCTGAGCCCTCACTGCTGCGGCCACTTCCCCGGGGCTGGGACGGACACGAGATTCTTTCAAAAACATTTCCTTTGCAAAATAATCCTTCGAAATATGTTTTTGGAAACAGACTCCTGATCTGAACAGGAAGAAGTTAATTACAGTCCCTCCCCAGAGGGGCGCGGGGGAGGAAGCCTCGTGGTCAGAAACATGAGTGAGGGCCAGGGCGGACGCCCCCTCACACCCGGCCCCGGCTCCCCTTCCCCGCGATGACCCATTGTCCCCACCCCCACCCCACCTCCAAAGGCCCGAGCTCCCGCAGCCCACCGGGGGGGCAGGGGGGGGAAGCAGGGACCTGGCCGAGGTGGGCAGTTCGAGGCCGGCCGAGCCGGGTGGAGCCCCTCGTCCGCGTGGTGTGGGTAAGCGTGGGCATGCAGGCGTGCACGAACCGTGTGCTGCGTCGAGGTGGGCGGAAGGAGGCTCGCAGGGCCTGTGGTGTTGGCTCGGCTGCCGGGGGTCTTTGACTTCCCCACCTGCCAGGACACCTTCCCAGGTGCAGAGGCCCTGGTTGGACTAGGACCACGGGAGGCGGAAGATGGGGTTCCCTTCGGCGCACCTGCCCTGAACCCCGCCCCGAGGCACCCTCCAAACAAGGGTCACCTGGGTCCCCGTGGGCCTAGACTGTCTCTGGATGTCTCTGGATGTCTCTGTCCCTCCCAGTTAGTTGTGACGCTCAGGTTCTGGACCGTGTGTCTTACGGGTACTAAGTGGTTATCTTGGGAGCTGGGGTGTCTAAACTCCCGTCCAGCCTGGGGCGTCTGGTCTTCCCGCCCAGCCTACAGCCCCAGGGTTCGTCCGAGTGTAAATCTGCGGAACGAGCCCTAGGCCCCTCCTCACTGTCTGTCCGTCCCATGTCCCTCCATCCATCTGTGCTGTGTCCTATCGCCGTTGTACTAAATCACCGTGGACTTAGTGGCTTCAAACAGCGCAACGTACCGTCTTACGGCCCTGTGGGTCAGAGATGGGTCTCACGGGCTAAACTCAAGGCGTGACCAGGGTTCCTCGTGGAGGTTCTGGGGGACCGGCTCAGGGTCGCAAGAGCACTCCCCCGACGTGGTGGGCTGCCGGCTTCGCTTCCCCCACTGATGCCTGTGATGGCATCGCGGGGGGGGGTGCGCAGGGGGGGCAGCCACAGGACCCCGGTAATCTCCCCCTCTCTGGCTTCACTTATCCACTTCTTCAATGTCCCTTTGACCACGGAAGGTGGCAGTCACAGGTTCCAGGAATGAGCCCCTGGACATCTCTGGGGTCTCCGTCCTGCCTGCCACATCCCCCTTCCGTGCGTCTGTCCGTGTGTCTGTCCTGTGACTGTCCGTGTCCTCGTCTCGTGCATTTCTCTGACCGTCGGCGCACCTGCGCGTTATTTCCCCATCTGTCCGGTCAGCGGCCGGCCAGGGAGCAGCCCTCTCTCTGTCCATCTTCCCATCCGCCGGCCTGGCTTCCCTCTTTCCTTTCCATCCGCAGCCATCCTTCCAAGTCGTCCGTCCGTCCACTCACACGCCCATCTTCCGTCTGTCTGTCCGTAAGGGGCAGGACGCTAAGTGGGGAAGATCGGAGAGTCATGGCAGGTGTGGGGGGCGCAGGCCGGGGCCCGGCTCGGTCTTCCTCTCCCTCACGACTCCTTCCTGAGACCTTCAGCTGTCCCCGCCCCCGAGACCGGTGGCTTCCTGGGTCCAGAGCGGGGCTCTCCAAGTTCAGGGGGGCGCAGCCCACCCTCCGGGTCTCTGTCCCTGACCCCGTGGAGCCTGGAGGTGTTTGTTCAGTGGGATCAGACCCGGCGTCGGCCCCAAGGGCCGCGGACGGAGCCACACTGCCCGACGGACAGACGGATGCAGGGATGCAGGGGTGGGTGGGCCCCCCCCCGCGTTCCCTCCTTGCCCCTCCTGAGCTCAGCGCCCGGGGCGAGCCCTGGATTCCAGGAGAGGCTGTGGGAAAGGCCCCTCGCGGACCCCTCGCCGGCTTCAGGGCATCTTGTGGGGGAGCGTTGGTCGCTCAGAGCTTGGGGAGAGGGCCCTGGACCGAGCCCAGGATGATTCGATGAGGAAAAAATGCCCCCACGAGGACTATCTCGCCGCAGCTGCTGAGACAAGCCTGCTTATCCTAGCCTCACCCCCTGTGCCCCCCCAGCGGGGTGAGCACGGGGACTCCAGGCTCTCCCGCCCTCGTGGGGGCCCCAGACTAGAGGCCGGGACCCTTGGGGCACTCACACCCCCTCTCTGTGAGTCTCACTGTCTCTCACTGTCTCCTTCCCTCGCTGTCTCTGTCCCTCTCTGTCTCTGTGTCTCCCTATCTCTGTGTCTCACTGTGTCTCACTGCCTCTGTGTCTCACTGCCTCTGTCCCTCACTGTCTCTGTCCCTCACTGTCTCTGTCTCTGTCTCTGTCCCTCATTATCTCCATCCCTCACTGTCTCTGTGTCTCACTATCTCTGTGTCTCAATGTCTCTGTGTCTCACTGTGTCTCACTGTCTCTGTGTCTCACTGCCTCTGTCCCTCTCTTTCTCTGTCCCTCACTGTCTCTGTCCCTCACTGTCTCTGTCTCTGTCTCTGTCCCTCATTATCTCCATCCCTCACTGTCTCTGTGTCTCACTATCTCTGTGTCTCACTGTCTCTGTGCCTTTCTGTCTCTGTCTCTCACTGTCTCTGTCCCTCTCTGTGTCCCTCACTGTCTCTGTGTCTTGTCTCTGTGTCTCACTGTCTCTGTGCCTCTCTGTCTCTGTCCCTCACTGTCTCTGTCCCTCACTGTCTCTGTCTCTGTCCCTCTCTGTCCCTCATTATCTCCATCCCTCACTGTCTCTGTCCCTCACTGTCTCTGTCCCTCACCATCTCTGTCCCTTACTGTCTCTGTCTCTGTCCCTCTCTGTCCCTCATTATCTCCATCCCTCACTGTCTCTGTCTTTCACTGTCTCTGTCCTTCTCTTTCTCTGTCTCTCACTATTTCTGTCCCTCACTGTCTCTGTCCCTCACTGTCTCTGTGTCTCACTGTCTCTGTGTCTGTCTCTGTGCCTCTCTGTCTCTGTCCCTCACTGTCTCTGTCCTTCTCTGTGTTTCACTGTCTGTCCCTCACTGTCTTCATCACTCTCTGTCCCTATGTCTGTATCTTTATCTCTGCTCCCTACACTCACTCTCTGACCACATCTCACCTCTCGGGGCCTCACGAGCACAGAGGCCCCGCTCCGTAGTCCGACAACCCAGGATTCTACCCTCGTGCCCCCCCCACCGCCCCGGTCCTCAGGGACCTCTCCTCCAGGATGGCATCCTAGTGGCCGCTGGGAGTGACCTCAGTGCAGGCAGTGACCCCTGCGGGTGCCCCCCAGGACCTGCATTTCCCCCTCCGCCTGCCTGGGTGTTGAGGTGTGGCCAGCCTGGGGTCCTAGAACAGGATGCCATGTGGTCAGGGCCTGTGACTCAGCATTGCTCAGGGTCCGCGGCCAGCACTCAGTGTGTGTGTGTGTGTGTGTGTGTGTGTGTGTGTGTGTGCGTGTGGACAGGTGGGGGTGTGTCTGTGGACAGGCCGGGTGTGCGTGGATGGGGGCGGGTGTGGGTGAGTGGGTATGTGGACATGTGCACGGGGGGATGGGTGTACGCTCGGCTGGGCTGAGACAGATGCTCCGTGTCCCCTGGCCCCAGCAGGGCAGTGGCGGTCACCTGTGCCCAAAACCCGCCCCCACCCACCGGCCGGCCCAGTGCCCCACAGGCTCCCCACGTGGCCTCCGGCGGCACAGGCCAGAGAGGCTGCCGCAGGCCCCTGGCGCGTGGCCTCTGGGAGGTGGGCAGGAAGGGGTGCGGCTGCCTCGTGGGCCAGGGCTGCCGGGGGGGTGGGGGGGGCAGGAAGGGAGGCGGGCTGTGCCGCGGGCGTCCCGGAGGTCACCGGGAGCCGGGCGGGCAGGGTGGACGGCCGCTCAAGAGCCCTGCCCCCCCCACCCGCCCCCGACCCGCCTCTGGCGTCTCTCGGGGCCGAGGTGACGCCTGCTCCCCCGGCCTTCCCTGTGGCCTCCTCCAGACCCGTCCGCCCCTGCGTCTGAGACCCCGCCGGGCCTACGCCGGTCACGTCGCTGAGGTGTCCTGCTCCCCTGCTCCAGCAGAACCCCCGCCGGCATGATCGGACCCCCGACTCCGGGGCTCTGTGTGCGCGAGCCTGGGCCTCAGCCCGAAGCCCTTCGCCAGGGACGGGCTCTCCCATTTCCTCCCCTGCCGGGCCTCCCACAGCCCTGGGCCCAGATGCCGGGCTGCCTTCCACGTGCTGATGAGCCAGAGAGTCGCAGCGTGCGCCTGGACCCCCCTCCCCGCCCCTGGTGCAGGGCCCGGGTCCCTCACCTGCCAGCTGCCGCTCACCCGTGGGACGCACCCACCGTGCCGTCAGCAGGGGCCCCGGGAGCAGTTGTTTGGTGAGGAAGGGGAGTGACACACAGTCCCGTGCCCAGGCTGGCCCCCTGGGGCTCCCAGGAGAGCAGTGTGGCCCCTCCCCACTTGCCCCTGCATCTGTGAGGCCGGTGGGGCCCTGGGGCTAGTGGACGGGGTGGCGGTGGGTCTCCTCTGCCCATTTGGGGCGCTTTCCAGGTGGGGGCTGTGGACGGGGGTTGGGGTCCAGAAAAGCAGGGAGGCTGATGGGTGGGGGCAGGGAGCGTGGCAGGCCCGCTCTGTCCCCAAGCCGTTCCCTCTCAGCCCCCTGCCCACCATACACACACACGCACATGTGTGCACACGCCGGGCACGCACCTCCCGCTGTAAATACTGGGGCTGGGCTGGGAGTAAGCCACCCCGGGGCAGTGATGGGCCCTCCCCGGCTTCTTCCCCCGCAACACCGGCCCCGCTCAGCCACCAGCACCTGGTTGCCCTGCGGGTGGCCTGCAGCGTGGGGCCACCGGGACCTGGGCCTTTCAGTCCAGGCGGTGGGTTGGATCCTGGATTTCCAAGGCCGCCCCCACTTCCGCTGTCTGGTTTATGCTCAGATAGCCCCACCCCAGTCCCAATTCTGTTTTGTGGTAGGGGGCGCCAAGGCCCAAAGAGCCACGCTAGCTCCCGGGTGGGGGGGGGTGGCTGGCAGTCAGGACCAGGGCACAGGCCAAGCTTCCCTCCCGTCCATTCAGGCTCCGTCCAGGGTGGGGACTGCGTCCTGTCCATCCGTCCATCCGTCTGTGCATTGTTCCTAGCCACAGCGGAGGGGAGGGGCTGAGGGAGGGGGGAGGGAGGAGCAGGGGTGGGGAGGGGAGCGCCAGACCTGTTCACAAGCGTCTTCCCAGCCTCCACCCCTCCTTACCTCCCCAGGCCCTTCCCAGGCGGAAAATTCAATTAGTTTCGAGCAACTGCTTTGCTGAAGAGCCAGAGAGAGGGGTGATGAGGGGACGGGGGTCCGCCTGGCGGCTGGGGTGCGCGCTGAGGGGAGGGGAGGCCAACAGCCCGCTTGTGTCTGCGGGTTTCTGCCGAGTCCCTGTGCCTGTGTGACTTAGTGTGTGACTTGGGGTCCCAGGGTCCTTGCGTGCCCACGTCTGGCCCCTGCACGCAGACGGCCCTCACAGCCCTCAGCACCCCTACGTGTGCACTGGCATTCGCCGTAACTGCCAGCCAGGCCCTGGGCTCTGGCGAGTGGATGTCCGGTTGTGGGACGGGGGTGCACACGGGGCAGGGCGGTGGGGGGCTGGCAACCTCCCTGCAAATTGCACACACAGGGTGTGGTGTGGCGCTTAGCTTCCCAGACTGGGTGCCACCCCCTTGGTTCCACACTGGCTCCTTGTCTGGTCCCCATACACTCTAGCCTTCTGGCCACAGGGCCTTTGCCCATACCATTCCCCCAGGCCTGCAAGCTTCCCCTCAAAGAACCTCGTCCCAGCGTGCGTCTGCCCTTGTTTTTCATTCTCCTTTCATCCCTGGGCTTCGAGGCATGCAGCCAAAAGTCTCCCACTGTGAGGAAATGGGGTAGCCCTGTCTGGACCAGTCTCTGTCCCTGTGCCCGGAGTGGTGCTCAATTGGTCGAGTGAATGAAGTGTCGGGCCCACACAGAAGTTTAGAAAACAGGTCCTGCGATAGACACACACTTCTCTTCCTAGCAGACTCCTATGCACTCTGCCGTGGCCCGGCTTCCGGCACCCCCTCCTCCAGGACGTCCAGAGTGCTCTGAGGATCATTGGGAACAAAGGCCCTGAGCCTGGGGTATCTGTGCTTTCTTCTGGGACCCAATGTGCCCTGTCTCCGGCCCGTGGTCTGCCATCATCCCCCCCAGTTAGGCTGACCCAGTGAGTGCAAGACCCCTCCTTCCTGCTGTGATCACTCAGGACCCGCTCAGGGCCCGTGGGAGAAGATCCGATCATCTGCCTCTTCGTGGAGGGCTCCCATGGCCCATGCCACCCAGGGTGCAGGCTGGGGGCAGGGGTGCCCATCTGACCCAGTCCTTTGTCCTGGCACCCCGGCTCCACACTGCCCAGCTGGCCTTCCCCCCCTCCCCGGGGTCTCCCTCTCACTTCACTCCCCAATTCCAGGGGCTCTCTGAGGTCCTGAGGAGTTGAGGGGCACCCACCTGAGCCCGCACACAGTGGGCACCCAGGACACAGACCCACAGGGCGGCCAGGTTGGGGGGAAAGGAGGCCGCTGCCTGTCTGAGTGTGTTTCTTTATCCAAGTCCCCAGACACCGGCAGGGACGGCCCCTGCTTTCCTGAGGGGCCCCTCCCAGCAGGTAGAGGGTGGGGAGGGGGCTCCCAGGGCCCGCTAGGGAAGGAAGGAGGTTTGAGAAGGCCAGATGCGGGGAGGGGCCCCTGTGCAGAGGAATGTGGGCCAGCCCCTCCTCCTTCCCCAGGAGGGACAGAGGCAGATGGCAGCTGGGGGGTTGAGGACAAGGGGGAGGCCCAGCCGGCCCAGCCTGAGGCTCCGAAGGGCGCCTGTGGCCCCTCCTCGGTAGCTGTGGGGGCACATCCTTCTCAAGTTCCTGGCCCCCCAGCCCGCACCAGCTGTGTGCAGCTGGGGCCTCACCCTGAGGAAACCCAACACTGGCAGGGGGGGTGGGGGTGGGGGCCAGGGCGCCAGCCTGCTCCCTGACCACTGTGCGTGGGCTCCCCCCACCGCCACTTGTGGCCTGCCGGGCGGCTCATCAGTAAGGAGGCTGCAGTGTGAGCACCGCGCCTGGGACCTGGCGGGTGACATCATCCCAGAGAAGGCTGGAGGACGCGGTGTCGAGGGGTGGGTGCCCGTGAGGGGCCGGTTTTCCCTGGGTCACCCTCCACTGGCCAGGCTCTGGCAGCTCCCTTCTCCCGTGGGAGCCTCCCCCCCCCTCCCAGAAGGGACAGGGCTGAGCCCAGGGACCTGTGCTCAGGATGAGGGACTGAGCTTTGGAGATGCCGCCACGTGGCCGATGCCTTGCAGAGCGGGCCGGATGCCCACCTCGGGGCCTGCCTTCCCCCCAGCGTCCCCCCCCACCCCAGGCCCTCCACGCCCTCCAGTGCCCAGGCCGCCGGCTGCCTCCACCCCCTGGATTCTGCCCGGAGCCCAGAGGGTAGAGCCATGCGGGGAGGGGGCTTCCAGATGGCTGGAATCCCGCGTCAACAGGGCTTAGACACCTGCCCAGCCTCTTCCCGCCCTCCCCTCTGCCTGCCCAGGCGCTTCTGCACATCTCAACTTTCCAGGGGCTTTGCTTCCCTGGCCAGAGTCTGAGCCTCCTGCTCTGGGGTGGGGAGGGGCGCCGTGTCCTCACCCCGTCCCTGGCAGGCGTTCCCCACTCCCAAGCACACACAGGCCCCAAAGGCCAGGCCCCTTGCTGGCCCTGCGTCCAGCCGAGGGCTAACCTGACGGATGCCCGTGGCATATTTTCTGGGCGTGCGTGAGGCCAGAGCACTGTGGAAGGAGCCCGGCAGGCACGGCACCCCAGGGAGAGGGCCAGGTTGATCAGAGGGCAGGCCTCGGCGTGGCCCCGGGCCCCGCCTCAGGTGGTCATGCAGCCAGGGGACAGGTCACTTCTGGGGCTCGGAGTGGAAGGCCCAGGCAGAGCCGGCAGGAGGGGTCGGCACGGCAGTGGGGGTGGCCCCCGGCGCTAGGCCCAGGCTCCCCTCCCCCACCATGCAGGCCAGAGGCGGCCACTCTGGCCCACCGCCCCACGCTGTGGTCCTCGGGCCTGGCTTGGACCAGCACGACCACGTGGACCTCGTGGCCTCGAGCACCTACAGCTCTCCCCTCGACCCCGGGGCCCCAATATCTCCCCATCCAGTGGGTGTCTGGCTGGGCAACTCTCAGCCCCTCTCAGGCAGTGGGGGAATGCAGGGAGGAAGGTGGGGGCTCATTCCTGTCCCGGTGGCACCTGCCCACCCGCCGGTCCCGCCTGCCCATTGGGCCCCTCCTCCTCCGCTGCATCTTTTCAGGGTCCGACAAGCCTTTTCAGGGCTGACGGATGACAGGTCTGGATTTCCATGTCAATGGGCCGGGCGCTGCCTGGTAAGCTGGTTAACAAGCCCCCAGCCCCGCTGGGGAGGCTGTGCCGGTGTTAACACAGGCCCCTTTCTCCCAAGGCTCCGCGGCCTTGCGGTTGCCATGGCGCCCTGCGTGGCCTTTCGGGCCACGGCTAATCCTTTCTCTGGCGCTTTCATCCTGGCTGTCCCACCCCCAGGCTGGTCGCCGGTAACTCAGCCTTGCCCAACAAGGCTGGTTTCTCCACCGGGGTCAGAGGAGGCCGTAAATCCAGCCCCCTGCCCCGGCCCTTTGTCCCTGGCATTGTCCCCAAGTCCCCAGCCGCCCCCTCCTCCGGGGACTCCGGTGGCGGGAAGGGAGCCTCTGCCAAGTGGTCAGCTCCTGTCCTGTGGAGGAGGGGGCCCTGTCCTCGGCTTGTCTGTCCACCCTCGAACCCGAGGTCCTCGGCCCCCTTCTTTCCCTGCTCCTTGACGTCCAGCCTCGGCCTCTGAGCCATTCCAGGGATGTGCCTGTTCCTGCCTCAGTGCCTTTGCTCTAGCCGTTTGCGCTCTGGGCTGGAACGTTCTTCCCCAGACATCACCCCAGCGGACCCCCTTCAAATCTCCACTAGAACGTCACCTTCCCCATGAGGCCACAGGCCCCACATGTCCCACTCCTGTCCCGGCTCTGTTTTCCCCGTAGCCTAGTGCCTTCTAGCCCACCTCGAGGACCCCGTGTGCGGCCCTCCTTCCGTGCAGGCGGCTGGCTCTTCCGGGGGTGCCTCCGGCCTGGAGCAGGCAATGGGCACTCTGCTTGAGAGGAGGGCAGCTCTCAGCTCAGAGCAGGGGCAGCTGAGCCCCAAGGACACACGGCATCGAGAGGTGGAAGAGGCCCCAAGTCTGGGCTGGTCTGACTTCACGCTCGAGGTTTTCACGGAGCCCGGAATCCCACCACAGAGACCACCTTTCCTCTGTCCTCAGAAGCCAGGATGTTGGTGTTCAGGAATCCCAGGATTCAATTAGCCTGGCCTCCAGTCCCAGGTGTGGCTCCTGCCCACTTGAATACATCCAGCTCTGGGGAGCTCACCATCTGGGGGGTGCCGAGTGGGAGGAAGAGCCCAGTCCTGGGCTCCGGCTCAGACGGCAGGGAAGCTTGGCTCGAACGGACCTTGTCTGGGGCTCCTGGCCTTGGGGTGAGCATGCCTTGAAACTGGCACACGGGGGGGCCTGGCCTGTCTCTCCTCCCCGTTCGTGCAGAGATGCTGGTGTTTCCTTGCTCTTTGGGGTCGTGTAGCAATCCCATGAGGCAGGAAGGCCGGGCACCGGCTCCATTTTACAGCTGAGAAAACTCTTAGGAGCACGGGCTGGAGCCCCCTAGGGGGAGGCAGGGCCTCACTTCTGACCCTGAGACCTCCCCCAGGTCGTCCGGCAAAGCGGCCTCTCACCGAGGGACCGACAGCTTCCTGAGCCTCAGTGCACCCACTGGGGTGGACACGGAGGGTGTCTGTGGGCTGGTGACCCAGCCCTGGCCTGCCCACTCCCACCACCGGGCACTCAGCCTCCGAGGGCCGTGGGGGCTACCTGGGGGCTGGCCCCCAGCTTCTCGCCCCACGCGGGCCCCCGGCAGCCCCGAAGGTGGGAGCCGCCCCGAGCAGGCCTGAGCCATGCCGGAGGTGAGGGTGCCGGCTGGGCAAGGCCCCCCGTAAAGGCAGGCCAAAGCTCTGAGGGTACGCAGATCACGAGGGCTGCAGGGGGAGGGGGTTGCTGACAGCCTCCAGGCAGGAGGGGGGAAGCGGGGGGGGGGGGTAGGGTGGGGGGGGCGGGAGAACCCACCAGCCTCGGTGTCCTCATCTGTCACAGGGACGGAGGAGGGGAGCCCTGCCTCACAGGGCCGCGGGGGCCCCACAGCACAGGGAGGGATGTTGGGGGCCCTGGACAAGGAGGGGAAGAGGCGGGGGGTGGGGGGAGGACCTCTCCGCCATGCGCGTGGGCGAGAGCAGGATTCCAGAGCTCCCTGGGGAGGCCCGGGAAGCTCCAACCTTGCAGCTGCCATTGGTCAGGGACCGTGGCCGCCCCCACCCTGCGCTTCCTGCCCCCACTCCTCCCAGGGGCCCTCCGCGGACACGTCGTGAGGGTCGGGCACCTCTTGCCATACGGGAGGCATCACGGCCCAGAGGGGACAAGCGACTTGCTGACCGCCACGCGGAGAGAACCCGCGACCGCGGGAATGAATGAGGGCCCCGGTGGGGAGAGGGGGGGCGCCGTGTGAGCGGCCTGTGGCTTGGGCCGCCTCCTCCGAGCAGGACGGCCCCGACGGAGGGCAAGGCCCGGGCGGAGGCAGGCCTTGCCGCTGACCCGACCGCCGCACTGGGGGACAGAGGCCGGCTGCGGCGCCCCCCGCTCAAGTCCGGGCTCGGTGGAGGCTGGCACGGGCCCCTCGGGGGGCACGCGGGTCTGCAGCTGTGTGGGCGCCCGGGCCCCGAGCAGTGCCGGTCGGCGCGAGTCAGGGCAGGCCTGCCCACCTGGGAGCAGGCTCAGCTCTGCGCCTGCAGGAGCCGGAGGCCCCCCGCCCGCCACCCTGCCTTCCTGTGTCTCCTGACCCCCAGCCTCGGCCCCCGCCCCGGCAGCTCCTCGGCACCCAATGGACCTGGGGAGCCTTCGTTCTGAGGTCTTGCCCTCTCTGGCCTCAGTTTCCCAAGCGGCATCCTGCAGGTCCGGGCAACCCCCTCAGGGCGTGGCTCGCAAGCCCGGAGAGACACCCCACCGGGAGTGCAGGCGTGGTGGTCTCGCGAGAGAATCAGGGTCGGGGAGCCACGTCTCCGGAACGAGGCGGATCTGGGCTCGAGCTTCGGCTCATGGTCCGAAAACATTTCCTGAACGTAAGTCCCTGCCTGGGCCCAGCGGTCCGGTGCTGAACCAGACAAGGTCGGGGCTCCGAGGTGCATAGTGCCGCAGGAAGGGGCGGCGGTGACGGTGACCGTGGCCACAGCAGCCACCTGTTCCCGCAGTCCCGCTCTGCTCCAGGCCGTGTGCGGTAGCTCCTGTGGTGCTCACGACACCTGCTGAGCGGCCCTTCTTCTTCTTCTGTTTCGAAGTGTATTTATTTTTGAGAGACAGCATGGCCACGAGCGGGAGAGGGAGACAGAGGATCCCAAGCAGGTGCCGCACTGTCGTGGAGGGAGTCCACTGTGGACTGAAACCGACACGCCGTGAGATCGTGACCCGAGCCGAAATCGAGAATCGGATGCTGAACCGACTGAGCCACCCGGGAACCCCAGAGCGGCCCTTCTAATTATTCCATTTCACAGTTGAACAAACTGAGGCACAGACAGGTCATGTGACTCACGTGAGGTCAGCCGGCTAATAATCAGCAGAGCCGAGAGGTAAACCCCTTGTGGCTGGCTCCAATAGACAGATAAAGAAGCTAAGTCACCTTGAGCAGAGCACGTAGCCCCTCCCAGCCTCAGTTTCCCCAACTACCTGGCCTGAGGCAAACCGAGGGCAGGTCTGACAGCTGGCAGTGGGATGCGGCGGGCAGAGCATCCGAGCATGCGCGGTGGGGCCGCCACTGCGTCCAGCCTCACTTTTCGTTCCTGCAAAGTAGGGTCTCGATCCCGACGCCCCGCGAGAAACCTGGCAGCTGAGGAGGGCAGGCCCTTCACTGGGGGAGTGTTTCCAGCACCCATCTGGCCAGCTGCAGTCTACCGGCTCGCCTGAGCCAGTGGACTCCAGGCGGGCCCCGCACCCCTTAACCAGAGCAGGATGGGAGCTGCGGAGCTGGCCTGGGGGGCGGGCCCGGGGGTCCTGGGAAGGGGCTGAGGGGAGGTCACCGTGGACACACCCAGGCGGCCCAGCCCCCTGAGAGATGCACGCGATGGCGTCAGAGTCGGCCGGGCCCGGCCGCAGCCAGACAGTCAACCCCACCTGCCCACCGTCCTCGCCTGTGGCCCCTGGGGAGTGACCCTCCCTCCGGCTCCACAGCGGCGAGGACGGGAGGAGGCAGAGGAACCGGCTGTGCGGGACACCTGAGCCCGATGACCAGGCCTCCCAGGGGGCGGCCGCCCAGGGGGGCTGGGAGGCAGAGATGTGGCCCGTTCCCACCGCCTACCCCCCTGAGGGCCCGGGAGGAAGCAGGTCAGCAGGTGGTTGGCCAGCTGGGGCCTGGGTCTGCCCCAGCCCGCTTTTGCTGGGCAGGGGAGACCAGGCCAGGCGCTTTCTGGCCTCAGTTTCTGAATCTGTGACCAGGGATGCTGCCCCTCCCCCCCGGGGGCCCCTGGGAGTAGGGCGGATGTGCGGGACCGTAACTCCACTTCACACACAGGCAGCTGAGACCCGGGGCAGGGCTCACAGGAGGCAGCCGTGCTCCCAGCTCTGTTGCTGTGGGGCCGGTGCTCTGGGTCTGCCAGCCCCCCGCTGGCTGAGGTCACAGCCAGGCTTCCATATAGCATAAAAGATGCGTTGGGGGGCGCCTGGGCGGCTCAGTCGATTGAGCGTCCGACTTCTGCTCAGGTCATGATCTCGCGGTTCGTGGGTTCGAGCCCCACGTCGGGCTCTGTGCTGACAGCTCGGAGCCTGGAGCCCGCTTGGGATTCTGTGTCTCCCCCTCTATCTGCCCCTTCCCTGCTCACACTCTATGTCTGTCTCTTAATAGTAAATAAACGTTTAAAAAAAAAAAAGATGCGTTGGAAGGTGAGTTGAGCCTGTCTTGGCACAGGTGATTGCCAGGTGGAAAGCGCCTTCCGGTCCTTGGGGCAATCGCAGGGGGGCAAGTACTGGGCCTTGCTGGCCCAGAGCCTGGTGGCCACCTGCCCGACGCTCATGCCCAGACCTGAGGGCTGAGACAGAAATGCGCTACTCGTGAGAAGGCCCAGCAGAGCCCTGGGTGTTGAGGGGTTCCTTGACCCCCATCCTTGTGCTGGGCACGTGGCCAGGGGCACGGAGACAGGCCGCCTGGCTGTCTGTGCGTCCCGTGTGGAGGTGGGGACCGCAGGCTGCACTCTGGTGGGCAGGCCCCGTGGTGCCCACTCTCAAAGCAGCCCCCCCGCCCCCACCATCAACAGGCTCTCTGCCCCTGCTCACTCACACGTGTCAGCCGTGCCCCCACGGCCCGAGGCTGCTCCCAGGCCCGAGGCAGAGGTGTCGGCCTGGCAGTGAGGGAAGGTGCAGCCTCCCGGGTCCCTGGCATCACTGGGGTGAATCGTGGCCCCCCCAAAAAGACAGGCTCAAGTCCTACCCCCCAGAAGGTGCCAAGGGGCCTTATTTGGAGAAAGGGTCTTTGCAGGTGTAATTAAGTGAAGGATCCTGCCGTGGGGTCATCCCGGGTTTAGGGTGGGCCCTAAATCCAATGGCGGGTGCCCTTCTAAGGAGAGAGGAGGACACAGAGGCACCGAGGAAAGGCAGCCTCGGGAAGGTGAAGGTGGAGGTCAGCGCGGTGCAGCCGCGAGCCGGGGACGGCCTGTGGCAGCCGGCAACCGCCAGAAGCTGGGAGAAGGGCCTGGGGCAGGCTCGGGGCTCCGGCAGGGACACCCTGCCCGCACCTGCATTCGGACTTCAGGCCCCCAGAAGTGGAAGATGGTAAGCGTCTGTTTTCAGGCAAGTTTGCGGTAACTTGTGACAGCACCTCAGGACACCAATGCGAGCGCGGGGAGGGGGGTCTGAAAAGGCTCATCTCCCAAACCTGGGTGGGTGGGAGAGGAGCAGGGGGCCTGGGACAGGGGCCCAGTCGGGGGACCGCGTGTGCAAGTCCCTCCCAGCAACCTGCACGGATGTGAGTCCCACAGACCCCTGCCCGACTCGGGTCCACAGCCCATTGGTCCAGGCAGAGACCAGCTTCCTGGCCCCACAGGACTGGCTGGGAGCACCTCCTGCAGCCCAGCCACAGACGCCTCCCGTGGCCACCTTCCCAGCCCCCGATCCCTCCCACGCCACTTTCCTGCAGACTGGTCCCCTTGATAGGGAACCTTCTTCCTTCTCCTCTCTCTGCAAGTTCCTGCTCCTCCAGGAAGGATAGCCCACAGTGGCCGGCCCAGCCCTCAGCCATCCACCCCAGGCAGGCCCTGCCTAATGTGACTTCCCTCTGAGATCTGATCCAACCCCATGAAACTCTGGCCCATGGGACGAGCCGCTGACGAATGTCCCATGAGGGACGAGCTAGTGGGCAGGGAGCCTCCGTCGACCCCAGTGCCTTTGCACCTGCTGTTTCCTTTGGCTGTCAGCCCACATGTTGCCTCCTCCATCCCCTCCTTGACTGTCGGGCCCAGGCATGTTCTGTTGTCAGCTCAATTTCCACCCCTTCCTTTATTTTACCCTGCTGATCCTGATGGGAGCTACGTGTGTTTGCTTTCCCTCTCTGCTGGTCCCCAGAATATCAGGAGCTCAGAGGGTAAGCCTGGGCCTGCCTTGCTCCCGTTCTGTCTCTAACGTAGGGCTGGGAGTGTCCATACGCTGCCAACTACGTGAACGGGAGGGTTTGGTGGCCGCCCGGAGCGACTCTGAAGCCAGGGTGACCTGGGGACTCCCCAGCGTGAGCCCTCCAGCTGTCTACCCAATACCCGCCTCTTACAACCTCAGTATGGGCTGCTCCCGGGCCGCTAACCTCTCTCTTTGTGTCTGAAGGGGTCGCCAGGCCTGGCCCAACCTGGAGGATGCACCGGCCTCAAATCCCCTCCACGCCCAGAGTCGCTGCCCAGACAGAAGGATGTTCCGGAGTCAGTGGTCCAGGAAGGGTTTGTGGCTGCCGCGGTCACAAGGGCCCTGAATGAGGAGGGGGCTTCCCCAGCGTCCAGCCACACGTCTCCAGGGTCAGCTGTGTGCCCCGAAGCACACCCGGCCCTCTCAGGGGCCCCGGCCACTCCGTAGGGCAGTGGGGAGAACGCGCGGAGTACGTCTCTCAGGGAATCGGCGGGTCAGCCCGGAGGTGCCGGATCACACCACCAAGGGAGCCTCGTCTCAGCACCCCTGGGTGCCTCGCTCAGCCCAGCCAGGGCAGAGGCAGAGGTCAGGGAAGGCCCTGGGGGAAGAGCCGGGGGAGGGTCGGGAGGGACGCTGGGGGAAGCTGACTCAGCCTCCACAGACCCCGCTTCTCCGGCAGCGCCTTCCTGGTGGGGCCAACCTTCCGTCCAAAGTTGCCGCCGCCGGCCAGCCGGACAGGAAGCTCGTGGCGGGGCCGCACCCTGGCCCCCTGGCCCCCGCCCGGCGCTCCGGCCTGGCCTCGGCCTCCCACCTTGGCCCGGCTGCCCCCCTGGGGAACGAGGCTGAGGCCAGCCCCGCTGCCCCCCCCTCCGAGTCTGCAGCTGTGCCGGACGGAAGGAGCCTGCTCGGGCCGCGGGCGCCTGCTCTGGGCGTGTGTGCACGCGGTCACACACGTCCTCTGCTCGCACGTGCAGCACCTCACCCCCGCACGCGGGCTCACCTGCACGTGTGGAGATGTGCACACGTCCGCCCGCGCGAGGACTTGTGTCTGGGGCACCGTGCAGAGCTGGGCACGACGGCCCCGCCAAGCGGGTGCTCGGGGCCGCAGCCGGGGAAGGTGAGGGTGATGGAGAGGGGGCGCGCTCAGGCCCCGGGGTGGGGGCCTCCCAGCCTCCCACAGTCCTCCTCACTCCTGCACTGGCGTCTCCAGGGAGGGAACGTGAGAGCTTACAGCCAGCACCTGGACTTGGTGGCCCCCCACTTCTGATCACATCAGCAGGGACCGGCCTGTGACTTTGTCAGCGGAGGACAGCCTTGCAATCCGAGCTGGGGGGCGCCGGGGGAGGACTTTGCCGAAGGGAGCAGAAGAGGCTGAGGAGAGCCTCAAGAGGGGTGGGGAGGGGCCGAGGGCGGAGTGAGGTCTGCTGCGCACGTGTGCAGATGGTGCACTGACCAAGGATAGACGCCTGAAATTCGGCCCACGCTCTGCTCACTGGACTGCAAAAAAGGAGCACCTTCCCTCAGGCGGCGCACGGGGGTCCGGCAGGGTTCTGGGGACCCAGCGTGGACACGTCGCAGGCTGCCCGGCCGGAGTCCAGGCTTCCCCGAGACCCCAGGTGGACAGCTAGCTGCGCGTGCTCCTTCTCGCGGGATGCCCGGTCGGCCCCCAGGCCCGAGGTGCGTCCCTGTCTGGCCCAGAATGCCTCGGTTCCCACGCCGTCACAATGGCCACACAACGGGGCCCCCAGGGACGGAACTTAATCTCGGGCTATTGAAGACCTGCAAGCCATGGCCCCTGTCCCCAGCCCGCAGACGCCGCGCCCGGGACATCTGATCCACCGCCACCCTCTCCTCAAAGGGGGACACTGTCTCCCCAGGGCCCCCCGCCCCCCCTGGCATGGACAGGAGGGAAACTGGGTCACCGGGATAGAGTGACAGCAGTGGCCGGCCGGGATGGGACTGGAGGATGCTCCTGGTCCGAAGACCTGCCCCAGGGCACCCGGCCCTGGCGGGGGAGGGGGGCGGGACCGGCCCGAGAGCCGTGCCTGCGAGGGCCTGGAGTTTGGGCCGAGAGCTGAGGCGACAAACTGCCTGCTTAAGACCTGCTCGTTGTGTAGGGACAGAGCTGAGACTGGGGACCCTCCCTTCCCCCACCCAGAGAGGGGCCCATAGGCCACTCTGCACCCCCCTCCACCCCCGGAGCAGGCCAGCCGGCCACCCGCTCCTCCACCCGAGAATGCCCGGCTGCCGCTTGGTTTCCTGGCCCTCGAAGAGCTTTCTGGAGCAGCCAGGAAGAGTCAGGCCTGGCCAGGAGCTACTTCTGGGAGCAGAGACCCAGGCCTTCTGTGTGTGAGGTGCGCTCACCATCTGCAGCCGGCCTCTGAGCGGAGCACCACACCCGCCCCAGACTCTGCGTGGGGGCCGTGGGGGCCTTGAGCTCAGCCCCGAGGACTGCAGGAGCCCCACGGGAGGCTGGAGCCCGCAGATTCTTGCTCTCAGGGGAAGCTGGAGACACAGGCTCACCGCTGCGTGGCCTTGGGCAGGACCCTGTCTTCCCATCTGTGCAATGGCCCTAGCTCCTTCTTGCCCCTTTGTATGTCTAGCAAATTCTTAGCTCTTTGTGGTTGCCACCGTCCCAGAGCACTCTCTGGGTGCCAGAATATGTGCCGGGGGCTGGAAGGGACCCAGGAATGAAAAAGAGGGGAGGGACCCAGGAAAACTTCTCCAAGGAGGTGGCTGCTGACTGGGGAGGCGGGCATGGAGGGACTGAGCCCGGCGGGTAAGCCGGGAGCAGCACAGGAAGTCGGAGGCCTGCAGGAGCAGGGCCGGCCCTCCAGAGTGGGGAGCAGGGAGACAGGGATGGCGTCAGCCCAGGAGCCCGTTTCTAGGATTTGGGGGCCAGCCCTCAGGTCCACGCAAGACCACAGTGCCCGCTTCTCACTCGGAGCCGGCAGCTCTGGGCAAGGAACTGCCCGGGAATAATGTCCACCTCCCACCTCGGGCGCCCAGGGAGTCTGTGGCCAGGAGAGGGGCGTGGGCTTCAAGAGGGTCCAGAGGGCAGGCTGGCGTCAGCCCATGAACCTTAAAGGGGCCACCGGGCCCGGACCAGGCCTGCCATCAGGAAGCGGCCGTCCCGAAGGACCCGGCTTGCCCGGGGTACACCTGCCCTGCCCTCTCCTGCGGCTTCCGCTGGCAGTGGGGGCATCTGTGGCCTCGGCCGCATTTGCCGCCGTGGCGAGCCCTGAGCCAGGTCTTCCTGGGAGGGCACTTGGGGGTCCGCTGGGCCCCGCCTCTTGGCTCATCAGCACACGCCCGCGCGTTTCAGAACCGGGGTGCAGGCACCGGGGCAGACAACCACCACCCCACCCCTGTGTGACCCAGGCCAGCTCACTTCCCTCCCTGAGCCTCGGCTTCCTCAATTGCAAAATGAGAGCTGAGACACGCCCTGCTAAGCCTGTGGCCCCGGGCCCCCCTTCCCTCCACTTTCCTGCCCCCCCCCAGCCCTCCCCGCAGTGGGCAGAGCAGGCCGAGGTACCCTCTCACCGGGGCCCGGTTGGCACCGAGGGGCACAGCTTCGGGGCTGTGGGAGGGGGCTGGCAGCGTTTGTACCGCAGGGCAGGATCTGTGGAGGGGTGGGGGGGCCAGCCCGGGGCCGGGAGGAGGGGGGCCGGGGAGCCTAACCTGGCAGGCGCTCCGGCAATTCCGTCTGCTGCTTCTGTCAATACGAGCCTTCCTGTTTTGGAGATTAAACCTCGGCTGAGCAAACAGCCTTCAGGGGGGCCCCTCCCCGCCACCTTCCCAAACCCAGCCCGGCCGGAGGCTGCAAGCACCTGGAGACCTTTGGGAGCCACGGGGTCCGGGGCCCCGCTCTGCTGCCCCTGCCCTCACCGAGCCTTGGCCCGCGGCCCAGGCGGCCCGGCCCGGCCGCAGCCCCCCACTGACCTCCGTGGAGGCCACCCACAGGAGCCCCCTGTGTCATCCTTCCGCTGCCGGGCTGGCGCACTGTCCCGGCAGCCCTGCCCGCCGCATCCTCTGCCCTCACATGACCTTGGCAGGAAGTGGGGAGCAAACTGCTTGTCGGGGCCTCCCCGCCAGGCTCACGCATACCTGTCAGGGACCCCAGGCGTGGCCAGGAGCCACCCTGAGTGCCCCACGGAGGCTCCTGCCTTGGGAGAGGCCAGTCATGCGGATGGCGATTTCTCCAGTTGGACAATTCTTTGTTGGGGGCCCGGCTTGCACATCGTAGGGCATTCAGCAGCACCTCCGGCTTTTACTGACTGGATGCACTGGCTGTGCATTACCCCCGGGCGTGGCATCCAAAAATGTCTCCAGGCATTGCCAAACGCCCCAAATGTCTCCTGGGCTGGTCCCTGTGGACCGTGTGTATACAAAGCAGCCAGGGCTGCAGAGAGAGGCCTGGCCTTCCCTCTGATGCGGACCTCAGCCCTGTCCCATCCTCCTTGCCTCTCCCACCCCTTCCTACCAGGGCCCACCTACCTCTGAGGAGCTGGCCCTGCCCTCCTGAAAAAATTCTCCTGTTGCCAGAGCCTCTCAGGACAGGGAGCAGGGAGAGCAAAGGCCTGGCCGCAAGGGCATGAGGCCTGGAGGGACAGACGGCCCGGGGCTGACTCCTCTTGCCCGGGCTCCCCCTCCTCCTACAATGCAGCTCGAACCACATCCCTTTTGCTGGCAGACCTTCTGTGGTTCCCCATTGCCTCCCAGGCCTGACCCTGACCCTGACCCTGACCCTGACCCAGGACCGGCCGGCTCCTGCTCAGCTCTCCAGCTTCACGTCCCTCTGCTCATCGACTCAGACCCCCGCCGAGCTGCGTGACCCCCCCCACCTCTGGGCAGCACCCCTTCCCGCCTCCCCCCCACCTCTGGGCAGCACCCCTTCCCGCCTCCCCCCCCCACCTCTGGGCAGCACCCCTTCCTGCCTTCCCACCCTCCCCCCCACCCAAACCTTCGCCAGTCACCACCTTTTCCTAGAAGCCTTGCCTGATGCTCACTACCCCCGGCCCTGGCACACAGTGGATTATCCCTCGCCTGGGCTCTGGGCACACTTGGGCTTGACCCGTCTCCCGGCCCTGACCGCCATCTCTCTGCTGGGAGGACGTCTGAGAGCCTGGCAGATCCTCCCACAAGAGTGTGAGCTCCCTGAGGCCAGGAGCTGCGTCTGACTCACCTCCTAAACCACCCGGAGCCACGCAGAGCCAGGGGTGGAGAAGGTGCCGGGGATCCCGTCGAATCGTTGGGTGAGTGGACAGATGGACCGTCAGACGGGTGGACGAATGGGTGCCGTGGTGGTGGCTTATCTTTTTGTGGGTGTGGTTGCCACTCCTGGGCACATAACCTCCCCCTCCCGTCACTTCCAGGGCCGCCTAAAATAGAGATGAATGCCATATCCTTCTCCACCCCTGGGAGTGAGGGGCTCACTCAACTCGACTCCTGTCGCAGAGGAGGAACCTGAGGTCAGGGAGTTACAGAGATAAGGTCGGGGTCATGAAGTGGGGGCGGGGGCGCCCTTTGAGACAAGACTCCGATCCCTACCACCTCCATCCGGCCAGGAGCCCCTCCTTCCACTGCCCCCAGGGTCTGGTCCCATTGACATGGGCACCAGGTCATGACTGGGGCGAGGGGTCATGCCTGGGGCCTGGCAGGCACGGGGACAACCACTCCCCACCCCGTGGCCACAGCACAAGCTAGCCATTCTTGGCGAGACAAAGGCTGGCTGGGGCAAAGTGGTTCTGGTGTCTCCCTGGTGGGTGTCTGGCCGCTGTAGCACATCAGTAATGTGTCCTCACGGCCGGGGCTCTGCTCCTGGGGGCTGCAAATCAGATTAGCCCAGTCTGGCCCCAGCGCAGAGCCACCAGGGAGAGGTGCAGCTGCCAGGCCTGGGCCCGTCTCCCTTCTGGTGTTCGAAGCCCTGCCCCACGGCAGAGAGACTCGTCCCCGACTGGCTATGGGGTCAGAGGCGTGCCTCTTCTCCGCTCTGCACCGCCCATGTCCAATCTGCAAGACCAACTGCTTGAGTGAGACCCTCCCAGCGTAGGTGGGCACACAGTGTATGGTCACTGAGAACTACGGGCATCAGCCCCTGCCAGCCCCCTGCCACCCTCCACAGCTCTGCCCTCAGGCCCCGGTGCCAGCTCACAGTTCAGTGGGCAGCCACGCCGGGCCTCCCTCCTTCCCCTGAAACCCACATTCCCCGGGGCTGGGTGCTTGGGGGACAGAAGCAGGGGCCCTCCCTTGAGCCTCTGCATGTCCGTGTATCTACACGCATCCATCCGTCCACCCAGTCCGTCCACCCATGCGTGCGTCTGTCTGTCCATCTGCCCATCCATCCATGTATCATCCAACGGATGTTTCTAAGGTACCTAAGACACACCACGTACCCTTCTAAGCACTGAGGACAACAGCTACAAATGACACAGTGTTTCTGCCCTCTCGTAGCCCACATCCGGCACCTTGCCAGTCATCCCCAGGACCTCTCTCTGCCTTTTTGCCTTTCCGTCCATCTGTCTCTCCCTTCCCTTCCTCATCTGTCCAGCCAGTGTTTGTTTACTGAGCACCTGCTTTGTGGCAGGCACTGCTGAGGAACTCAGCATGGCCCCTGACCTCCCAGGCTAGCTGGGGAAGCAGGCAGGGAAATGGGCAGTTATTATCTCGTGGTCAGGACCAGGATGGGGGCAGGTGCCACAGGGGCTGAGGGCTGAGGGAAGAGGTGGCACCTGGCTGGCCTTGAAGGGTGTCCCCTGAAGCCTTACTCAGCCACCTAGGCCAAGTCACCGGGCCACTGCGACCACTCCAGGCCCCAGAGTTCAGGCCAATGGGCCATGTCGCCAGGGCTCATTGTTTCTCTACGCCTGCAGGGTACCAGCCAAGGGTGGGCGGGGAAGGGAAGGCACCGGCCATATCCCTATTACAAAGTCAAGTGAAATCCCGAGATCTGCAGAGGGAGGGAACTGGCCCAAGACCACACAAAGCGAGGCCTGGGGGTGAGGGGTTCCGGGCAGAGCGGGCGTGCGGGCGGGCCGGGCTGGGCTGGGGGCTCTATTCACAGCTGTAGACTGTTCATTCTTCCCGTGGGGGCAGCGCCCACCCCAGCTGCAGTAATGGGAATCAGCTGCTGCTGCCCGCTGTGCCCCCTCCCTCCTGCCGTGGAGCCGGCTGCACTGGGCTCCTGAGCCAACCTTCCCCTCCTGCCAGCGGGACTCCCTGTCCAGAAGCTTCTGGGCTGGGGCTTCTGTGACCGTGCCACTCATTGCCTGCTAGGGGCGCCTTGGCATCCAGAAGTTTCCCTTCTTGCCAGTTATCCTCTGATGCCCTCACGGCAGCGCGGGGGCAGCGTCCTCATGTCTGCCCGTCCAGGAGCCCCAACTCCGTCTTCCTGCCACCAGCTCACGGTGGGGTTGGGACAGGGCCTTCCCTGTTGCAGTGACACGCAGCCTGCCTGCCTCGGATGACTTCCTGCGAGCTAACGGGGCCACCCGCTATATCTCCTGGATCTTCCCAGGAAAGAAACAATCCAGGGGAAGCCGGCCCCAAGGACCCCGGGAGCCTGTGGAGAAGGGGTTTCCAGTAGCTGGTGGGACAGACCCCCATCCACGGGAGGCCCCGGGCTGAGCCCCAGCAGAGAAAGGAGGCTGAGTTCAGGTGGGGACACAATACTGCCTCTGAGCCTGATGTGGGGGCAGAGTAGAGCCCCGTGGGGCTCTGTGGTCAGGTGGGCCCGCTTTCCGAGGCCACCGCTCTAAATTTCAGGGGCGGCTCTGAGGTCATTCAGCCACGTGCCTTCCCCGGGGCCCCAGCCTGGCGGAGACACCACGCTGAGTGGAGGTCTGCTGCCCAGGAGGCACACAGACCCAACGTCCCCAGGCAAGAGAGCCAGGCTGCTTGCTTCTCCGACCTTCTGCCCGGAAGCACCTTATAAAATGGAGGGTAGTGTTATCCTCATGTTATGGGTGGGGAAACTGAGTTTCAGGGAAGGAACATCCCGGGTCCAGGTCTAAAGCTGAGAAGGGGCCCCTGTGGGTTTGCAAGGCCAGCAGTCTGGCTCCAGAGGGCAACACCCACCCCCGGGCTGAGTTTGTGCCTGTGCCCAGAGCAGAGCCCTGGTCCAGCCTCCACTCCCAGCCCCCTCCCCCCGGGACCTTAACGTCCCAAGGGGCTTCCCGGCAACCTGGTCAGCCGCCCCCCATCCCTTCTCGAGCTCCCCATTTCCTGTCCTCAGCCCAGCACCCCCACTTCCCCTGCTGCTGTTTGGCTCAGTGGGTCCCTGGTAGGAGCCGGTGCACCTAGGTCAGGGGCAGGGAGGGGCTCACCTCAGGCTGGGGAAGGGGCGGGGGCAGCTGAGCAGGCCACCCCCCTACAGTTTTTAGACCTCAAGGAGTCACCACGAAATTCCATTCTCCTGACAGCAAAGAAACTGAATCACTCTTGCCAAAGCCCACGGCCCCCACAAGAATGCTATAAGGCTTTGTCCTGCTGTTCCCAGACGGCAGCCGCACCCGGGGGCCCCCCACGCCCCAGCCTGGCTGCGGAGAGGCGCAGGAAACTCCCTCTAGCCCCTGCCAGGCTGGACCAGCCCCTCTCAGTAACCCCGTCTCCTGCCCACCCCCCCCCCCCCGCATCCTTGGCTTCTGTACAATGGGTACACTGCTCCTGCTGTCTGGTGTGTCCAAGGGCACCAGTCGGAGAAAGCAGGGGTGCTCTGGGGTGCGGGCAGGCAGTGCTATCTCCTCGGCGGGGGGCCACAGGACCTTGTCTGGTGGGAGTATGGGCTGACGCGGCCGTGTGCTGTTCTCTCGCTTCTCTTGCAGAACACTCAGCATCTAGTGGGTACCGCTAAGTATAGAAGCCACTGACCTGAATCCCGGGCACGGCTCATGCAAAGATATGAGGGCTCAGTGGTGCTTGGGCTGTTGGGGAATGGGGAGGATTGCAGGGTGCAGCAAGAAACGGGGCTGGGAATGAGTTCCCAGGGAAGTAGACAGCAGACCAGGATTTGAACTCAGAGGCAATGGGGAGCCGTGGAAGATTCTGATCCATTGGCGGGGGGGGGGCTAGATCTGTCTGGTCACTGAGTAGAGAATACATAGAGCAGGTAGGGAAGGGAGACCAGGGTGGAGACTGCCCAAGACTTCCTGAGGAGAGATGAGGGGAGTGGAGGGGGCTCCTTCTCAAAATAGCCCAGATATGGGGTCAGTGGGAGTTGGTGGTGAGGCAAGGGCACAGGGACTTCAGACCTGAGGCTAGGCTGGGCTGGGCTGCGGCTCAGCTGACTGTTTGGGGGCAGCCCATACAGCCGTAGGGCCCTTTCCTCCCCTGCCCACCCCGCCTCTCCGGCTGCCTAGAGGCTCCAAGGCTGGGCTCTGGCTGATGGGGGCGGGGTTTATGGCAGGAGGTGACACCACGGGAGACTTGTCACTTGGGCACAGCCAGCACCATCTGCTCAGGCAACTGTCTGCCTGAGGTGGCGCCTGCTAATTACCTGGGGGGGCGGGGGCAGGAAGAGGCCTGGGAACCACTATCTCACTATCTCCCATCACACGCCATGACACGGGGGCTAGGGCTAGGGCCCCAGAGCTCTGGGAGCAAATGGGCCACAGCCCCCTGGGGGCATTTACGCAGCAAATCCTTAGCGAGCACCCACTGCGCTCCAGGCCTGTTCTCCCGCAGGCGACACTCAGGCGGAGGAAGAGGCACCGGCACCCACAACGCCACCGCAGGCAGGGGGCTAAGCTCTGCGGAAGTAACTGGCCAGCGGGCAGAGTGAGCTGTGACCTGAGCGGGCAGGGGCTGTGGCCCCGGTGGTCGCAGAGGGCCTCCTAAGGAGGGGGTGCCAGAGCCGAGGAGGGACGGGACGGGAAGGAGGCGCAGCCAAGCGGAGAGCCGCCCCAGCTGAGCTTCCGGAAGATGCTGAGGGCAGAGAACTCGGACCCAGCTCCCGCGCCAGGGGGCCCCTCGGCCACTTCCGGGCCCCTCGCCCCTCGCCGTCAGCCCGGGCTGCTGGCGCGCATTCCTGCCGCCCCTGCTCGTGCGGTGGGCCGGCCCGACCCGTGGGAAGGCCTGGGGGCGGGGGCCGCCGTGTGCCGGGGGAGGCGGGGCGGGGGCACAGCTGGGCCACATCTGGCCGGATAGTAGAGGGACCAAATGGGACAAAAAGCAGCCTTTCATCCCGCGAGGGGAGGGGCGACCTCAGTTCCTTCTCGCCACAGGGCGCCTGGAGGATTTGGGGAACAACCCCACCACCCCCGCCGTCGGGCTGGGACTTGAGGAAATTACCTCGGGTGGGGGGGGGGGGCGGGGTGGAGCTGAAGGTGGAATTTGATACAGGTGCTTTCTCGCTGCAACCTCGTGGCCCTACCTGCGGCTCGGGCGGCTAAGCCCCTCCTCGGTACTAATAACCGCTGCCCGAGGCAGAAAGGACTTAGACCTTAGTCCGCCTACACGCCGCCCCACGTCCTCGGCACGCAGCACCCCAAGCGCAGGACGCCGGGCTCGGGGAGGGGCAGCGCCCAGCGAGGAAGTCAGGACGGCTCCGGCGGGACTACCGAGCCCGAAGCCCCCGTGCCAGAACCCCGGTCACCGCGCTGAGGGCGCGCCCTTCCGCGTGCCAGACGCCCCGTGCAGCCCCCGCCGGCGCTGGCCAGCCTGCTTTCCCCTTCGGGGCCACCGGGGCGGGCCCGGCCCCAAGCCCCACGCCCCTCGGCTGCCCGCGGGGGACGACCCGGGCGGGGCGGGGCGTGCACGTGCTCACAAGGGGCGGGGGCGGCGGCGCCCGGCGGGCCTTTCCCAGACCCCCGCCGCGGCCCCACGTGGGCGCTGAGCGTCTCGGGGGGCGACCGGCGCGAGGTCCCGCCCCAGGGCCCGGGAGCCAGTGAGCGCGCGGGGGGGGCGGGCCCTCGAGGGGGCCACGCCCCCGGAGGGCGGAGTCCGGCGGGGAGGTTTAAGAGCGTGGGGCGCGGGCAGTGGACAGCCCAACGCGCCGCGGGACCCGGGATCCTGCGCGCCGGTCTGCGGGGCGGGGCAGGGCAGGGCGCACCGGGCAGGGCGCGCCGGGGGCCGCCACCCCACCATGCTCAAGCGCTGCGGCCGACGCCTGCTGCTGGCGCTGGCGGGCGCGCTGCTCGCCTGCCTGCTGGTGCTCACGGCGGACCCGCCCCCGCCCCCGGTGCCCGCCGAGCGCGGCCGGCGAGCGCTGCGCAGCCTGGCGGGCCCCGCGGGGGCGGCCCCGGCTCCCGGGCTGGAGGCGGCGGAGGCGGCGGCGGCTCCCGCTGCGCTCGCCCGCGAGGTGCACAGTCTGTCCGAGTACTTCAGCCTGCTGACCCGCGCGCGCAGAGACGCGGGCCCGCCGCCCGGGGGCGCCCCCCGCCCCGCCGACGGCCACCCGCCGCCCCCAGCGGAGCCGCTGGCGCCCCACGACGTCTTCATCGCGGTCAAGACCACCAGAAAGTTTCACCGCGCGCGCCTCGACCTGCTGCTGGAGACCTGGATCTCGCGCCACAAGCAGATGGTGAGCCCCCACGCCTGGGCGGGGTAGGGGTGCCGTCTTGCGCAGCTGGTGGCAGTATACGAAGGGCGCCAGGCTGCACTCTGTCCAGCCACCTGGAATATCTGGGGTGGTGACACCAACCCGTCCCTTTCCAGACCAGTCTCCTTGATGGGGTCACTCTCCCCATAGAGTTGTGGAAGTGTCAGATGGGGACCCTACTCCATCCAACTTCCAGAGTCTTGGATGGTATGCGTTGACCCTACACACCAGCTGCCAGTTTTTGGGGGTTTGGTGCCCTGTGATGCTTCTTACGCCCTTCTCCTCCCCAAACTTTGGAGCGCATTAATAAGGTGCAGTTGTCTCCACACCACCCCAAGGCAGATTCTGAGTGGGGCATCCACCCTGGGCTCAGACCCTTCCCTGGAGAGGACGACGCTTTCGTCAGTGATGGGGTCAGGGTTAGAACCACCCCTGCCGCCCCGCATAGGGCTGGGAGAGTCTTTGCTGTGGAATGAAGACAAGTCTTTGCTAAAGATGACTTTGGGTGGGTGTGAGTGAGTCCTGGAGGATGTATCTGGAAAGAGAGCACCGGGTTTTGGGGGCCTGTGCGGAGACCCTCTCCCCACAGCGTAGGAATCTTTGGAGCCTGGAACCTTGTGCTTTACTGCACCCTAGTTGAGCACCAGCTTCCTCCACACATAATAAAGACACACCCCACTTTGAAAATCTCCCTCGGGGCTGCAGCAGGACGGTTGGGTTGGGGCGGGACAGGGCAGTGCGGGCCCCGCCGGAGGGCGGGAGGGGCAGCGGGGGAACGCCCCTGGGCTGGGAGATTCAAGGGACTAAGTGGGCATTTGGGGTAAAGTTGAGGGACCCTTGCCTGGGACGAGGGCTCAGAGAAGACCCCACACCTGTTCCTCCCTGTTGGAACCTCAAGGCCTGGGATCTTCTGGGGTGGCTGAGCCCTGTTCGGGGACAGGGTTCTGGTGAGGTCATGATGGGGGCCGGGGTGGGGGGAAGGGTCCTCTCTGGTCCCAGCGTTGCGAGGGGGGCCCTGGGAGTCCCGTGGCAGCCTCCTGGGAAAGCAGCATCCCCTTTCCCAGGGGCTCAGCGGGCCGGCGGGAGGGGGCGGCGGGGGCCGCGGGTTTTGTTTGGCCGCCGGGCCGTTAGGATTCCCAGCGCCCGGCGGCTCTCACGCCGGCCGCTTGGGCAAGGTAACAAAGCCCCTTTCTCCAGCGGAGAAAGGCACCCGGCCTCTTGTGTGCAGCTATGCGCTCCATGGGAACCGCCGCTGGCGCGCTGGCCACTCAGGTTGCCTGGCGATGAGGGGGCCTGCGGGCCCCCCCATCCCTGACTGACAGCCCTTGTGGGGCACCATCCCTGAGCCGGGCACCCTACCCCCAGGACTCGGCCTTCCTGCCATGTGACCTTTGGCAGCATTCAGCCCCCTCTGGACCGCCCCCGGGTTCTGAGCTCTGCTCGTCTTGGACTTTGGGGGCTTTCTCCAACAGAGGGGATGTGGTCAGGGGGGTCTCAGGTACGAGTCCCAGCAGGGGTGATCTTGGGCAAAGCCCAGGGCCTTTGTGACCCTCAGTCTCCTCATCTCTGATGTGGGGCAAGCATCGTCCTTCCAGTATGGTGTTGTGAAAGAGGGCGGCCAAACCTGGAGGTGGAGGGAATGAGCCCAACAGGTCCTCAGGAACCGGGGCGGGGGGTGGGGGGGGGCGACGTCACTGCCCTGGGCCCTGACGTCCCTGTTTAAGGGCTGCTCAGTTTCCTCTTTGACGGCTGACCCCAACCAGGAGAAGCTGAATCTGCCCCCCCACCCCCACCCCGGCATCAGTTCTTGTGTCACAGCGAGCAAGAGTTCCTCACCTCCCCGTGTGGGGGAGGGGGTCCTCGAAACCGTCACAGCTGAGGGTCCTCCTCTCCCAGTCCTGTGCATGGTGATTCAGACCCACTTGGATGTGGAACACCCGAAGAAGTCAGGGCTTTGGTGGCGGAAACCCTGAGAGGCTGTGCAAGCTGAGAGTGGGCATCTGACTCACATGGAGGGTTGGGAGACTTCCTGGAGGAGGTGCCATTTGAGCTAGACTGAGAGCACAAGCATGGGGTATGTGTAAAACACTTCCCGCAATTGGAGTGATAGTAGGGGGGTGGGGGGGGATGGCGGTCAGCAGGGACCACACTACGACAGTCCCTGAAGTCCAGGACGAGGGGCTGGGCCTTCGGCCCCCACGTTCCTCCCCCACCCCTCCAAGTGGTGGGCCAGGCTGCCGCGGCTGCCACCACAGCGGCCACAATTGCTGGGGGAGAGCTTGGCATCCTGTGTTTCTTTGAATCGCAGCTCCAGGAACAATGCCGCTTCCTGTGGGTGTCCCCCCCGCCCGCGCTGGGCCAGCCCTGCCGCCCCTGCTGCCCCCCTCTTCCTCCTTCAGCCCCATCGTAGGGAAGTGGGGAGGTGGCCCGGAGGGGGGTGGTCTCAGTCCCTGGGAGGCACTTTGGGCTAGATTAGCACCACCTCTGCCCCCTGGCTGTGACCACAGGCTGGAGGCTGCCCCTCTCTGGTCCTCAGTTTCCCCACTGTCCACCCAGGTAGTACAGTGTCTACCTCTCAGGGCCGTTATGGAGACCAAAGAAAGGAGTCAGTCTCAGTGCTTTGCTCTGGGTACATACATGTGAGCTCTCGTTATGCCCATTTGACAGAGGGGGAAACTGAGGCTCTGAGCCACCAGGCAGCCTGTCTGTGGCTTTCTCTGCTGGTTGCTCTGATGCTGGGAGACCGGAGGCCTGGCACCCTCACACCCCCCACAGCCCCACCCTTCCCCGAACTCCTCTTCAGGCCGCCTGCCTTGCTCTCCCCGAAGCTGAACAAAGGTGACTTTAATCTCCGTAGCCTTGGGCTGGGTTTTTAGGGCACCACCAAAGCGCGGGAGAACAGGCCTCGCTTGATCTCATTAAGAAAGCATTTTCCTTTTAATCCAGCGACGGCAGTGCGCGTCTGCACTGGCCGGCCTGGGCCTCCCACAGCATTCCTGGGCTGAGATGCTGGGGAGTGGGTGGGGGGCTGGGTGCGAGTCTGTGCGTGCGGGCCGCCTTGGGGTGCCTGCAGGGCCCTGGAAGGAGGGGGTGCGTGCATGGAGAGGACATACCTGGGGCCTGCCCCTTCTCCAGCTCTAAGCCAGCTCAGCAGCTCATGGCCTCACCTGAGTGTGTGTCCGGGTCTGGAGTCAGGCTGGGCAAGGGGCTGGAGCCATCCAAAGGAGGGTGGGGACCCCAGGTGGGTCCCCCGGTTCCTGGGTGTGTGCTGTGCTCTGAGCCTCCGCATGCCAGAGCCTCCCTAGGACCCATAAAAGGAAACTGAGGTCTGGTGGGCACGGAGGTGGGGGGGTCTCCCACCGCCTGTGCTCAGAGCCCACCCCCCCCCCCCACTTCGGCCATGGGCCCCAGGCTTTGCACTCAGCCATGCCCGGGTGCGCTGGGCGGCACGCGCTGGGCGGGCCAGGCAGAGGAAGGAACATTCCTCCCCGTGTGCTGACGGGCCCAGGCGGGTGCCGGCAGCTCCTGGCCCCGCCCCGCTGCCCGCCCCCTTCCTCGGAGCGCTCCTGGCAGGGGTGGCCCAGTGCTGGCACAGGTGGAGCCTTGATGTGGCCTTGGGCAAGGCCCGTCTGCCAGCCTGGATTTCCTTGCCGGAGCTGCGGGGGGGGGGGTGGGGGGGTGGGGGGGGCGTAGGGGGAGGAGGGGAGCTGCTGGGGGTACTGCTCTGTGGGCTGGGGCACAGGCGGTTTCCTGCCTCAACCCTGCTGACCGTCGGAGTCTCCAGAGAACAGCGGTGGCTTCTTTGGCTCAGAGAAGGTGACCTGCCCGGCCAGTCACACCGCTCGGGGCGAGAGGGGCCAGGCTTCAGGGCCCGGCCCAGAGGACCGCAGTGCTGTGGCCGCACCCCTGCCCGTCGGACCTCTCGCCCAGCCTGGCCCAGTTAAACAGGCCAGCTGTATGGTAATGGGCAGCACGGCCACTCCCGCTTAACGCGGCCGAGTTAAGGCCAGCCCGGCGCCCCTCGCCGCGCGGCCCAGGACAAAGCTGGCGGACAATGCCTGGTGATTCATCCTCCCTCCGGGCCCTTTGTCCGCCAGGGCTTGGCGGCCGTCCAGCAGAGGCCTTTGTCCCTGACTGATTGAGACTTGGCTTCCCGAAGCCGACCTCCTCTGCCTGTCCCCCCACCACGGCCCTCTACCCCCTCCCACAGGCTAGGCGCTGTGTCAATAAGGGTGTGTGCCCCGCCAGGTGTGTGGGGTGGGCGGGGAGCCGGTTACCTGGTGGGTGGGCGGGGCGCCCCACCTGGCTCGTGCCGGCACAGCCGCTGGGTGACCTTGGGCCCAGCTGTCGACGGGGCGATGGGGGGGGGGGGTGTCTGCAGGAGTCCCAGCCCCCAGCCCTCCTTCTACTTAGAATGGGCACTTGAGACCCACTCCGTGCACCTGGGGAAACTGAGGCCCACAGCAGAAGGACGGAGAGTGGGTGTGGCTGAGCTCTAGCTGCTGAAGCCCCAGGGTGCCCAGCCCTGGACGTCCCCCACCGTGGCCCCGGGGGCAGGGGAGACACAGAGCTGCCTATTCAAGACCACGTTTCTCCTTCCAGACGTTCATTTTCACCGACGGGGAGGATGAAGCCCTGGCCAGGCGCACCGGTGAGCCCCGGGCTTGGGGGGGAGGCGTGGGGGGCTCCACGCCTGGGAGGAACGCTTCCCTCCCCTCCGGAGAGGTCACCGAGGCCACGGGCCAGGGAGGGCAGTTTACTCAACTGGTTTGCTCAAGGCTCCGCCCTGCCACTCGGGGAGCCCCCCCACCCAATTCTCATGCAAATGAGGCCCTTTCAGCTCCCGGGGCCCTTTGAGCTGATGTGGCGGCAACAGGTGGCCGGTGCTGGGAAAAAGCCGCCTGAATGGGCAGGGGCGGGATCGGGTTGTCCCGGAGGAGGGGGGGCTGGGGGGGGCGGGCGTGATCTCCAGGCCTTGAGCCTTGTGCGGGGCGGGGGGGGGGGGGGGGGGCGGAGGGAGGGGGCCGCTGCAAGGTACAGCTTGAACCCGGGGCGCCCTGGGACAGTCACCCACTCTGTCCTGCTCTGCTGTGGCCGCCGTCCTCCCCGAGCCAGCCCGGACCCGCTTACAGCCCCCTGCCTTGTTCACAGGCAACGTGGTGAACACCAACTGCTCAGCTGCCCACAGCCGCCAGGCCCTGTCCTGCAAGATGGCCGTGGAGTTCGACCACTTCATGGAGTCCGGGAGGAAGTGAGTGTTGGCCCCGGTCCCTCAGGTGCCTGCTCCGGAGGTCCTCCCCCCAGCGATGCTCTCTCTGCCTCTCTCTTCCTCTCTCTACCGGCCCTGCTTCTCTCCAGGTGGTTTTGTCACGTGGATGATGACAACTACGTCAACGTCAGGGCTTTGCTGCGGCTGCTGGCCAGCTACCCGCACACCCAGGACGTTTACATTGGCAAGCCCAGTCTGGACAGGCCCATCCAGGCCACGGAGAGGGTCAGCGAGAACACGATGGTGAGCGTTCCCCGCCCCGTGCCCCCCACGCACGGCTGAGTGGAGTGGGGAGGAGGCCAGAGGTGTCCCTGTGGCCTGGGGTGAGGGTCTCACGGTCCCCTGCATTCCCTCCTGCAGCGTCCCGTCCACTTCTGGTTTGCCACCGGTGGGGCTGGCTTCTGCATCAGCCAGGGGCTGGCCCTGAAGATGAGCCCGTGGGCCAGGTGGGTGCCCTGGTACACAGGTGAGGCCGCCCTCGGTCCCAAAGACCCCCCCCTGGCTTGGTTTGGTTCACTTTCCCAGCTGCGGGTGCCCCAACCTCACGTGCGCAGGCAGGCCGCGTCACGTTCCCCACCACTGGTCCCCTCCCGCCTGCCAGGCACGAGGGCTGGTGTGAGCACCGGCCCCAGGCACCGTCGGGCGGGACTCCTTTCTGCACCCAGTCGCCCCCGGACTCAGAATTGTCAGGCTGGCGCAGAGGAGGGTGCCGGGCTGGCACGCGAGCCTGTGAGGAACGCAGACGGGGTCTGTACCCTGCTCCACAGGGGCGTGTCCCCCTTCCCTTGGAGCTGGCTTCTTCCTTCTGTGCTGGTGCTGCCTGGCAGGATCCTGCCGGGCTGCCAGTGGGCGGCTGGCTCCCGCCTCGCCTCAGCTCATCCCCTCTCGTCCTCTCCTCCCTTTCTGCAGCAGGGGCCACTTCATGAACACGGCCGAGCGCATCCGCTTGCCGGACGACTGCACCATCGGCTACATCGTGGAGGCCCTCCTGGGGGTGCCCCTCATCCGCAGCGGGCTCTTCCACTCCCACCTGGAGAACCTGCAGCAGGTGCCGGCCTCGGAGCTCCACGAGCAGGTGCGCCGCCCGCCGCCCAGCCACGAGCGAAGGGGCAAGTGGGCAGGGGAAGGAAGTGGGGGGAGGAGGGAGCGCTGGGTGGTAAATAGGGAAGTCGGGAAGGGCCGCCGCTGGGATACCCAAACCCCCCACTGGCGGGACCCTGCTCACACCCCATGCGACACTCCCACTCTGTGCCGTCTGGGGCTTTTCCTGCACCAGCAGACGACTCTGCTGGCCCTCGCCGAAGTCCCCGCCCTGGACCTCACTCCCGGCTTGTGCAGAGCAGGTGGGGTGGGTGCAGCGTGACTCACAGACCTTCCTTCTTGGTCCGGGGGAGGCCAGAAGGCGAGGCTGTCCTGGCGCCCCGAACCGCAACGGCCGGCTGTGGACAAAGCCGGGGGCGCGGGGGCAGCTCCCGGCTTCACTCTGCCCCTCCCCGCACAGGTGACCCTCAGCTACGGCATGTTTGAAAATAAGCGGAACGCCATCCACGTGAAGGGGCCCTTCTCCGTGGAGGCCGACCCGTCCAGGTGAGGAAACTGAGGCCCAGAGAGAGAGGTTGTGACCTATGTAGGGTCCCCTAGGGCGTCTGCCAGAGCGGGTGTGGTTGAGCGGCTTGACTACCAAGAGGGCGCCTCGACGCCCTGCTCATGCCGCAGGGCCCCTCCTGGTGCGGCGGGTCGGACGATGGGTGCTCGGCCCGCCCTCCCCGCACGGACCGGCCCCCTGCTCTGTCCCCACAGGTTCCGCTCCATCCACTGCCACCTGTACCCAGACACGCCCTGGTGTCCTCACACCAGCATCTTCTAGCCGCCACGGCTGAGACCCCGTCCTCGGGCGCCCCTGGTATCCAAAGGCCCCGGGGACCCGTGTTGTGCCGCCCTGGCCTTGGCGTTCGAGGCTCCCCGGGGCTGTGCCTACGTCTGTGTGTGTGCCGTGCGCCGGTCCGTGGAGCAGACTGCTGGGCGGTCCTGTTCTGCCAGGGAGCGGGCAAAAGGGCCACTTGTCTGCGTTCCCACGTGCCTCTGTGCCTCGGGTCAGCGGGCTCCAGAGCCCCATCCCGGAAGCACGTGCCTGCATCGGAGGTCGCTCTGAGGGCAGTTTTCTTACCATCTCAGAGTCTTAGAGCAACATGGGGATTGGGGGCTGCTCTGCGTGGACCTGCAGGCTCTGTGCTGGGGCACCTGCGCCCTGAGATCCTGGCCCCTCCTCAGAGCCCCCGGGACAACTGAGTGTTGCTCAGTGCAGGGAAGCCGGGTTCTGTAGGGGGCGTCCCGAGCCCCCTTCTCCCACTGAGCTCTGGCCCAGGCACTGGGAAGCAGAGAAACAGCACCTGGGTCCAGCCACTCCTTTAAGCTCCTAGGGGCCGTGTGGCTAGGGGAACAGTGGCTCCCCTCCCGGCCGTCCTGGGTGGGGAGTCTCTCCAGCCCTCTCTGGTGTCTTCTCTTTGTCTCTTCCCACGATGGGGAGACAGAGCTGAGCATTTTATCTCCTCTTTGAAGCAGAGAGAAAGTCGCCCATAGTGGGTGTGTCTGTAAATATTGTGACAGTATTTTTTTACTGTGCTGGTTTCTCATAAGGGGGTGGGTAAAAAGTAGGGTGTTTTGTCGTTTTTTCTTGGGGGGGGGGCAGGTGTTATTTTATCTTTTCTGTGGATCAGAAAAAGCAGAAGCCAAACGTGAGATATCTTTGTCGTTAAAGCTGATGGAAATGTCCAACACTGCACGTATTTATATGTCCCGGGCTCTGGACTCTCCTCCCCCACCTCGTGCATAGTACCTGTCTCCCACAGGCCCAGCATGGTGCACCTGGCCCGTGGGATGTGTTTTGTCTTCTGTTTTTCCTTCTGCAAAGACATAGGTAGGAAAGCGACAGATAATGGGAAAGTTCTCAGGGAATTGAAGTGTGGTTGCTATGGTGACGTCCTTTGCTGTGAATAAAAGTGCTCTTTGGGGCAACCCCAGGGGTCCTGGTTTTGCTGGAAGTTGGGCCTGAGGTGCAGGTCTGTCTGAGGTGGTTCCAGGGGACTGGGGGCTCAGGTACTCATGTGGGGGCGGTGGGGGGGGGGGTGGCTGGATCCACAGGTCTCATCCAGAGGAGCAGCCCTAAGGCTTTGCAGCTGCAGCCTGTGTTGGCCTGGCTCTAGGGGCTGCAGGGAGCCCAGCCCTCCCTGCAGGAGGGCTGGGGGCTTGTTGTGGCCCAGCTCGGACCTCCTTATCTGGCTTCATCCCCATCACAAACCCAGAGACCACGTCCTTGTCCCATTTTGCAGATGGGCGAATTAAGGCTCAGAGCCAGTGACAGCCAAGGTTAGGTAACTGAACTGGGCCGGTAGAGACCTCAAACTCAGAGGCCTGGTGGGCCTTGGATCCCGGCCTCCCCTTGTGCCGGGCACCCCACACTCGATGATCTGGGAGCTGGGCCCCCATGCCACCCGGACAGGCCGCAGGAGGCTGGGCCAGGATGTCCCCGGGCCTTGTTTCCTACAACAACCAGCTCCCCAATGACCACTGCCCTTTCTTCCTCAAATCCAGTGGAGGGTGGCAGGAGTAGGCAGGGGCTGGGCCAGCCTCAGCTGCGGCTTCCCTCCCCAGTCCCCAGCAGCCTGGGGACGCCCTTGCGCCCTCTTCCTCTTGCTGAGCCCCAGCTGCCTCCGCCCCTCGACTCCAGGTTCCCAGACCTCCATGCTCCCCACTCTGCTCCAAGCTTCGCCTTCTCAACACATCAGAATAAAAAGCGTTTGCAAAGTGCTTCCTTTCCCCACCCCTGACCTGCCGGGGGCGGATGCCAGTCCTGTCCCCACTGGACACATGCCCACATACACAGCACCCCCAAATGGAGGGGGTGGCCAGGGAGGTCCCCGTTTCTCACAACCCTCTTGCTGGTGGCTACTCTGGCCCGGAGGCGCCTGGCCGGGGCCTGACCCCACCTTGCCCTGGCATTGGGGATCAGCCTCCCCTGAGCTGGCGGGGCCCTAGGGCATGGGTGTGTCTGTGCAGCCGCTGTGGGGGCAGGCGGAGCCTGCCACAGAGCTGGTCCAGGCCCTCCCTGAGCCTTGGCCTTCATCTGAGACCGGGGAGCCCCCGTGCTCTGGGTCTGGGAGGTGGCGCAGAGGGCAGGGCCCGGGCCTTCCCTCTTCTCGGGGAGAAGCTGAGGGAGGAGGAAGTTCTTGCTCCCCAGAAGGGGTAGCGGGTCTGGGAGGGGGCCTTACAGGAACCGGCAGCCTGATTTCTTCCACGTGCAGCCCTCCTGGGTGTGGGGAAGGGGCCTTCCCCCAAGGAAGGAGTCAGGGAGCGGAGGAGATAACCTGAGCAGGGTGGCCTGCCTGGCCGGGCTAGTTACCCCCCCTCCCCCGCACCTCCTGAAGTGCCCGTCATTTGTGGGCTTTCAGAATCCGAAGTAAAACTGCCACCCCCCTGCCACCCCCGTACTCCCCACCCCCACCCCCTCCGGCTTCGGCGCTTCCGCGCTGCCAGGCGAGCCGGGTCTGGGAGGAGCCGAGAGGGGTGCGGGTGGGGCCCCTCCCTGCTCAGTTTAAACAAACTTCCCTTCACCTGGGGCCATCACGGCCAACTTCCCAGAGACGCGTGAGAGCTGTGGTCAGGTGCTGGAGACGGAAGGCCTTGCAGAGGTGCGGTGGGGAGAGCTGGCGGTCTGGGTCTCGCACAGCCTGGGCAGAGGTGCGGACGCAGGACTGATCAGGATGCCTGGAACCTGGGAGGGAGGATGGCAGGGGGCTGGGTCTCCGCGGCCCTTCCCCACGCCCTTCCCCACGCACCTGCAGGCCACCAGGGCTCACCCTGAGGCTCCCTTCCTTGCTGGCAGCTTCGGCCAGTCCCGCCCTCTGTGGGCCTGGGGTGGGTGGGGGGCGGGTGGGGGGCAGAGGGGAATGACCAGAGCCAGCCCCGTTCTTTGTCAGACCTGCCAGTCTTGCCGCTGCCTCAGGCCCTTCTGCCCACCCCCAGCCCCGGCCTTGCCAAGCCCTTTCTGAGCCCAGGGCAGGACACAGACACTTGGTACATCACTAGGAGGGACCCAGGGACCTGGGGCAGCTCCTGTCTCACCCCTGAAGGTGGTCCAGGTTACGTGAGGGTACTGGGTGGGGAGTGCAGAGCTGTGGCTGCCCCCCACCCCCGGGCACATGCCCCTTAGGAGCCCTGCCCAGGCTTCTGGGACCCCCCCCCCAAATCTGTGTGCAACCCACCTCAGTCCCTGGGTGCCAGCGCTGGTGGTGAGTGCTGGAGGTTTCTCTCCCTGCCCAAATTGACCTTTCCCAGGACCCACCAGCATCCCGGTGCACAGCCCCGTTTTGGCCCTTAGAAGCTCACAGCACGAACCTGACCGTTGTTACTGATATCTGGTTCACGTAATTGTGTAAGGTCAAGAAGCAAGCTTAAGCAGCTGCTGCAGGTCACTCCTGCTGCCGTCCTGTCCCCTGGGTCTGACACGGGGCTGGCCACCGCATGTCCTCGTGGCTCGTCGCGGTGGGACCTGTGGGCCCTCCACTCAGCAGAGCCCCAGGGAGCCTCAGACAAGCAGCGGGCCGTGAGGGGAAATTGCTGGGAATGCAGAATGTCCCGGGCTCCCGCCCTGCGGCTCAGGTCCCCCGAGGGCCCGGCGCCCCCTGGTGGGCATCTGCCTCACTCCTGGAGATGCTCTCCCCACTTAGACCCTTCTCGATCAAGGGATCAGGACACCTGCTGTCCCCGCCCTCTACGGGTGTCCCCTCATTCCTGGAAATCTGGGCTCCTGGCTCACAGGCTAGCTCTCCTGTCCTGGCTCCTGCGTCCGCTCCCGGTTACTTCTGTGTCCGTGATCCTTCCCATGCCCTTGGCCTCCCCTCCCCTCCCCCTGCATCCCCACTGCATGGTCACTCACTCCCCAGACCGTGCCTGCCCCACGACCGCACTCTGCCTCCACCTGCTGCCTGTCCCTCTGCTCAGTCGCTCCGGCCCTCCTGAACCCCCACCCCCCTCACACCTCACAGGCTTGTCCTCTACTGGCTGGAGGCCCAGGTCCAGGCACACCTTTGAACTCACCTTCACCTCCCTTGGCTTCTTGTTTTCACACCCTCTCGCAGCCAGGCCTCTAGCGGCCACCCTCCTGCAGCCTGTCCCCCCGCACCTGGGCAGCTCCCCGAACTCTGGGGAGTCTCACCCCGAGTTCCAGATGGAGCCTTGGCTCCCTGGGAAACCCCCTGCCCCGACTTCGCCCCTGCCTGCTCTCCGGCTCTCCTACTTCTCCCCGTCCCCGGCCCCCAACCACTTCCTTCAGCCTCCCTCCTCCATGAGACCCACCCCACCGGGCCCACAACACTGCCCGCACCGCCACTCTGACCGCGGGGCCAGCAGGGGGCTCCACTGTGACCTAGGCCCCACCCTTCTTGGGGACTCAGGAACACCACTCCACCGATGCACACCGGCCCCTCTTCCCCCACTGCAGCCGAGCCCCGTGCCAGGCTTCCAACGCGCTCTTACCTTAAAACATCCTAATCTTCAAACCCGCACGCTCCTCCGGGCCACGCCCCCCACGCGTGCGCCTCTGGGCCACGCCCCCTCCAGCCGAGGCACCGTTTCCTGCTTTGCAGCTAAACTCCAGGAGTCGCTTCTTGCTGTCCCCGCGTCCTTTCCCGTGCTCTCCTGAGCCAGCTGTCAGGCTTCATCGCACTGGTTCTTGTCCAAGACTCCAATGGTGCCCAGCTTCCTGAGTCCACCGGACTCAGTCACCTTCCAGTGCCCACGGACCCCGTCATCGGCAGCATGTGACGTGGTCCCTCATCTCTCCTTGACACTGTCTTCGTGTGGCTCCCACGACACTCTCTGTCCCGGGCTCCTCCTGCCCGGCTGGTTGTCCCTCCCCACTTCCAGACCCCAAACAGGGGTCCTGCTGTCTCCTCTTCCGCACCCACTCCCTGGGGGATGTCATCCAGACTCCTGGCTTGAAACACAGTATCCAAGCCAAAGACTCCAACTGGCCATCGCTGCCCAGTGCTCTCTCCCGATTCCCAGACTCACTGTTCCACCACCGCCCCCTACCTCCCCAGGTGCCTGCTCCCTCCCCGGCCCCCCACCTCAGTGTATGAGAACACATCCCCGGGGACCCACCACAGCTCAACCCAAGCCCCACACCCACACACAGGGTGCCAGAAAGTGCTGCTTGTGCTCCTTCCAGAACCGAGTCCTGTCTCACCCCTCCTCAGCTGGACATCCTCCCCGCCCCCCGCCCCCCCCCCCCCCCAGCCTGCCCTCGGCTCTGGCCTGCAATGTTGCCACAGCCTCCTAGCTGCTCTCCTGCTTCTGCCCTAGCCCCCATCCTGACTCAGCAGCCAGGGCCATCCTGTTAAGATAAATGTTCCGTGGCGTCGGTCTGCTCAGGTTCTCCGTGGCTTCCCCCTCCCTCAGAGTCCACCTCCAAGTCCTTATGAGACCCACAGGCCCTCTGCCATCTTCCCAGCTTTGCTTCATATCAGACCACTCTTTGCCGCTCCACTGCAGTCACCCTCACCTCCCTGTGTGAACACACCAGGCATGTATCTGCCTCAGGACCTTTGCCCTGGCTATTCACGCCGCCCAGAGCCCTCTTTCCCCAGATATTCTCAACACTAGCTTCCCCTGGTCGGCAGAACGGTAGACCCCAAAGATGTCACATCTTAATCTCCTTAACCTATGAATATGCTACCTTCACGGCAAAGGGGACTTTGTAGATGTGAGTAAATTAAGAACCTCGAGACAGAGAGATGATTATCCTGGATTATCTAGGTGGCTCCAGTGCAATCACAGGTCCTTCTTTTTTTTTTTTTTTTAATTTTTTTTTTAACGTTTATTTATTTTTGAGACAGAGAGAGACAGAGCATGAACGGGGGAGGATCAGAGAGAGGGAGACACAGAATCTGAAACAGGCCCAGGCTCTGAGCTGTCAGCACAGAGCCCGACGTGGGGCTCGAACTCACGAACTGCCAAATCATGACCTGAGCCAAAGTCAGATGCTCAACCAACTGAGCCACCCAGGCGCCCCCACAGGTCCTTCTTTTTAAGAGGGAGGCAAGGAGGGTCAGGGTCAGACTGGGATCGGAAGCGTGCTACACTGCTGGCTTTGAAGATGGAGGGGCCATGACCCAAGGAAGGTGGCAGCTTCTAGAACTAGGATACCACTGTGCCCTCCCTGACATGCAGACAGGGACACTGAGGTCCAAGTAGGGCAGGAAGTGCCTGGACGCTTTCCCTCATGGGACTCTCTTGCCTTTTGGGTTCCTTGGCCCCACGTCCCCAGCTCTCCCTCCTTACCACATGGCACCCTGGAGGCCTCAGCTGTCTCTTCCACTGCCCTGGGTGATCTGCGTCCCCTCTTCAGAGCTGACCAGTTCTGGGTGCCCTTCCCTAGGAGCCAGTCAAATCGGAGGCTGCTGGACCAGCCCCGCCCAGCCCTGCCCCCCAGGCGCTCCCAGCAATGCCACGAGAGCCTGGTGTGTTCCACTGGGCCTTTGCAGGTCCCTCGCCCACCTGTGCCCCAAGCATGGGAGACATGCTTTCCTGGCCAAAAGGTGCGTCCCCCTGTTCCACGGGACACTGAGCCCCCTGTGAGGTGGGTGGTATTACCTTTAGGGGAGGAAAGTGAGCTCACCAGCAGCCCTCCCACGTTCCCTGCCGGGTTCTGTGGCACCTTCCAGTGTCCATTTCTCAGCCGAGAACAAGAATGATGGTAACTTTAAATACAAAGCAGCCAGTCCTCTTCCCAGCAAAACGAGCTTGTTTGGGAGGTGGAGGAACCAAGCTCAACAGCACACACCTGAACCACAGACCCGGCTGAGAACAAGCTGCGTCGCTGGCTTATATAGAGGGAAGGGGGACCGTGTGCGTTGCGGGGGGGGGGGGGGGGGGCGGGGAGGCTGTTCGGGACAGGAGCCCATTGGAGGAGAGCAGAATGGAGGCCTCTCATTGGCTGAGAAGTATGGCAGTATGGCTTCTCATTGGCTGGGTTGTTGCTGGGCTAGGAGAAACCACCTCTGTGTCTCTTGTTCCTTTGGTTGGGTTGGGTCGGCAGGAGTGGCCGGGGGCAGGAGCCAGGGCACACACCAGGGCTCCTTTCCTCCTTTTCCCACCACCATCCCACCCACCCGAGAGGAAGGACTCCGGCGAGGCCCGTGGCTGGAGATGCCCCCAGGGGAAGTGCCCTGAGCCCCATCTCCGTGGGGCTCAGGAAATGCTCCTCCAAGGGGACCCACCATTGCTCCCACCTGGCCCGCCACCCCTGCCCTGGGCCAGGCCTGTCACCTCTCCAGGTGGCCGGAGGGGCCTCCACACAGGCATCCCGTCCCCCCGGGCTGCTCCAGTGCACGTCCAGACTGCAGGGTGAGGCTTTTAAGGTGTCAAGACCACTTTTCGTGCCCATCTCATGAAGCCCCACCTGGGTGGGCTCCCCGGCCACGACTGGGCCTCCCCCACCCCCCGGGGGTCTTTTGGCTCCCAACATGTGACCACACTGCCCACAAACTCCAGCAGGAGCCCAATCAACTCAGGAAGAGAGGCTTGTTTTTTAAAATGTGTTTATTTTAAAACATGAAACCCAAGCTGAATAGAAACCACAGAAATTACATTGACGAGATTTTTAGTTATTTGCCAAGAAAAATAAAGCCCCCAAAGAAATAAAAATCAAACCCCAAACCCAGTTAAAAAAAACCAAAACCAAAACCAAAAATAAAAATAAAAAACACAGCGACAGCACATACAGCCTTGGCCCTACGGAGGTCGGAGGAAGATTCTGGAGGAAGATGCCGAATGGTTCAGGCCTCAGGTTCCCCCTTCCCGCTCAGGGCACTAATCACACTGGGGAGAGGGTGCAGGGCCAGGAGAGGGGCCGGGAGGGTCGGAGTCTTAACAAAATCATATTGAATGACAGGTTATATGTAACAAAGTGGCACAGACGCAACCATCACGGCTAAATAGAACGTCCCTGCCCACCCCCTGCCTGCCCCCCAGCTGCGCCCCAGCGAGGCCCCCACCAGTCTGGGGCTGGGCAGGGGTCCTGGGTAGGGAGGGGATGGTACTTGGGCTGGAATTGCATAGTGAGATGGGGTGGGTGATGTGGCAGGGGACCCAGGGGCAGTGGATGCTGGCACGGGGAGTCCCATCAACCAGGTGTCCCAGTCGGACCCTGCCTCCCACTTGCCCAGCCTGTCCGGGGCTTGGGAGCCAGCTGGACCCTGCTGGGGCAGGGGGGGGGGGGGCGCGCTTCAAGGCCCCGGGGGAACCCTCCCTCTCACCTGCTACCCACTTTGTCAAGGGCCTGTGGGAAGCGAGGCCCAGTGGTGCAGGGTTGGGAAGGGATGTGGAGAAGTCACTGGGATGGGGGTTAGGAAGGGGACCCTGAACACTTGGAACGAAAGGAAACCAATGGTAGGACTTGCTCCCCTCCAGAGACTGAGGCTTGGGTGTGAGCCCCTCGGGATCACTCTCCTTTTCCTTTCTCCAACCTCGGTGAGTAGAAGAACGTGAGGACGTCACAGACGGGGCAGGCACTCACGCACACGACGCACGGAGGGCACTCCCAGGACAGCCGCGGTCCACAGCCTGTCCGGGCAGCGCCCGCCTCTCATGCTATGTACATTCACATTGCGGGCGGCCTCCCAGGGCCGCGGTCAGCCGACTGTGCTTCTGAGCAGCGGTGGAGAGCAGTGGCACCCGGGTGGGGCTGCCGGGGCCTCCCCCGACCCTGGGCCCGGAACGCTCTCGGCACCGGTGGAGCCCGGAGGAAAAGCTGGGCGGGTGTGCCGCGGGCGCCCAGAACAACGGCTGGGCCGGGCCCGGGGCACACAGTGCCCTGCGGTGAGGTTTGCCCATGCCCACGGGCTCAGACGCCAGGACCACCTGGGGCACCCCAGTGTTTGCCTGCTCACTTCCCTCCCTCCCCGGGTCAGGGGTTTGCCCCAGGGGCGGGGCAGATGTGGCCTGGCCTCCAGCCCACCTGCCCTTTTGGTCCCAGACACCAGCACAGAGAGAGGATCGTGGAGGAAGGGCAGGCGGCCTGTCCCCGGGCCTGTCCTGGGGCAGGGCACCGCCCCCGCTCTGGAAGGAAGAGCCCACATGTCTGTAAGCTGCTTGGCCAGCTGCCCACCTCCCACCGCAGGACCCTGGCCCGGGCCCTCACACGTGCCTGTCGGTGGTACTCTGCTGCCCCTGGCTTGACACACAGGCCAGAGTCTCTCCGTTTCAGGCTGGCTAGGCCAAGACTGGGACTGGCAGGGGACTTCCCATCCTGATTTGGGGGTGGCCCACCCTCCATGGCAGGAAACACAGCAAACATTGTACACTAAAGCCAAAGCACCTTAGGGAAGCCTTGTTCCCACTTCACAGGTAGGGAGACTGAGGCCGCAGGGACCTCGGTCCTACAGCCTAAGGGACATTCGTTCCCTAGGACACAGTCATCCTGGGGCAGCACCTGCCCAGGGACGGCTCTCGAGGCTCCTGGGCTGCCTATCAGTCTACAGCCCTTTCCCCAGCAGCACCCCGAGAAGAAACGGCTACTCCAGCTTGACTCCCAGCTGGCCGGCTTAGGCCTCATCTCTGGCCCGGACTCAGGGTGACACTTGCTGGCTCTGGATCGGCCAGGGGTGCCCGCGGAGGCTGGGTGAGGTTAGTGGTTAGTCCCAAGAGGGGCAGCAGGGGCCGAGGGCACGTTCACAGCCAGCTCGGGTCCAGCCCCACGGCCCGGCACGGGACACCGCGCCTGTCCTAGACAGAGAGGGAACCGAGAAGGGCGGGCTGCCCAGCCCGCAGTCCGCCTGCCCTAGGGTGACAAAGGTGGTTAGTGCAAAAACGAACCAGACAAGCTGCCAAGTCTTGGGGTGGGGGAGGGGGTTTGGCACCAAGAAGGTGGCCAGCACTGAGCGTGCGGCCGGGGCTCAGCGCGGCACCTGCCGTCCTCCCGCCGCTGTGGGGGGCTAGGCCCTGCGGGCAGGGTGGGCGCTGAGGGAGAGAGCAGTGCTGGGCCGGAGGCAGAGGAAGCGGAGCCTCCCTGGGAGGCTTCTGGCAGCGACAGGAGGGGCCTGTGTTCAGGTGGAGAGAAAAGGAAGAGCCACAGAGGCGCCCCGGGGGCTCTCCGCACAGGAGCCCGGCGGGCAGGTGGGAGCCTAGGCCCCTCCAGGTGCCGGGCACAGCGGGGGCGCCGCACAGCCTGTGAACAGAAGCCTCGGGAGCACAGAGCTGCGGGAGGGGAGGGGCAGGCTGGGGTGCGAGCCGGAGAACGCGGGCGTCCACAGGGTCGGCGTGCTGCAGGGCAGGTGGCAGGGACACGGCGCCGGGGCCGGCCCAGGGAAGGGCTCTGCAAACGCAGGTCCTCAGAGGCGGACAGGCGTGGGGGGCCAGGGCCCCGCGTCGGTGGCATCGCTCCCAGGCGTCCAGGCGCGTGGCCCGAGGAGAGGGCGCGGGCCCGGAGTTCCTCATCTCCATGCCCCTGCGAGGAGGGGAGGGGAGGGGAGGGGAGGAGAGGGAAGGGGGGCCGCAAAGGAGCCGGCAGCGGGCCTGGCGTGCGTGCGGAGGGTCCGGCGAGTGGTCGTGGGTGGAAGCGGCAGTGCTGGCACGGGGAGGGCGGGGCGATTGGCACGCGGGCAGGCGGGCGGGTGGCCGGCCGGGGCGGTCTAGTGGCCGCTGCCGCTGGAGTCAGGGCGAGGCTGGCTGGTGGCGAGGTATTTGGCTCTCATGCTGGAGGTGTACTGGAGGGAGACAAGGGGAAGAGGGGGTCAGCAGGGCAGCGGACGCAGCCACACGAGGGCCTTGGTGAGGTGAGCCAGGAGCAACCCGAGGGTGGGACAGGAGGGCGGTGGCCCGGCTGACGGAGCCCCGGTGGAGGGGCTCGGGAGTGGCCGGCGGGCTCCACGAGCGGAGGCCAGCCCCCACGCCCCAGGCTCCCCTCCCGGGCACAGGAGTGCACTCAGTCGAGGTTGCCTTCCAGGGCTGGGCTGAGGGGACGCGTGGAGACTCCTGCCCCAGCGGGAGACCATCATGCAAGGGTGGAGTCAGGCTTTGAGAGCGGGTCAGGCCCTGGGAAGGAGGAGGCCCCACGGCCACTCTGCCCCATCGCCCCAGGAAAGGAGGCCCCGAAGGTCACATGGGCTGTGGGGCTGCGGACTCCTCCCAGCTCCTAGACGCAGGGACAGAGGCGCCTGGAGGGAGGGCACGGACGGCGTGTCTTGGCCGCCACTCGTCCAACCTGAAGCGTGTGTGTGTGTGTGTGTGTGTGTGTGTGTGTGTGCGCGCGCGCGCGCGGGGGTCGCTCGTGATGAGCACACACACAGGAGGCGTGTGCTGCGGCCAGGCAGGGTGCAAAGGGCCACAAGCCCAAGGGGACGCGGACGAAGGCCAGGCCAAGTGCCAAGAGTTGCCGGGGTCAGGGGGCCTGTGCAGGCTGACCCCACAGCCCTGCGCTGACCCCTCCCGAGTCCCCAGATGGGGAGGGACGATGCTCCCTGGTCCCTAGAGCCCTCCTGGCACTCCACGTGGGGAAGAAGGCGAGAGTGCCGGGCGGCTGGCCAGGACACAGCATCAGGGGGAGGAGCAGTGGGCACCAGGGAGCCGTGTCGTCCCCCGGGCAAGCGGCAGGGGAGGGGGACGGCACCCCAGAGCCCTGAAGGAGCCCAAGCAGGCCCGCGCAGACGTGTGGGCACGGCCGGGGACAGCTTGCACGCTTGCCTGCATGCGCCTGTGTGCACCTCTGAACATGCACGGTGGCACCCCAAGGGCACCCCGGGGTGCCACCTCACCCGTGTTCTGCCTCCCTGAGCCCAGGCGCCAGGCGCAGGCACACCCAGGGGCCTGGTAGATGGTCTCCTTGCTGGGAGGTGACAAGAGGGGCCGGGGCCATCTGCAGCTGGGCCGGGGGCAGGGAGGGGGCTCACTGCCCCTGAGGTGAGGGTCACGGGCCGGAGGCCGGCACGAGGTCTCTGGTTGGGCTGGGAGCTCACGAGCTCACAGGCTTGTAAGGACCCGGAGCTGGCCCGGCAGCTGCTGAGCTGCGACGGCCCTGGGGCATGTCACGTGGGCCCAGGGCCCGCGCTGGTGAGGGGGTAGCAGTGAGCCGACAGCATGAGGCGGAGAGAGGCGCAGTGGGCAGGCGGTGCAGGGCAGGGCACCTGGGGCGGGTCAGTACCTGTCACTCTGAGGGTACAGCCACCACAGCGTTCGGGCACTATCCATGGGCTTAAACTGCCAGCCTGCCAGATAGCGCTAGGAGGGCCCGGGGCGGGAGGGGTGCAGGAGAGAGAGAGAGAGAGGGCGGCCTCAACGCCGGGGTGTAGGCCCCGCCCGCAGCAGGCTGTGGGGGGCCAGAGCACGGTGCCGATGACGAGGGCTACCTGGCCCGCGAGCCCACACGGCCCCGGTCCGGGTCGAGGGCGCCCCGGCGGCTGCAGGGCAGGATGGGGCCACCGCACACGCGCCCACCTCTGAAAGCGGGTGGCCTTCAGCCTCTCTGGCCCTGTCCTCTGCAGCCCACCTCGTCCAGCAAGGCCACCGGGGCCCGTCAGTCTGCAACTTCCTTCTCTTGGGTGCCAAACCACCCTGTCCCCTCTTTTCTGTCTCAGCGAGGCCAGAGGGGACAGCGGCTGGAAGTGCCAGAGGCTGAGTCCCGGGCTGAGCTCAGGGAGTCAACGGAGGAAATGAAAGGAAGCGGGCCCGTGTGAGAAAGGAGAAGCCGGGGCCCCTCAGGGTCGAGCTGGCCCGCCAGGCGGCTGGGGCTCAGGGTACCTTCAAGGCCAGCTCGTGGGCCCACCCGGCCCCGCCTCCTCCGGCCCCAGCACTGGAGGCTCCTCGCCACGCCGCCGGGCCCGCACTGCCCGCGAGAGCGACATGACCGCCGAGGCAGCCGCGCAGCACCCCCGCCCCGGCCTGAGACTTACTGAGGGCGGCGGGGACTCGCGTCCGATAAGGGGCGTGTTCTCACAGCGGGGGTTCTGGAAGTTGGCATTCTGGCTCCTGCGGTCGTGAGGGGAGAGGGGCTGTGAGCGGCCACAGGCCGAGCAGAGACCCTTCTGAAGCCAGGCAGACTCTGTGCCCACCTACCTGTGCCCGGCCCTCTCCAGCCCTGTGTGTTCTCGTCGCCACCCTGCATGCGGCCCCCAGCAAGGGCCTGAGGCGCCCGTGACCCTGGCACAGTAACCCAGGGCTCGACCCAAGGCTGCCTCAGCCCAGCCAGAGCCCACCCGGATGCCCACCCACCACGCGGCCGGCCCCGGGCTGTCGGCCACGGCATCCCCACACCCTTCGCACACACCCTCCACCTAACCGAGTAGCCTCATCGTGGCCGCGAGCCTGGTTTGCCTGGGCGACCCCACCCAGAGCCCGGGCAGCGCCCAGGGAGGCCCCTTCTGACTGCCCGACCGGCCCCTGCTCTGGCCCTCCCAGGTTCTCCCGCAGCGGGGCACACGGAGCTCCGCACGGCCTGCGCCCCCGTCCCCGCCTACCCACCCCCCTCCGGCTCCCGGCGCAACTCACATGTACTCGGTGACCGGGGCGTTGCTGACGGTGTGGGCCGCAGCTGGGATGCTGGTCTCGCTGCCGTAGCTGCTCCCGCAGCTGTACAGGCTGGGCATGTGCACGCGGTAGAGGCTGTCGTGTGCCTGCCTGGGCCCCGGGGCCGCCTCCTCCTCCCCATCTTCATCAGGGCCTCTGCAGGGAAGGACACCCGGCGCAGGTTCAGACCCGGACCCGAAGCGGCCAGCCGCCAGGCCCGTGTGGGGTCGGCTCAGATGCAGACACACCTCGTTCTGACCCCGGCTTGGTCAGGTATGGACTACGGGACCGTGGGCAGGTCACCCTGGCTTCATCCTCTGAGACGGGGGCGCCGAGGGCCCCGTGCCTCAGCCTGTACACCCGGATGCGGTCTGCCTATGAGCACGAGGGGCCACGGTCCCTCCCGCGGGGCAGAGAGTGGGGTGCCCGGAAGTGGGGGTGGCCTCTCTTGGCCCTGCAGGTCTCTGCCTGCATCTCTGGCTGGCCTGAGCCCACGGGGACTGTGCGTCCCCGGGAGGCCTGAGCCCAGCCCTCTTGCTCTGCTGCACGTTTCCTACCCACTGTGCCCAGGGAGCTGCAGGGCGAGGCGGGGCGAGGTGAGGCAAGGCGGGTGGCCGGGGCCAGGCCTCTGGCGCACCCGCAGGCCCCGCGCGTCCGGTACGCTCCCAGACCGGACTCGAGGCTCCTGTCCCGCCTCCTGACCACCAGCTGGGTGACCGCGAGCGTACAGCGTCCTCTCTGAGCCCCTTGCGGCGAGAGGAGCAGGACAGTGGTAGCAGCTGGCGAATGTGTCCATTCCCAGCCGTGCCCGGGGCTAAGCCCTTACACGTAGCGGTTCATCTAGTGCCTACCCGACCCCGAGAGGCGGGTTCTTTACAACCCGCGTTTACAGTTTGGGCGCCGGAGGCCCAGAGTGCTCAAGTGACTTGCCCGGGGTCATTCTATAAGCAAAGGCAGAACCGGGATCTGGATCCAGGGAACGTGATTCCAGGTCTGTCCTCTCAGCCACTTCCCTACAGCTGCCATCGTTATTACCGCCGCCACCACCACCACCATCACCATCATCGCCACCCCTGTTGTCCCCATCACCACCATCATCACCACCACCACCGCCATCACTAACACCACTAACACCACTACTGGCAGGATCACCACAGCAAACAACAGAGGGAAGAGACCTGAGCTAAGCTGCCTGTCCTCTGAGCCAGGCCACCAAGAAGCAGCCACGGCCCAAATAAGTGGGAAGGGAGGCGGGGAGTCTGGGCAATGAAGTGTGGGGCCCAGGCAAGGCGAGGGCCCGGTTCCTCCGGAGACCACTCAACCTAGTACTGATCAGGGAGACTAAGGCAGGGGCTCCCGGGCACCCCACTTCAAAGACAAGAGCGTCACGGCCCCGTGGGTAGTAGCGGCCATCCCGGTCACCCGGCTAAACGGGCCACGGAGGCCGTGGCCACCTGGGGCCTTGCCTTGTAGAAGCTCCGAGTCCCCACGGCCAACCAGCTGCTCTTTCCACACACAAGCCCTGCACATCTACGCCCCGGGGCGGGGACACGGACAAGACACCCCGAGGCCAGCCGGTCAGAGGCGGGGAAGGGCGTGGGGCACGGAGCCAGCACCGGCAGCAAGGACGCCCCGGCTCTCCCCGCCTGCTCTGGACTCGCACGTCACCTGGGCCGGGAGCTCCTCTCTACTCTCAGAGCGCTGCGGAGGCTTGCAGAGTGTCCGGAGCAGAGGGGGCGTTTGCTCCTGTCTCCGGGCGCCAGAACACGGGTGTCCAGAGGCACGTCCCTAAAACACCCGGCACGCAGGATGGCCTGAGGCCAGCTCTGAGCCCCTCACCTTTTCTGCTGCCAGGTGTGTGGCACACTGCAGACAACGGAGCTGAACATGAGGGCTGTGACGAAGGAGAAGAGGGCCAGGTAGATGAGGCCCTCGACGCCGTCATAGCAGAAGCCCGTCAGGGCCTGCACGTAGTCCTGAGGCCAGACGGCCCGGCAACAGCAAGGCCACACGGACCGGGAGGGAGACAGGGAGGGCGGGCTGAGACGGGACGCGCCAGAGCCTCGGCCCGGCACGCGGCAGCCCGGACCGCCCTGGACTTCACCACCCTCCGGTCAGCTCCCGTTCTCCTGAGGCCCCACACCCCCGGCTGCTCCCATCTGTTCCCCTGACCCTCAAGCTACTACCCGCTGTTCCCACTGCCTTTCCAGGTGCTCCCTTCTGCCCCCAGCTGCTCCCTCCTGCTCCATAACCCCAGCTGCTCCCTCCTGCCCCCAGCTGCTCCCTCCTGACCCCCAGCTGCTCCCTCCTGCCACCCAGCTGCTCCCTCCTGCCCCCAGCTGCTCCCACCTGCTCCATAACCCCAGCTGCTTCCTCCTGTCCCCCAGCTGCTCCCTCCTGCACCCAGCTGCTCCCTCCTGCTCCATAACCCCAGCTGCTTCCTCCTGCCCCCCAGCTGCTCCCTCCTGCCCCCAGCTGCTCCCTCCTGCTCCATAACCCCAGCTGCTCCCTCCTGCCCCCAGCTGCTCCCTCCTGCTCCATAACCCCAGCTGCTCCCTCCTGCTCCATAACCCCAGCTGCTCCCTCCTGCTCCATAACCCCAGCTGCTCCCTCCTGCCCCCAGCTGCTCCCTCCTGCTCCATAACCCCAGCTGCTCCCTCCTGCCCCCAGCTGCTCCTTCCTGCTCCATAACCCCAGCTGCTCCCTCCTGCCCCCAGCTGCTCCCTCCTGCTCCATAACCCCAGCTGCTCCCTTCTGCCCCCCAGCTGCTCCCTCCTGCCCCCAGCTGCTCCCTGCTGCCCCCCACTGCTCCCTCCTGCACCCAGCTGCTCCCTCCTGCTCCATAACCCCAGCTGCTCCCTTCTGCCCCCCAGCTGCTCCCTTCTGCCCCCAGTTGCTCCCTCCTGCCCCCAGCTGCTCCTTCCTGCTCCATATCCCCAGCTGCTTCCTCCTATCCCCCATCCCCCCCCCTCGTTGTGGCCCCCAGGGGGCCTCCCCCCCCAGGCCGGCCCTCACCAGGTGCAGGCTGCGACAGTCCACCAGGGCGGTAAGGTGCTGCAGATTCACCTCTGTGCCGTTCAGCACCTCCTGGACACGGAGCAGGGGGTCCTGGGGGGACACGTGCCACACAAGGTCAGCACCAGTCAGGAGGACAGGCCCCTGGGAGCCCCCATGTATCTGTCCACCCACACCCGTGGTCTTGGAACAGGCGTTGAGGACCCCAGGCTTCTAGAAACGATGACCCCAGAATCTGTGCCCTGGCCTCAGGGGGACTGTTGAGGATTCGAGTGGAGCGGGGAAAGTAGGACCCACCGATGCCTGTCAAAACAGGAGAGGCGGCAAATACCCACGTGTCTTCTGACGGGGGTCTGGTTCTTTTACAAATCTCAGTTTACAGAACAGTGAAAGGGAAAGTGTTCATGGCATTTTAAATGACAAAACGTCATCCGAACCCTCTGTACAGAACGAGCCGGATCCTGTAGCATGTGTGTCCATGTCTGTGCGTGCACACGTGTGTCTGTGTGTACGTGGGCACCTCCAGCCACATCTTCTCCATGGAGAGATGACCTCACAGACACATTTCAGGGTCGACAGCAACTCCTCTAGATCGACCACTGGACCTGGCACTGCCTTTTTATTTTTTAATGTTTATTTATTTTTGAGCCAGAGACAGAGTGCAAGCAGGGGAGGGGCAGAGAGAGGGAGACACAGAATCTGAAACAGGCTTCGGGCTACCAGCTGTCAGCACAGAGCCCGAGACACGGGGCTTGAACTCACAACCTGCGAGATCATGACCTGAGCCGAAGTCAGACGCTCAACCGACTGAGCCACCCCGGCGCCCCCCAGCACTGCCTTTTATAACACATATGCGAGGAACGCTCTGTGAGTCAGAAACGGATTTCAGGATGACAAAACTCACTATTTATTAGGAGCTGAATTGTGTCCCTGCTCCCCAAATTCATGTTGCATATGCATTACTAACCCTCAATACCTCAAAATGCGTATTTGGAGACGGAGCCTTTAAGGAGGTAGTTAGGGTAAGCAGAGGTCACGAGGGTGGGCCCCAATCCACTAGGACTGACGTCTTTGTAAGAGGTCGGGGCACAGACACGCGCAGAGGGACGCGGGCGTGAGGACACGAGAACGTGGTGCCGATACGCCATGGAGAGAGGCCTCAGGAGGTCACAGCCCTGCCCGTGCCCTGGCCCGTGCCCCTGACCTCCAGCCTCCAGAAGTGTCGGGAAATCCATCTCTGCTGTCTAAGCCCCCGGCGTGCGGTCTGTTCTGGCGGCCCCAGCACAAGGACGTACCTACCTATCCGCTCAATTGCAAAACACCCAGGGGACGCCCCGGCTATACCAGAAATAGGAAGTAACTGTAACATGCATGCGCGCTTTTAACTTAAATTTCGTGATTTTACTACAGAAGATCCAGCTGGTCACACAAAAAAGGCTGAGAGCCGAGCCGTGCCCACTCTGCAGTGGTACGCACGGGCCGGGCAGGGTTCCCATGTGCTGACCGGCACCTACGGGGAGCCTGGGATTTGCCAGGAGCATGGTAGCAAAGGTGTGGGGTGAAGTGTTCAGGCCCCAGAACATCAGCCCTCCAATTCCCGGAACACCCCTACGGGCTCGGGGGTGGACCTTCCTTTGTTCCCACATCTGTCCCTATTTTCCTTATTATTCCTTATTTCTTTGAATTCAAACAGCATGCATTACTTTAAAAATAAAAAATAGAGGGGCGCCTGGGGGGCTCAGTCGGTCGAGCGTCCGACTTCGGCTCAGGTCATGATCTCACGGCTCGTGGGTTGGAGCCCCGCGTCGGGCTCTGTGCTGACGGCTTGGAGCCTGGAGCCCGCCTCGGGTTCTATGACTCCCTCTCTCTCTCTGCCCCTCCCCTGCTCGCGCTCTCTCTCTCTCAAAAATAAACAAACGCCGAGAAACACGTATACACATACGTACGTTAAAAAGAAGTAAGAAACAGACCTGGTTTTAAAAGCCTCCCACAATTGTCCAGGGAGATGAAGGGTGGACGCAGGGGAGAAGGGAGGGCACCGCCGGGAAGGGTGTGGAAGAGGCAGGGACCTCCGCAGGAGCCCGGCAGGGGGCACTGCCCCTCGCAGCATCTAGCCCTCTAGCTCCCCAGCTGGCCCGCCGCCCACCCACTCACCTTGGTGGCCGGGTACTCCCGGGGGACGGTCTTCAGCAGCTCGGCCACGACGCCCTGCATCTCCACCAGCGCCTTGTGGCTGCCAGACAGCTTCTGCTCCACAGAGAGGCAGCTGACGGGCAGGGGCAGGGCCAGCCCGTCTCTCCCACCCTAGGGCCACCCCCCCCACACGGGTCTGCCAGTCCCGCTGCCCCGGGCCTGCGCCAGCCCGTGGGCACTCTGCTCTGTGGGCCCGCGGGACACCCCTCCCTGGCTCCCCGCGAGCCTGCCCACGTACGCAGAGATGAGACAGATCACCAAAAACATGGTGTCTCTGAAACAGGTGGTTTTTCAGGACCCCAGAGGGCCATGCAGTCACGTGGAGTGACAGGCAGGGGACCGAAGGGTTTCCCTCCAAACTCCACCCTGACGACACCTGTCCCGTCATTTCAGAGATGGGCACGGGACCCCTCCCGCAGGGCGACGCTTGGCTTCGCTCTGCAGGGCCACCCAGGGGAACCCAAGAAATGAAAGGAATCCCAGGTATTTCGGGGCAGTAGGCCGTCCACCCCAAAAGGCTTGCACCGAGGGCATCAGGGCGCTGACACCGGGGCCAGTTAGTGATGTCAGTGTGGCCTTCATCCGGCTGCTCCTCGGGTCCCAGGGTCCAATCACGTCTGAGAGGGGTTGGGGGCCGTGGGGGTCAGGGCCCGTGTGGCCCCCTCCCGTCCGCACCGGGGCAGGAGCACCCCCGGCACTCACCTGCTGGAAGGGGTTGGAGGCACGGGGCGAGCAGGCCAAGTAGTACTCCAAGATGTCTGCAGAGAGAGGTTGGGGTGGCCGAGTGAGGCCGGCCGTCTGCGTGTACCTCATGTGCCTACGTGCGCGCGTCCGTGCGTGCGTGTGTCTGCACCTGGTGCCTGCGTGCGTTCGAGCACACGTGAGAGGGGATGTGGCCTCCAGAGAGCCCGGGGCCAGCGCCCAGACCCTCCGCCCCAGGCAGCGTCCCTGCAGCATGCACAGCGGTCTCTTGGGTGCAGCCCTTGTCCCTCCCCTCCGTCTGGAGCAGCAGACAGGGCACCGGAGGTAGGCAAGGGGTCAGAAGACGCCCGGGGATGCATCTGCTCGGGGGTCACTTGGGCAGAATAATAGTTCTTGGGCCAGAGCATCGCCCCAAAGAGGAGGTAGCACAGCCCATACATTGCAGCCTGGAGCACCCAGGACTCGGGGGGCCTGCCTGTCTCATCACCCTTAAAACAGTTTGTCGATCCAGTGTCCGATGTCCGAAGGTGGGGATTCACTTACGGTTCGGATTCAAAAAACCCTAGGAGACCTGAGCCTGGCTGCGGCTGAGGGAGGAGCCCTGGACTCTGCCTGCCCCCGCGCCCCCCACAACGCTCTCTGGCCCCTCAGGACCCTTCCCTGAAGCAGTGGACACTGGCTTTGGAGTTCCAGGTGCCTCCCTTCTGGGGTCCCTCCAGGGCCCAGTGCAAGATGGGGAGGGACCAGGAGCAAGGGCTTAAGTGCAGGGCTGGCCGCAGTCTGGGGCAGCTTCCCACGGGGCTCCTACACTTGACTCCTCGGGCCTGGGCTCCCACCAAGCTTAAGTGAAAACCCACTTCACGTGGGCCACCTGGCTCTGCCTGGCCCGCGAGGGGCGGCCTGTGGCTCGCAGGCAGGAGCCTGTACTCATGTGAGGCCGGGGGCTGCTCGCACTTGCCAACGGCCCCAGAGCCCTGGGCAGCGAGGACCCGAAAGGCTGATGGCACCGGGGCCAGGGACAGCGGTGGTAACAGCTGTCACCAGTCCTGCCAGCTCTGAGCTGGGCACATCCACCTTCCCCCACTGTGGGGGCTCCTCTGGCTTAGATGGAAACGGTTCCTTCAACCAAATAAGCTAAAAACCTGACCACAGGCTCCTCTCTGTGGCTTTCTTGGGCAAAGAGGAGAAGACAGTCCCGGGAGGGCCAGTGTTTTAAGGCCACGCAGAACTCCTATCCCTGGGGGGACGGTCCCTCGACTCTTCTCTCAAGGAGCACACGGTATTCACAGCAAAGGCAAACAATGAGCTTAGCACCGTCCAGCTCTGGCCGCGCCCGAGCCCAGTCCCACCTGCACCTGCCTCCTGAGATGGTCAACACGCACCCAGCCCCAGACACGCTCTCTGCCCCCAGCTCAGTCCACGGCTCCTGTGAGGACAGCTGCTCAGACAGAGAACAGGGCCTCAGTTCCTCCCTCCCTACATCCTGCTTCTTCAGAAGCCCCATCACGCTCCCTCACGGCACGTCCCCATTCACCTCTCGCCCTGCTGGCTCAAGGCACCTGTCCCCTGCCTGGAGAACCACCACAACCTCCCCGCCTTCCTGCTTGACCTCTGTGCTGCTCCCACAGCCCAAAGAAACTTTGAAAAAGAAACTGAACCATGGGCCGTGTCTTCTCCAGGCTTCCCACTTCCAACGGACCCCCTAGAATTAAGCCCAAGTTCCTTTCCTCGACCTGTCCCTGCTGGCCTCCCCATCCTCTCCTCTCACAGTGGATCTATTTTCTGCCTTACAGACACATTGGGTTTGTCTCTGCCCCAGTGCCTTTGCACAAGACACACAGCCTTCCCTGGCTCAACTTAAATACTACCTCTTTGGTAGGCCACACTGTCTGCTCTGAAGTAGCCTGTCGTCACTTGCCGCTCCCTTGTCACCCACCTCCACCGTCACCCCTCCCGTCATCTGGCCTCACACAGCACCTGTCCTCATTCTCAGAGCCCCCCACCCCCCGCCACTCACAGGTGTTCCTGTTCACTCACTAGCTTCCTGACGTGCGTGGGTCCTGCCTCCCCTAGACCAAGGGCCCACGAGAGAGAGGATGCCTTGTCCTCACTCAGTTGGGTCTCCCCAGCCTGGCCGCCGGGGTGCCGGCTTCAGACTCACCCCCACTCAGCACGGAGTGTTCCTCCACCATCCTGGTCACGTAGGTGTCGGGGTCCACACAGAAGTCGCTGGAGCCCTGGGACGGGTGCAGGCAAGGCAAATGGGGTGACCAGGCTAAGCCCCCACAGCCTTCAGCTCTCAGGGATAGAGCCTGACTCCCGGGTTCACTTTTAGCTCCAGAAGGTAAAATAGGGATGTGGGGACGCACTGACTTGCTGTGTGCCCATGGGAAGGTCCCCACTCCTCGCGGAACCTCGACACCCCAGGGTAGGGCGGGAAGGGAGAGGAGTAGGACTTTCCCCAGCCCCCCCACCTCACGCCGAGGCCCAGCACACAGGGATCATACTTCTCCTCTGCCACTCACCACGGACACGGCCAGCTCCAAGCCCAGTGCGCCCCAGCTGATGACCAGGGCCAGGACCCCCAGCAGGCAAACCCTTGGGGCAAAGAACGCCAATCAGCGACCCCCAGGCTGGGGTGGCTGCAGGCCAGAGGGCCGGGTCCCCAAGGAACATCTGGGGGGGTCTGCCCTCACGGGGGCTGTGGCTCCTCCGTGGTCTGGCCTTCGCCAGAGCCACCTGAAGGCTGGGCACAGATGCGTCTCCCTCCCACCTGGGGCGGGCTGGGGTGGGGCTCAGGGGAGGGCCAGGAAGGAAGGTCTCCCTGCTTCCCCCCCCGGCCAGCAGGTGACGCGTCTCAGCCCTCACCCTGCTCTCCACAGCGTGGCCGGAGGGGCCCGTTAGCCTGGGCCAGACCCACGGGGCTCACACCTGTCTCGCCCAAGGCCCGGCCTCACCTGCCTCCCCGGTCCCTGCGGTCCATGCACTCAGGCCTCCCTGCTGCCGCTCACACCCCTCGCTGCAGGCCCACGTGCTGGTGGTCAGACGTCCAGTCCCCTCCCTGCCAGGGCTCCTTGCGCAGCACACGCGCTGCAGACTGGCCTGCCCGCCTGCACGTCCCCCCACCCCCACCTGCTCTCCTCTCCTCCACAGCAGCGCCCCCCCCCCCCCCCACCGGACACAAGGCACTACAGGGGCCCGCCTGTTCACTGGTCTCTCCCCATGCCCGGCCCGGGGAGGGCGCAGGACACGGCTGTTCAACTGTTCAGTGAGGAAGCGACAGCTGCTACCCGCAGACAGCTAGCACTGTCGCGTCTCTCGGAGGACGAGACAGAGTTATCAGTGCCAAAAAGCCACCGGCCCAAGGTGGCCAGGTGAGTGGGCGGCACAGCAGGGCGACGAGCCCAGACTGCCTCCAGGCCGGGGACGTGGCCAGCTTGACTTTCTGGTGTCCCCGTGACTTGGTGACCCGGACAGGTCTTCAGGTGTCTGGGTTACGATACGCAGGCTCAACGGGGCGGGAGCCCAGCAGGAATCAAGGACGGACAGGGCAGATGTGCCCGCCACAGGGGCACGGGGCAAGGGCCCCAGGACAACTGCCGGAGCTGGCTTCCGTGGTGGGAAACCCGTGGCCAGACCCACAGATGGGGGTGGGGAGGGAAGGGCTGCCTCAGGGGAGAAGGTGCTGCGGGCACCTCACCCCTGCCCTCCGCCCCTCCACCCCACAGACTCACCCGACCAGAATGCCCTTGGAGCTGCGGATGAGGCCGACCAGCGCCAGCAGGCAGATGGCCACGTCGAGCAGCAGTAAGCCCAAGTAGCCCAGCCACCTGTGGGCACACGGTGGGTGTGGGTGTGCGTGGGGCGCAGGGACGCGGGCATTGCTCGGGGAGGCGTGGCAGAGCTGAGGGAGCGGCCTGGGGCCCAGAGGGGCATCCGCGGGCAGCTCTGGGATATGGGGCTGGGATCAGTTCTGGTAAAAGAAGTCCCGGGAACACGGAGGTCCCACCCGTAACAACTGTGACACCAGGCTCTGAAGGCCACAAGCCCGTGGAGGGTGACTAGCACCCAGGCAGTAGGGGCCAGGCGGGGCGGACGGAAAAGAGGGCCAGCCGCACCTGTACCAGTCGTAGAGATCCACCTGCTCGGCCAGCACCTCCAGGGACACAGCCGGGTTCCTCCAGAAGGGGATGGCCGCGGTGTGGCCCAGCAGCGTCTCGAGAAGGCCCTGCAACCTCTGGACTGCGCGCAGGGGCTCTGGGCGCGCGGCCAGCTGCCGCTCCAGGCTCTGCAGGCTGGGCTCTGCCGTGCGGTTCAACGCGGCCGCGGTGTCCCACACCTGCGCCGGGCCGGGGGCCGGTGAGCCCGGGCGCAGACCCACTCCCGGCACGCTCCGCGTACACGCCCACCCCTCGGGCACGCAGACACGGGGCGCAGGCACAGAGCCCCCCTCCCCATCGGACGGCCACTCACGCGGTCCTGGACCCCTGCCACCGTGCGGTTGGCGTGGCGGAGCGAGTAGGTGGCCCGATGGATGCCGTCGCTGGTCTCCCCGTTGCCGTAGAACCCCACGGCGATGCCGGCGCTGGGACGGGGCGGGGCTCTTGAGGGCGCGGCCGGGCCCCTCGCTGGCCCGCCCCGGCCCCGCCCCTCCCGGTCAGGCCCCGCCTCCATCGGGCCGCCCCTCCCTGCCGCGCCCTCCCCCCCCCCCCCCCAGCCCGGCCCCTCCCCGCGCTCACCTGCAGACCAGCGTGGCGATGATGACGCACCAGGCGGTGCAGCAGCAGTCGGCGTCCAGGTGCTCCTCGCTCTTGCGCCGCCGGCAGCACAGCCAGAAAGAGTAGAAGAGCAGGAAGAGGAGGTCCAGGGCGAGGCAGGCCAGCGCGGCGGCCCCCAGCAGCAGCAGCGCCTGTGGGAGGCCGGGAGGCGGCGCTGGAGGTGCGGACGCCGGCACCCGGGCTCCCACCCGACCGTCCTCCAGCTCGGGGGACAGAGGCTCCCAACACTCGACTGACTCCCGTCCTTAGCCCTGTCCCGGACCCAAGCCACATTCGGAGAAGCCAGACGGGCACGGCCATGGGGTCCTCCCAGGCCCTGTGCCCCTCCCTGCGGGGGCCCCCTCACCTCCTGGGCCCCCGGGCCCAAGGCAGGACATAGGACAGGTCCAAACAGGGGTCCCTGACCAAGCCCAGTAAGGAGGTGCTGGGTGGGCAGGAGCCCCCGGGAAGGGCCAGCACAGCTGCTGATGGCCATATCGCCGAGGAAGGCCCCCTCATCTCGCAGAGCCTCGGTCTTCTCTTTCGTAAAATGGGGCAGTGCTCTCCCCAGAAGAGGCTGGCAGAGGGTCTCGGTGAAGGCCCGCAAGAGACTGAGTTGGACCTGGCCACCTTTGCAAGCCCCTGGGGCCGGGGCAGCCTGAGAGGCCCAGAATTATCCAGCCACGTCCCGGGAGTCACCAGGGGAGGAGGAAGTGCCCCCTTGGGCCCTCTCCCGGCACCAAGGTCAGCATCCCCCATGGGAAGCAGGGACACATGCCGTAGGCCCAGCGCTGCCTCCCCTGGGTGCCACACTCGTCATTCTACCTGGCCCAGCGCCCCCCCTCCCCATTTTACTGGTAAAGAAGCCGGCTTCAGAGAAGATACGGAGGAAGGACCGGTGTCATGGCACCTCTGGGGCCTCAGCACACGTCCCTTGTTGGGGTGGGAGTCGTGGCCTGTTAGCACTGTAGGCCGGGCCTGACCACGTGCACTTCATGGGGGGGGGAGACAAGTAAGTCCCACACAGAAGGTTCACCACCGCACACTGGCTCTCAGTCCACACTGGAAGTGCCGTAGAGACGCTGGGCCCCGGAAACACCCTCCCTCCCCAGGCCTGAACACTGGGGTGCTGCTGCCCACCTGCCCCCTTCAGGGCCCCCTTGGGAAGACAGGCTGAGCCGCAGACGCCCTGGCGCCCAGCGGCTGTCTCCCTGCCCTCGCAGGAGCCCGCTGGCCCCGAAGGTCTCCCACCAGGCTCACCATCCCTGGCCACCCCCACACCTGGGGGGGCCCCTCCCGCCTGACCAGGGAGGCACCGAGCAGCCACACTTCAGAGCAACACCGGGGCCCAGGGAGCCAGGAGCTGTTTGGAGGCTGGGCCTCGGGCCTCCCCCACGAGGCACAGGAGGGAGGCACCATCCAGGGGCAGATCGGGGTGACGCCATGAAGCTGGAGTCACAGGCCACGGCCTTGCCCTGCCGGGGCGCAACGGGCGTTGGGGGCTGGCACCCTCCGGTGCTCCTCCAGGCTGAGGGTGCCTACCATCTCTGCCCTGGCAGGACGGCCCGTTGGGTCCCAACCGCCCCTGCTCACAAGCTGAGGGTGGGAGGGAAGCAGGCCCCCGGGGGGCCGGTACCAGGGCCACCTTGTCAGCCGCGCTCAAGTCACAGAGGGTGTTCCCAAGACCCGGGACGCAGCCAGGGGCCTCCGGGCAGGAATCGGGGCATGTCACAGGCCGGGGGGGCCATCACGGAGGGGGCTCACCTTAAGGGTCCTGGAAGGCGGCACCGCCCTTGCCCCGCCCCACCCCGCCCTGCGTGTCAATACACATCGCAGTGCTTGCAACAGCACTCTTCCAGGCTCCCAGGGTCTGCCCTCACAGGCACAGGCCGGACATTGGCCGGGGTGCCACAGGCCCTGCCCATCCCCTCCTCACAGGCAAAGGGCAGAACACAGCACCACCCCTGGGACCTCTGTGCTTCCATAACAAAGGCCACCCTCCAGCCCCTGTCACCGGTCCTGCCTGCAGGCTCCTCCCCTCCCCCAAACCCTCAGAGGCCCACCACACCTCCACCTGGAAGCCTTCACCCAGAATGAGCCCCTGCCCATCCCCCATCCTGTGCAGATGGTCCCCCTGGAGGCCACTCTCTGCTCTGACTGACCTCCCTTGGCCTTGGCTGGAGTAGCCCCACCCCTCCCACGGTGCCACCTCCTCTCCTGCCCGATTCCCCCCTCCCCCAATTGGACACAATCCAGGAAAGTCCAGGACACGGATGGCTCGGTGCTGGTGTTTAAATACATGCATCAACACACATCCTCTTGAGGAACCCCTGCCCCGAGGCGGGGCAGTTGGGACCAGGGCAGGCAGAACCCAAACAGGCCCCCAGCTGGGGCCCTGAGCCCACCCAGCCTGGCCAAGGGGACATCACGACTCATCAAAGTGCTCACAGGCCCAGATCGCTGCCTCAGTGGTGCCGGGACCACCCACTCCCGTTTGCCAGATGAGAAACCCAAGGTAAGATCCGCACTGCCGGCCAATTGGGGGCCGAGGGGGGGGGGCCTAGCGCCTGGGGGGAGCCTGGGGGCGGGGGGAGCCATGCCAGGGCCCCAGGGTGCCTGGAGCTGCTGGACTCCAGCTGGGCCATGGAGACCAGAAAGAGACGGACAGGTGGGAGCACCCGAGCCGCCTCCCTGGCGGGGGCCGTCCTTGTCCGGAAGGTCAGGGAAGAGCAGCATGGGCAGAGGCCACCACAGGCTGAGTCTGGAAGGTGCTGTGCCCCTGTGGGCGGGAGTCACGCTGTACCTTTCTTGGGTGTCCTCCTACGGCTTTGATTTGGTTTGTTTTGTTTCTTGTTGTGTGTCTTTTTCGGGTTTTTTCTTTTTTTTTTTTTAAACCACCAAGTTGTACCAACTTTGTAATTAAAACAGAACCAGAATCCTGTTAGTAGCTCCTTTCAGCTGAGCGTGGGAGGCCCCTGGTCTGAGCCCGGCTCTGCCACCACGTAAGAGGCCCCGTGCGGTCTCCGGTCAGGCCCTGCTGCTCTCCGCACCCCATGTCTGCCTTTGTGCAGTGTGTGAGCCTTCCCCACCCCCCCTGTGGGAGGGGGGTCCCCGGCAGCCGTGCCAGACCCCTCTCAGTTGATGACTGGGTCACATGGGCCCCGGGAGGCCGAGAACCTGGACCGAGGTGCAAGGGAGGCGTGTTCTGCCCTTCCCCCACAGCCACCCCGAAACCGCTGCCCAAGCGGGACAGCCCAGGGAGCCAAAGCAGCAAGGTTCAAATGCTGCCCAGCCTGGCTCAGAGATGTGACCTTGAGTCAGGGACCGCACCCCCATGCCTCAGTTTCCCCACCTATAGAGTGGAGATGGGTGCGTCACTGTCCTGAGCGGGTGACACAAGCGAATCCCTGTAAACGCTCAGAAGACCATCCCCGTGGGGGTCCCCCAAGAAAGGTGAGGGTCCCCAGGGGTTGCTACCCCCAGGGCCCGCTCTGTCACCACACAGCCTGGTGGGCTGGGGGCAGAGAGTGGGCACCTTGTCTGCTGGGGGGGGGGGGCAGTGGTCCAGGGCTGCTCACGCACAAGGTGAGCACGTGCCCCTACGCGCACACACACGCCTACACCTGTATATTCACACACATGCTCGCCCACGTGCACATGAAGGTGTCACCCTGTGATCACAGCAGCCCGTGGCTGGAAGCTCCCAGTGGCCGTGGGCAGGGGAGGGCGTCCCAAGCACCTGGCTGCTGGAGCAGACGGGGAAGCGGGGAAGGCAGCCGGCCAGCGAGAAGCAGCCTCGCACACAGGTAGGGCCGCCTGCCTGGGGGCGGAGGACGCTCCCGTCCCATCCCTGCCTCTCGCAGGGCAGGGGCTAGGGGAGGACCACTCACTGCCCCAGGAACCCCAGGGCCAGGCTTGATGATGATCGTGTGTCCTGGGTACCAAAGGGGTGAGTTACTTTCCAGAAGCTTCTCTGGAGGCAATGGCAGACAGAAGCACAGGTGCCCACCTCACTCCCACCTCACCCCTGTAACCCTACATGCTGGGAGCCAGGCATCCAAGGTTCCATCTCATCCCCTCCTGGTCTGTCTGCCCAGCTCCAGGAAGCCTCCTTCCTATGAGGAAGGGACCCTATTTCTACCATCTCTGTGCTGGGTCTGTCTGCCCACACCTCCCCCAGGAAGGAAAGGCCTTGCTGAGCTCATCGATTTAGCTGGGGCAGTGCCCCCTCTGGCACTGAGGCCTGGCACACAGTGGGCGTGCAGAAACATGGCCCCCCGGCTCCCCACCCCAAGGTCCGAGAAGCTGGGGAGCTCTCTCTCTGGCAGGACATCAGGCTACGGGGCCTGTACCACAGCAGCTTCCCACAGCCCCCATGGAAGGTGCCATCACCCTCCCGGTTCACACAGGAGGGCACCGGAGCTGGGCGGGGCATAGCCCATCACGGTGAACTTGCAGAGCCCGTCGCCACCTGGGTGCACGAGCCAGGCCTGGGGGTGCCTGGAGTGCCCTCTGCCCCCGCCTCCCGACGCCAGATTCCAGGAGACAGCCCCGCCTCCCCCCCCCCCTCACCACCCCTCCCCCCCCCCCCCCCCCCCCCCCCCGCCCCCTGGGCTGCCGTCCCCTTCACTGCCCCGGGGTCCATTCTCCATTCAGAAAGAGAATGGGAAATGCCTGATCAGCATCTGGGCTCCGACCAAATGGAATTTTCCGTCTGTGATGGAAGTGATGTCAGCACTCGGTCAGGCGAGGCGAGATGCTTGGGCCCGTGTCCTGACCGCTGGCCACAGTGCTGGCTGCCAGCCACCTGAGGCGCTAAGAACGCACCGGGCTCCGTGCGGGCGCCCCCAGTGAGGCCTCGGCGGGGCCCACCCCCCGCTCCTGGCCCCACGGCTCACCTCATCTCTCGGCCCTGGACCACCCCCTCCTTCTCAAGGCCCCTGCAGCCCTGGCCTGTGCCCACACACTCTCTTCCATGCCTCATGGTCCCCCAAAGCCCCCATCCGCTCTGGAAATACCCGATGAGCCAGAGCTTGGAGTCTAAAGCCTTTCCCTGTCCCCGTTCAGGCCCCGGCCCAGGCAGGAGGCCTGATGAGGGACCCAGGACCCCAGCCGTCCTCCATGTGAGCCCAAGCTCCCTGCACAGGGCGGGGCGGGGGTGGGGGTCCCTGGCTCAGCCCCAGGCTTGCCGGCAGTCAGAGTACAGGGGGCCCCAAGCCAGCCCCGTAAGGGGAGGGCCCACAGCATGCCATGAAGCCTTACGGAAGAGCTTTGCAGCAGGAGGCTTGGCCCCGTCCAGAGACAGAGACCACGGCGTGAGGGCTTGAGGCTCCAGCATCCCACCACGGCCAGTCAGCGCACAGGCACGTGCACCCCACCTGTGCGCGACACCGGGCTCAGCTTCAGCACAGGCCACACTGATGCGCCCGAGGCCACCAGGCCAGGGTGGCCACACGGGACCCTGGGACGGCCCATCCGTGCACCCGCTGCACCCAGGAGCACACCGCACATGCAGCACAGGTCAGAACCCCCGACGGACCATCTCCTCGGAGACGCGGCCCCACAGGGGGGCCTCCATGCCCTCAGCAACTGCCCCTGAGCGCCGCCCACACGCTCAACCCCTCTGTGGGCCACCACAGCCTTCAGCCAGGCTGGGGAGCCCCTGCCCCGCTGGAGTCCCTCACGGGGGCTCCGAAGCTGCCCACCCCAACCCCAGCCCTAAAGGCCACAGCGGCACACCCCCTGGGCCAGCCTCCTGGCAGAAGTCACGGACACCCAGGCCCCGGCGCTCACGGGCGAGGAGGACGTGGGGGCGACGTCCAGGGCCGACGCCGCTATTCTCGGGGCATCGGGGACTTCCGCCCGGTCACACGGCAGGAGGTGCGGGGCCAGGCCCCCAGGCCCAGCTGCCGTAACTGAGGTCCCGCCACTGCCCGTGGCGTGAGGCCCACGGTCTGCGGAGGTGGGCGTCCCTGGACAAGGCCATGGCTGCAGGCCTGTCCCTTCAGCTCGTCCTCACCCCTCCCTGCACCAGCCCTCCCTTCGAGGCAGCTCCACCAGCTTTCAAGGGCGAGGCTCCAAACAGAAGGCGAGTCCAAATTCCTCCAGGGGCCTGGGCTCTCCCTGCCCTGCACCCCACCATCCTTGCGGTGGTCACACCTGCCTCACCGGAGCAGGGAGGCCCGAGTCACTACACAAAGGGCCCCTCGGCCCAGGGCCAGCCCGAGACGGAGGCACATCAGCACCAGGCCTCACACGGGGGCCACGGGGCACGCGTCTCCGGGACCCCAGCAGCACACACCCGGAGCCTCGGAAGACTGGGGGGTGTGATGACAGGTGTCAGAGGGCACCAGCAGGGCACCGTGAGAGGAGGGCACGCTCCCAGAGAGGGACGGCCCGGGCGAAGGTCCGGCACGAGGTCCAGGCTGCACACCCATGTCCCAAGGGGCTCTGGAGGGTGGGGTGGGGGCAGGCAGGACCCTCCACCGCTTCCCAATGGGGAAGTCCCACCCCAGCCCCAGAACTGCCGAGGGCCTTTCTCCACAGGAAGAGACCAGGTCGGGTCTTCCAGGAGGCTGGCGGGATCCCAACCCCCAAAGCACCATCTGGGAACCCACATGCGTCTCGGCCGGAGCCCTGGGCCTGGACTGAGGGCTGGGCTGCTGTCGCAGCTCCTGTGCCTGGGGCCCCTCACTGGGAAGGGCTCATGCCACACGGCGCTGCCCGCTCCCCTGGGGCTGGCTCTTGGCCTCGGCACCCACCCAGCCTCACACTGGGCCTCGCGGATCCCCAGATCACCTGGGAAAGGGGTGGCACCCACCTTCCAGGCCAGGGGCCTGAGGCCAGAAGGGATGCTGGAGCCCCACACACTTAAGTACAGAGGAAGCAGGGGTCTGAGCCCACACGGGCCTCCTGAGGAAAGCTCCGGAAAAGGCCCCCTCACCCGCCGGGCCAGGCTGAGCGGGTGCCGAGGGCCCTGGCTGTGGAGAAGAGTTGGGCGCCTGGCTGGCTGTTCGGCCCACAGCCCCCCACCCCTCTAACACACTTGGCTGCGGCTCCCACATGCCGACCAAAAAATTAAAAACAGATTTTCCACTGAGCTGGGCTTGGGTTTCACGAATTCCATGACGGTGAGCTCGTGGCCATCCTGGAGAAAGCACAGCCAGCGGCCGGCCGAGCAGGAGCCCAGGAGGGGCCCGGCTGTCTGTCCAAGTCCTCCCACCGGAGGTCTGAGACCCAGAGCACCAGGCCGCACATGGACACACACCGGCTGCAGGCTGATGCCCTCACGGCGTGTGCACCCTACTCGCCCTTGCCCTCCAGGAACCACCGGGATGGAGGCCTGGCGAGGCTGGACTTGGGCTCAAGGCCCCGGGACGAGCTCTGGTGGCTCACCCCCCAAGGCAGCCCCCGCCCCACCGCCCTCCGGGTCTGGGGGCCAGCCCGCTGTCCTGCTGCCCACGCCACACCCGCTCGCGGAGGGAACGGACCCCGGAGGACACGGCACAGGAGCTGCCCTCCCCGCGGCGAGGGTGTCTATCGGGCCCCAGTGCCCTAACGCATCTCCCAGCACGGCGCCCAGAACAGCCCTCTGCTCTTCCCCAGGCTGGACCGCACACACCTCTCCACTGGCCACCCCTAGGGACCCAGGCCACAGGCCTCGGATGCAGCCAGGAGCCAGCCGACAGGCCCAGTCACATCATTGGGCCAGCCGGAGCTCTGTCCCAGGACTCAAGGGGGGATGTGGCCCGGGGAGGGCAGCCTAACCAGCCTCCAGGGCCAGGCTGGACGAGACACCACAACTTCTGCGGCGGCCCTCACGACAGTCGGGAGCCCAGCTGGAGTGCATGCGGCCGGAGGGGGCGGCACCCCAGGCCGGGACCCTCCTCAGAGCGAGAAGGAAGCGGTCGCTCAGGCTTTGGGCAGGCCGGCCTTGCCCCACGCCCTCAGCCAATACAGGAGAGACCCGACCACAGTGGGCGCCTGTGGTACAAAACAGAGCCCTGAGACCCCTACGTCTCGTAGCCCACCCGCTCCTCCTGTGGGGACCCAGGCCTCAGCCAGGCTCCTCTGGGGAGCAGAAGCAGCACGCCGACTGAGGCCTGCGGGAGGACCACACATGCAGGCCGGTGGGTGTGCGTGAGCCCGACCCAGGCCTCGGGCAGGGGACAGGGGACAGGGAGGCTCCGGAGGGGCCCCGCACAGCCCCTCTCCCACAGCCCACCCAGCCACAGCCTGGGTCCTCTGCCAGGTTCTGCGGGCACACCCCACACCCAGGCCCCTCCTCTGCAGCCCCCATCCTGCGCCTGCTATTGGCCTGGAGGCCTGGCCTTGACCGAGGCCCGCCAGAGCCCTCACAGCCCCCTCCACGGCCCGAAGCATCCTTGTTGCCTCAGCACGTCTGGTGTGTGACCTCCAGGGGTCCTGCTGGACAGGCAGCAGACCCCATTCTGGGCACGTGCTGTCCCACCTTGGGCAGGGACCCCAGCTCAGGGGTACCCTCTGGAAAGCAGCCCCCTGTTCTGGGCAACGGTGCCCATCAGACCCTCCCCAAGAGCGCGAGGAATCCCTCAGAGCCATGGGAGAGCCATGTGTGTGTCCTGGCCCAGTGCCAAGCTGAGGGCAGACCCCAGAAGGCAGGCACGGGCACAGCCAGGTCCTGCCACACCCACCACCAGCCCTGTCACATGCCCCAATTCCTGTGGGGCCACAGGGGGCCACTTCCCATATCTGTGACCCGGTCCCCGGGCTGCAGATTCCGTTCCTCCTGTGCAGCCAAAGCAGAACTGCCCGTGGAGGGGGAGAGGACCCGGTCCCCACACCCGCTGAGCTTCCCTGAACCAGGCCCCGCTAGGGGACCAGGGAGCCTCTGCACGGGGACTGTGTCCACCGAAGGGGAGTACCGCGCTGGAGCAGGAGCCTGCCCACATTTCCAGCCCACTGATGCTGGCCGGCCAGTGGCTTCAATTCTGCTTCTAGAGCAGTGACAATGCCCACCCCCGAGGGCCACTGTGTGGCCGCCCGGGGAAATGTTTATGAGCCTCTCTGGTACAGCGGCTGTGGCCTGGGGTGAGAGCCACAGCACACCCTGCCCAGAGCCTGACCAAGACCCCTGGCCAGGGCCGGAACGGCCGATGTCCCTTCCTGCATATCCTCTGGGCAGAGGAGTAGAGTGTCGGGGACACGGCTCGTCACCACATCCACAGACCCTTGAAAACCAGGGGCCGCCGAAAGGCAGAACAATGGGGCCTGGTGACAGAGGCCCCACACCAACACCAAGCGGGGGATGTGCCAGGTTTCCCATTAACCACCCCGAAGACCGCCGCAGTGTAGACCTCGCAGCCGAGGCAACCAGAGGCTTCACCCTGCCCCCCGTCGGAAAGGAAAGAGCCAGTGGATCTGTCCCAGCAGGCACTTCCGTGTTCACCCACCACTGCGTCCCCCAAATCCAGCTCATCGGCTCTGTCTGTGCAGGGGGTGCTCTAGAAGCTCCCGCCCACTCCTCAGCGAGCTTTGTCACGTTCAGTACGTTTCTGTCACTTGCACCCCAGCATCCTGACTGTTACCATGGGACGCTGGCCACACATCAAGAACCCAGGGCCAACAACATTGTCCAGAAGTCGGTGACAATACGGGCGTGCGGCGTGATTCTGGTTCCAAGTGATGCGCACCCCACGGGTCTGCGTGTGGGGGTGAAACCCAGCCAGAGGCGCTTTTTGGTTTTTTCTTCATGCTTTTTCCTATTTTCCAAATGTTCCGCCAACATCTATTATTTTTGTAGATGAGAAGCCAGGCGATCCCCCCAGGTTTTAACCTGCTGATCAGCGATGGAAGGAAGATGACGACAGGGCCACCCCACCCACAAGACCCGGGGGCTCGGCCAACACCAGCCTGCAGTCAGGTACTCGGCAGACCTTTCTTGAGTCATAGCTTTTAGCCAAGGCGCTACGGTCTTAGCTAGGAGACCCCTGGGCCCTGACAGTCATACAACCTAGACCTCAAACGCCCTCTGAGGGGCCACCCAGTCAGGGTTCACACATCTCCGAGCACAGAGGCAGCACGTTCAGACCAGAAAGACTCCCTTATTTTGGGCTGAGGCTCGGGCTTCTGTCTCAGGGCCTTTGCATGTGCCATTCCAGTGGCCAGGAACCGTCTCTGCCAAGGTCTGTGCATGGCTACCTCTGTCCTATCTTTAGGGTCTCGAATGAACCATCCCAGCACTCAGGGTTCTAACAAGAAACAGGCCTCACAGGCTGCGCAAGCCTGAGGCAAATGCTACCATCTGACCGGAAGAGAAGCCAGTGTGCCCGCTTAATGCCATGTTCCAGGCAAGTCCCAGCCCTCCGGGCGTTCGCAGCCTGGCTGGCGCCCTTCGTGGCAGACCAGGAAGCACCTCTTCCAGGAAGACTTCCCTGACCACTGCGCTCCTGCAGGCCCTGTCCTGACACCTCACAGCTTCCAGCCGCCCTGAACTGGCAGAGATAATGAACAAAGAGAGTGAATTTGGCCTCGGCCTCCAGACACGGGGGTGTGAAAAGGCTTGGCAGGGGAGTCATTGGGGTGGGTAGGGATGGATGGGGCACACTCCCCAAGGGGCAGCCCATAGAGGGAGATGATCCCCCCCAAGGTCACACAGATAGGAAGCAACAGAGCTGGGGCCCGGGCCCCTATTCTCCAGACTGAAAAGGCTGTGGGACCCCTGCCTGAAGCCAGGGCAGGCCCTACCATCACCTCAGAGCACATCAGGCCCCCAGACATTGGGCCCAGCCCGCCAGCTCAGCAGTGCGACCCCCAGAGTCTCCTCCTTTCTCTGGGCCTGCGATCCTCCGGGCAGCTCCCCTAAAATGACAGTCCCCACCCATCCAGCTGCCCCTTGTGTGGGGAACTCTGGGCCCAGCCCCAGGGGAGTCGGACCAGCAGCCCCTCCTGGCAGGCAGGTGGGGGGTGGAGTAGCACAGAGCAAACTCCAAAAGCTTCTCTGCCTCCTTCCAGTCCCCGTCCACCCACAGACCCCACTGGCACCCTCCCTATGATCTGTCCATCCGGCAAACAGCCCGGGCCCCCAAGAGATGCATCAATGGCCAGGGAGCCCCTCCCCTCAGAATGGTGGCCTCGGGGACATGGAAACCCGAGACCTTCCGCCCCAAGAGAAATGCCAGCCCTGCTCCTGCAGGGGCTCCAAAGCCCCAGGTAGGGCCGGCCAGGGCTCTGGGAGCCCTCGGAAGAGCCCCGCATCTGCTCCTGACCCCTGCAGGGGGCCAGCAGAGGGGGGCCCAGGAGGCTGACTCTGGCTCCTACCACCTCGTCATCATGTGACTCTGAGCCACTTCCCTCTCTGAGCCTCGGTTTGCTAATCTGTACAAGGGAGGCAATCATCCTCATTTCCCGGTCTGTGAGAGAAAGGACCAGTGACGGACAGCCCTGCACAGTGCCCCAAAACAGGGCCGGGCCATGGGGGTTTCCAGCGGGTTTTACCAGGGCACCCGGCAGTGGAAGGCGGGGGCCGGAAACGGCAAAGGACAAAGCCTGGTCTCCTCACACCATACACATCCCCTACTCCCCCGACCCAGACCCCACTCGTCCCCTGGACAGTCCAGGAGGCAGAAGCCCTCCTCCCACGCTGGGCCCAGGCCACATGGGGGTGGGGGCATCGCCAGACCCTGCAGCTCAGGCAGAAGCCGGCCAAGAGGGGGCGCCTGGGGCAAGAGGACGAGGGGACCCCCGCCCGCTAGCTGCCCCCTCCACAGCCAGGAATACTAAACCAGGGGAGGCAGGAAAGGGCCCTAGGCCACAGGGTCCACGCTGACCCACTGCCCAGCCACCCAGGAAGGGAGCTCTGTCTGATGCCACCGAGCACGAAGCAAAAGCATGGGGCCTCTGCATCCCCCACTGTAGCCCCACAGAAGTGCGCCAGCCCGGATTTCAGGATGTGGCACTGAAGGATCAGAGAGGTCAAGTGTTCACCCAAAAGCACCAACCCCGGGAAGGCAGGGGCAGGACGCATGTCCGGGTCTGGCTCATTCTACTAGCCCCCAGCCAGGAGCGGAGGTGGCAGGGGATGGAGACAGGCTGGTTTCCACGCCGTGAATTATTCAGTGGCTAATTCTGCTCCGCAGAGAGGAGGCAGGAGAGTGAGTCAGAGCCCTCCCACAGCGGAGGAGGGGGCAGTGCTCACAGAAGCTGGGGGCACACACCCGCAGGGGCACAGGGCCCTGCAGGAGGTCGGGCTGAGCCAGGGGGGCCGGCCCCCACTCTGGAGACCTCCACAGGCTGCAGACGTCGGGCCCTCACTCACACCCCACGATGTGTCCCGAGAGCCCCAGGGGGCGAGGGGCCACAGCCAGTCCAACCGAGGGTGGTGGGATGGCAGATGCAGCCTGCAGGCAAGCTCTGTGCGGGTCCAGATGCCCCAGGCGCCCCAGGGGCAGTCCCGGAGCTTCAGAACCGATAACTGGCAGAGAACTTCCTAAAGTAAAGCACAGTTCCTGGCCGGGGACAGCCAGGGGCCTGATGTGACGGAGCCGTGACACGTGGAAGCCCCTGGGGAGCAGAGAAGGGTGCTGCTCCCACACCGGTCGGCACCCCACGGCTGGGCTTCTAAACGTGGGCGTTGAGTTTTATAAAAACCTTGCTGTCTCTGGGCATGCCTGGGCCAATCCCCGGCCCCCTTTCTAATCTGCTTAGAAGCAGATCAGCAGGCCCAAGGTGACCACTGAGGCCGGGAGTGGTGGGCTCCCCCGCAGAGCTGAGATGCCCGCGGTGCCCTCGCTCTCTGCTTCCGGTCTCATCCTCTAGCTGAGGGTGCCCACAGGAGACAGTTCTACACAGGCCAGGTGCGATAATGTCCACGGAATACCGGACTCCCAGGCCATCTTGACAAGGAACGCTGTTCCACTCCACCCGGAGCTCTGCAATGACCACTGGAGAGAACCCCAGAGGAGTTCCGGGTGACCAGGCATCCGGGTCATGGGGCTTCTGGAATCCGGATCCCCAGGCAGGAAGGAAATGCCCACAGCCCAGTCCCCTGCCCTGCACTCAAATGACAGTGGATCAGTGCTGGGGGTGGTGCTTGGGCTTGGCATGACCCCCAGGACTAGGGTTCTACTGGGAGAGCCTGATCCCTTGGGGAGAAGGCTGCAGACCTCCACTGTCCCCCATTCTGCCCAGGCTCAGCCCCTTTCCAGCCTCCCAGACTGAGGCCCACCTTGAGTGTCTGTGGCCAGGCCTCCCTTCCTCAGGGGCAGCCGGGTCCCCAGGCAGTCCAGGTGTCACCACAGCACACACCGCACTGTGTGCATCCCACAGCCTGGCCACCCAGCAGGGAGTCACTGCCGGCCAGAGAGGGCTGGCATCTGCCCAGCTCGCTCACCTACCAAAATCTTGGCAGTGAGTGGGATTCCCCAGCTGGGGGTGAGGGGGCCAGGAATCCCCCCCTCCTGGCTGGACCCAGTGCTCTCAGGTATGGGCTTGGGATCCTCTGGGTAAGGGACTCTGTAGGGCCACAGTTCAGGGCTGCCCCAGGAGATGGACAAGGGCCTGGGTTGGAGCTGACAGCTGGCAGAGGGGGCTCCAGGGAGAAACGCGTGAAGGCTCCACATGACCCTAAAAAGGTGGGCCTAAGCGACACCGGGGGAGAAAGCTAGAATCTGCAGGAGGGCCGCGGACCCTCCATGCAGGATGGGGGTCCTTAGACGCTCAAGGAGGGGAGCCCCCAGGACGCAGAGGGGAGACCCTAGAGAAGAAAGGGGCTGTGACTCACGAGAAGGTGGAGGCCGTGACCCTCGGGGAGGGAGCCACCCCCCGCCCTCAGCCAGACCCTCGATGGGCGGTTCGGGAATCTTCAGATCTTCGAAAGGACGGGACCGTGACCCTCGGCATGGAGGGGCCGTGACCCAGGGCCCTGACCCTCGACCCAGGGGGGCCGCGTCACCTGCTGGTAGTCGGTATCCTCGGGCCGGAACTGGCTGCTGGTGGTCTCCCAGCTCAGGTCGAAGTGGGGCAGCCGGTGTAGGAGGTTCACCCACCAGGGCGCCGCGTAGCTGACCCCGGCCATGGCGGGCCGGCTGCCTCGGGCGCGCCGCCGCGGGGCTCCCTCGTTGGCCCGGGGGGCGCGGGGTTCAGGGGCCGGCCAAACCCCGCCCGGCCGCCCGCATCGCCCGCTCGCTCCTGGGCCCGGCCCGGCCCGGCTCGGCCCGGCTCGGCTGCGCTCGGCTCTGCTCGGCCGCCCGCGCCCGCCGCCTCTTTGTTCGCCGCCGCCGCCGCCGCCGCCGCCTCCGCTCGTCCCCCGCCCGCGGCCCGACGCCCCGCCCCCGCGCCGCCATTGGCCCACAGCCCGCCGCCCCCGCCCCGGTAGCCGGGCACGCCCCCTGCCGCCATTGGTCCGTAGCTCGCCGGCCCCGCCCCCACCCGCCCGCCCGCCGTCCTTGGCCCCCTGGCCCCGCCCATCCGCGCGCTCCCGCCCGCCGGCCCCGCCCCCGCGCCGCCATTGGCACGCGGGAGGAGGCTCCGCCCAGCAGGGGCCCCCTTCCCGCGCCGAAGGGCGCGGGGCGGTGGTGTCTCCACCAGCGGGTCGTGGCGGGGGCCAAAACCCTGTCCTCACGTCCACACGTCTGGCCGCCCTCCCCCCGGGCGCTCGCTCGTGCGCTCGACCGTTGCACGTTCCTTGAGCTTCTGTGGCGTTCGGCCTGGAGGAGCTGGGCTGGCCTCCCCTGCACGCAGCCCGAGTCTGTCTGTCAAATGAAGATGATGTGGACTCAGAGCCTGGCGTGGTCACCCACAGCTGTGTGATCTTGGACAAGTTACTCACCCTCTCTGTTCATCAGTGTCCTCGTCCGTGAAAGGGAAGTACAGTGAATGTAAAGTGCTCAGGACAGCAAAGTGCGACCCAGTATGTGCTTGTGAGGGGATGGGCAGGTAGATCCAGTCCCTGCCTGGCCACTCCTTTGGGGAAGCTTGTGTCTTTTATGACCAAGACAGTGCTCTGTCCTGGCCTCCTTGAGCCTGGAAATTAAGGCAACTGCCAGGGAGGGCCCAGCGTGGACTTTGGAGTCTCCTAGCCACATTTCCTAATAGGCATTATCATGCTGTATTAAAGTGGAGGTGGGAACCCCAAGAACAGAGGAGGCTGGAAATGCTGTAAGTGCATGGCAGACTCGCCCCTCTCTGCACCCTAGGGCACAAGGTGCATCCTCTTGGCTCCGGCTTGTCAGCACCCTGGGGCATTATTTCTGGACTCCTTGTGTTCTGAGAGAGAGGTTCCTATGCCTGGGATTCTGCCATCTGCTATGCTCTGTGGGCAGACAGGCCCCTTCTGGCAGGCTGGGCTAGGCTTTTGTGGACAGGGACAGCTCTGGGCAGTGGCTTCCCAAGAGGCCTGTCCATCTGTTCACCTGATTGCCCTGACTCGTCTGTTTTCTTGTAATAAGGCTGGGTGGCTCACTCAGCCTCCTGCAAAGGCCTGTGGGCACAGGAGAGGCCTTTTGGAAACTGTGTTTTCCACCCTTGGGATAATTTACATACCACCCAGTTGGAGAATAATGGTGGGGCAGGAAGAGAGAGGTCACATTCTCCATCCCTAAAGGGCATAGTTTTCTGGTTCCTGTCACTGGCAGTGGGACACACAGTCACAGATGCCCTGCTTCCCCCCGACTCCCATGCCCCGGCACCAGGGTGGCAGGCCCACCAGGGTCCCATGTGGATGCATGGGGACTATCAGCTCTTTTCCAGGTTTCCAGAAGCCTCGAAATATTGTGCATTTTCCTCCGGTAAGGCCAGAAAGCCTGACTCAAACATAAAATGACAGCTCAGCTGTACTGAGTTGACTTGTGTCCCCCCCCTCAAAAGATATGTCCGTGTTCTAACTCCTAGTGCTTGTATGATTTTATCTGGAAACAGGGTCACTGCAAATGTGATCAGGTGAAGAGGAAGTCATCCTAGATTATGGAGGGGCCCCGATCCAATGACAGTGTATCTTCATAAGAAGAGAGAATTTGGATACGTCAACTAGGAGATAGACACAGGGGAAAACAACATAATGAAGACGGATGCAGAGATGGAGGTGATGTGTCTACAGCCAAGGAACCTGAGGGTCACCAGAGCCACCAGCAGCCGGGAGAGAGGGGTGGATTGGAGTCTCCCTCAGAGCCTCAGAAGGGATCGACCCTGCGGACTGCTTGAGCTGAGACTTGGATTTCCAGAACTGAGAGATGGTAACTGCCTGTTGTTCAGGCTGCCGGGTTTGTGGTGCTGTGTTGTTACAGCAGCCGCAAGAAACCCATACATCAGGCCGTTCAGAGCTTCTGCTGGGCAGGCGTTCTCTGCCTCTGATTGGCACGCAACGGCAAGTGAGGTCATCACTGATTAATGCTTGCAACACAGTGTGATCTGTGAAACCTTTTCCTAAGGTGGTGGGGGGCGGTCCCTGGAGAAAGAATACTAAAGGGGCCCAGGGTGGAGAAAAGGAGGGACCCATAACATACGGTCCTGGAAAAGCACTGCCAGAGCCCCAAACTTACTGCTCCTGGGGGCCTGGGTATTGGAGAGAAAAATCCCCCTGGTACTGAAGGGCATCCAGCAGACAACACTTTCTTGTGGCCTGGGGGGGAGGGTGCGCAGGAAGGATCCAGGGGCTCTGGAGTCTGACACTTGCTCCTGTCCCTGATACGTAAACTGGGGTTCCTGCTGCCCAGTCTCTAGAAAGGCAAGGGGTAAAGGGAGAACACTGGGTAGAGGGGGAGGGGCACAAGGAGGCCCTGTCCCCACCCCACCCTCTGGGTGACTGGTGGCACTGGCTGGACCTATGGTGGTTTTTCCTGTCCTGAATGACTGTGGCCAGACTCTGGCCCCACTCTACAGATGCAGAAACTGAGGCCCAGCTCTCACCTTTGCTCTGGAGGCATGGGAATCACCACAGAACCAGGGAACCAAGATTCAACCTTGTACTGTTGGCCACAGACCGAATGGCCCGAAATAGGGCACTACTGGTCCAAGAAGTCAAAGAGGACTCAGTCGGCTGTGCTGGCCCCTGACCAGGGCGCCCAGGAACACACTCCAGTGACTCAGGAGGAGGCAGCAGATGCGGAAACCGCTAGTCCTCTCCCGGGTGGTGATAAGCAGCTGGGGCATCCGAGCCCCTCTATCCGGGAGGACCCAGAGCCGGGAACCCAGAAGGCCTCCGCACAGCCGTTCTGTGAAGGCAGGAAGGACAGCCTGGCGGTCCCCAGCTGGGCAGCCCTGAGCCACGAGCCCCTGGAGCAACCCGCCCCACCAGGTGCCCACATCACAGAGGGGGTGGGAGGGGGTGCTTCAAGGCTCAGAAATGAGGACACTTGTTCCTAATCCACACAGTCAGACGGCAGACATATGGGCCTCGGTTTCCTGTATGTGAAATGGGGCTAAAACCAGCCCCACGACCTGGGGAGGTTGCGTGGTGGAGGCCACGCGTGGAAAGCGCAGCGTGAGTCCATCTTCCGTGCGCGCTCCGTCCACGCTCCGCCCCTACGCCGGGCGCGCTCCCTTCACGCTCCGCCCCCGCTCCACGCTCCGCCCCCCGCGCCGGGCACGCTCCGTTCACGCTGTGTGCGTGGAAGCCATTGTCGGGCTTACCCAAGACTCCTCCGCCTCGAAGTCCGGGTTTTTTTCTATCCTGTGTTTCTGAGTCAGGTTTTGCACGCGCTCTCCGACGCTCTGTGAGCCTCAGCCTCTCACGGTGAGAAGGCTATGAAATGACAGGACGCAGTCGCACCGACAGCCAGGAGGCGGGAACCGTCCGAGGGTCCTTCAGTGGCTGAACGACAGGTGGTACGGCCACGCCAGGGGCGTCAGCCAGCCGCGGAAAGGAACGCAGCACCGGCTCACGCTGCCACGTGGATGGACGTCGAAAACGTGACACCGAGTGACGGAAGCCAGACACAAAGGGCCACATCTCCTGTGCTACCGTTTATTAGACCCACAGTAAGTAAACCCATCGGAACAGAAAGTGGATTAGTGGTTGCCAGGGGCTGGGGTTGGGGGCAGGGTAGGAGGAAGAATGGGAGTGACTGATGAATGGGTCTGGGGTTTCTGCTCAGGGTGGTGGAAATCTTTCGGAAATGATAGAGGTGATGGTCGCACAACATCGTGAGTGTACCGAATGCCTCTGAATCGTTCGCTTAAAAACGGTCAGAATAGTTACGTGTATCTTACCACACACACACAAACACACGCACACACACAAAATAGGATTACCATCCTCCCTCCACCCTCCCTCCCTCCCTCCCTTCCTGCCTGCTTTCCTTCCTTCCGGTGAAGTACAGTTTGTGAGTGGAGGACAAGGACAAGAAACCTGCTTGGAAGCATCTGGAACGGAGTGGGAGGGCAAGCCAGGCCAGGAACTCCCCAGGATCTGTGTCCCAGGCCAGGAAGGTGGCTGGGTTGAGGCTCCTGAAAGGCCGTCCCAAGACCTGCGGGCGCCAGGAGAAAGGCCAGGCAGGGCCAGCCTCCCAGATGCTGGGGCGGAAACCAGAACAATGGCATCCCCTGCGTTTGGACCCCTTCCAAAGAGGTTCACGTTTTCCACGGAGAGAGCACTCACGACAACTGGCAGGGAGAAGAGAAAGCCAGAGGCCGGGTTTCCCAGCTGTGATGTGTGCTGTGCCGCCAGCCCCCCGCCCGCTCCCCACAGACACCTGGCTCGTGGGTCCTGGCCGCGGGAAAGCCTCAGGAGCCCTGCTTTCAGGTTGGCCCGGCGGCATTGGCCGTGTGGCTCGGAGGCTGGGAGAGATGCCATTCAGCGTGCTCCCCGAGAGGTCCACAGGGCGAGCCAAACACTGACCCAGCCAGACTGACGATGTGAGCACCCCTCGCTTGTCTGGAACCACCTCGCCGGCAGCCTTGCGTGTCCAGAGAGCCCCTGGAACCAATAAGTCAGCAGGGATGGGCCGTGGCAGCCGGGGATCCCGCCCCGAGTTCCAGCCTGCAAGCCTCGTCTCGCTCAGAGCCTCCTTACTCCTTGCCTGACACGCGGCACTGACAGAGCTGGTGTCCGGGCCCCAGGGCTCATATGAGAGGAGCCTGGAAAGCAATCACAGACAGTCTTCTCCCCAGGCGGGGCCCCTCAGCCCTGCCCGTCTGCCCAGCGATGTGTCACCTGGCGAGCGTTGTGCAGAGAGAGTGTCGCGGGACCCAGGGCTCATGCCAGGCTTCTCCCGCCAACTACGAGCCCTTGGGAAAGTCGTGTCACCTACGGGGGCTTTGTGCCCGCCAAGCCCTGCTTCCCCATTTTACAGCTGGGAAAACTGAGGCTCCGTGCCACAACCCCGGCACATCACAAAGCGGGGAAGCTGTGTCCGGTAGCTCTCCTCGTGGCAGGGAAGAGACTGTGCACAAGCACAAGTGTTAGCACGAGCACCCCCGACCTGAGCCAGACGGCCGATCTTCGCAGCCCACGAGAGAACTGTGGCTCCTTCACTTCACAGACAAGGAATCTAAAACCCGGAAGATGAAGCCGCTCGCCCTGAGTCCCGGGCCAGGGAGCTGGAGACAGTGTCGCCCTCGTGGCAGGCACCACGGGGCCACTGTGTGGTGAACAAGTCATCCTGGCCGAAATTGAGGTCCAGCCTTTGCCTTCGGCTTCGGGGAGATCTGCATCACGTCCGACAGACGTGTCTTTGTTTAGCGCAGGGACCAGTCACATCAGAAAGTCCGGCCACGTGATTTAGGATGGGGGCTTTGGACCACGCCGCATCAGTCCACCTGGTAACCATGTCGGCAGTGGACCGACCAATCAATCAAGCCTACGTCGTGGAACCCAAAAAAACTCTGGGCACCGGAGCTGGGGTGGGTGCCCCTGCTTGGCAACACTCTGTGCGTTTTGTTGCACGTCAGTGCCGGAGGGCCACGCGTCCTGAGCGCAACAGAAACTTTCCCCGTGGACCACCCCCATCCCCACCCCGGGCCGCTCTCTCCTGTGACGTATCTGCTTTCGTGACTTCCGTGAGTTCTCCTAGCCGGTTTTGGAATCTCCGTGTGGTTTGCGGAACTCTTCCACCTTGCAACTGGTGAGGTGAGGCGTGAGACCGTTTTGGGGCCGATGCCGACTCCCCTTTCACACTCGGGTCTTGCTAATCCTCACACGAGACAGATGACCACCATCCCCGTGTCAGGAGGAAAAAAGGCCCAGAGGGTTAGGTATCGACGCAAGGTGTAAACCCCTGTCTCTCAAAATTTCTGGTTTGCTTCTCTCTGCCGTGCAACCCCCCAAATAACGTATTTTTAAAAGACCAACGGGTGATGCATTTGTTGCTGAATAGTTAACCTCCCCCAAAACTCAGTGGCTTAAGACCACCTATGCCGTATCTGTTTGTGGCTTCGGGGCTGAGCAGCGTGGGCTCAACTGGGTGGTCCTTTGGTGGCTGGCAGGGTTGTACATGTACCTGCGGTCACACGGCAGACCCACTGAGCCATCTGGACGGTCTCAGATGGCTGGTGCTTGGTGCTGAGCCGGGGCCACACTCAGCTGAGTTGGGTCGGCTTCTTCCCCGGTGGGAAGGAGAGCTTTTAAGCCCTGAAGCGTGAACACTTGCCTGCTCGTGTCCCATTTAATAATGGGTCCCATTGGCCAAAGCCAGTCATGGCCAAGCACAGAGACAATGGGCAGGACTGAACAAGGCACGGACACAGGGGAGTGTGGACACGGGCCGGGGCTACGTCAGTCAAGATTGAGCGGACTTGCAAAAGGAGAAGAGATTCTTAAAGTCCTGTGCAGTCCCTTCCTCCCTGGCAGGCGCAGAGGAGGAAATGGATGTGAGCAGCTGGGATGAGAGGGTCTGAGAGGGTTCCTCCCCACAGCTCGGGAACCTCACCTCTGTCTCCAGGAGCAGCGGGAAGGGGACTCTGGCTTGGTCTCTGGCTTCAAGCTGGTGACAAAAGCTGACCGGGCAGCTGTTGGAAGGATGGACTGTCAATCACACTGTCCCTGTGCTTGGGGAGAGAAGGCTCCTTTCTCGGACCTTGGACCTTCGGAAGCAGGCCAGCAAGTGTGGGGAGGGATCACGGCCTCTCGCCGGGGGCCCTGGGAGAGGCAGGCTCTCCCTGCCCCCTCCTGAGCCCTGCCAGCTGCTCCCAGGCTTGGGCTGTCTGGTGACACCGTTCCCCTTCCAAGAGCTGAGACCCTTCAGCCGGGCAGCCTTCCAAGCCTCAGTCTCCCCGTCTGCAAACGGAGGACGATCTTGCTTCCCTCCCTGGGCGGGTGCCAGGGTTACGCTAGAAAGGGGATGTTCACAGCTGAAACCCAGCTTCCTTCCCTCACTGTAAGCTGTTTCCCCACGCGATGTGCCCAAGTGCCTTTGGGGGCCTGTCACTCACCCCCCAGCCACTCCGACTGTGCTTTGCCTGAGTAGAGGCCAGCCACTGCATCCCCACGTGGGGGTCCTAGGGGCCCAGGTTCAAAGTGGGGTCAGACAGTTCTCATTCCCTCACACACTGTTTTCCTGGCCGGGGTGGGGCCCAGGGAGTCAGGGTCTCCCTCCCCAGGGTGGGCCGCCTCTTCTGGGAAGCCCTGGAAGGAAATGTTAGCCCCACAGGGCTGGTGGAAGGAAATGTCTCCAGCAGGCTGCCAGGAACGTGAGGCAGACGGGGAGGGCTGTGCTCATGGCCTGAGCTTCTCCTCCCCGCCCCCGTCTGTGTGAAGGACGCTGACCGTGCCAACCCCCCACTGTCCCTGTCCTCCTCATCTCTCCCGGAGGCTCAGGGAGGCAGGGGTCGGGGCAGGAGCAAGGTGGAGGCTTCTGGAACTGAGGCCAAGATGATGGCATTATCATGGCTGGGCCCTTGACGGGTGCTCCGTGCATGTTTCTGGAACAGACGTCATCATGCTCTCCAGGAGCTGCCCAGGCTGGCACAGGCCTGCTCCGGCCACGTGCTCACAGTCACCCAGAGACATGGCTCCGGTCACTCCCAAACTGAGGGTCAGTTCACCCCGGGTCACCGGCCAGGATGGTCTGGCTAGATCCCTCGGCCTGGATTTTGTTGCCTGCGGGCCCAGGAACCCTTTCCTCCCCAGATATCCCAGCTGCTCAGCAGCACGGACAGGGGGTCGTGGGTGAGTGGGCAGCCACACTGGGCTCGCCTCCCTGCCTGGCCTCACTTTCTGCTCTGTTAGGGCCCTGGGGATGCACCGAGATCAGTGAGGAGGGAATGTGCTGGAAATGTGTCCCAGTCTGAGGCCGCTCCCCGCCTGGCACACTTGGGATGCCCAGCCCTCTCCTGTCTTTGGGGGTGGCTAAGAGGGACTGGCTTTATCTGGTGGGCACGGAGGGGGACAGCCTTCACAGAGTTCCTCACCAGCCCCTGAATCATCGTCAGCCCTCCCAGCTGCCAGGGATCCTTCACCTTCTGAAAGGCAAATTGGACCTGGCATCCCGCTGCCAGCAGCCCTTCCCTGCTCCCACGGTTCCCAGGGTTCCCGGGGTGAGGGCCAAACTCCTCCACAGAACGTGCAGTTCCCCCCTCCCTGCCCCCTGCCCCAGCCACAGGCCCTGCTTCCGCCCCAGCCTGCCGGCCCCAGCCACGCTGGACCACTTCTGGCTCCAGGGGGAGGGCCAAGGGTTCCCTAGGCAGGAAGACCCCCATTCCCTCCTCCGGAGGCGAGGGCCGCGTGTTCCTGCCCGCCCCCCCCCCCCCCAACCCCGGCCACTGCCCGCTCTGCACTTTGTGCTGCTGGGCCTCTCGCCTGGACCCTCGCCAGCCTGGTAGGGAGGTCTGCCCGCCTGGGTCCTGGCACCCTGGCGGGTGGGTGTTTGTGGGTGAAGGAGTTTACTCCAGTCTGCGTGGCGCCCAGCCTAGCTGACAGACTTGCAAACAGATCAAATAAACCTTGATCCTTGAAGGTCCACAGTGCCTTCCTCTCTCAGTGCCTGGCCCACAGCAGACGTGCAGCAAATATTAAAGCAGGCGGTACGAACTCAGTTCGTGAGAGCGCAGAGAAAGGAGGGGCTGACCCCAGGGAGCGTCTCAGCAGGGCCAGGCGGGCAGGCCTGGGGGACGGGACACTGCTGGCGGGAAACAGCTTGTGTAAGGCGGTCAGCTGGATGGGGGGAAGGGCATGCTCTGGGCAGGCTGTGCGCGTGCGTCTAGAGGGGAGGGCAGGGGTCAGGGCCAGAGGCGGAGGGGGGGGGGTGCCAAGCTGGGACATGGAGGGAATCCAAGTGAGTCTGTTGGGGAGAGAAGGTGTGTGTTTACCCTGGTTTTTAACCGAGGATCACAGGGCAGCATGGGGAGGATGGGCCACAGTGCCTGACGTTGGATTCATAGAGCCGGGATGGAGACGAGGAACAGGACAGATGAGTGCTGGCCCCCCCTGGATCTGTCCTTCTCTTCCCCCCCTTAGCAACGGAACTTCCCGATTTTATTGCGTCTATGACCACCGAGAATAGACTAACGTTTCCCAAGCTCCTTGGCAGCTGGGTAGGCTAGTGAACACCTTCTGACCAATGGAATACCAGTGGAAGTGTCCTCAAGTGAGGGGACACCCCCTTCCTCCTTCCTTCCTGTGGCTCGAGTTTGTGTTACGGCCGGAGCCCGAGCAGCCTTTTTGGGCCGTGAAGCCTTGTGTTTGGGAGAGTGAAGCAGTGAGGAGAGTGTGGGTCTTTGAAAATCGTGCAGCCGCCATCTCTCACCTGCCCTGTTTCCCTGGGGGCTTTGGAAACTTCGAAAGTGTTTGGGTTACTGATATTTTGGGTGTTCTCAGTCTCCAGCCAGATCTAAAGCCAATGAATGGAAGGATGGAGGGAGGTCTCAGGTTCTGAGGACTCTCCTGAGACTTAGCGGGGACAGGGCAGTGAGAAGAGAGAGCCAAGGCCGCCTCCGAGGTCCTGTGGGAAGCGGCGGAATACTTCACTCTGCATGCGTTAGGCCCCTTCCGTGTCTGCTGCGAGGGTGTACAGGTGAATGGCCTGCTCTGTGCAGGCGGCTCACGGTCCGGCGGGACAGATGCGCGCCGGAAGGGCTCTGCTGGAGGAAGGGAAGCCCCTCGCCCAGGAGTTGCTAAGCGCTTCTTGTGTTCGTTCTGCACAGTTATTGAGCACCTCCTGTGCACCAGATGCCGTGTTAGGTCTCGGGAGCGGCAGTGAGCCTTGCGGACACAGTCTGGAACCAAGGGAGTCTGTCAGGGGAGTCACACAGCCATCAAATGATCTCGGCGTTGAGTGACAGGGCAGTGGAAGTGGCCGAGTGCCACACAGGGTGAATCCTGTGCCGTGAGGGTATCATGCCAGGGGCCAAAGGAGGCCCTGCAGGACCTTGTGACACCCCTCCCCACGGGGTAGATGTCTCGGGCTCTCTCGGAGCAAAGCCACTTCCCCAGCAAATCTCCCGCTTGTTCCTGGCTGCCCCTGACCTTGGCCGTGGCTGACGGCAGGTACCCCTGGCCGAATCGAGTCTGGGCCCACAGGACAAGGGGGCAAGGCCACGCAGGTCCGGCTGAGATGGTGGCTTGAGCTGTCACGGTCAGGGACGGACATGGGGAGGAGTGGACAGACGTGGGCCATCTTTAGGAGGTGAAAGCCTCAGGAGGTTTTGTTGACACTTTGGAGATGGTGATAGGGGAGAGGGAGAGGCTCAGAGGGCACCCCCTCCAGGCTTCTGGCCTGTGTGTGGACGGTGGGGTGCAGGAGGGGTCCCCAAGGGTGTGCCTGCATGGGAGGAGAGATTTGTGTTATTTACAAAGATGTTTTTAAACTTTTTTAGCCTTGATTTATTTTTGAAAGAGAGCACGAGTAGGGGAGGAACAGAGAGAGAGGGAGACATAGAATCCGAAGCAGGCTTCAGGCTCCTCCCAGAGCCCGACGCGGGGCTGGAACTCATGAGCCACAAGTTCGTGACCTGAGCTGAAGTCAGACGCTGAACTGACCGAGCCACCCAGGTGCCCCGTTTTTACAAAGATTTTTGAATTGGGGTAGACTATATATAACAAAGAATTTATCATCTTAACCATTTTCAAATGCCCAGTTTGGGGACATCGAGCACATTCACCCTGTTGTGCGGCCACCACCACCGCCGTCCGGTTCCAGAACATTCCATCTCCCCACAGGAGACTCTTTCCCCATCGCACGCTAACCCTCATCCCCTCCCAGCCAGGGCACCGCCCCCCAGCCATGTTTGTGTTCCCGTCCCTGCCTCGTTTCGGTGAGCACGATGTCCTCCAGAGGCGCCCGTGTGCTAGCGTGTGTCAGGGCTCCCCTCCTCCGTCAGGTTGGAGAGGAGCCCGCTGTGTGCATGGACCGCGACTCCTTTACCTGACAACAGACACCAGGCTCCTTCCGCCTTCTGCGTTGTGGGCGCTGCTGCTGTGGATGTGAGTGTGCACACATCTCGTCCCTTGTGTCCCTGGGTTGAATTCTTTGCTGGATCCCGCGGTGGTTCTGTTTACCTACTTGAGGCACCACCAGACTGTTCTCCAGAGCAGCGAAACCACCTTACGTTCCCACCGACTGTGCACATGGGCTCCCGTGCCTCCACGTCCTCACCTGTCACCTGTGGCTTTGATTTCTTCTTGTAGTGGCCATCCCAGTGGGGGCGGGATTGGTGAGCGTCATTTTGGGCAAGCTGAGGTGGGTGTCTTGGGGACGTCCCCAAGGCGCCAAGGAGGGGGTGACTGGGTGGCCGGGGAGGTACGGGTGCCGTCATCCACGCGGCAGGAAAGATGAAGGCTGTGGTGTGTGTGGGCTTGTGGGAGCAGAGGACAGGGTTTCCCAGAGGTCTGCAGAGCAGGGATGTGGGGTGTCGGGGCAGCCGAGGAAGGGGAGGGGGTCAGCAGTGTCACCTGCTGTAGAAACACCTGTGGGGTGAAGACAGGGACTGAGGCTGGAGCAGAGAGCCTCCTCTCAGTACCCAACAGGGGGAAGGAAGGTCAGACACAGGAGAGAGAAGTCAAAATTCCACCAGCAGTAACCAAATAAGGACAGGGGTGCAATCGTTGGCCACAAACTAAAGCGCGGAAGATTCTGGAAGCATACACGCAGAGCTTACCCCTACCCCAGGCCTCCGGAAGCAAAGAAGGAAGTCCACAGAATTCTGAGAGACTTTGTCAGGGCCTCTCCCAATTTGTAAAGAACTCACTACGGGCATAAATGGGGAGGGGGCAGTGAGAGAAATATTCCAGAATGTTCCAGGGGGCCCTGAGACCTGTCCCCCCCCTCCCCCCCCGCCACAGCTACAGGATGCACTTTCCTGGAGCCCTGAGTGCCCTGCTGGGGGACAGTCAGAAAACCTCCAAGTGGCTCTGGGCAGAGGAACGGCGTCAGATGCGGGATGATCCTGAGAGCGGCCTCAGCCCTACGCTGCAGCTCGAGGACGCCCACCCATGATATTTACCGAGTACCGACAGCGGCTATTTCTAGGAAGAAGGTCTGTGGACGATGTGTGGCTGCTGTACCGTTTCTGTCTTTTAAAACAACGTGTTTGATGTGAAGGGAGTGGCCAGAGAGCCGGGCGGGGAGGCAGAGGTGGGCAGGACCCGGGTGGGGCGGCGGGGGCGGACAGCTCCGGTGTAAGAGGAGGATTTCCCCCAGACACAGCCTAGGGGAGAGAGGACTCTGCCCTCCACCTCAGTGCTCACAGAGTGTCCCGTCCCACTGCGCTCTCGGTGACGACAGCCTGGTGCGAAAGCAGCTTGAACGCCAGCAGCTGAGGCCGCCGGACCCGGCCAGGTGAAAGGATCCCTCCTTTTATCTGATGTAACTCCTTTGGGCACCGCTGCAGGAGGAGAGCCTCCCACCGCGAACACCGGGGGTCCCTGTGAACCGGCCTTCAGAAAATCACTTCGCGCACACAGCCGTGGCCACGCCGTGCGGAGAGGGACACCTGCGGCCGGGCAGAGGCCAGCACCCTGGAGACCGGCGTGTTCATGTGAGTCCTCGGCGCTCGGGAACAAAGACCGCATATCCCGTTCGGATCTTGACACGGCCAAGGACTCTCAAACAGCTGGGGCACAAGTGAGGATGATGTGTGTTGGATAAGTGCGTCAAGCGGCTCACACGGAGTGGTGTAGACGCCGGTGGGAGCTCGTGGAACCCACGAGCGGCATACGGGATCCTAATTACGTGTGTATGGTCCACTAACGAACCACTTACCGAGGAGCTGAGATTGGACGATCCCATCCACCCCTGTCAGAAGTCCCTATTTTCACATTGGTCACACGTTTTCCTTTTTGGGGTCTCCTCCGTGGAAACCACATAGCTTAGCATGGCTTGAGTTTACGGTGTACATGTGCGTGAGCTTTTGTGTCTTTGGGTGTGTGTTCATATGTGCAAGTATGTATTTCACATGAGCGTGCGTTTGTGCATTTGCCTGCGTTCGTATGAGAGCATGTTTGTGTGTGCGTGTGTGTGCATGCACGTGCACGTCTGTCCGCGTGTGTCTGCCCATGGGTGCACAGCACGTCCGGGGGGACGGCTGGCTGGGGGTTCTGCACAGTAGCCCCGGGCCTGGTGGCTGACTGTGGGGTGAGGACGATGAAGAGAGACGGGCCCAGGCTTCTGGCTCGGAAAACCGAGTGGCTTGTGACAATGCCCATGGAGACGGCATCGCTGGATCGCTGGACGGGGGGCAGGTTAGGGGGCAAAGGTCACTGAAAGCCGGGCCAAGCTGAGCTTGAGGCCTCTGAGACACGTAGGTACAGACGTCCGTGTCAGTATTTGGGGAGTGTGGGCATTGGGGATGGAGCCCTGGGGATGCCCCCGTCTAACAGACAGACAACCAGGGGTGGTGCCCAGCCTGGTTACAGGCTGGGTGGGGGGGCAGGAGAAATACCGTGTGAGGGAGGAGACCAGACACGGGGGTAGGGCCATCGCGCCAGTGCTGCCAAGAGGGAGGGCCCTTGGCACTGAACTGGGCCTAGACGGAGGGCGGGGACGAGGCCACCATCAGCAGGGGCGGCCGCGCCGGGGCCCCGACCCCAGCCACCCCCCTTCCGGGCTTTTATTCCTTCTGAGCCGCCGGCCGGGAAGGGGAGGGCTGAGGAAGCAAGCGGCCAGGCTGGGAGCCTGAATGGCAGCCCCGGGGGCCTTGGCACAGATTGCACCCTCTCCTTTGAATCCCAAGCTGTTCTGGGGCTTAATTAACGGTGAGCTCCGGGGCACCCCGCTCCCTATTCAGAAAGGATTCCATGGAAACTCCAGAGGCTCCTCAGGCAGGCTCTGGCTAATGGGGCCGCCCCTCTGCGCTGTCCGCAGCCCGGCTGGGTTCCCAGGATGTGAGTGGAAGGCGCTGGCCAAAGGCCAGCTGGTACCCGGGCTGGTACCCGAGCCCGGAACGTGGAGCGGTTCCTCCTCCTCGTTCGTGCCCTCAGCCCAGTAGCAGGTGCTAAAAGGAACCGGGGATTCAGATTCTGACATTTTTTTCCATATTCCCTGGTGACTTTTGAAGAATCTCATCAAGAAAATCATCTTGGCAAGGGCCTGCGGGTAACTCTCAGTTAAGAGTCTATAAGGAGGCCCACGTGCTCCTTGCGGGCCAGGCTGGGCACTACTTTCAAATTCCCGAGGGTCACAAACCAACCAGTGGCAGGAACAGGGAGCGGGACATGTGCACGTGTGTATCTCTGTGCCTGCTCACGGATTCACATGTCTGTCTACCCCTGCTGGCCAGGGCCCGAGGCTGGGCCGTACTCCGTTCCCTTGCCAGCTCCAGCTAAGGAACTCCCCGGGAGGGTCTCCCCTGGAGGCTGCTCTCTGCGGGTGGACCCCAGCCTCCCTGAGGACACGCAGGGACAGGCGTGTGGCCGGGGAAGGTGTCTGATGTTCTCTGCTCTCTGCCATCACAGACTCCTTAAGGCCCAAGCGGCTCCTGCACAAAGCGTGAAGCCTTCCAGACAAGCCGTTTGCCCAGACACGTGGTGATGGGGCGCGAGGTGGGCTCAGGCAATGCCAGAGCTGGCCAACGAGCCCCTGGAGGGGCTCCGGGCAGATTCCAGCAGGATCTAAGGGCCTGGCAAGCAGCCGCACGCAAGCAAAATCTTGGGGAAGATTTATTCCCCAGACATCAGCTGTCTTCTGCCGCCGGATTCGTGGATTCCTGTCAAAGGTTCCTTCCCTGCTGCTAAAGCAAAAGCCGAGTAGAATTTGGGGAAACACCCCCAGATGAAAACACATTTTCAGTTCTTTTTTAATTTTTAATTTTTTTATTTTTGAGAGCGAGCACAAGCACGGGAGCAGGGGAAGAGCAGCTAGAGAATCTCAAGCAGGCTCCTCGATCCCAGTGGGACCGTAACCTGCACCAAAATCCAGAGTCGGACGCTCAAGCGACTGAGCCACCCAGGCGCCCCTCACGTCTTCGTTTCTTGACGCTCGAGTCCTCTTGGGCCAGCAAGGAGAAGGGAGGAGGGGAGGCGGGAGAGGAGGGAGCCGTGGGCGGGCGGCAGGGCCTCTTCCCTCCGGCTGGCCCTCTGCACCCCAGCCGGTGCGAGGCAGAGGCCCAGCGGCCCCGGAAAGTGAGGTTTCTGAAGCACACAGCCTGGGCTACAGCGTCGCACCCCTGGGGGCAATTCAAAGTGACAGGATTTACTCGGCAAACAAGACAAATACCCTGCAAGACAGCTGTTCTTTGCAGCACAGGGTGAAAACCTCATCCCTTCCGAAGACTCCTGTATAAACGACGCATAAAGTTGCAACGATCTAAATACACGTGCCGAAGGCCGGTGGGTCCACCGCTTCCTCCCCTGAGCCACCTGCTGGTTTCACGTTTTAACTCCCAGGTGGGACTTCTCGTTTTTAAGGACGGTTAGCCGACAGGGAAGTGGGGCTAGCGGGCCCTTGGGAACGCGGCAAGGTGGGACCCTGGAGGGGCAGCCCGCCGGACCCCCGGTCCTCAGAGAATCTCTGAGCCACGTGACAGCAGGTGCTCCTGCCGGAGCCACAGCAGGGCTGTCATTTAAGCTCAGGTGGACTCGGAGTTTAAATTGTGTTCGGATCTCGAAGGGTAGCGGGCTTTCTGCAGAGGATATTTATTTCTCGAAATCAGAGAGAAAGGCGTGCTGTGCTCACCCTGGCAGATGAGCTAGGCTGGTCTCCCTTTTCCTAACGCTGTGGGTATTTTTGCCAGGATGGAGGTTTCTGGTCTGTCTGAAGGGCCAAGAGCACTTGTCAGGACGACAGTGGACGTTCGTGGGACAGGGCACAGCCAGCACGTGCCGTCGGGGCCATGGGTCTGTCTCTCAGAGTCCCTCCCTCACACATAGAGGAGCGAGCAAACAAAACCCCCTAAAAACCCCATCGAGGGGCGCCCGGGTGTCTCAGACAGTGAAGCTCCCGACTCTTGGTTTCGGCTCAGGTCGTGATCTCCCGGTTCGTGGGATCGAGCCCCGCATCAGGCTCTGTGCTGATGGTGTGGAAGCTGCTTGGGATTCTCTCTCCTTCCTCCTCTCTGCTCCTCCCCCACCTGTGCCCTCTCTGTCTCTCTCAAAATAAACTTAAAAAAAGCCATTGAGCTGCCCAGTCAGCGACCTCCCCACTGGGAGGCCTGCGGGGCTCCTGGTCTTGGCGGTCTCCCTCTCCGGGCCCTCGCCTGTCCACCCTGGCGGGGACCTCCCGGCCCGCACTCCTCCTGGGTCCCTGGGCACGGAGACCCGCAGCTGAGCTCCCTGGAAGCCGCCTGCCACTGGGCTCGCCCCTCGGCACAGCCCTCACGCGTCTACTTGTCTGGGCAGCCACCCGGTCCCGCCCTGTGCTGTTCCCACTAGCACTGCCCTCCCTGCCCTCTTTCTCCCCGGAGCGTGCCTGCTGGGTGGGTGCGAACCGAGGGCCGCCGGGGGCCGTGACACTGCCCGGACTCCTCTGTCATCATCACCCGGCACCTTCAGGAATGCCACAGGACAGCCTGTCCCCGGCTCCCGGGCTGGGGTCTCTCCGGCATCCCGTGCGGCAGGAGCAGCATCTCCGTGGCCAGGCCGGGTCAGCCCCCGTGCGTCCCGGTGGGGGGGACGGCGCCGCTTCGGGAGGGAGGGGCCGGGGGGGGGATGGCGGCAGCCTGGAAGCCTCGCATCCCCGCGGTCAGGAGGCCCGGCTGTGGCAGCACCGGGTCAGCTGGGTCAGGGCCGGGAGACGCGGCTTCCGCTTCTGCACTGTGAGGGTGGCCGGGGTGGGAACAGGGCACGTTTCTCTGTCAGCCCCCAGCCGGTGTGCGGGTGCTGTGGTGACAACCAGGGCGCGGTGAGCCTCACATGCCCCGGACTCCCCACGGGAGGGCACGGACCTGTGCCTTTGGGGCGCTTGATGCCTGAGGTCGCAGTGCCTGTCTCCTTTCTGCTGGATCCCTTTCCCCTCCCCTGCCTCCCTGGAGTGGGCCCCGAGGCCCCGTGTGGGCAATGGCCCCCAGCTGAGCAGGCACAGGGAGTCGGCGCTCCAGGCCCTTCTGGCTCTGCAGGCCAGGAAACCCAGCCCCACGGCCAGGCCCCACAAGCAGGCCGCTGCCTGGGGTTCTCCTCGGCGCCTACAGGGCCACAGGGCCACAGGGCAGGCCATCCGCCAGAGGGCGTGCACACTGGACTCTGGCTGAACTCACGGTGGCCTAGAGGTGCATCAGTGACCGAGGCGGCTTCGAGAATGTTTGCTTTTAATAGATCAACAATGCTGCCCGGAAGGCACACAGGCAGACGCGTGTACATATTTACAGTTCTTGGGGTCGTCTCCTTGGAAAACACAAGCACACAGACCGATCTTGCCTTCGTGGCCCTGCCCGCTGGCCAGGCCCCTCCGGTCACGGCACACAGGCCAGCCCGGACGCCACGCGGGGCCTTGTTCTCCAGGGCCCGAATGACGAGTGGGTGGAAATGCCCGTTGTTTGAGTGACGGGTGGGAGGAGCCTCGCCCCAGGAGCAGGCAGGCCCCCAGCGCTCGCCCAGCCCCTACAGACCCTTAGCTCCGAGCCCGGGACCCAGGGGAGGGTGGTCGGGTCACTGGGGAACAGACCCCACGCGTGAAACAAGCCAGGGGCGGCAACAGATTCGGTCCAGTTACCAGTCGGTCCAGTGGGAAAAACGAGAAACAAGAAAATGGACTTCGCAGCCCACAGACCAAACCAACAAAAGACTAAATCGGCCTAGCTTTCTGGCTGGGCTTTTTTTTCTCAAGCTGTTGTGTGGACGGAGCCTGACCGGGTGGTCCCGGCGGCTCGGGGTGGACGACCATGGACGGGCTCTAGCTGGTTGTGGCGCCAGAAGCTTCCTGGCCACGGTGAGGAGGGCCAAGGGTTTCCCCAAAGAAGAACGCATCCTACTCCCCAAGGTTCGACCTCAGAAGGGCTCCAGCCGGCACACTCAGTCCAGGCAAGAGCGAGCCTCCTCACGCCAGGTGTGTGGCCTGTGGACCTGTGGAGAGTTGGACGCCCGGCCTGGGGACACGGGGCTCTTAAGACGCCCTTGACGTCCCCCCCCGACCGCGAGCCTGAGGCTCTTCTCGTTCCATCAACAAAGGCTGACCTTGCAGACAAAGGGGGGGCTCTGTGTTTGTGTGGCACAGGCTGGGCGGGAGCTGGGGCCCGCACGCAGCAAGGGCCCGGGGCACCCCCATCACCTGCGGCCCGTGGGTGAGCCCAGCACCCCTTCCCTGCCCGGGGTCTGGGGACAGCTGTGCCGCTGCACTTCTCAAAGGCAAACCTGATGGTACTTCGTGGTTAGGGTCTGGTGCCTTTTAAGGCTTGGCCTACCCAGTGACAGGGTCTCGCCAGACTCCTTCCTGGGCACAGCACCTCTTGGGCACAGGGCCCTGGCGGTGGGGATGATGGTGGGGGAAGGTCTGCGTGGAGAGGGGCAGGAGGAGCCTGAGGAACATGAGCCCCTCTTGGGGCCCCGATGTCCTCATGTCTCACAAGACTTGGAGACGCCGTATCCTGCCACAGGGGTCTGTCATATGTGTCTCTTCCAGAAAGTACTTTGCCTACTTGCCGGGTGGAGACCAGAGCACGCGGTGCCAGAGAAGGCAGTGGCAGGAGAGGAACGGGGTGCCGTCAGCACGGCTCCAGACAAGGCGGGTGTTCCCAGCTCACGGCCAGAGGCCAGGAAGCGGCTGCCGAGACCGCGTCTTTGCAGGGCCCCCGGCTGGCCCGTCCCGGGCAGAAGCGTCTGTCCGTCTGACACCGAAAACTGCGCCGCCGGCCCTTCCCGGAGACAAGATCATTCAGGATTCCCTGAACAAGCAACCAAACAGGCGACCAGAGCAACGGAAGAGGAGCACCGACCAGGCTGCTGAGGTGTGTGTGTGGAGCACGGAGCTCTTTGTTAACAAGGTAAAATACTCTCCAGTCATAACTGTAGTTCCCACGTCCTCTAGGACACGCTTCGTCCTCCAAACCCCGAGCTTCCCTGCAGGGCCGTTGCCGCATGAGGGGCAGGCCCGGAACCTAGGGTGGGGAGGCGGCCTTCCTCGGGGCCACAGCCGGGGCCACCACGATCTCGTCGGAGTCGTCAGAGCTGCCGTCGTCTGCGGGTCCCGGTCCCGAGGGAGAGGACGGCCCTGCAAGGAACCGGAGCAGGGTTGTCACCGCAGCTGCTTGGGGCCGGGGCGCGCGCCAGCCGCCAGTCTCGGACACTTGGCACAGCGCCTGCTCCCTGCCGGGCAGGAACGACCTTCGGAATCAGCTTCACATGGCCACAAACCACTTCAGCCTCCGAGCTCAGCTCTGGACACCCAGGCCGTTGCCAAAAGGCAAACACCCGCACAAGGTGAGGCTGGCCAACAGCGAGCAAGCTGGAGCGCGACTGGGGGGTCTCTGAGGGCCGCCCCCACCGCGGCGCCCCAAGCCCGCGGCCTGGGCGGGAGCTGCGACCCAGCGCTGGCGAGGCTGGCGGCCAGCTGCGTGTATAAGAGCCCGCTTCCTGGTGGCATGCCCACCTGGGGAGACGGGCACGCGGCGCCCGGTGGCCCCTCCCCCACACTCTTCACTCACAGCAGCCTTCCAGAATCCCGTCTCTGCTGGAAGGGGACACCAGCTGCAGACAGCCTGTGCCCGAGGGGCCTGAGGAGGGGCCTGAAGCGGGCGAGGGATGGGAGGGAGGCCCGCACTCTGCCCGGTGAGGGGCAAGGGGACGGCCGGTCGTCGGTCGCTGATCGGGGGGGAAGCGGGAAGGAAGCCAGGCTCGGCCGCACTGAGGCGTGTGACAGCACAGCTGGCCTCTGGCGCTTTCCAGAGAATATCTGAGAGGAGAGCCTCAGGACGCTCAAACATCCGTTTCCAAGGTTATCTTCAAAAACACGGTCACGATCGGACCAAACCGGGCCACACGGCCCTGCCGGGAACTGAGGGTGGCGTGTGCGGTAACGCCCCTCGGCGGGAGACGACACCGTCTGCAGGAGGAGGGGCCTCAGGGGGCCGGGAGTCCTCGATGGCCCGCCAGGCTCCGCGTCTTCCGGGGCATCCCGGTGCTGCTGCCCTTGGCTCTTGACACGCGGGGCCCGTGGGGCATCAGAGTTCGACGTCCGCGAGCCCCGACAGCCCGGGCTGAGCGACTGCAAGGGACGCAGCCCGCTCTCCCATGCGGTGACTTCCCGGGCGGACACGGTGGCAAGCCCTTGGCTCCTCAGGACATTCTCCGAGACCCAGCCCCCCGAAGGCCGCGTCGCCCCCACTCACCGCAGCGGGGCTGCAGGGCTGCTGGATTCCCCGGAGCCTCGTCCTCGGCCGCCGGCCCCTCCGCGGTCTCCCCGCCGCTCGCCTCACTGTCCTCTTGACCTGAAACGACACGCAGACCAGAAGTGCTGGCCCTGCACGCGGCCGGCGTGGGACACGGGCAGGACTCGTCCCCTCCCCCCGTCTTTCCACCCCAGCACCCGGGTTTTGGCTTCCTTTGCTGAGGTTTCCTGACACGAAGCCCTGCTCCCCGCCTGTCCTCAGACTCCCATCTTTGTGACCTACGAGCTCAGGACAGAAAAGTCGCTGGAAACGTTCCCACGTGAGCGCCACGTGGTGACCGCCTACCGCCCTCACTAACAGGACCTCAAGACTGTGTTTGTTGGTCCAGTGACCGTCCCAAACCTCCAGCACCGCCTTCTTGCTCATCGGCAGCATCACAGTACGAGTGTGAGCAAGTCACAGCAGAGGAAGGGGGAGGGGAGGCCGGAGTCGCGGGGCCTGAAAGCAACGTCCAGGCTCTCGCCGGGCCTCCGCCTCACACGCGAGGAGACGGGCCCTGCCCGGGACCCCACGTCCGCCGCCGGGCAGAGCTGACCGGGCCTCCCTGCTGGGGCGTGGCGCCCCTGTCAGTTCCAGGGATCTGCACTGTCTGGGGGCCTTGATGAGGCCGAAAAGCAGATACACGCAAAGCTTTACTTAAAACCAACAAACAGGAAAAGCATTGGTCCAAAGGAGGGAAACCACCAGCTCCGGTTAGAGCCAAGGATAAAAACCAAAGACACACGAGGCACGACTCTGTGGCCCGCAGGTGCCCGGAAGCCGCCGTCACTGACCCCGGGGCCGCCTCCAGAGGTCCAGGATCTCCCCGATGCAGCCTCCCTGCTGGTAGGCGGTCACAGTGGACAAGCCCCCACACGTGCCCACACACCCCACGCTTCCGGGCAGTGGCAGCTCTTTGCTGGAAGCTCAGAGGGCCGGGGAAATCGAAACTGAAGTGACGTTACCAGGAGAAGGGGCCGGGCAGGGTGGCGAGGAGAGCTGGCTGTGTGTGGCCGGAGCGGGCTGCCTCCTTCTGGGGGCTGCGGCGACGGCTCTCTGACCGGCGGCGCTGCAAGAGAGAGGCCAGCCGCTTGGACTTCACAGAACGCCCCCGTGGGCTGAGGCCCACGGCGGGGCTCACGGATGCGCGGGAGGCCGGCAGGGCTGGTGCACGGCCGGGGTCAGGGCCAGACGCCTTCCTTTCCCACCGTCTCCCGTGCCTTTCCGTCCCAGCGGACACGGTCACCGGCCGTGATGGACCCTGACCGGCGTGGAGCCCCCGGCCGTCCCTGTTCACGGGGAACCAGAACCATGAGATTCGGGCTCCACCTGGCTCTCCTGTGGCAGAGGAACCAAAACCGACACCGGAGAGGAAGGGCAGAGTGAGGAGGGGCAGAGAGCCTGAGCCCTGCAGCAGAACAGCCCCAGCCCCCTCCTGAGGGACACTCCCCCGCCTCGGTGCAGAACCCCCCCCTCGCCCCACAATAGCTAGGAGGGGCTGTGACTTTCTGCAGCCGGTGCCCCCGTGGGTCTGGCGCAACAGTGCCACCGAGAAGGAGAGAGGGAGCGCTGCCCTGGGAGGGTTGTGACGACGCCCGCGCCTTCCTGAATGCTGGGGTCCCGTCACATTTTCTTCTAACAAGGACAGTGCGTTAGGACGAGCTGACCAGCCTACAAAGTGGCGGGTACCAGAACCCCACAGTGTCTGGCCCCTTCTGGTTTCCCCCGGCCCGGGGGGGGCCGTTCCGGGAAGGCCAGAACTCACGGGTTACCCCCACTGCACAGGCAGGAGGAACTCCTCACGGGGTGTTTCTGTTCGGGTGACAAACCAAGGTCCCAGCTCCTACACCCTGTGCCCGGGCACCACGGGCCGGCCACCTGGACGGGCAGCTCCTCGCACCGTGTCTGCGGCCGGCGTTTCCCAGGGATACGGAACAGAGTTGGGCCCGCCGGTTGGACTTACCTGCGCCTGACCCGTGCCAGGTGCGCCCGCAGGACGGACTGGATGGCGGTGATGGCCTCCTCCTGTCCCGGGCTGCCCTGGGCCTGGACGGTGGGGCTTGGAACACGCGGTGACGGAGGGTCCTGCGGCAAAATGACAGTGAGCGTGGCAGGGGCCCCCGCCTGGCCCTCAGAGAGCCAGGTGCGAGCACGGCCCCGTTCCGGGTGGCTCGTCTGGGTACTGTGTGCTTAGCACTTCCTGACTCTCAGACTCTGGAGATTCTTAAAACGGATGTCTTGTTTTCACAGAGTAGGAAGACACTCATCTTTACCGCGTTAAGATTATACCTCAATCGTGAGATGGACGCGTACCTAGTACGTAGGCACCAGACGTTACATCCACCTGGAGCCTGCCTGGCCCGATGCGCCCCGCGACGGACAGTAAGGCGCAAGGTAGGACAGCACGACCAGAAGATGCCGTGCTGCCTCGGTGGGTGAGGCGCCAGACGCGGAGACGGGGAGAGGGCGGCTAGCGGGCCACTGTGTCCGGCCCCGGGGGTTACCTGTCTGGGCGGGCTGGGGGGTTCTGGGGCGCACGCCTCGCTTGACAACAGCTTCACCCGTGCTACGTGTCCCCTGAACGCTGCCTGAAGCACCACAGCCGCCTGGCAGGGAACGGGGAGAGAGGGAAGTAGATGTTAATTCCCCTGCAAGGTGGCAGCTGCGGAGGAAGGGGGATCCAGAGGGAAAAGCCCTAGCAGCAGAGAAGTGACTTCTCTCACTATTGCGTACCCACGGCCTCTCCGTCACTCACCTAGTGCCTCCCCCAGGGAGAAACAGACCCATCGTCTGGGCAGAGAGAGGCACAGTCGCCCGATCCCGCGGGAAAGCACATCATCTGTTAGAAGCTAATAAACTTAGCTGCCAGTGTGTGTCCGTATTTTACAGTAGTTAGGTTTCCATGCTGGGTAGTCTATACCACATGCTTTGTAAGGGTTAAATTGTACTGTAGGGCTAACGCTTAGCTTGAAAGATAACAACTTTGTTCTGACACTGAAGGTCAAAAGATAACAGCCTTACTTTCACTCTTGTAAATCATACTTCATACTCTTGTCAATCAGGCTTTACCAATGAAGGAAACAAAACCTCAAAAAAGAGCGTCAGAGACAAGGTCAAAGAGATCCACTGGTTGCAACTTAGCGGCAGAAAGTCTAAAATAATCACCTCATTCGATAACTGTTTCTGACTCATCTGGCAACTATTTCTAACTCATCTAGAAACTGTTTCTCTGTTCTGTTCCCAGATAATGATAAAACGATGTGATCGGCTTTAAAAACTCTGTACCCCGGCTGTTCAGGGCCACACTCTTCAAGAGTGTTGGTCCCGATCGGTCAGCCACACTCTTATCAAGAGTGTTGGTCCCGATCGGTCAGCCTTGCCTCTCATTGTAATAAACTTTGTGGTAACTGTCACTGGTGCCCGTAGCATTCTGTTTCAGGAGTCGCGTGGATGCAACAGCTTTCCATACACATGTTCCAAAAGCGGGCAGGGCAGGGGCACCTGGGTGGCTCTGTCGGTTGAGCGTCCGACTTCAGCTCAGCTCCTGAGATGGTGTGTGAGTTTGAGCCCCACGTCGGGCTCACTGCTGTCAGCACAGAACCTGCTTGGGATCCTCTGTCCCCTTCCCTCTACCCCTCCCCCACCCGTGTTTTCGTTCTCTCTCAAAAACAAGCAAGCATGAAGGAAACACAAAATCAAGCAGGGTAGAGCACGATCTCATACTGCTGCAAAGGAATTATTTGTCTTTTGAACTTAAATAATTTCTTCAGACGCACATGTGGATGCTCTGCTGAGTTCTGCAGTCAGGGTCGTGGGTCTCGGGGGCAGCAGCCACCAGCCCTGGGTGAAAACGTCCCAGTGTGACAAAGGATTTCGGCTTTCACGGCATTTTAGGGGAACAACACGCTTAGTACGTTGAGTACTGACACATCGTGTGTTTAGATACCTAGAGGCTTCCAGAATCAGTCACACACACAAAAAACCCAAACACCTTTGCTTTGTCCCTATGGAGGGCAAGGTAAAGCAGACGTCCTGAACTTGGGGTTCAGAAACAGGCCCCACAAAGGGCACCTGGGGGGGCTCAGTGGGTTAAGCGTCCGACTTCGACTCAGGTCATGATCTCGAGGTTTGTGAGTTTGAGCCCCACAACGGGCTCTGTGCTGCCAGCTGGGAGCCTGGAGCCTGCTTCGGATTGTGTCTCCCTCTCTCTGCCCCTCCCCCACTTGCAATGACACTCTCTCTCTCAAAAGTAAACAAACATTAAAAAAAAAAAAAAAAAACAGGCCCAACAAAGTGCGGTAAGGGGACCTTCATTAAGGCAAAACCAAACAGGCAAACGCACGTGTAGACCGACCCAGGGGGCTCGCTACACGCGGACAGCAGGGACCTAGGGCTCCTTACGGGCGACGCGGGCTGAGGGCGGTGGCTGCTGACTTACACCAACCACAGCTCGGCCGCACCGCACCTGCCTGGAGAGGCAAGGACGCTCAGGCCTGGGGCGGCACCGAAGACCGCAGCGGAGCACGACAGCACGGGCCGGCCGGCTGGTAGACGCGCTCCAGGGTCCCTGGAGGAGTCCCAAGCTCACCCATTCACCCACTCATTGCACAGATTTGCCGAATGCCTACCATATGGCAGGCCGTGTCCTGGGAACTATGGACATAGTGGCCCAAAGGCAGAGTCAGTCTTTGCCTCCGCGGAACCTCCACTGCAATGTGAGACAAGCAGTTTGCAAAGAAGCTATCAAAATATCAAACAGGGATAAAAGCCACAAGGAGAACTAAAGCAGGACACGAGGCCAGAGTGATGGCTGGCACGGGGTATTCAGAGAGGGTGTCATTGAGGAGGTAATGTTTCGATACGGACCTGTGTAAAGCAAGGGGGCAAAAGCTGTGCAAGTATCTGGAGGAAGAGCCTTCTAGGCAGAGGGGCAGCAAGTGCAAAGGCCCTGTGGCAGGAATATGCTGGTGTTTTCGAGGAGTGTTAAAGAAGCCTCCAGACTGGCTAGAGAAGAATGAGCAGGGCTGGAGGGGTCTCCAGGACATGTGGCACAGAGGGTGTTCAGGCAACAGCTTTGAATTTGCTCCAAGTTGAGAGCAGGTCTTATGCGGCGGTGGGTGTTCTTTAACACGTAAGACATGTCACCCCGGAGGCTGCGTGGGGAAGGCGACAGCAGCAGCAAGGGGCCGTGCGGGTCTCAGACTCCGTCAGTCCCAGCACCTCCCAGCCCGCGTCCAGCCGCTCACACACACCTGCTCTCCTCCCGGGCAGGCTGTGCTCCTTCGCATACCCGTCTTCTGCCTGGAGCCCTTCCTGTCAGCCTGGGAGCCCCCACATTCCCCAGACCCCACGGCACACCTGGACACGAGCCCTAAACCACACCTGCCACCTTGACCTGCAACGACCCATCTGCTGTTTGAGTCAACATCTTTTTTGAGTCCCGAGGGCCCGCCGGGTTGCCTGACTCCGAACTGATGACCGAGAAAAGTGTGTTGAAAGAAGGAATGATTGAATGAATGAATGAATGAATGAATGAATTTGAAGGTGTGAAGCTACCCAAATATTCATTTGATGTTGATATCACTTGGGGCTGGTCTGATTTCACGAAACCAAGTGCCCGTGATGCTTCCTGAGACATCCCGCTGGGACTTTGCTCCGGTGCAGAACTACATATTTTGAAACGGATGAAATAAACTTTGCTTACCTCGTCCAGGACGGCCTTTTTTTTCTGAAATAAAGAGATAAATCATGAATTAACACAAGGATGAATTTTTTTACAGTAGTATTCATTTCCTGATCCTGCCCCTGCCCCAGCCCCAGTCGCCATGGGTGGAAAAGCAGAGTCGGGGTACCAGGGCACTCCCCTCAGAGAGCCCCCTCCTTGCCACCCACACACCAGGGGGCTCCGTGCGTCCCTGTTCCTCCTCCGCCTGGCTGACAGTGCTGAGGGGCCGGCAGCTGTAACTAGACGGCCGGCTTTCTCAGGGCGGGTCACGGTTAAAGACGAGACACCTTGGTGTCGCCTGCGACTCTTGGCCAGCCCGTGGCAGCGAGCTCCGTGAGACAGTGTCTCACGAGCATCAACACGTGTGCGTGTCTTCGGCTCCAGGCGGGGAAGCCCCTCCCCACGGCTGGAGCTGTCTTGACACGGGTGCCCTCTCTGGGTGGTCACACAGGGGCTGGGCACTGCCTGCTGGAGAAATTACAAAGGGGACCCCGTCCACGGGTCTGGGTCACTGGCCCCCAAATCTGATCCGTCGTGAGAAGCACCCAGGGACTTGAGAAAAATCAGCTACACCCAAGACGGGCTGATCCAGAGTCAGCACAGATGAGACCCAAGAATACGTATTTTTATAGCCCAGGTCCTTCCAGGGTGGGAACCCCAGGATGATACATGTGCCTGTGGTGGACCGTGGCCATCGTCGATAAAACGTACATTAACCAGCTCATTTTCAGTATTAATCAGAGTGCACAGCCCACAGCTGTTAGAGAAAAGGATTTATCCCTTGACAGATGAAGGGAAATGGAGTATGAGGACCAGCAGAGTGGAGAGGGAGGGAGGGAGGGAGAGAGAGAGAGAGAGAGAAAGAAAGAAAGAAAGGAGGGAGGGAGGGAGGGAGGAAGGAAGGAAAAAAACACGTTTGATAACAGTAGTGGTCGAGACCGGCAAAGATAATCTCAAGCAGCAGACGAGGACAGGAAAGTACTGGCAGGGACACGGGGTGGGGAGTGAGGACGTCTCATGTGAAGCCTGAAGAGAGCAAAGTGGAGGCGTGGGAATGTGCCGTGACACACGGAGAAGATGGAATCATGTTGCCCGTGGAAACGGCCTGTGACTCAGGAGACATGCCGGTTCGTGGCCGGCTGCAGGCCCTGGCCAGGGCATCCTGCGGCTCACCCCAAAGCTCGTGGGCACCTGGGTGGCTCGGTGGGTTAAGTGTCCGACTCTTGATCTCGGGTCGTGATCTCACTGTTGGTGGGATCGAGCCCCACGTCGGGCTCTGCACTGACAGTGTGGAGCCTGCTGGGGATTCTCTCTCCCTCTGTCTCTGCCCCTTCCCTACTCTCTCTCTCAAAATGATAAACTTGAGAAAAAAGCTTAGCTGGGTGTGGGGCACAACCACACTGGCTGGGAGGGCTCCAGGCGAGTCCAGGGCCTTCCTGCTCATGGCCTCAGACACCCTCGAAACCCAGCATGAGCCCGAGACGTGCAGACCAAGCGGACCCCAGAGGGAGGTCCCAGGACTCTCGTTTCCGACCCGAGTGGCCTTTCAAATGCTTTGTACCTACATGTCGGTACGCGCATTTCCTTTTATTCTGAGTTCTTTTAAAGCAGAATCCTGAAGGAAGGAAGGATTTAACTCATGAGTCTCCAAGCCGGCTGTGCCCCAGCTTCTGGGGGGGCGAGCAGGGGGAGGAAGCCAGTGCCTGGTGGGTGGGAGCAGGGAGCGAGGTGGACACGGCAGGTGCCTTGGAAACGGCGAGCTCCATCCGGTCTGGGGTGAGGAGGACCGGGAGCCCGCGACGCCTCCTTGTGCCAGAAAGCGAGGCTGCGCCAGCAAGACCAGAGGCATGGACGGACGGAGCCAGACGGAGCGCTCCCACTGACCGAACGTGGGACGTGGGACGGGCTGAACGCTACCAAGAGTAACAGTCATCCCTCTTAGACGCAGTGATGCCGCCGCCCCGCAGAGCGTGGGGGGAGGGGCTCTGGCCACCAGAGCCGCCACCACACAGTTCCCTGTCCTGCCATCAGTGCTTACCTAGCACTCGAGGGAGGACAGCAAAGCCTTGACCCTGCCTTTCCAGAAGGCCCCGGGGCTGTGCTCTGCGGACCAGCTGATCAGGAAAACTGCTTTACGGAAGAGTGCCGGCCACTAAGCAGGGGTGGGGGGTCTGAAGTCATCCCGCAACCGTGCGAAACGAAGGGCTGAGCTAAGGCGCGTAAGGCTGCTGGGGCCACCGGTGAAAGGCACGTCATGGGTTCATCAGCGGGGAAAGGCGTTTCTTTACAGCGGCAAGCGCCGGCAGCTGCACCACCCAGTGCCTGCAGCTAGATGGTGGCGGGACCGCCTGGTGTCACCTGTGGGAGGGGAGACCGTGTGCCCGGAACCACCTGGGGGGTGCTCTGGCCAAAAATGTTCAACCTGAAGCGAGTCAAGCCTGTGGACCTAACCTGCCCCTTCCAGGAAATAGAGGGGACCGACAACAAGTAAAGGGGCATCCTGGGACACCTGGAGAGGTCTGAATATGGAGGCGACACCAGGTGACGTCAGAGTCACTGCTGCGTCTCTGGGGCATCTGACGGCACGTGCTGCGGTCCGCTAGGACATGTCCTCGTGCTTACACGATGCAAGCCGGACCCTCGTAACGTCTGAGCCTCACGTCCACGTGGCGCTGGGGAGGAATGGTCGTAATAGAAAGGAAACGTGCCTACGGGTCGACTACGGGTGGGTCGGGTTGGTGGCAAGAATTCCTGGAATGCCCGAAAGTCTTCTAGCCCTTCTAAATGTCCTGTGAGTTTTCGTAATGAAAGTTTGGAAGAAACAGCAATTTAAAAAGCCCTCCTGGCAGCCTTCTGATATTCAGGCAAGGAGGGGCCTCACCGGGGTTTGTTGGTTCCCTCGGGAGAAAGCACCCTGCTTTCTACAAAACCTGTGTTCTACAAAACCAAAAACCGGGGAGCTCTCTCGGGGCATGCCATGCGGCTGGCGCAAGGAGACGGCCCCCTCGTCCCAGGAGCTTAGGAGAGGGCCCCAGTCCCACCCCCCCCCCACGGCCATGAGACAGCGCCATGAGACGGGGGCTCCCTGGGCCCCTCGCCCCACTCTCCCCAAGCACAAAGGCGCTCGGCATATACACAGCCCCTGCCTCCCTCCTCCCTCCGGCTGAGACGCACGCGCTCGGAGGCAGGTTTTTCAGTCACAATAAAATGGCCCACAGCCCAAGCTGCTTCCTCCCAGGCGGCCGCAGAAAAGGGGCTCCTCCGGGGGTTTCAATTCCAGTTGCTTCCGAGATAGATCCACTTCACTCTGGATCCCATGCTCCGGCCGGCCCGTGCTCAGAGGGACGGGGCGGTGATTCCAGAATGCGGCCCCCGTGTGCACCAGGTCACTTCCTTCCCCGCAGGACCCGCTCCCTCCACCGTGGGGCCAGGTGCTGGTGTCTCCCTCACCCCCTGCGACATTGTCCTCAGCCGTATCCACGCTGTCCCTCCCGCACGTTCCCACATGCCAGCTGCACACAGCACAGAGTCCGCGTGTCGAAGGGGCCCCAGGGCCACAGACCACGGCAGGGCCTTCGTGGGCTCTCACCTGGTGTCTGTATACCCTCCACCGGCTCTGCAGGATCCTGGCTGCCGTGTCTCTTCGCCCCTCGGAGCAGGTGGAGGGGGGCCGGGAGAAGCCCTCCTCGCTTGTATCTGGCTCAGAGTCCTGCTGAGAGGGCCTGCTGGTGGGAAGGGAAGGTCGGGGTTCTTCCAGGGTCTGCAGGAAATTCAAGGTGCAAAGGATGATTAAGCCGGGCAGGGAGGACGGGGATCAGGTAAGGCGGCACGATACAGGCAAAGCTCGTCAGAACGGGCTTTCAGTTTAGAGGAAAAATCCGTAGCCACACGTCCAGCCTTGTGACATCTTTCATGTCTGCAGAAACGTGTTGCTAATAAACAGATTTTAGGTAGGTCTTCATCCACCCCCCTAAACCTGGGGCGGGGGCAGTGCTCCCCTGGGGAGCTCCCCTGGGAGGCGGCCCCTTCAACCTAGGCCGCACTTCCTGAGCTCAGTAACACGTGTGCATGACCGCCAGGTTCACCGGCTTTTCCTCTCCTTGGTTTTCTGACCTAAGACACTGACAGCAACGGGACTCTGATGAAAGGAAACCGATGTCTCGCTTGGTTTTGGAGATGAAAAGAATTGCTACTTTGATCATTGAAATAAACCTGGTATCTACCACACTGGAGGGTCCAGATTCATGGTCTGCAATAAAAATCAACATACTGGCCTGTTCTCACCGATGGAGACACCCGTGCTGGAGAATGCTCTCGCAGAGGCTGAAACTTAAAAGCTGAAACTGCCCTGGGTCCAAGGTGCCCGGCCCGCCGTGCAAGCACCAGTGCCCCCGAGCCCGTCGGCCACTGTCACCAGCGCCTCCCGGCTAGCCCGGGTCCTCCTGCTACCTCACCTCAGGGAGGCTTGTCTCCTTCCCCAGTCCTAACGCACCCCGCATCTCTGCTCTCCTGGGGCCAGATAACATCTGTCATCGTGTGACCTGTCCGTGCCTGTGCTGCTTACACTTACCTCTGACCTCCAACCTGCCGTTTGCCTCACGCACCTTCGACACCTGGACATGTGTGACGTTTGGTGGCAGGCACCTGGCGCCCCCCCCCCTCCCCCCCCCACCGCCCCGGGTCAGGCCTGCTCTCTGTCTTAGCCTGAAGCTCACACTAAACACGCAGGGTTGGGGACAGGATGTCCTCACCAGATATCCCTCCTTCCCCTGTAGGGCCTCCTCATACTCCTCACCTGCTAACAGACAACCCTTCAGTGAATGTGAAATCTGGGAAGGACTTCACTCGTCAGCTCAGCTAAGACTCGGATGCTAGTTCAAAAAGTCACTTAACTGACGGTTAATTAGTTCAGAACTCTGGACTCGACACACACAATTTATGGAAATCAGTGGTGACGATAAAAGGGAATTGGATTGCCAATGTCGGAGCCAGGAAAATCCTGGCGACAGAGAGAGCCCCACCATGCCCGGACAGGAAGCTGAGCCCAGCTGAGCCATACCTCCGGGGTCATTTCCACGGGGTCGTCTTTTTCTTCTCTCTTAATTTCTTCCAGTTCTTGAAACTTCTTGGTAAGTGTTTGAATTTCCTCTCTAACGTGGGAGGGAAAAGACGCCATCTTACTGGTCACCGTGCTGTGACATGTGTCTGTGTGACAGCAGCGATGGCCACCTGTGGAGCTGGCAAGGCCACCTGTCCCAGGGCGACATGGGGTCTCTGGCTACCACCCCTCCTACACCTCGGGCCGGGCCGGTGCACAGGACTGCGCTCTGCGGTCTGCGGGTCACCTAGATCTGGGGCCCGGAGAGGGCGGGGACAGAGGACGTCTGGGGCCAGCACCACTTCTGGACCATGGTAAGAGTTCTGAGGCCACGAGGGACAAATGGGCAGGAATTATGTGTGTGTTTGTTTGTTTGTTTTAATTTCTTTATTTTAGGTGGGTTTAGGGCGGGGAATCCCAGGCAGCCTCTGAGCTGTCAGCACGGAGCCTGACGCAGGGCTCAAACTCACAAACCGCGAGATCGCGACCTGAGCTGAAGTCAGACGCTCAGCCGACTGAGCCACCCAGGCGCCTCCTATTGGGGGCTTTTAACAAACAATGTGACTGGAGGGAAATACGATGTGTGCCTTCACTACAAGTGTCTGAGGCCAAGCAAGAACAACTCTTCCCCGTGTACCTGCCCTTTCCGGTCTCCTTTGATCCTGCCTAGGCCGTTCTCCTGCAAAATATTTTCATTCATTCCAGTAGTCTGTGTCTTACTTATTATTCTGAGTGCTAGGTATTTCTGCTCAGGGTTCTCACCTACGTTTGGGGGGACATTTTTTATTGAGGTGAATTTCGTACAACATAAAATTCACTGTGGCCAAGTCTGCGATGAAGCGGGTTTGAGCACATCCGCAGCATGGTGCCGCCGCGCTAAGAGTGCTCCCACCACCCGCGCCCGTCGGCAGCCCCTTCCCGCACCCCCGTCCCCCAGCCCCTCTCCCTGTATTTTGGAATCCTACACCAGGGGGCCTTCCTGTCTGCTTCCTCCACGTGCCACGAGGTTCGTCCCTGCTGTCACACGTGTCAGAACCTACTCCTTTGTATTCTTTCCTACAAACGTACTTGTTTCCTATCTATTCCTCAGAGACGGGCTTTGGGGCTGTTTCCACTTTCTGGGGACCGTGAGTAGTGACCCTGAAGGAGCAGGAGGCTCTGTCCTGGGAGTCCTGATGGGGTGACCCTCCATGGTGGCCACACCGCAGTGAAAGGTGCGTGCCGAGGACCGGGCGTCACGCCAGGGAGGCAAACGCCGGCCTGATCGCGAAGAGCCCTTCCCCCAGAGTCAGGATTTTTACTCCGAAGGAAAGAAAGAGCCACTGCAAGATGTCAGGGCGCGGGGTGTGGGGATCGGGCTGGGGTTGTATAAGAGCCACGCCGAGAGCCGCGCTGAGGAAAGGCAGGAAACGCTTGGAGTCACAGCCTCTGCCTCTTGTGCACTCACCTCAGAGCCTCCTCTCTTCTTCTTCTCTCCTCCTCCCCTTCCCTCACGCCCTCCAGCTCCTTCTGCAAGGTGGCGTTTGTCTGTAGCAGCTGTCTCGCTTCCAAACTGAACACACAGAAGCAGAGACGTCTCAGCGTCACAGGAACACCGATCCTCACCCAGCAGGAAGGCTTTTCAGAAAACATCGCGCAGCCTGACCTCCGTCCCCGTGACGGTGGATGGACGGCAGGGGCACTCGCTCATAGCTACAACAGACCCGAGAGGCCCGCCGGCCCGGTGGTGGTTCATCCAGGTATTTACTGGGCGCCTGCTATGTACCAGAGGCTGTTACGTGCCCGGGATACCGAGGTGAGCACCATCACATGAGCCGCGGGCCCTGCTCGCGCGGGTCTCGCTGTCTCATGGAGACGGGCATTATCCCAATCGGGTCACCCAGTCGGGTATGTCACCCCTATCTGAGAGGACTGCTGAGGGTCCTGCCCGCGCCACACGGGGCTGCTGCCTGAGCTGGGGCCCTGAGGACGAGGGGGGTTACCCCGTCACCTCCAACGAAACTGCTGCCCGATGGGCTTTCCTGGGCCCCACAGGTGGCACGTGGCTCCAAGACAAGACCTTTGTCTGACCTCAGCTCCACTGGTTCCAAGGTTCGTTTAATCTCCACAGGAATCCGAGACACCCTGACTGTTTAGCAGAGCCTCTGTCACATAGTAAGGGCTCAGCAAGCGGAAGCTAGTATCATGCCGTGTGACGGCTGAAGAGAAAATCGCAGATGTTATTTATCTTTCAAAATGGCTAGCCCCATTTTTGAAACCGCTCATGAAACACTAATTTTTACAAAGGACCTGCCAATTGGCATAGATGCGTCTGGATTGGAGGAGAACAAGGGGAGTGTGAAGGGGTTTTCCTCTGCCATAAACAGGCACCAGAGAACTTAGTCAGCTTAGGGAGGCCTTCTCAGACCTAAACATGCCCACGATCACCAGGGGGTGTCGTTAGACACAGAGTCAGATTCAGGAGATCTGGGTCTGACAAGGTTTTGCGTCTCCAACCAGCCCCCAGGTGGGTGGGGCCGAGTGCTACATCTCTCACCAGCCCCCAGGTGGGCGGGGTCAAGGTTCTACATCTCTCACCAGCCCCCAGGTGGGCGGGGTCGAGGTTCTACATCTCTCACCAGCCCCCAGGTGGGCGGGGTCAAGGTTCTACATCTCTCACCAGCCCCCAGGTGGGCGGGGTCAAGGTTCTACATCTCTCACCAGCTCCCAGGTGGGCGGGGTCAAGGTTCTACATCTCTCACCAGCCCCCAGGTGGGCGGGGTCAAGGTTCTACATCTCTCACCAGCCCCCAGGTGGGCGGGGTCAAGGTTCTACATCTCTCACCAGCTCCCAGGTGGGCGGGGTTGAGGTTCTACATCTCTCACCAGCTCCCAGGTGGGCGGGGCCGAGGTTCTGCATCTCTAACCAGGTCCCAGGTGGGCGGGGCCGAGGTTCTGCATCTCTAACCAGCTCCCAGGTGGGCGGAGCCAAGTGCTGCATCTCTAACCAGCTTCCCAGGTGGGCGGGGCCAAGGTTCTGCATCGCTAACCAGCTCCCAGGTGATGCTGAGGCTGCTGGTTGCCCAGGCCACACTCTGAGAGATAACCCTCATCTCAGAAGATGCATGGGTTTGGCTTATAACACAACTTTGACCAGAGAAGCCACTAGCGGACAGCGGAGGAGACAGGAACATTTTTAGGAGGCTACAACTCAAGACACTAGAGAACCAGCAGCAAATCAGCAAACTCTGCAGGCTTTTCCTTTCAAACTCTCAGGGTCACACTGAACGCTTCACAGCGTGTCTGTCTTACTTGGCACTTAGACGAGATCCCTTAAACATACCGCTGATTCTAAACCTTAAAGAAAATCTAACTGATGGCCTATCTACCTCACAAATCAATGAAGGTAGATTATTCTCTAGTGAAGAATTTGGGAATGGCTCTGGAATGGAGTCAAGAGGTTTGAATGACACCTCCCTTCTTTCAATAACGTGATGTGGTCAATTGCTATCTTGTTTTTACCACCGAAGTGGCTCTTATCTCACAAACAAGATACAGGACTTTTCAAGCACATGAAACCAGGCCAGCAGTTACTACGAGGAGCTGAGCATGTCTCCCGAGTGTGCCAGGATGGCTGGACTCCCGCCGCGACCCCCTTCCAGGGCGGAAGGTGCTGGCCGAGCCTTGCAACCTACTCTTTCTCCTGAAGCTGCATCTGCAGCGCGTCCCGCTCGCCTCTCAGGCTCTGCACCGTCCCCCGAAGACGCTTGCTCTCCTGGTGCCGGTCACATCTCGGCTGCCGGGGCACGGTGGAGCTGGACGCAGACTGCACCGGGGCATTTGACTTGACCTCTTCTGAAGCCTGTGATGTGGGGCTTTCCATCGAACTTATTTTCTGGGGGCAACAAAGGCATTTGTTAGAAGTTCTTTCTCATTTTCCTTTGCGGTTGTGAAACCCAAGGAAGACCGTGACCAACGGAAACTGGTCCCAGGCGCGGGTGTGGGCCAAGCTCTGCGTGTGACCTCACAAGCCGGGATGGCACCACGTCACCGGCGCCTGGCGGGGAGGTGAAGAGCACCCTGCCCGCAGAGCCCGGCCTGGCACGGTGGGGGCAAGGCGCCGTTAACAAGATGGAACGGAGGGCACGTGGGAGGCGAGCTCATATGCTTTTCTTTGGGCTCATGGACCCTACCATTTGTTTAGGATTTCTGGAATTTTCAGCCTCTGTGCTTTTAATCTCACGTGATAGCCCGGTTCTGCCCGCTGAGAGGGACTGACTGAGCGGCTCCAGCTCCCCGGTGATGGTGGGTGTCTCAGCCGAGAAAGCACCACCCCCTGGGCTTCCACACCACCTCTGGGTGACCACCTTTCCTAACAAGCTCTCTTCTCAAAATACCCACAGTGCATAAAAACTCAGGTTTTCTGCTGTGTAGATCTGTAGTTACTTGATGCTTCCTTCTAGGTTTACTCCGGTCAGCCAAACCAGGGGACAGCTCTCACCGTTTCACCAGACCAGTCAGCAGACGCGGGCCCTTCTGACCCACTCCAAACAAGCGGACTGAGTACTGACCAGAGGAGTGAAATCAAATCTGCAAACCCACGGCAGGTATGAGGAAGTATTAATCTCCCCAACTTTCTGATGATAAACAAAGTTTTCCGACTCAAGTATTCAGGCCGCCTGGTTTCTGGAAGGCCCTAGGCCCACCTGCCTCCATCCCTGGTCCCACAAGGAGTCCAAAACCGTGGGCCATGTGACCGTGGCTTGGCCACCTGTGACACCAGGGACAGGAATGACACGACCCGTGGGTCTCGTCCAGACCTGCACGGCGTCTGCTCATTCCCATCTGCCTCGCGTGCCATGCGGGGGACAGCCACCATGCATGTGCTGAGAGCATTCTGTGAGCAAAGGGCTCGTCTGCGTCCCCACTGTACAGGGCGCCGGCTTCTCCTGGCGCTCGGGCGGGTCAAGGACGGGCAGCTGAGAGGCGCACCACTCACTTTTTCCAGCTCCGTGATCCGTCTCAGCAGCCGGGGCTTACTCCACTCCGTGTAACCTGATGGAAGCAATGGCTTTAAGAGGTGAACTTGGCACAGCCATCCCGATGGCCCCGTCAGCCCCGACCGCCCACCTCTAGCACAGCCTGTGAGTGTCCCCTTCCGCCACGCGGCGCCTGGCAGATTCGTGCAGGAAGGGTGCCTCCCAGTGAGGGAGTCCATGCCCACACTGTGGAGCTGGCCATGCCGAGGGCCCCCTAAGACCTCAGGGTGACATCCACACCTGATCGTGCGTGCCGGTCCGAGACAGAACTTCTCAAGGCCACACACGAGGCCGCGCTGTATCCTCCGCCTTCCTCCCTCCTCCCGGCACTTCCTTCCCCGGCGCTCTGAGCGTCACCGTCACCGCCACGGCTCACCCTCTGCACCCTGCTGCGTCGCACCAGGGGCTGGACCCCAGGCCCTCCTCTGCTCTCCTCACTCACTGGTGCGCTCAGTCCCAGCCCGGCCCTCTGCTGGCTGTTGACCCCCATGTGGGCATCTCCTGCTGAGGCCTCTGCCCTGAACTCGCAGATGCACCCACCTCCACTTGGACACCTTTTGCGCACCACAGACTTGACACGTCCCCATCCCCAGACCTGCTCCTCTCTCCGTCACCTCCACCTCACAAGGACACCCTGTCCTTCCAGCAGCTCAGGTAAGAGCTTTGGAAGCCGGCTCCTCCCTTCTCTGAGGCATCCGGAACCTGGCCACCTGCCACCCCTGTGGTGCCCAGGGTCGCCAGCAGCCCCCAGGGGGACGCCACAGAAGCCCTGGTCTTCCCACCCTCTCTTCTGCACACGGTCCATTCAGCACTTCTCACCTCTGCCCCAGCCCCCAGGGCCCGGGTGTGGCCTTCCCAGCCTGGCCCCACGACTTCCTTCTGCCATCATCGCCACCACCCTCCCACTGCCTACGTATGCTGGGCATACTGGCCGTGGGCATGGCTGTCCCCGAAGACCCTACTCACAGGTGCACGCCACTGCCCCCGACACCTGCTGTCCTTCCTATTTCGCTCCGTGGCACTTCTTGCCACCAAGACCCATGACTGACCTGCTGGCTTCTCCCTCCCAGTACGATGTGGCCTCCACGAGGGATGTCTGCTTTTGTCTAGTGCCCTCCCCAACTACCTGAAAGGGTACGTGGCTCACAGCAGGTGCTCCTTAGATCTCGGAGTCAATTTTGGTGTTGCCCAGCAGTACGCATCTGCATTTCTGGCAACTGAAATAGGGGCGTGGGGTTGCCAGATTCTCCCGCGTTTCGCCACCTGCGTCCTTCCTCAAAGAACCCGAGACACGGCCTCTCCTCGAGCACCCCTCCGCGGGTGGCTCCCGGGCCAGTACCCTTCATGGTGGAGACGGTGGGGGAGTTGCTCAGCACACGGTCCAGGTCTTCCTTCAGGCTTTGGTTCTCCTCCGTGAGCTCCTGGACGCTCCGGGACAAGCTCAGGAGGGCGCTGCTCACTTTCTTCGGCCTCTTGACGCCCAGTCTCTTCTCCCCCGGAGTCCTGGGAACAGCAAAGCCGAGGGCTAGGTTTGGGTTTCTAAACCAGCTGGATAAATGCCTTCAAGGGGGGCAGCCACACGGCACCTGTGGGTGCCTGTCTGTCGCTCAGAGTGCTCTCTGCAGATATCTGCAGTGGAACAGGGAACCCTGACACTTAACCACAAGGAAGCAAAGTGCTGTCCCCCAAACAGAAATCTGTGCTCATCCATCAACCTGCAGAACAAAACACTGTATTTGATACTAGTAATATATTTTAAATCGTATCACGAAAACGTTTGTGGGAACTCACGTTCTCTCTCGTTACGTAAATAGCCATACAATAGCTTGATTTGCCTCTTATCCTACAGAGTCTAAAATACAGTCGGTCCTCATTGTTCAGATTCTGTATTTGCAAATTTGCATTCTTGCTCACACTTAACGTGTGACCCCTTCACAGTACAGGGCCACGGGTTGGGTGGTGGACAGCCTGAGGGCCAAGTTCCCGGTGGCGGGGGTGGGGGGCAGGAGTGGGAGGCAGGGGCGGGAGGGGGGTGGTTGGGGGGGACGGGCACCCGGCTTGGCTCTCACTGCCACCCTCGGGCTGTCCACAGGCGGCACCTTCACAGCCTGTTGAGTGCATGCTTTTCACACCTGGGTGCTTTCGTTGGTGAGTTCAGGGTTTAAAGCAGTCCCCTTCACAGCGCTCAGGGGCTGCCCCATGTTCCTGCCGGGGCTCGGGAGAAGGCTGAGATGGGCCTCGAGGAAGCCCGTGTGTGAGGTGCTGGCTGACACGTGAATGCACAGACACGCTAGCGGAAACAGGTTGTGTGCTGACCAGTGGGTGACGGTCCTGCGGCCCAAGGCACCTGCTGCAGGAGCCTACGCGGCACGCGCCCTGGGGGCGATGGCTTAGCAGATGCACCCATTCCGTGTCTGCGGACGCTTTGCGGGGCACGCCTGCTTCAAAGAGCAAAGCAGCGGCTGTCCTGTACAGAGAAAGTCTGCCAACCCCGAAAAGAAGGAAGGGAAGGCCGTGCCTGGCTCAGGGCGAATGCCTGATTTGAGTTCGCAGCTCAGTGCCGCGGCAGTGACGTGGCCAAATCTGTGAAAAGGGAATCTTCGAGACGGGGAACCCCTGATGTCTCTAATAAACTTCTTGGGGGGAGATGGACTTGTACGTGGCATTAAACGCCTTCTTAATAAGGAAGCCCTGCTTGGAACAACAGCGCTTTCTAATTCTGAGCTGGAGGCTGTTACATAGCAGGAATTAAGGACTCAGAGCATGGGGAGGTGAACATGCAGTTGGGAGCCAGCACGTGGCTGTGGAAACAGCCACACGTGGCTGTTTCCAGATGGAAACCGTTAACAGACTGATGCAGGTGCGTGCACTGCTCCAAAGAGAAGGGCAGCGCACGCAGTTCCCGTGTCATGTCTGCACTACTTCCGGGACCAAACGTGAACACGGTTCCCGAGGAGACAATCATACTTCTTTCCCGCGGTCTCGGAGCTCGCCAAGAGAGTCTGGAGACGATGAATCTGCAAACGCCAAATTAAAATGTGTTACGGTACAAAACGAGCACGAAGGAGAACGTGCTCTGAAAAAGTTGTGACCAGGTTCCCGGTTTCTGCCTAAGTTGCTGGGATTCACGTTCAAGCTGAGACGGAACGGAAGCGCAGGGTGCCAGGCGTGGCCGGCGACCGCCCAGGTCACTGACTTCCCCTCCCCGAAGGGCACACACCTCCTCGTAGTACGTCTCCATGGCGATTCTCATCTCCTCCAAGTTAGTGGTCTTCATATCAGTCTGCAGTTTGCTAGAAACCCAGTTCACAGTTAGTAGGGCAGCGCCGGCCCCCCCGGGGCAGAGCAAGGGCAAGAGCGCTTCCCAGGACGTCAGCGGAGGAAGGGCTTGGCAGAAGAGAAGCGGACTGGGCGGAGACCCACGGAGAGTCCTCACAGCCACGGGCCCCCTTCTGTGCAGAAGCAGACTCCCTAAAGCTATTCCTCACTAAGTGGGGGGCTGTCGTGGAAGAAGCGGGGTACCCGTGAAGCCTGGGGCGAGGACAGCCGCCTCTGGGGGCGGTGGGAGGCTCCTTCTGTGAGGAAGGAGCGTCACCCCCAACCCGTATTGCCAGCACCCCCCACTCAGCATCCAACAGACTTCAGATAAAAAGCTCTAGCAAATCAAGGTGCGGAGTTCAGGGTGCCGAAATACAGAAGAAATCAGCAAATAATACAGATTTTTACAGGGGACGATTTCACCAAGAAGCAGGAGGGGAAGCAGAGGAACAGAGAAGGGACGCAGGGAGAGAAAGCGGAAAGGGACTCGGGCGCCTCCAGGCAGGACTCTGCTCCGCACGGCACCACCGGGACCACACGGGACCAGGGCAGGCCGCTGGGGTGCCAGCGCCCACGGACCCACAGGGAGATGGCACGCGGTCCACACCAGACCGAGGACAGAGAGCAGGGCTCAGATGCAACGAGAACAGGAAAAGATGAAAGGGAGATGCTGTTCGGGTGATGTTTGAAGAGGCAGCCGACACTTCCTTTCGTAGTTTTGGCACAAAGAGGATGGTGGGACAAGGGACGTGGGACGGAGGGTGGTGGGTGGGGACTGGGGGTGCAGTCCCAGCAGACAGAGCAGACACCGCTGCCGGGTACGAGGGGAGGCGAGCGGGCACGCGGGCTGGCTGCAGCCAGCCTCGCCAGGGCCCGGCCGAGGAGACCCTGCGGAGCCCGCTCCCCCCCGGCCCACCCCCTGCCCGCCCGTGCGTGCCCGTACTTGATCGTGTTGTCCTTCTCCTTGCACTGCTGCTCCAGCCTCAGAATCCTCTGCTTTAGCCCGTTAACGACCTGCCAGTTGAACACGCGCGCATCAAGTCGACTGCTTCCGCCGTCCACGAGCTCCCCCTCCCTCCTGTCCCCGGGCTGGGCTAGGCGTCCCCTGCCGGCTGATCCTGCCCCACTTGGTCGCCGGCTTCTCCCGTAGTCCCTAGCACAGCAAAGAAAGGGCCTGACTGTCCGGCTCTCGGCGCAGGGCGGGGCGGGGGCAGGGTGGGACAGGTGCAGAGCCTCCCCCCCCACCCCCACGTTCCACACTAGGAACACACGGATGCACCACCATCACCAGATTCAAAGGACAACTGTGTCCACGGTATCCCCTTGGGAGTGAGCAGAGCTGACCCCCCCACGACCCTGAGCTTCACTCTGGGGCACGGAAGACCGCGTGCATCTCGTTGTTCCTTCTCTCTGCCAACCCATCACTGTGGGGGACAGCACCCTTGCGCTCCTGAAAGAATATCCCCTTCTTTCTTTCTGGCTACCCAAACACCTTCCCAGTTGGATTTTAAACTAATTTTCAATTACGTTCGGTAATACATGAATACATCTTCTTGGGGAAAAATGAGAACATATATCAGACTATGGCCCTTGACCTTAACCCCCCTCACCTAATACTGTCATCAAGCGAATTTGTGTCCTCTAGACCTTGTGTCGTGCATGTGCACCCACTGACATTACGGCATCCTACTGCACAGGCGGCCACGTGGTTTTCTCATGCCACGAATGGTCCTGGTGGACCATCCCTGTGGGGCCGCACCCCTACGTGACTCCTGCCCGGTACAGTCATACGGTGTGGACACCCATTCCTCGATCGATGAGGCTTAAATTGCTATTTACGACCAAGACTTCAGTAGAAATCACCCTTCTTATGCACACATGCAGACGTTTCTTGAAGGGCGATGCTCACCAGCCCAGTGCTCACCAGCCCAGTGCTCACCGGCACCTTGCTCACCAGCACAGCGTTCAGTCACAGGACACGGCAACTCCGAAGGGCGATTTGGCAGCGGGTGTTAAGGTGGAAACTGCACACACCCAAGGATCTAGAATTCCTACTTTCAATCAACTTTAATTTTAAAAAAAGCCGGGGCGCCCGGGTTGGCTCAGTCAGTGGAGCATCCGACTCTCGACATCAGCTCTGGTCGTGATTCCGAGGTCGTGGGATTGAGCCCGGGGTTGGGCTCTGCGCTCAGCACAGAGCCTGCTTGGGATTCTCTCTCTCTGTCTCTCTCCCTCTGCTCCTCCCCCACTCACGCTCTCTCTCAAAAAGACCCAGAAAACCCGCAGCATCAGAACAGAAATGCAGAGCCCTTTCTCTGAAAGTATGCATTATTTGCAAAATTCTAAATCCTCAATCACGCAGCCATTTCTGAACATAGCTGTACTCATTTATATTCTTAAAATTTTTTTTCTTCTGAAAATGTTTCCATGTGGCATCATTCAAATTGTAATGGTTTCTCCTCAATGTTCCCCCCCCCAAATCGGGCAGCTATAAATTTCCTTGTGTAAAAGGCTTTTTATACTGGAGTTTTTCCCTGAGACACAGCCCGAAAGGGAGCAGTACCGGGCAAACGGAAAGCAAAACTTCACGGCCATTCCTCTGCTCGGTCACGCCAACCTAAAACACGGTGTCTCAGCTCTGAGCATGCCCAGTGTTCTCAGTCCTGCTGACGCTGGTTTTGATCATTTGTGTTTATTCTGCTGGTTTAAGGCGTGAGGTTTACTCAGGGTAGCTTAAGACGTCTTTTCTCCAATATTAACTACTGGAGGAACAGTGGGGACCAAGGCATGGTACTTGTGGATTCACTATAAACCCAACCTGGGCAAATCTCTCTCTCTTTAAAAAAAAAAAATTTTTTTTTTAATCTTTATTTATTTTTGAGAGAGAGACAGAGAGTGAGTGGGGAGGGGCAGAGAGAGAGGGAGACACAGAATCTGAAGCAGGATCCAGGCTCCGAGCTGTCAGCATAGAGCCCGACACGGGGCTCAAACCCACAAACTGCGAGATCATGACCTGAGCCGAAGTCGGATGCTTAACCGACGGAGCCACCCAGGCGCACCATGGCCAAATCTCTTAACCTCAGTTTCCTGAGTTTCAAAGTGGGGATCGAGGGGCACCTGGGCGGCTCCGTCGGTTAAGCGTCTGACTTTGGTTCCGATCACGGTCTCGTGGTTCATGGGTTCCAGCCCTGTACTGGGGTCTCTGCCGTCAGCACAGCGCCTGCTTTGGATCCTCTGTCTCCCTCTCTCTCTGCCCCTCTCCCGCTCACACTCTGTCTCGCCTTCTCTCAAAAATAAGTAAACGTTAAAAACAATTTTTTTTAAATAGGGACTGAGTCCCTATCACAAAATCCAACGAGATCATGCTCAACTGTTCGCTGTCTAGGAGTTGCTATTAAGCTGAAAACGATTTTCTCGTGGAAACACTCCGATCTGTGCTCACGCCCTGAAAGTACTTCCTTCGTGCGTCCTGGGAACGGGGCCGGTGTTAACCACCTATACAGAGCCGACTGCACGCTTTCCGTACAGGTCCGCATGGATTCTGTGTGTCGCACTGGTCAGCGTCCTCCCTGCTGCCCCGTCATGTTGACTCAGTTTCCCCTGTAGTCCCACGGGGCTTTGTTGCAAAGGTTGCATCATCACACCCGAAAGTCACATCGTTAATGTCATTTGATTCCTTGGGCTCAGTGCTCTCAGAATTGGATCCCTTCCAGGTTCGTCTGCATCTCACTCTTCTCGAGAAGTGTGCTTCCTTGACTCAGCAGGTTTCTTGTGGTCCTATTTCTCTACCGCCGCAGCCCTCATCATGGAATGGCACCAGTGCCGTCACCTTGCTTCACTCGCTGTGCCATGTGTTACGCGGCCCCGTGGCAGAGCTGGTGTGTGTGTTAAAGTGTTAAAGGCTTTATCCTATCCCGCTTTGTTTCCTCAGCGTCTCTAGTTCAGTGTGGTGGCGGGGGACGTCACCACCGCGACCGCTGTCCTCTGCTGTGCACCTTCTGCCCTGCGCGGCCTGCTCGGTCTCCCCTCACGCCCCCAGCAGCGCCCGCAGCGTCTTGCCGTGAGCTCTCCGGCTCCGCGGACGGTGCTTTAGGGGCTCCTGGGCCCTGGCTCCCTGTCACCCCTCTTGCACGACTGCATTAGAGGAAAGGCGTCCCTCAACTCTGGGCTGTTCTGAGATTCAGACGTCAGCGGGAAGGTTATCGGTCCTGCTGGAGTCGGTACTCACCCAGCCAGCATCGGGCCTTTTCTCTGCCAGAGTCCGAACAAAATCCGGGTCCTGCGGCAAGCAGACGGAGAGATGAAGACACTGGCGGGCGGCCTCTCCCCCCTGCAGCCCGAAGGGCGGGGCCTGCGCCTTCCCTGCCGCGGCCGGGCGCCACCGCGGCGGGGCCACGACTTACTCGGGACGGGTCCAAGAGCTGCTGTATCTGCCGGTCCTTCCTGCTGTTTTCCTCCTCCAGGCGCCGCAGCCTTGTTCTCATGAGGTCCACGTCACTTTTCTGCACGTGCAGGGACTGAGAGGAGACAGAACCACACACGCACACACACACACACTCGTGCACACGCGCACCCCAACACCCAGGTGAAACACAAGTCGGAGCAGAACTCGCGAGGTGGCCCGGTTCCCGGTCAGGGCGCGTGCGTGGCGCTGGGGGGAAGGAGGCACCTGGTGCCTGGGAACCAGGGGGGATGCCGTCAGGTGCAGGACCACCCGACGTGAGTAGGAACGCCCCCTCCCTAAAGGCAGCCCCACACAGGCACGCCGCTCTCTCCCACGCCCACCTGAGGGAGCCCACACATGTCACAGCACGTGTCACCAAAACTCATCCGAGGCTAACGTCCACTTAAAACTCTTGACCTCAGCCGGGGCTTGGGGGGGTCAGAGTGGGGGCCCCTGCCAGTTGTTACCAGTCTGCGGTGAACGGAGGGAAAAAGCCTGAGCAGCTGATTTTTCATGGGACTAAAGTGATTCAATTCTACAACCGCCCTCTTTAGAAAACTCTCCTCCCTCCTAATTGGGCTTCTGTCGTCCTTTTAGGAAATGGTGATGGTAGGGGATTTTTCAGTTTTGTTTTCCATGTCCCCACTTGAAAAGGCCTTCTCCCAGGGCGTGAAACCGCGAGGCATGGAGAACACGGGCTTCAGACGTGCCCACAGCCCGCACGGGGACAGCCAGGGCACTCAACCAGCTTCCGGCATCAGCCTGCATCCGAACTAGCCAGTTAACCTGGAAACACCCTTCTCCTTCCAGGACTCATGAGGCATAGAAGAGAGACAGTGTCTGAATGAACCCAGCTCCCACCACTGGCAAGCGGACTCCCAGTGTGCACTGCAGAGAGGCCGGACAGGTCAGCTGCAGGCCTGCCGCTGGCCGGACCGCCATAGCGCTCCAAGAGACGAGGGGACCCTGGCACTCAGTGAGTGTTTGATGAATAGGTCAGTTCGTGCACAGCCATTGGGAAGGAGAAGAAATCTAATAATGGGAATTCTGCTTCCGGAAACGGGGTACACTCAGTGTTCCCTACTCCTGCAGCCGTGGACACTGTATGTAAGACAGATGTAAGAAGGCTCAGAAGGGTGGACAGAAGACAGACTAGGCTGGGGCTCAGGACCCAAGCAGGGACTGCAGAGCCCCCCGGTTTTCCTGCTGCCTCACGTGTCCTAGACGGGAGTGCTGGGGAAGCCAACAGCCTGGACAAGCCCACGGGCACAGACAGGAAAGGGGCAGCCTGGCCAGGCAGAGGAGGCACGGGTGATAACCGCTCCACCGTCAGGCAAACACAGCAGAACCAGCAGGCCTCACCCCTGCCAGCGAAGGCTGAGCCGGGAGCCAAGCCCCCCACCCCTGCCAGGCTGTAGCGAGGCACCCTGCCTCCTTGCGGGGGGGGGGGGGGGGGAGGGGGGGAGGGGGGGGAGGGGGGGGTCAGAGGAGGCCTGCTAGAGCATCAGGACTCTCACTCTCCAGGGGTCATGAGGCCACATACACAAAATAAAGTGCAAGACTTAAATACTAACCTACCAAAAATTACATTAAATATAAATGACCCAAACAAACCAACTAGGAGACAGGAAGTGGCAACGTAGATTAAAAAACACGCCCAACTACATATTGTCTACAAGAACCTCGTTTTAACATAATGTGAAAGGAGGTCGAAAGTAAAAGGATGGAAAGAGAGATGCCAGCGAAGCATTAACCAACAAAGGCAGGAGCGGCCATGTTAGCATCAGACAAAGCAGAATTCGGAGAACAGAAACGACACGGCGACTCTACAGGCCAATCCCCAGACGAGACAAGAGACCATAAATGCGCCCTCGTCAACAAAAGAGGGAAGACGTGTGACTAAAGAGGAGGCAGAGCTCCCCCCACAGTGTCACATACTGCATCAGTCCACGTAGAGAACATTACCAGGATGCCAGAATTATAGAGACGGGGAGAAAAGCCAGTGGCCGCCAGGAGTCAGCGATGGGGAATTGGGTGGGAGGCAGGTGTGACCACAAAGGGGCAGCTGGAGGGACAGCATGCCCGGTGGCGTGGGGCAGCGTGCGCGCAGGGACACGGGTGCACACATGCGGCAACACGGCACGGAACCGGACACGTGCACCAAGTCCACGTCTGCGGCCTGGCTTTGACACTGCGTTGACTGCTGGGGGAGACGGGTGCGGGGGGGCCTCTGTGCCATCCCCGCCACTCCCTGGGATGTTCTGCACTCGTGGCCTCTTGCGGGGTGCCGGCCGTGGCACAGAGTACTCCCTGGGGCCCTGTGCTGATGGGAGCACCCGCGTCGCGACTGTGAAACCGTTCCTGTGTTATCCCCATTTTTCAATAGGAAACTGAGGCACCACTTGCCACAGAAAAACAACTCTGAAGCTCAGAGTCCTGGAAGTGAAATTCTCCTCCCCCTGCGTTTAGAAGCCTAGACTGATTTTTCCCATACGTCCGTGATGGGAAGTTTGAATAAAGTCAGTATCATTTTACCCAGAGACCACTTCCAGCTCCAGAAGATTCCTTTCAAGACTGCTACTGCAGTGATTATTCGGAGTGCCAAATGAGGGCTCTCCCCACAATAACTCTGACACACAGCTGTCCTCAGGACAGGGAGTACGATGCTCCAGCAGCACCTTCACTGCTGGGCAGCTCCCATGGGGGAGCAATCTCTGGACGGCCCCTGACATCGGAGCATCTTGTCTGGGCCGCCACAGAAGGGCTTCGTCTCATGCATGGGGGCCCAGACCGGGGGCTCCTCGGGTAAGATGGCTCGAAGACTCCTCGCCGTGGCCATGCCCCTGGGCGTGCTGGCTGCCCACACGCCACCTAACCTCTGGTGCCCAGACGGGCCATGGCCCTCCAGATGCGGAGGAAGTGAACCCTGGCCGCTTCTCCAGGGGCACAAGTATGCACGTGGATGCTAAGAGTGGTGTGGCAGTAGTGGTTCCGTCGAAGGCCATGAGGGTGGCGATAATTTATTCCAGTGCAATTTACACCATTAGGAGTAGGAGGTAGCACGGGGCAGCAAAAAGAGCCTTGGCCTTGGGAGGCAGGTGGCCTTGGGGGAAGTCCTCAGTCTGCTACTGGTTGACCTTGGACACACTACTACCTGGTCTGAATCTTGAGGTCATCACCAGCTAAGAGCCGTAAGCTCCCTCAGACTCCCGTAGAGACCCACTGAGCTAGGGAGCATGGACTGTCTGGTTACCACCGAAGAGTCCACACGTGGAAGGCTACTGTTAACAATGACGCCAGTGGCCTCATCTGATGCCAGATCTCTGTGCAGAGGGACTGTGATGTCAACCCCGTCTTTCCCATTTTCCGTGCCATGCTGCTGGAGCAGAGCACACATGGAATCTCAACAGTGGAGGCCTCTCCTGCAGCAGGCTCTAGGTGGGTGTCCCAGTTTCCAAGGCACGGGGCCAGGGTTTAAACTCAGGTGCTCCTCGAGGCGCCTGGGGGCTCAGTAGGTTAAGCGTGCAACTCTTGATTTTAGCTCATGTCACGATCTTGAGGTTTATGAGTTTGAGCCCCAAGTCGGGCTCCCGTGCTGACGGTGCGGAGCCTGCTTGGGATTCTCTCTCTCCCTCTCTCTGTCCCTCCCCCATCGCACGTGCACATGTTCTCTCTCTAAAAGTAAATAAACTTAAAACAAAACAAAACTCGGGCGTCCGTGCAAAGCTCACGTTCTTTCCATATGGACACATCTCGGCACTGATCCTGACTTTCCCACCCGTGGTTACGGAAGGCTCTTGTGGTCTAAAACCAACAAAGGACAGACAGAAATACTACCTTCTTCAGCTCAATGATCTCGTCGTACATGTCTTCCTTCTCTCTGTAGACAGGGGTCCCGGGAACGTGACCTGGAGGGGGACACGCAAACGTCTGAAAAGATCATCTGAAGAGTAGACGGAATTCTTGGCTGTGCCTTAAGAAAATCCCGGACGTTTGATAAAAAAGAAGACCAAAGCATTTCACCGGTTTAGCTGGATCGTGATCATTCCCGGAACATAAGGAAACCAACACCGACAGTGAGTAGAAGGGTGAAGCAGGAGAGAACGGAAAGGTGTGAACACAGGGCTTGCCTGCAGGAAAAGGAAAGAAGGGGGACAGAAGGAGAAGTCATACATTTAGATTCTAAATCGCAAACAAACCAAAAAGACAAAGACAGACAAACAGCAGCCCTTCCAGCGCTGACAGAGTGAGGCAGAGAAGCAGACTCGGGTCTCCGAAATGCACCTGATAGACTGAGACTCTACAACATTTAAGCCCAAAGTAGAACTCGGAGCCAGCAGGAAGGGGTCGGCAGGGGGTCAGGGTGAGAGGGGCTCACCACGATCCCTGTGGAGGCCCACGAGGATAGCCGTGAGAGCCAGGGAGGAGACATGGGGAGAGACCAGACAGAAGGACGGAGACAGGACAACAGACCCAGGCTTTCTGGTGAGATTTGGGGTTTTCACTATGTGCAACTGTTATTTCTAGTACTGTCCATCCGATAAATCTCAGCAAGCCTCCGAGTTACAGGGGCAGGCCCGACTGGAGCCTGGGGACACGTCACTGTCACGTCAGGAGGGCAGAGCGGACTTGCGGGGTCCCCGTCCTCTCTCCACGGTCTCGTAGGGACACAGCCAATACAGGAAGCCCAAAATCTCACTTTGTCAAAGGACAAATCCCGAGCTTTCCCTTACTTGTGGCCTCGTCACCGTCAACATGCTCACCATTGCTGGCAGAACGCCTGACATTGGACCTCTTCACTCTTAAGGCTGCTCTCAGATAGTCGGGAGTAGTGCTGGGGGCGCTGGCCCACGCCTGCTCCAAGGTCAGGTCTGACTTCAGGGGCTGGGTCAGACTTCCTGGTTTGAACGTGCATGGATTTAATATGACAGGTACAGACAAACACAATGGAAGGTTTTGCCTCTACTGATCAATGCTCACGGGCTGAAGAAAGCTTATGACCACAAGCAGACGGTGGCAATCAGTGAGATGCTGATAAAAATTTTTGGCTCTCAAAAAATAAAGCCCAGATCCGGAGCATTTGTCTATTTCCACGGTATTAATAATCCTATGATGTCCAATTTCAGGCGGCCAGCGTGACATCGACCGGCTCACCAAATTCTTAAAAGTTTAACAACTGGCTCTTGCGAGTGGGTAGGAGCTGGGCCAGCAGTGCTGGGACGTCACAAGACTCCAGGGATAGCGTGTCACACCCGCAAACCGTCAGAAACCACACTTACGTGTGCCGTGAAGATTATGAGGCTCAACGTCTTTGAGAAGTTGAAAAGCAACGTCATGCAAATAAGTCCTATTACGAACTCGATGTTTTTAAAAAAAATTTTTTTTAACGTTTATTTTACTTTTGAGACAGAGACAGAGCATGAACGGGGGACGGTCAGAGAGAGGGAGACACAGAATCGGAAGCAGGCTCCAGGCTCTGAGCCATCAGCCCAGAGCCCGACGCGGGGCTCGAACTCACGGACCATGACATCGTGACCTGGGCTGAAGTCGGACGCTTAACCGACTGAGCCACCCAGGCGCCCCAGGAACTCGATCTTAAATCACCCCCGCCACTCGTCAAACCCTCCTCTGGCGCGGGAAGGGCCTCTCTGTCGGACCAACCATGTACCGCGTACCTGGCTTCGAGCTTCCCAGCCACAGCTTCTGTGGGGTTAAGGACATTCTGTTACCAAGAGGCATGCTTGCTGCCGTCCTCAGAGACCTCCAGGATGCCACTTTCCTCGGTTTACAGTGATAAGGTGACTCTAAAAAGCCAATATATGGTTTCAGACGGGCAAGGTATCGATGCCTCTCAACATTTGTGCTTTAGTGACACAAAAATGGTACCAGAACATTCATAAGAACATTCTGACAAAAGTAAAAAACACACAGCATATGGTTATATACTACATATTATATAGCTATATCACAGTTATATATATATATATATATATATATATATATATATATATATATGGAGTGTGTACATACTTGTGTTTGTTTTTGCGATTTTATTATAAAGACATAACATAAAAGGAAATTTATCTAAAAATCCAGTCATAATTCTACCAGTATTTGATGTTCCCAGATACAGGTGTATTATAGTCACAGAACAGTGAACACACAATTTTGTCCTTTGCACTTAACGGTATAAATATTTTTCACTTTGCTACCTAGGGACACAAGTAATACTATCTAGAACTTACTATGTAAAACAAAAAATGTAGAAGAAATGAGAAAAAATTACCTTTCTGGGTATTTTTGATTATGTTATTCATACAAGGGAAACATTTTAAAGTTACTTCTTAATCTGGGATTTCATCTCTTTAATTATGTAAAATCGGACACATTTATGCAATAACTCAGTTATTCATAAACCATGTTTATAAGTAGCAAAGAAATTCCTGTCTATGGTAAGTCCTGAAAAACCTAAAAAAAATCTCTAAGTTTTCTCCATGGCTTCAAAATTTAGGGGAGATTTCTCATTATAATTTGGGACGAGAGAACAGACTCGTTAGACCTGGATGCATTTTCCCTCAGCGGGACCACGGCGCCCCGGCTTGGGGGCATGCTTGAAGGCCTCCCAAACCCTGTCCATTTAAGTGCTCACTTATAAAGTAAGCTGGCCATGAGGGGCAAGCTCCACCAGTAACATTTCCCTCCCTGGCCCACGTGAGCTATCAGCGACCGGTAAGGATCCCTCAGGAAACACGCACGCACATGGACAAAAGTGGGACGGCAGAAGGAAACAGGAGTCGGGAGATATGAGATACTTGGGCGAGCGGGGCTGTGAGCAGCAGAGCCCTGGGCCCCAGAATCCAGTCGGGCCTTAAAGAACAACACTGGCTAAGTGAACAAACGGGACACGTGGTTGCCGCTGTCCCGGCCCAGGAAACCAGACAGAAGCACACCTGCTGGGCTGGTGTCCCAAAGGCCGCTACAGGAGTGGGCATCTGAGCGGAGATGGCTCACCCGGTGTGAGAGGGCTGAGCCAGCCCAGGGAAGGGGGCGCCGGGGTGCTGGGGAGAGGACCCTGAAGGTCGGGGGGTGGAAAAAGGCTCTGAGGACCAGGGCTGGGCCATACAGGACTCCCAGCGTGGGCTGCGGGGAGAAAGCATGGGGGAAAGCAGGTGCTAAAGTTCAGCACCCCCCGACTTCTAGATACTTCTGGGGCCTTTCACCGTTCTGTTATGTGAAGCACGACTCTGACGTTTACAGAAATCAAGATACAAACAATTGGACGATTACTATTTGAAACACTTGAAATGCTGATATTCAGTGAAAACAATTAAAGATACTCTAATATTTACCTTGTAACCGAAGAGAACTTAAAACAAAATGGTTCTAAAACAAGAAGGTTTAAAACACACACACCCGCCCTTCACATCAATTCTCAATTCCTCCATGGAAGGAGAGGAAGGACGTCAAAAACCCAAACGGATAGATGCGTTCTTCCTTTTTTATTTTTTGGAGAGAGTGCGCAAGCACGGAGGGCAGGGAGGTCCAGGGAGAGGGAGAGGGAGAGGGCGAGGGAGAATCCCAAGCAGGCTCCACGCTGATAGCGGGGCTTGCTCCCACAAACTGAGATCATGACCTGAGCCAAAATCGAGAGTCACAGGCTCAACCAGCTGAGCCACCCAGGCACCCCAACAGATGATTTCTTTCTAACGTTTATATTTATCCGTAATACAAAACATGGTTTCTTTTCTGGGCAGGAATTTATCTAATTATGTTCTTCTTGGGCTAATGAAAGTCCAATCGTGTTCTCTGAGTGTGTCACATACACACAGGAGACGTTTGAAATACACTCGTATAGAAGAAACATAGATACATGCATACGGAGGTCAGAGACGGCCACGGGCTTTTGGGTAACGAAAGGAAGCCCATCCGGGATTTAAGCTCTGTCGGAAAGGCATTCCTAAGCATCAAATTCACACGTGGTTCTCTGTGCACTAGAGCAGTGTCGGAACGGCCCGGACGAAGAGAGGCCTGGCTGGCCGTCTGGACTAAAACCCCATCTGCCACGACTGAACACTTGTGCCCCCCCAGTCGTGCACTGAACGCTAACGCGAACCCTAACGTGATGGTGTCGGGGTGAGGCCTGGGGGAGATGATTAGGTCATGATTAGGTCCCAGAGCTCCCTCACCCCTTCCCCCACGTGAGGTACAACCAGGCCACGGCCGCCCACAACCTGGAAGACGCCTCATCACAACCACCGTGCTGACACCCACCCGAGTCTTGGACTTGGGCCTCCAGGACTGTCAGAAGTAAATGGCTGTTATTCAGAAGTTGCCCGGCCTTCCGCCAGCTGTCGGGGCAGAGCAACACCCATCCCCGCAACATCGTCCCTAGCAGGCAGCCACCCGCATGACCACGGGCAAGGATGGTGTCTCCCCGCAGGGGATGGGGAACACAGAACCTGCCCACAGATGCAGCAGGGCAAGCCCACCGGGAAACCACTACACCCGCTCCGCATGGCATCCACAGCAGCTCTGACTCAATCCCGAGGGGATGAGGCCTTCTGGCCGAGGAGCGTTCGGAAGACACAAGTGGGTTCAGAGGGCGGGGAAAGAACCCAAGAGGCCAGAGCACTGCGTCTGCAGGAGGCTCCTGGGACAGCGGCCCCTGGGAGCTTCAGCCCCCTGCTGGGCCTCCTCCCACGGGGGCCACGGGGGAAGACAGGGACCCCAAGAGTGCCGGCTCCCAAGACCCCACCACAAGGGCCACGGGGGAAGGTGGGGACCCCGAGAGTGCCGGCTCCCGAGACCCCAACACAAGGGCCACGGGGGAAGGCGGGGACCCCAGAGTACCAGCTCCCGAGACCCCACCACAAGGGCCACAGGGAAGGTGGGGACCCCGAGAGTGCCGCCTCCCGAGACCCCAACACAAAATGGAGCCAAGTGGTGGGAGTGTCACTTCTTGATAACCCCAGGTGTTTGAAGAAGACATTCTTCATCTTTCTCCCAAGACATCAGGGAAGGACAGCTTCTAAAACCCTTTCTCTGGGCTAAAGTGCAGAAATTGGAGGGATGAAGGGCCTGGTCATACTTACTCAGTGATGTGGGTGGAGGTTTGTGGAAACTTTTCCTTTCTGCTTTCTGAAAGAAAAGAAACGATGTAAAGCACGTTGAGCCTTCTCGAGGAGCCCGATGGCCCCAAAAGTGAAGCACAGGCATGTTCAGGACGGGTCAGAGCAGGTGCAAGGGCAGCGAGAGAAGAGGTTAACTCAGCAGAGACATGAGTGAAGGCTGAGCCCAGGAAGAAACACACAGCACAGCGAGGTGACCCCGGAAAACGTGATCCGTGCGGTGTTCTGGCTGCACTGGGTTCCCGGGAGCTCTCGGGACACTACCTAGAAGCACACTGAAGATGCCACGCGAACAGCGTATCTTCGGCCACCCTGACTGTCCTCAGGCCAGGGCCTGCAGCGCCAAGGTGTGAACGTCCACCAGGATGGACTCGGCAGGAATACGGCAAGTACAAACCCCACTGGGGAGGGACGGTCCCGCACGGGAGGGGCCCTGTCGGAACACCGTCTCCCAGGGCAACCCTGATGCCAGATGCAGAACTGGGCCCTGCCGTGTGCCCAGGGAAAGGACAAACCTCATCGGCTTCCTCTGGGACAGAGAATCCCTCTTCCCTCCCTTCCAGCAGAACCGTGAGCCCTGCCATCTGAATTTTCCCTGGACATGAGCTGGATCCCTACTCCTCCGGGGAGCATCTCGGGTCCACGGCCTCAGTGGTGTTGAGGGAACATCCCTAATCTGCAGAGGTCCCTCACTGCAGACAACGGGCGCGTGATGTTCCCCTTCGAGTGCACAGAGCCGAGGTGGAACAGAGACCTGCTGGTGCCACGTGCCCTCAGAGCCATGTGCTGAGGCTCGTCTGCGACTCTGCCTGCTGGACACGTGCCTTGTGCTCTTTTTTTGTGACCGCGAAGCCGGCAGGCTGCACGTTCTACCCAGCGCGGCTCCCCAGACAAACCCAGACCGGCCAGGCTGGGGGCTGCTCTGCCTTGGGACCCCTGCTGGCCACTCTCCCTTCAGGCCACTCCTGGCATCCAGGGGACCCTGGGGCCATCGTGCCAGGACATCACACACCGCCAGAGCCGCGGCTGCCAAAGCGAATCCCTTCTCCAGCCTAGAGCCCTCTCCCCCCTTCATGCTACACCAAAACCAAAAGCAGGATAAGAGCTTAGAATGTGCCTCAAATATACTCTGCTCACAACTAACACCCGGATACAAGTTTTAAAATTATAATCACGGTTACCTATACCAACCAAGGGCTCAAAACTCCTCAAGTGCAGAGTAGCCCCTAGAGTGTGTATTCCGGCTCTAAACGTCACGTTTGCGGGGAAAGAGCCGGGGGCGTGTTTGGGTAATGTGTAGGGGCCAGATAACCAGCAGTGGGACAAGCGGCTGTGCCCCGATCACACTCACCGTCTCAAAGTCAGAGTCAAAGGTAATTGCGGATAGACTGTCATCTCCCTGGAAGAAGAGATGGAAACAGTGAAATTTTAGGGAACCTGCCTGGCCCCCCACGGTCACACGTACAAAGTGAAAACAGCCCATCCACGGCTGCTGAGGCAGTGACTCAAGAAACCCACTCCGAGTTAGCTCAGAACATGCAAAGTGGGCAGCGGCCAGCCCGCTCGGTTGCAGCCCAAAGAACGGTGGCGGACGTGACACAAAGCTCCACCCGCTCGGGCTGCTCCACGTCTGTCCATCTAGCGGCACCACATCCAAGGATCCGCTATGTACTGTCGATAAAGAAACGGTTTTGGAGAAAAGGAACGTGTCTCACATCGTTTAAATGCTCTCTTATTCATCTTCACATCAAGGCACAAGGGACCTGGGACCGGATCCTGACAAGAACAAGCCAAAGTCATTTAAAAACACACGCGCATTAATACATGCCTTATTTGGCCGTAGAAACCTTCCTGCCCGGCCGTGGGGGGTAGAGGAAAACCTGTACCGCCTAATTTCAGTACGAGGATGTCATTTCCCAAGAGAAGACTGTTTCTGTGCTAACTCACTTACTCAGTTTTAAATCCTAAAAAAAGGGAAAGGAGGAACACACATAAACCCGTAAATCCCCTCTGATCGCCGTGCTGTTGATTCGCGGTGCGGTTGCCGGGAGTTAGGAACTGACACCCGTCCTGGGAGCCGAGAAGGCTGTGTCTGGCTGGTGAGCGTGTCTCAGCAAGCCGTGTGGGTGCGGCTGAACCCACACGGTGTCGTCGTGGGACTTTGCTGCCTTCTGAAAAGCACAAGTACGGACTAAGCCATATGGCCATAGTATCAGTACTTTAAGGAACAATTCTTCCAGCAGATGTTCCACTGGAAACATATGGCCGTGCCAGAGGGGTGGGGCGTGGGTAAGGTGTCGCTGTCGGGACGGGGCAGCCCTCCAGCCCAGCGATCTGAAACACAGGGTCCGGACTAAAGGTGTGGCGTGACCTGATGTGGGACGGGGGGAAGGTCGTGTGCTCCAAATAAACAGAATCTTCCATCAGCCACTGACGGATTTTCTGCGCCATTTCACAAGTGATGTTTTAAGGCACAACTAGCACGTGACGATCACAGAGCGTCTTCCTTGAGCAAAGTGTGTGAAAATGACGCCCAACGTTTAGGAAGGGAAGGCAGCAGGTTCAACGTGCAGATCCCGTGCCAGATCTGGGGAGACACGGTGGCGACCGCGCCCTGGCATCGCAAAGGACACGCCTGCCGACGGCGGGTGTGGACTCGCTGGAAACCACACAGAGGAGGAGCGACGGCTTTCTCTGTGGACGCTCGTCATCATTACTTGTTTAATGGCCTGAAGGCTCAACAGGGAAACGAGGCTACCTGTGTGGTGGACAAAACCAAGGGATCTGTCTCCCACAGGTGCGCTCAGCCACCACGCCTTCCCCCCGGCCGATCCTCCCCGCCTTCACTCCCTGTGCCCGCCAGTCCTGCCAGACGGGACGGGACAGGACGCTCACCTCTTCAGACCGCAGCAGACAGACCAGGGGCTGCGTTAAATGTCTTTAACATCGAACGCGTCGATGTCTCTGAGCACAGTCTGAGCTGCCGCACCCCTTCCCTGGGCGTCGGGAGCCCGGGGCGGCCGCGGGGCAGGCGGGCGGAGAGCCCGACGGGGCCCAGAGCAGCATCGTGCCTCCCCGCCGGCTGTGTGACAGTGGCCACACCACTGACCCTGTGCATCCCAGCTTCCTCAACAAAGGAGAACACGTTCCTCTACCGGATTTTCAAAAGCACTAGAAGGATATGTGTACTAAGCAGACACTGGGAAAAAAGAGCGGGTCTCGAAGGAGACGGGGGAGCCTGCGGGGATTCAGTACACGGTGTCGGAGAAGAAGGAATACGTTCCCTAGGAGTGGTCTTCCAGAATGATGGGGTGAGGAGCTCGGACGACTGTCTCCTCAACAGACAGCCGTTTAACACAGAAAGTCATCAAACAATCATTTGGGTTTCTAGAAACTGGCCTAAGGGCAGAGAGCAATGGAGGAGATTCACTCAAGAAAATCTACTAAATCTGGGAGAGAACAGTCCGGGGCATCCCTTGCCCCCCCACCCCCAGCCCTGTCCCACAGGAACTACTCCAGGGAGATAGGCTCTAGGTGGGTGCAGGCAAGACAGTGGTGAACGGTGGGGGAGATTCCCTGCGCCCAGAAGGAGGGTGTAAGCCCTACCCCAGGAGCAGCCGACTAGGAATTCTAGGTCCCCAGCTTGCTCTCAGGGCAGAGGTTCCGCTCAGGGAGGGTCAGGCCCCCACCTCCCTGCACCACAACAGGACTGTCACTCGAGGAGGCCGTCCCTGCTGTTGGCCCCGTGCGGTAGCACAGGGGACTGGCTGTATTTGTAGTGCATGGTGGAGGATCCCAATGGCTCCCTAATTCCAATGCCAAGTTGAAGACAATGGGGACGTGGTAGGGAGCCATGACAGGGCCCTCCTAGCTCTGTGACAGCAGCAGCAGGAAGCCAATCTGAAGAGCAACCAGAAGCTTTAACAGAGCCCAGAAGAGCCTTCCTGGGGTCACAGTCGACCTTGAGGGTCAGGGAGGCTGCCTCCAAGTGCTAGACCGCACGCACATGGCCGTGGGCTTAAGGAGGGCTCGGAAACACTCCCCACACACCTAGACCAACCCTGGCTGAGGGGTCTTAGCACAACCTCGAAGCAAACACTGGCTGGACAAGAAACCACCCCGCCACAAGAGCCGCTCCCAGGAGCCAGGCCTAGAGGTACAATATCTAGAGGTCCGGAGGGCACGTGCGCGTCTAAGGCTGCCCGTGCAGGGGAGACGGAGAGGGGCAATCCAAGCTACTAGTCCCTGGCTGCGGGTGGGCAAAACCGTAAAGTCGCGCACTGTGACAGCAGCCTCCAAGCCACACGCACACAGATGCACACATGCACGCACATACACGCACACACAGGCAGACGCAGTGTGACAGGCCAAGGGGCTTACCCACAGCCGTTGATCAAAAAATGGCTTCTGTTGACCAAAGGGTGACCCCTAGGTAGTGAAGTTAAGAGAGACGCAAACAAGACAAAACCTGCAGGGAACCAGAGGCTGCACAGCGCGGGCAGGAGGACCTCAGAGTTAGTCCAGCTAAGTCACTCACCAAACACGGACCACCAAGCAAACACCAAGCCCATGGGGAGGAGGGGTGGTGACCCGGGGTCGCTGTCACATTCCATCTAAATGTCTAGCTTCCGACAGGAAACCATGAGATACCCAGAGAAACAGGAAAGTGTGATTGTTAGAAGGGGGAAAAAAGCAGAAATAGAAACTTCTGAAGAAGACCGGATGAGGGACTTAGCAAAGACTTCAGAGCAGCCATTATAAATATGTTCAAGCCGTGGTGCTGTGAGGCTGCAGGGTGATCTGGGAGGCAGGAGAGCACAGGAGATTGTGAGCCAAAGGTCGGGGGCAGGGCTGGGGGGAGAGGAGACCTGAGGTCTGGGCCAGGGGGCTAATAAAGCACGCGACATAGAACCTTACGCATAGTAAATGTCTAATAAATGCTCTTCTTGTCTCGTTCTAGAAACTGTGAGCCTTTTTACGAATGTTGGCCCTTAAATCACCAGTGGCCCCACTCAGGCTCTACGTCACCCCCGTGGCTCTGTACTGCGGTCAGCGGAGCCGCTTACAGCCGCCGCACGGTGAGCCCCCAGGCACACAGTAAGCGCTCTGCGAAAGTTCATGAGCAAGCCTAGAGGCAGCTCTATTCCAAGGGACTTGAGAGAATGGACAGACTGGACAGTGCCTGCTCTCAAGAGGTTCTTGTCTAACTGAGCACAGATGCAAGCTAGCAGAAAAGCCGCAAGTTAGCCTGGACCAAGGGCGTCTCCTAGACGTGGAGAGAGCTTTGCAACAGTTTCTCCACGAGACCGAACTCCTTGAGACCAAGGCAACATGGCTTAACTTGTTCTGTGTCCTCAGAGCCTCACACGTAAGGGGCTTAGCAAATGTTTATGTGTGTAAGGATGTTTATAGTAGCACTGTTTCTAATAGCTGAACAGCGAAAACAAAAGAGTAAAAAGCAGGGAAATGGGTGAATACAATAAGGGCATCCACAGGTTAGACTTTTTCATATCATGCTCGTGAAAACGTGCGGCTGTGGGAAAACGCTGACAACAAATTAAACAGTAAAGGTGACCAAACGAGTCAAATATGCTCTCAAGTTTTTTCAAAGGTGCGTGGAAAAAGATGCATTGCAAAAGGATTGGAAGGAAATCCGCTAGATATTGACCAGGTCTTGTGCAGGTAAACGGACTTTCTAAGTTTTCTCTAACGGTCAGGAGTTTTACAATCACGACATAAAACGTCACTTTCTAAAGATGAAGGACCCATGGCGGTAACTGAGTCCTGTGTAGGTGGGCGGGCCTCCCAGATGAGGCAAGACTCGCTGCCTTGAGGGACAAGTTCAGTCGCTCCCAGGGGCCAGCAGCACTGAGCCTGGGCCCTCGCTGTCCAACCCGGCTGAGTGCTGCCCTCTCAGTGAGAAGAAAGCAAAGTGAGCAAATTTCCCTCTGTCTGGAGCCCTCCCAAGGCTTCTCACCCGCCTGCAATAAAATCCACGCTCCCTGCATGGCCTGCACGGCTCCCATGGCCAGGCGGGTGCCCACCTTCCATGCACCCCCCTTTCCCCCAGGAGGTCCCAGCAAGCTTTCGTGCAGGCGCTGCGCCACACCCCACTCTCCCATCTCAGGACCTTAGTACATGCTGCTGCCCCACTGCTCTCAGGTCTTTACCAGCCTGTCTCCTTCTCGTCCTCATCCAGGGCGTCCTCAGAGCGGCTGCTCCGGGCACCCCGTCCAAAGCAGCCCCCTGCAACACCTCCATCACATGGGGCCTGTTTTATTTTCTGCACAGCTCACTCTCTGAAGTGATCTTGACGCTCTGTTTCCTGCCTTCTTCTCCCCCAACGGGAATGCCACTTACCCACGTGGATGCCTCCCCTCCAGCGGGTAGTGGGCGCACCCAAAACACTTGGGAAAGGCACGAGCGGACAGCACGTTTGCCCTCACCCAAAGGAGTGAACCTGGGGACGCCTCCCCCGGGGAAGCCTTCTCCCATCAGCGCCCGGCAGGGCACTGTTGTCGGGGCGGGGGGTTTTCCCCCTGCACACCCAGGCCGGCCGCTGCCCCCCGCCCCGGAGGCACGGGTGGGCCAGCACTTACGCAGTAAGCTCCGTCGCCCCGCGGACCGCGGTAGCAAGCTCGGCACAGGCCGGGGCCTCGAAGGAGGGCGCGGCGTCCGGGAGGGCTTCCTGGAAGCGGCGGCCTGTGCACGGGCTGGCGGGGTCTAGGGGCGGCTGGAGGCTGGGTGAGGGGCGGCGCCGCCCGGCCGGCTGCACGCGGGCGGGGGACCAAGGGTCGGTCTTATGCGGTAACAATAATGGCAGCTGTCACCCGGCGGCCTCCGGCCGTGTGCCCCTTCCTCCGGACCGCGCCTGGCCCCGAGAGCCGGCGAGCTGGAGGGAGCGAGGAGGCCCGCCCGCGCTTACCGTCTCCGAGGCCGGATCCGCGGTGCCCAGTGACATGGCTGCGGCGCCGCCCGGCCGCCCCTCGGCGCTGCGGGCGCGATTGTCCGGCTGTGCGGCTCCGCCGGCGGCCCAGCCGCCCGCAGCCTCCGGACCTCCCTGCCCGCGCGCCCGCCGCGACCCCGCTGCCATGGTAACCGCGCCGCCCGCACAGCCCCGGATGTGGCCGGCGCCCGAGAGCCCGGCCGACCTTGCGCGTGCGCCGGGAAACCCGAGGGCCAACCCGCAGCGTGCCCAGAGGGGCGAGGCGCAGAGCCCTGCGGTGCTGAAGCCCCGGGAACGCGCTTACCGGTTCCCGGAGTGCGTCCCCCGCCTTCTCTCGTGGAGGCTCCGCGACAAGCCTGTGCGCCAGTCACAGAGCAGGATGCTGCCGTTTATTAGGTTAACGGTAAAAGGGACAAGGAGCTTGTGCAGGCTGCTAGTTCTGGACACCCGGCGTTCAGAAAATTATCCTCCCTGATCTCTATCTTAAGCTCTAGGGTTCTGATGTAGTAGCCCCACGACAATAAATATACTGCGTTTGCGCTGCAACTCAGTGGGCATCATGAAGATCTTTGGGAACATTGGGCTCCAGAGTTTATTGAAATTATTGTTAGCAAGTATGCTTTTTCTTGCTCCTTTATACAGGTGTCCAAGGGCACCTACTCTGTCCCCTCACCCTGCTTTCTTTTTCCAGCCACCTGACATCTATCATCTACAAGAGCATTCCATGTCCAGAATGTAAGCTCTCTGGGGCAGGGGCTTGGTTTTGTTCACGGCCTTTTTCCCATCCCTTGGAACAGGGGCTGGCACAGAGCAGGTGCTCACTATGTATTTGGTGTCCGGGGAGTCCTTATAACTTTTGCGTGCTGCTGTTTCCACAAATGTTGATAAATGGGTTGTTGTGAGAATCAACTGAGTCGATATCTGTAAAGTGCTTAGAGAACAGTTGCCCATTCCAGAATGAGTGCAATGTGACACTTCTCTTGGTGTGGCGAACAAATGAATGAGTCCTCACCCACTGTAGCGTGTTGTAGCCGAAATGCTGGCAGATTATTACTGGTCTAGCTCTGGCACCAACACATAGTACAGGTTCATGGCTCTCTTTTCGTCAGTGTCCTCACTTGTACACAAAGGGGGTGTGGCTCCCCACCGGCACAGAGAACCTGAACTGCTTATCTTAACAATTTCCATTTATTTCCTCGAGGTATTGCCCACATGGAGGACAAAAGCTTTTGCTACCTTAACTACCTATGCCCCTGTACCCCCTGCTCCACTCCTGGAGCTCCACAGTCCCCCTGCCCTTCCTGATTCTGTTTTTCACTTACCTCCTCTCATTTAGTTATAGAGACAGTACATGTCCACGGCTTTTTATCTGCTGTTCTGAATTCGGAAAACTTTTGAAAGCCTTTCAGAATTCATTGGTTGGCAAAACTGTTCTGACCTGAACTCGTTTGTCGACAAAAGTCTGAGCTGAGGCTATCTATGGTTGTTTATTTATTTCACCTGGAGTGTATATTAATGTGACCGCGGAACTTTTAACGCATTATACGGCGTACTGCATCAAACCCTGCTGGGATTGTAATCTCACACACTGTACATGCACCACATAGGTTCTCTTTAAGTGTGAACAATTACGAATTCTGACCCATGTGTCCCCAGAAGTTTCAGGTAAGAAATTGTGGGCCTGTATAATCTGGTATTCAGCTCTGGAGTCAGAATGCCTAGGTTCAGATGCCAGCCGTGCCAGCCCACTGGCTATAAGACCTTAGGAGTTCGCCTCTCTGCACCTCAGTTTCCTCACCTGGGCGGATGGTGACAGTACCCACCCTCCTGAGGTTAGTGCAGAATCATCCGAGCTTATTATTTTTTTTTTTTAGTGGATGCATTTAATTTTATTTTTTAAAATTTACTTTCAAATTAGCATATAGTGCAACAATGATTTCAGGAGTAGATTCCTCAGTTCCCTTTACCCACTTAGCCCATTCTCCCTCCCACAACCCCTCCGGTAACCCTCTGTTTGTTCTCCATATTTAAGAGTCTCTTGTTTTGTCCCCCTCCCTGTTTTTATATTATGTTTGCTTCCCTTCCCTTATGTTCATCTGTCCTGCGTCTTAAAGTCCTCATATGAATGAAGTCATTTATTTGTCTTTCTCTCGCTGACTACTTTTGCTTAGTATAATACCCTCTAGTTCCATCCACGTAGTTGCAAATGGCAAGATTTCATTCTTTCTGATTGCCAAGTAATACCCCATTGTGTGTGTGTGTGTGTGTGTGTGTGTGTGTGTGTGTATCACATCTTCTTTATCCATTCATCCGTGGATGATCATTTGGGCTCTTTCCATCCGAGCTTATATTAAGTGAAGCACTGAGCACAGTGCTACTGTTAAGATGCTTTTCCCCAACAACTGCTCGATCATGCAAATAGTATCCCCTTTTTTACAATGAGGAATCACAATTCGGGGAAAACTGTGTAGTTCAAACCTTTTCACCCAAGTGCTTCTAAGGGGCGGGGTGTCCGAAGTGATTACCCATCGAAGTCCATGTTTTTAAAATTCCTTTTTATTTCAGTACCCGTAGGAATTTTGCTTTCTATATCCTAACACATACCTGGTGTTTCCCCCCAAATCGTGCTGAAACACTGACGCTAAGGGAAGATGAAACTGGGTTTTATACACTGGCTTTGAGAACCTCTGGCACACAGCTAATGGGCCCTGAGGGCTCAGTTGTGAGGCCAAAGGACACTGACTTCCACTCAAGGATGAGGATGCCCCTTCCGGCACCTGCATGCCTCCTGCACGCCCAGACACCGAGTGTACTGGCGGGCGAGGCCACGCCTCTTCCGGCCATAGCCTCGCTCCTTCCGCTGGAAGTCCCGCCTTCTGACGCGATGCCCGCCGGGCGCTAGGGCGCGTACTATTGAGCGTCCCTGCGAAGGTGATGGGTCGGGTGTCACCGGATTGGCGCCGGCCTGTCTGAGGGCTTCTCAGCTTGAGCTCTTTTCTCCCGGGGCTCCCGGGTGGCCTTTCGGGGACTTTCACACTCTCCCGGCCGCCGACTCTGCGGTCGCCCCCTCCAGATCCGGCAAGTGGCGCGGCCCGGGCGGGGCCTGAGGCGGCGGAGGGACGCGGAGCTGGTGAGGGGCGCTACTGGGGACGGGTGGCGGACCCGGCGGAGTCAGGAAGAGGGGCTGGGGGCCCTGGAGCATCCTGTGGCCAGCCGGACCGCGGCCGCCGCCTCGTGCTCCCTCCGGGCCCTTCGGGAGGCCGGTGCCCGGCGCGGTAGCGGGGTCCGCAGGGAGGGCTCCCTTCTCAGGGACCTAGCCTCACCGGGGACGGACAGACAGACCCACTTCCGGCTGCGACCGAGCCACTGACAGCCCCCAGCTCCCGAGAGAACCCTCCCTGACCGCATGACCTCCGGGCTCCCCGTCCCCTCCCAGGCGGGACACGCAGGTGCACACCCCGGCCCGGGAGAGACGGACCCGGGACGGAGCGCCTTCCTCTCTGCACACTGCTGGCTGCGGGGGTGTCGGTTACAGACTCGCTGACCCCGGGAGAGACGCTCTTCCCCTGTCCGCGCGGCTAGCGCCAGGAGGCACGCACCCCAGACTGGCCCACGGGCAGTTTGGGTGAGCATCCAACCGTTCCCCTCCCACCAGAGTCCAGGGGTGGCAGGCTCAGCACCCGAGACCTCGTGGTTTACACCAGACTCCTTTCCAGCCAGGGCGGCCAGAACTCAGGGCCCCTGCCTGCTCTGGAACACCTCCCAGTACCACCCTGGCAGCTCCCTCGGAGGATTGTGGTCCTGCAGCGCCTGGCCTGCTGTGAAAGTTCTGGGGCCTGAGCGGACACCGGGGCTGCCTGTGATTAGGGTGGGCGGGACCTGGCCCTGACCTTTTCTTTGCAGGAATCTCCAGCCTTATCATGGACCCAGAGTGCTCCCAACTCCTCCCGGCTCTCTGTTCCGTTCTGGCAGACCCCAGGCAGCCTGTGGCAGATGACACCTGCTTGGAGAAGCTGCTGGACTGGTTTAAAACCATCACTGAAGCCGGTAAGGTGGAGGGTGCTGCTGTTGTCTTTTTGCCTAGAGGCCAGATGGTGCATGGGACTCCCCTGTCCAGGGGAAGGGGTGTCCATCTGGCTCCCTTCCTTCATATCCTGGAGATTCCACCTGGCTGGTTGGGAATACGTCCAGTTGAAGCCTGAGTGAATGAGCAGGAGAACTTGATCTTGACGTTGTTAGGCTGCTTCCAGCCCTGATTCAGGCCTCCTCTTGTCCATTTCACGCTAGAGGGCTGCAGAGGGCATAGACAAACTTACTTTGTTGTCATTGCACTTACTTGTTTGAAGAAATCTTTTCTTATTATGAAATTAATACATATGCTTTAAACCTGGAGCAACACAAAGCTGTCAGGAGGAAAATTAAACCACCGGCAACTTGGTTAATTTCCTTCCAGCCTTTTTTCCTGATGTCATACAGCTGTATTTTTCTTTTCTCTTTTTTAAATTTTTTAATGTTTATTTTTGAGAGAGAGCAAGCGGGAGAGGGGCAGAGAGAGGGAGACACAGAGTCAGAAGCAGGTGCCAGGCTCTGAGCTGTCAGCACAGAGCCTGACGTGGGGCTTGAACCCATGAACCGCGAGATCATGACCTGAGCTGAAGGCGGATGCTAACCGACTGAGACACGCAGGTGTCCCCAGCTGCATTTTTCTTATAATAATGAAGTCACACTGTAAATACAACTCAGTGTCGTGCTTTTTCTCTGTTAACCATTGCAGAGGGCATTTTTTCTGTGGAACACATTGATTTTATTGACCGTGTGGCATTCCCTGTGTGCATGGACCATAATGGGTATAATCACACCACTGCTATTAGGTGGTTGTGTTTCTCAGGCTCCTTATCATAAATAATGCCGTAATGGCTTCTTGGCATGCACGTCTTTTCACGCAGATGTTTGATCTCTAGGCTGGTAATTGCCTTAGAGTAGATCCCGTACCGTTAATTTCTAATTGTTACTTTGGTTTATCCTGCACTTTTACTCTCTTTTGAGTTGAATATCTAAGTCTTTCTTGTTTTTTAATATAGGCACCCGAGGCTACACACTTTTCTGAAGGCATCATTTTAGCTGCGTCCTTCAAAATTACTTTTGCTGTAATTTATTTCCAACTATTTAATACTTTTTACTGAGATATTTATTCTTCATGCACAAATCATTTAAAAGGGTAATTTTTTAGATTTACAATATGGACTTTTTTCAGTGTTTTTATTATTGATTTCTAGTTTATTTCATTGGACTTAGAAACTATTTATGTTTTGATTCCATTGTATTGAGGCTTTTATGACGGCAGAGTACACAGTTTTCTCAGACGTTCTGTAGATTTCCCTATATGCTGCTGTTTCTGGTAATTGTAGAGTCCTCAGTTGTGACCTTGTTTGTAGTCAGAGTTTGCAAGTTACTTTTAGACAGGTTTCTTTATTTGTTATTAAAATTTTTTTTTTTTTTTAGAGAGAGCATAGTCGGGGAGAGGGACAGAGGGAGAGAGAGAATCTTAAGCAGGATCCACACTCAGCGAGGGAGTTCAATGTGGGGCTCAACCCCACAACCCCGGGATCGTGACCTGAGTGGGACGCTCAACTGACTGAGCCCCTGGACAGGTTTCTTTGAGATATAATTTACGTACCATGGAATTGACTCAAAGTGTGTAATTGATTGGTTTTTTAGTGAAATCACGCACGGGGCGGTGCACTCATTGCCATGGTGTAAGTCTGCAGCATTGTCGTCTCCTTAAGAGAAACTTGGTGCCCAGTAGCAGTTCACTTGCCCCCGCCGCCCCCTCAGTTCACCCGCCCCACCCCCCACCCCCCGGCCTGTGCTCTGTGGTCCTTTTGCTCCACACGATCAGAGAACTGGCTCCACGCTGGCTCCTTAGTCACGTCTACGTTGTTCAAGCCTGCTGTCTTCCTGCTAATCGGTATGCTTGATTGTTTCCTGAGAGAGGTGAAGACCCTACCCTGAGGTGGTGGATTCAACCATTTGTCTTTGACGTCCTGCTTTTTCCTTCGCACACTGTGAAGTTAGCCTCGGTACGCGCAGGCTTAGACTGTTCCTTCTTTGACCAATGACTTTTTCCCTGAAGCACCGATAATGCTTTTTGCTTCAAAGTCAGGTTTGTCAGATGTTCTCTTGCCCCGGCAACTCTTCCAAAGCAGGAACTGGCCCGAGCACCTGCGACGCCGTAAGCCCATCCTTTCTGTGCCGCTTCCTCGCTTCTCGTAAGCACCATGCTGCTGGCCTGGTTCTTAACTGAAGATGAGCAGCTCTTTTAACAGACAGTCTGCTTCGTTTGTTTAGCTTATTGTTACGTTGGGACTATCTTCTCTCGTATTTTTAATTAATTACGAGGCCTTGTCTTTGTTTCTTTTTTCCTCCTTTTTTACTCTCCATTGGATTGATAAAGCTTTCGTTTTTAAGTTTTTCTTTCTTTGGTTTGGAAGTTATGCATTCCACGTTTGTTCGTTTGCAGTTACCTCCCCCACAAACTGGATGTAAAAAGTCAAAAGTTAACTAGAATCTCCATCTTCTGTTCCAACAACACAAGGATTTCAGGGCACTTTAACGCCAGCCAAGCACAAGCCTCTTTTTTATTGTTGTCTGGTATTCTGATTCCACCTTGTTTTAACCCCTGTCAAAAGTTATTTATTTAAAATTTTTACATTTGGTGCTTTTTTTTTTGATATTCTAAAGCATATGCATTTTATTTATTTTTTAAAATTTAAATCCAAAATAGTTAACATACAGCGTAATAATAATTTCAGGAATAGAATTTAGTGATTCATCAGTTACATACAACACCCAGTGCTTATCCAGCAAGTGTCCTCCATAATGTCCTTCTCCCATTTAGCCCATCACCCGCCCAGCTCCCCTCCAGCAACCCTCAGTTTGTTCTCTATATTTAAGAACTTCTTGTAGTTTGTTTCCCTCTTTGTTTTTATGTTATTTTTACTTCCCTTCCCTGATGTTCATTTGGTTTGTATCTTAAATTCCACATGTGTAGGACCATATGGTATTTATCTTTTTCTGACTTAATTTGCTTAGCATAATACACTCTAGTTCTATCCACGTTGTTGCAAATGGCAAGATTTCATTCTTTTTGATCGCTGCCGAGTAATATTCCACTGTATGTATAAACCACATCTTCTCTATCCATTCATCAGTCGATGCACATTTGGGCTTTTTCCATACGGTTCTTGTCAATAGCACTGCTATAAACATGGGTACCTTTGCCTCTTTGAATCAGCACTCCTGTATCCTTTGGATAAATACCTAGTAATGCAATTGCTGGGTCATAGGGTAGTTCTGTTTTTAATTTTTTGAGGAACCTCCACACTTTTCCAGAGTGGCTGCACCAGTTTGCATTCCTACCAACGGTGCAAGAGGGTTCCCATTTTCCACATCATCGTCAGCATCTGTTGTTTCCTGAGTTGTTAATTTTAGCCATTCTGACAGGTGTGAGGTGGTATCTCATTGTGGTTTTGATTTGTATTTCCCTGATGATGAGTGATGTGGAGCATTTTTTCATGTGTCGGTTGGCCATCTGGATGTCTTCTTTGGAGAAGTGTCTATTCATGTCTTTTGCCCATTTCTTCACCGGATTATTTGTTTTTTGGGTGTTGAGTTTGATAAGTTCTTTTTCGATTTTGGATAGTAACCCTTTATCTGATACGTCATTTGCAAATATCTTCTCCCATTCTGTCGGTTCCTGCATTTTAGTTTTGCTGATTGTTTCCTTTGCTCTGCAGAAACTTTTTATCTTGATGAGGTCCCAGTAGTTCATTTTTGTTTTTGTTTCCCTTGCCTCCGGAGACGTGTTGAGTAAGAAGTTGCTATGGCTGAGGTCAGAGAGGTTGTTGCCTGTGTTCTCTTCGAGGATTCTGATGGCTTCCTGTCTTCTGTTCAGGTCTTCTACCCATCTTGAGTTTGTGTCTCGTGTGGTCCACGTTTATTCTTCTGTATGTCACTGTCCAGTTTTCCCAGCACCATTTGCTGAAGAGACTTTTTTCCACTGGATACTCTTTCCTGCTTTGTCAAAGATAAGTTAGCCATATGTTTGTGGGTCCATTTCTGGGTTCTCTATTCTGTTCCATTTATCTATGTGTCTGTTTTTGTGCCAGTACCATACTGTCTTGATGCTTACAGCTTTGTAACACAGATTGAAGTCCGGAATCGTGATGCCTCCAGCTTTGGTTTTCTTTTTCAGGATTGCTTTGGCTATTTGGGGTCTTTTCTGGTTCCATACAAATTTTAGAATTGTTTGTTCTAGCTTTGAGAAGAATGCTAGTGTTATTTAGATAGGGATTGCATTGAATATGTAGATTGCTTTGCGTAGTATTGACATTTTAACAATATTTTTCTAATCCATGAGTATGGGATGTTTTTCCATTGTTTTGTATCTTCCTCAGTTTCTTTCATAGGCTTTCTGTAGTTTTCAGTGTATAGATTTTTCATCTCTTTGGTTAGGTTATTCCTAGGTATTTTATGGGTTTTGGTGCAATTGTAAATGGGATCGATTGCTTGATTTCTTTCTGCTCCTTCATTATTGGTGTATAGAAATACCACCGATTTCTGTGCATTCGTTTTATATTCTGTGACTTTGCTGAATTCATGGATCAGTTCTAGCCGTTTTTAGGTGGAAACTTTTGGTTTTTCCATATAGGGTATCATGTCGTCTGCAAAGAGTGAAAGTCTTGACTTCCTCCTGGCCGATTTGGATGCCTTTTATTTCTTTGTGTTGTCTGATTGCTGAGGCTAGGACTTCCAACACTGTGTTGAATAACTGTGGTGAGAGTGGACATCCGTGTCGTGTTCCTGACCTTAGTGGGAAGGCTCTCCATTTTTCCCCATTGAGGATGATGTTAATGGTGGGTCTTTCGTATATGACCAGGTATGATTCTTCTATCCCTGTTTTCTTGAGGGTTTTTATAAAAAAGGATGCTGTAATTTGTCAAAAGCTTTTTCCGCATCTGTTAAGAGGATCATGTGGTTCTTATCCTTTCTTTTATTAATGTGATGTGTCACATTGATTGGTTTGCAGATATTGAACCAGCCCTGCATTCCAGGAATAAATCCTACTTGATCGTGATGAATAATTCTTTTAATGTATTGTTGGATCCGGTTTGCTAGTATCTTGTTGAGAATTTTTGCATGTATATTCATCAGGGAAATTGGTCTGTAGTTCTCCTTTTTAGTAGGGTCTTTGGTTTTGGGATCAAGGTAATGCTGGCTTCATAGAATGAGTTTGGAAGTTTCCCTTCCATTTCTATTTCTGGAACAGCTTCAAGAGAATAGGCGTTAACTCGTCTTTAAGCGTTTGGTAGAATTCCCCGGGGAAGCCATCTCTTGTCTGTTGGGGGATTTTTGATTATTGATTCAGTTTCTTTACTGGTTATGGGTGTGTTCAAATTTTCTATTTCTTCCTGTTTCTAGGTAGTGTATATGTTTCTAGGAATTTGTCCAATTTGTCCAGATTGCCCAATTTGTTGGCGTATAATTGTTCATAGTATTCTCTTATTTTGTTTTTATTTCTGCTGTGTTGGTTGTGATCTCTCCTCTTTCATTCATGATTTTATTTATTTGGGTCCTTTCCTTTTTCTTTTTGATCAATCTGGCTAGGGGTTTTTATCAATTTTGTTAATTCTTTCAAAGAGCCAGCTCCTGGTTTCATCAGTCCGTTCTGTTTTTGTTTTGTTTTGTTTTTTATTTCTGTATCATTGATTTCTGCTCTAATTCTTTCCCTTCTTCTGCTGGTTTGGGGCTTTGTTTGCACTTCTTTTTCTAGCTCTTTTACATGTAAGGTCACGTGTCTTTGAGACCTTTCTTCCTTCTTTAGGAAGGCCTGGATTGCTATATACTACCCTCTTATGACCGCGTTTGCCGCATCCCAAAGGTTTTGGGCTGTCGTGTTTTCATTTTCATTGGCTTCCATGTAATTTTTAATTTCCTCTTTAATTTCTTGGTTAACCCATTCATTCGTTAGTAGGATGTTCTTTAGTCTCCAAGTATTCATGGTCTTTCCAAATTTTTTCTTGTGGTTGATTTCAAGTTTCATAGCGCTGTGGTCTGAAAATAGGCAAGGTATGATCTCGATCTTTTTTTACTTAAGGGCTGATTTGTGTCCCAGTATGTGATCTATTCTGGAGAACGTTCCATGTGCACTGGAGAAGAATGTATATTCTGCTGCTTTAGGATGAAATGTTCTGAAAATATCTGTTAAGTCCGTCCGGTCCAGTATGTCATTCAAAGCCATTGTTCCCTTGTTGATTTTCTGCTTAGATGATCTGTCCTTTGCGGGAAGTGGGGTGTTGAAGTCCCCTACTGTTATGGTACTATTATCAACGAGTTTCTTTATGTTTGTGATTAATTGATTTACATATTTGGGTGCTTCAGGTTGTAAATATTTACAGTTGTTAGATCTTCTTGGTGGATAGACTCCTTCATTACAATATGATGCCCTTCATTTCTTGTTGCGTGTTTATTGTGAAATCTTGCTTGTCTGATATGAGTATGGCTACTCCAGCTTTCTTTTGACCATTAGCATGATAGATGGTTCTCCATCCCCTTTAAATCGGCGCTTTTTAGATTTGCCCACATGTTTACTGGTTTCTTTGATTCGTGCTTCTCTAATCTTCACGCTGTTCTCTTTCGTTCTTACTGAACCACATTCTCTGGTAGTTATTTCAGCAAGGGCCTCCCAACCGGAAACTGCCCGCCTTTGCCCCACAGTTCCCTTTCCCCATCTTGGCGCTTCTGAACAGCAGCGTGGCCGAGTAGACGTCTCAGATGTCTTCTCGTTGTCCTTCCTCGCATTGAGTGCTCTTGGTTTAAGAAGAAAGTATCCATTTGAGAGGTAGAGAGGGTCTTCTGCTTTACCTTGCATTCCTTTTGTAATCAGCAAGATAGATCGCCTTCGGGTTTGCTGGTCCTTGCCCCTCCCCTGTGTCGGAGGTGACAGCTGTCTAGTCTGTGCCCTCTCGCCGCGTTGAAGCGCCGACTCCTTTGTTGCGGTCATTGCGAATACTTTCGCCCAGAGCGATTACTAAATCCGGCCACGGGAGAGGAGGTCTGGGGGTTGCCCGAAGAACCGGCCTCGAGGGAGAGTTGATCACTGGGCCTCAGTGACACTCCTCCCGGCCGGGCCCTCCTGCAGGGTCCAGCCTGCTGTTGTTACAGGAGAACCCCTGCCTGCTGGGGCTGCTCTGCCATGTGCTGAAGCCCCAGGACCTGAGTCCCAGAGTCCTCGCCTTCTCCCTCCGCCTCGCGGGCATGCTTGCAGCCCAGGAAGATTGCTTCCAGTACCTTCAGGTGAGCCTGGGCCCTCCCACCGAGAGGCCCACCGGGAAGTACACGGCTTTCTTCTGCAGGCGCACAGAGCAGCGGCGGCTGTCGTGACCCTTGGGTCTCTGAGACGTGGCTTGCCCCGTGTTTTGACGTGCACCACGGGATTTTTTTCCTCAGCGTAATCCTTCTTTGAAAAACTGACCGGGAATGACGGGATGAAGGGGTAGAGTTTTTGAAGTAACACAGAGCTGGGGTTGACTCAGCTCTGACACCTGCCCTCCGAGCCTCAGTGTCTTCCTGTGACGGAAGGAGAGCTGTGCGTGTCATGTGGACCGTCACGAGGCTTAACCGAGAGCATCTGTCCAGCACTTAGTCCTGTGGGACGGATGAATGAGGGCCTAGTGAGGATTTCTACTGAGTAATAAAGCAGGGGGCTTGGAGAGCCGACCCCCCGCCCCAGCTGTGCGTCCAACAGCTCTTCACAGTCCCGGGCGGGCACAGTGGGGTTTGTGAAGCGACGCCTGCCATACGCTGTCTGGCCCTGTGACGGCACCCCTGGCTCCTCGGAGCCTCACGGCTCACCTGAAGGCTCACCAGCTTCCTCTGGCGCAGCGTGTGAAGGGCCCCGGGGAGGCCATGCCGGGATGGAGTCGCTCGAAGAGGGGACAGTAGCGGGGAGGGATGTGTCCTCTCAGTAACTCTGGGTGCCGTTCTTGGACGCTGCTCGCTTGGGCGATGCGGTCTCCCGAGAGGCACAGCCCGGCACCGACCGGCCCGCCGTGGGACCCACCACAGCGTTCCGGGGCGCGCCTTTGCTGTTCTCGTGGGATCGTACGCTAACCCTCACGTGCCTGCAGAGCTTGCAGCTTAGCTCTTCAGGGTTTGCAAGGTCACTTTCATTCCATCCTAGGAGCCCTGGCCAGTCGGCAGATCAGCACTCTTTATCTCTATTTCCTAGACAAGGGAATGCCGGGGGGCTTAGTGCGAGAACCCCGCAGAAGCGGCAGAACTCACACTAGACCCTAGAGAGTCTGCTGCTGGCTGTAAGCAGGGACGAGGGGCCCTGGCCGGGTGCGGGCTCTCAGTCGGCAGCGAAAGGCTGCCCTCCTGTCTGCTGGGCCCGCAGCACTGCGCTGGCCTCCTGTCCCTTTGTCAGCTGCCCCTTCACAGCCCCACGGGCTCCTGGTCAGCCAGTTGTTCAGCGGGGGCCAGCGTCTAGGCGGGGAACCTACAGACCGACGATGCAGGGAAGGGGGTGGCAGAGTCTTTGTGCTGCCCGCTGGCTACGATCTGCCCTGGGGAGGGGCTGTACCTGTAGGAGGGTCCCCCTTGGGTGACCGCAGATCCACCGCCAGTGGCGCCCCTCTGGGGCCCGCGGCCATCATAGAATTAGACTCTTAGCCGTAGGGGATTGGAATCTGTCTCTTGAGTCTTGTCCCTTATCCTGGAGTCTGAGGTGATTGGACAGTTCCTGTACCTTGAGGGTCGGCCATCGTTGAGCAGGACGCCCTGTGGCCCAGGCAGGGCGCAGGCTTTGACCACATTTCTTCTGCGGGGGTAGGAGAGGCTCAGAGTGAATAACTGCTCCAGCGAGCAGCTCTGTTCGTAAGAGGCAGCATCAGGCTTCCCTCGTGTCGTGTGGAAACCCAGGAGTGAACAAGGATGTGATGCCCGTGGTAGGAAGTGTAGGACGGTGTGTGATTGTACCGTACGTGTCCTTAAGCCAGTGGAGCTTGAGTGGGGAGTTAGCCACTGCCGGCTTGCGGGGGTGGTGTCAGCTTTGTGGGGGCAGTGGGCTCGCAGCTGGGTTGTAAAGGTTTGAACAGGTGCAGGGAGCGGGGCCTGACGCAGGTGTGTGGGGCATCGGGGTGGGGGGACACCTGGAGGAGGGTGGCCGCCTTGGTGGACCCACATGCCAAGCTCAGGAGTTCGGTGGCCTGTGGAGACCGTTGAGACTCCGTGAGCACAATGTCACGGTCGCAGGTGGACGTTTGGAGACGGAGCTCGTGGTTCTGTTTTCAGGGCGAGGATTTCTGAAGTAAACCGACAGGAGTGACGGGCCTTTGTTTACAACCCCGTTCTGCCCCAAAAGCTGTGTCCTGCAAGGCAGACCTGGCATTGCTGGGGCTGGTGTGGCTGTGCCGGTGGCCACTGCCACTTCCCGGAGGCACGGCTGCCTGGGGGCTTTTCGTGTGGCAGTGATTGAGAGAGCTCCCCGAGGAAGTGCCTCGACCAGCCCTGAATGGTAGAAAAGCCACCTCTGAAGTGCCCGTCTCCCAGGAACCTGCCCAGGTCACCGCTTCCTTCTCCACCTCCCAGCAGGGGGAGTTGCTGCCCAGGCTCTTTGGGGAGGCAGGACCCCTCGGAGGCGCCGCCTGGACCGCCCCCAGCGTGCGCAGCGGCTGGATCCAGGGCCTGCGCTCCCTGGCGCGTCACCCCAGTGCCCTGTGCTTCCTGGCCGACTGCGGTGAGTGCCCTGCCTGGTCCGCTTCCTGCCTGTGGCCTGGCCGTGCCTGTGCGGCCCCAGGGAGATCATTGCAACGTGCTGGGCCTCGTCTCCTCTTCTGTGAAAGCGGCTGTGCTGTCGCGGGGCTGTTGTGAGGAGCATGTGGGGTAGCCGGGTGGCGGGGGTGGGTGGGGGTGGGTGGGGAAGGGGCGGTTAGAGGCCCTTCGAGGTCACTGCAGTGTGCTTCAGCCCGGAGGTCAGACCCAGCAGGTCAGGTGGTTTTGAAACTCATTAGAATCAAAAGCTTCCTTCCAAGGGTCTGGAAATCTCCATTCCTGTTCCTCTGCCTCTGAGCAGAGGGGAGGCAGGGCCCTCGAGGTGCCTCCTGGGGCTTGCGGCGTTCATGCTGTTTCCCTGAGGCTCTGAAGTTAAAGCCGCTTTGGATTCTGTTGCAGCTGAACCCCGTTTTCTTCTCTCCCTGTCCCTGTCCCCAACCCCAGGTGCCGTTGACACCATCTTCTCCCTGCAGGGAGATTCCAGCCTGTTTGTGGCCTCGGCAGCTGGGCAGCTCCTGGTGCACATCCTGGGCTTGTCTCTGCAAGGTGCAGCTGAGGGACACCCTGGCCTGCAGACTGGTGATTGGCCAGTGTGTGCCCAGAAGATAGTGAGTCACATTGAGGAGTCCCTGCGCTCCGCAGCCACCCCGCAAATCACACAGGCTCTAAACGTGCTGACCACCACTTTCGGGCACTGCCACAACCCTTGGACGCAAGTCCTGTGGGTGCGGCTGAGTCCCCTTGTGGCCTGTCTGCTCGAGAAAGACCCCGTCCCCGCTGCACACTCGCTCGTGGATCTCCTCCTCAGCGTGGCCCGGTCAGTCCCCTGGGGTGCAGCTGGGAGTGGGCAGGAGTTAGGGGCGCTCGTTTCCCTGGGAAGCCTTAGAGTGGCTGTTACACCTGGGGCCACCGCCAGCGGCAGAGGGAATGCCAGAGGGGGTCTGAAAGCCCGCACACCTAGAAAGGCTCCATCTCAGTTGGGCGTGCGTGGCCCCGGGGCTGTGGCAGTCCCACTGGACACTGCACGGGCTTTGGGGGACAGGACAGAGAAGTCACTTTCTTTCTGGGGTTCTCTGCAGTTCTTCGGTGCTGAGTTCGTCCAGCTGTGGCCTGTGGGAGACTTTAGCACAGACTCTGAGCCATCTGAGCCCCACCCAAGCAGGGCCGTTGGCTTTGGGGATCCTGAAACTGCAGGAGTGGTAAGGATTGGGGTTTATTTTGCGCAAGGACAGGCAGAGAGAGGTCTCAGCCCCTGCCTGGGGGCCGGGGGGCTTTCAGGGAGCTCCTGAAACTAGAGAAGAGTCAGAGGTGGCCGTCGGCAGTGTGGCCTGGTGGGATATCAGTTACTACAGAGGCATTGCCATCTGCTGTGGCTTCCTGCACGCTGCAGCGACAGAATAACTACTTCAGGCACGAGCCTTAGAGGCTCCCCGGAGATAGAGCAGACTCTCTGAGCTGCTCTGCTCAGAGCAGGGCTAGGTTCGTACCCAGGGTCCGCTCTCTCCGCCGCCCCCTGCTTCCCTCCCCTCCCCAGCGGCCTTAGCTTATAGATCCTGGGCCGCCATGGTGTGCACGTCGCTGGGGCCCTGGGACAGTAGGGGGGACCCAGTAGGCAGGAGAGGCTGGCCTCTCCCAGAGATGGGAAGAACGAGGAGGTCGTTGTAGGGTTGTGGGCAGATGAGAGGTGGTCGTGTTGGCCCAGATTGGGGGTGAAAGTCAGCACAGGACCCCCTCACCAGAGGGGCTGTGTATCCGATGTGGGCCTGGCTCTCAACTCCAGGCTCTCCGGGTGTTCATGAGGAGGTAGTGGCTGAAAGGGGAGGACCGGGCAGCCCCCGGGGCAGAGTTGTGTGCTGGCTGAGTCCCCCACCCCACCCTGAGCCCGAGGACTCGGGAGACAGAGCAGCAGCGACTGTCCCGGGAGGTGGGGCCTCCCGTCCCTTGGTCCCGAGCGGGCACTGTCCCCTGGAGCACGTGTGATGAGGCCTTCCTTCCTAGGGCTGTTCCTGGGGCCTGGGGAGGTGCTCCTGCGGGGTCCCACGTTGGTGGCCTGCATGCCGGTGGCCTGAGTGCCCGTCACAGTGCTTGAAAAGAAGCTGTTTCTCGAGGGAGCGTCCAGAGTCCCAGCACTGCCTCTTTGCCCCAGACTTGCTGGGGATGTTAGAGGGGTAGTAGCCACCTCACCCCAGGGTCGGGAAAGGGCACTCACCGTGTCCTCTGTGCTCAGTCCACAGGCATTGAGGGCCCAGGCCTTTGCTGTCCTCCTCCAGCCCCTGACCTGTGTCCTTGAAGCCACCGCTCAGGCCCCCGGACTCCTCGGTATGCTGCTTCCTGAGGGTGGGCGGGTGCAGGAGGGCAGCCCCCGAGGGCCCTGGGCACGTCCTTGGTGTGGGGGCAGGCGGCTCGCTGCCCCCACTGACTGTGCAAGTGGTAGAGGGGAGCCTGTTGTCATACACGTGGCTGCTGCTCCTCTCGTGTCCCTACCCTGGAATTAGCGGGGCAGCCTCGCCCCCCGCGGGCGTCATCTCACGTGGCCCCAGAACAGCTGGGTGGTCACACGGGCCTGCACCACATGCTGGTTCCCGACCCAGGACAGGCACACGCTGGCATCTAGATTGGGTGCATCTAGACTCTGTGACCGGGGCAGGGCGACCGCCCCTGCCGTACTTGTCTTGCTTCAGCCACACAGTGTGTTGAGGACTAGCGAAGGGGACCCAGGGGTGCCTGGTGGCCCCGTGCCGAGCGCAGAGACGAATGTCCTGAGCAGCGGGATCGGCCCCAGAATGGGCTGTGGGCAGAGCTGGGCTCTACTGCTCAGACGCCCGGCAGACAGGCTCAGAGCCCAGGTCTGGCCAGCCCATGTCAGCCTGGGCACGTCACCCGCTAGGAAGCTGTGGTCCTGGTCTTCAGCGTGGGGTGACGGCCACAGGGCCCGTGGCCGGCAGCCAGGCCTGCAGTGGCTACACGGGAGGCACCGCTGATGGAGCGCTGCTTCTGGCTTGGCTTCCAGACTCGTTGGACGGTACCGGGGGCGCTTCCGTGACGGTGGACACGCTCCTCCCCTCCAAGGCGGCCTGTGTGGGTCTCCTGTGCCGGACGCTGGCCCACCTGGAGCTGCTGCAACCACTGGTAAGCGTGGCCCCGGCCTGCGTCTGCGGCAGCAGCAGGACCCGGGCCTGCACTGACCTTCCCTGTCTCCCAGCCCCAGCGCCCCTCACCCTGGCCTCAGGCGCCCCTGCTTGGCGCCACGGTGACGATACTGCGGCTCTGCAGTGGTTTGGCGACCCCCACCTCTGACGCGGGGGGCCACCTCTGTGCGTTCCTGGTGGGCTGTGTGCGGGTCCAGCGAGCGGCCCTCGATTTCCTGGGGACGCTGTCTCAGGGGACAGGTGAGCAAGAGTGCCCCCCCCCCGGGCCCCGCTTGCCTGCCGCTAGCTGCACCTGGGGCTGCCGTCCTCTGTGTCTTCTCTAGGGCACGGCAGGTTCAGCTGGCCGGTGGGTTCTTTCCCCTGCTCTCCTTGGGTTGACACACACTGCTGGGGCGGCCCCTGGAAGGGAAGGTCGGGTGCTTCGTCTGTCTGTCTCAGGTCCCCGAGAGCTGGTGACACGGGTGTTCGCTGTCCTTCTGGAATATCTCACGAGCCCAGACTCCAGCCCCACGGTACAGGCGCAGGGTGTGGCGGGGGGGGCTGGGAGGGGGAGGCGCGTGGGGAGGAGGGGGAGGCGCGTGGGGAGAACCTCTGCGGGCCGCTCAGGACAGGGCCTTCTGTGGGGCCAGGGTCGCTCCTTAGAGTGAGTTTGGAGGGGCGGGCAGCGGCACGGGGACTGCCCGGGGCTGGTGAGGACCATGGGCCATGGAAAGCAGAGAATTCTCTGTGACGGAAGGACCCTAGAGCCGGGCCGCCCTGCACTTGGGATCTAAACTCCATCAGTGTTTGCCACCTGCCATCCAGCGGGCAGCTAGAGACTGGGACAGGAGGCCTGGTGGGTTCCTGGGGCTCTGAGGAGAGGAGGCCTTGGGGAGTTTCTGGGTCTTGGTGCGGAAGTCCTGTCTCCCCGGTAGTGGGGCATCCTGCTGAGAGCTGCCACGTCCTGTCTCGTGACCCGGGATGCCCGTTCAGCCGCTGCCCGGTGCTTCTGCCTTGGAAAAATGAAACGCAGTGCTTCCTTCTTCCTGAGCCTGGGGTCCCACCTTGTGCCCCTGAGCAGGGGAAGGAGCACAGCAGGGGCAGATGGGGGCAGGCAGGCAGGCCAGCTCGCCCCTCACCGGTCCTGGCCCTGCAGCCCTGCTTTGCCTGCTCCAGGTTCTGAAGAAGGCCTTCCAGGCCACGTTCCGGTGGCTCCAGAGTTCACCTGAGACCCCTGGCTGCAGTGATTTGGATCCCCACGCCCAGCTGTTCCTAAGAGGTAGCCTGGCCCTGCCCGGGGACGCCGGAGCGGGTCGTGGGTGTGGGGCAGCCCGGGGTAAGGCAGGTCTGGCCTGGGCCGCCCTGAGCTGCCCCTCCCACTGCAGAACTTCTCCCCGTGCTGCCTAAGCGCCTGTGCAGCCCCTGCTGGGAGGTGAGGGACTCTGGCCTCGAGTTCCTGACCCAGATGATCGGACACTGGGGAGGTGAGTGCAGGGCACGCAGGGGTGGCTGCGGGAGGGCGGGCTCGGCCTGAGCACACTGGTTGTTTCCTGTTGGCTTTGGGAACCCAACCGCCTGGGCTGCCCTTGGGGAAGGAGGGAAGGAAGGAAGGTACAAGTTCAGCCCTTGGTCACAGCTGGTCGTGGTCGCTTGGACCCCTAGGGCAGGCTGGCTTCAGACGCGCACTCCTCGCTTCCGAGGTGCCCGAGCTCACCGAGCAGCTCCTGCGAGACCCTGAGAGTTACGTCCGTGCGAGCGCAGTGGCCGCCATGGGACAGCTCTCCAGCCAGGGGCTGCGCGTCACCCCCGCCAGCCCCGAACACCCAGGGGGCCGGCAGGTAGGAGGTGGTGGGTCCCGAGGCCAGGTAGTTCACATCCGGCCGTTGTCTTCACCCCCAGGGTCCAGTGGGTCACCACCCCAGTCATGGGTGGTCTGGGGCCAGGGGCCAGTCGGCCGCATCACCTGAATCTCTGGCTCTGCTTCTAAGTACCCCTGTCACTCGGGCGTGGTCACCTCCCTCTTCAATACGTGAGCGAATGGAGGGCCGCGGGGAAAAGCAGCTCTAGCCCCCAGACCCGCCGGAGGTGCTCGTCAGCAGGAGCTCTGGCCTCTGCGCTCCCCTCCCACCGTCTCTCGCTCTGTCCTTCAGAAGAGCCTGCTCGCGGAGCTCCTGCGCATCCTGTCCACAGACTCGGAGGGATTCCCCCGGAGGGCTGTCATGCACGTCTTCACCCAGTGGCTGAGGGACGGGCACGCCGACGTGGCCGGGGACACGGAACGGTTTGTGGCCAGGGTGCTCCAGGTGGCGAGCCAGGATCTGGACTGGGAGGTCCGGGCTCAGGGCCTTGAGCTGGCACTGGTGTTCCTGGAGCAGACGCTGGGCCGACCCAGCTCCCACTGTCCCTATGCCGTGACCCCGCCCGTGGCGGCCCCGCCGAGCCCACTGGCCCAGGCCCTGCGGCCACTCTGCCGAGTGCAGCTCTTCGAGTTTGCCTTTCGTGCCTTGTTTGACTGTGACCGACCCGTGGCTCAGAAGTCCTGTGACCTTCTCCTCTTCCTGAGGGCCCAGACTGCTTCCTACAGCGGCCCGCAGGGGTCCGGGAGTGTCCCTGAGGTGGCCTCTGTGGAGGCCGCCCTGCAGAGGTGGCAGGCAGGTGATCAGGGCCAGCCGCTGGGGTACCTGGAGCCCGAGGTCGTGGTGGCTGTGCTGAGGTCTATGGACCTGGAGGGCCTTCGGGGCGTGTTGGCCGAGAGCAGCGACCGCGTAGAAAAGAGCCCTCAGTCGCTCCTGCAGGACATGCTGGCCACGGTGGGCGCTCTGGGGGAGGACGAGGCGGACTGCTACTGAGGCAGCCTCCCCGGGCCTCCCCTTACGGCCCTTCTTTGCGACCCTGTCACCCAGAGAGCTCTAGCCTGGCCTGGCTGCACGAGGGACCTCTTGGGGAGGCCAGGACCAGGTGAGACCAGCAAGGCTGAAGAGTCCCTTTTGATGTACTATTAAAGAAGAGGCTTATTTTTTACTCAAAATAAATGGCGTTTGGTCCCGCCGCTGAGCCGGCCTGTGTTTGGAGGCTGCCCCGGGGTAGGTGCGAGTGCCAGACCCAGGGGGCTCTGGAGAAGCGACTGAGGAGGGATTTCTTGGCCGGACAGGCGTGTGCTTCATGGGAGTACGTGTTGGGGGTCTCCACTTGGACCCCACTGTGCCCCAGGGGTGCCCAGGTGTCAGTGAGACAGTGGCTTGGGCAGGAGAGCATTCAGCCCTGGGTTCCGGCCCCTTGTGATAGTGACCCCGGGTCGGATCGAGGCCAGGTTCCCAGCCTCTGAACCCCCGGGATCGCTGTCAGGTTGTAGTGATTCAGAGTCTGCTGTCTCTACTGAGCAGGCAGGAAGAGCTGCTGGTGGCGACACCAGGCCAGTACCCAGGGGGCCACACGGCTGCACCAGTCCTAGCTCTGCCGTCTCTGGGCTGGGTGACCCTGGGCTCGTCACTTCCTCTTAGAACCTGTTTTGTCATCTGTAAGATGGAGATTCTCCCGTTGGCCTCCCGGCGGTAAGTGTCCTGGTGTTCTAAAGCAGCCGGCGTGGTCAAAGAAGACACTGCAGATGGAATTTAGAAATATTTCCGACGAAATAAAAGTGAAAATACAGCTTATCAAGGTTTGTGGGATGAAGCAGTGCTCAGCCCTCTGAGTTTACAGCATTGAATGCAGAGATTAGGAAAGAGGGAACATCTGCAATCAATAGGTTTCTACCTTAGGTGACTAGAAGAAGAAGATCCAATTAAGTCTAAAGCAGGACAATAAAAATTAGAACCAAAATCAGTTAAAATTGAGAATGAAGTCAAAAGAAAAAATCATCCAAACCAAAAACATTATTTGAAGAGATCAATAAAATTGATAAGCCTCTAGCCAGTCTGACTGAAAGAGAGGGGATACAAATCACTAATAGCAGCAATGAAAAGGCCCCTCACTGCAGGTCCCATGGAAATTGAAAAAATAAAGGAATAGTGAAGGAATATTGTGAACAGCTTTGGGCCCACAGGTTGGGTGACCTAGATGAGACAGACCGATTCCTTGAAAGAAACAAGTTGCCAAAAGTCACACAAGAAGAAATAAATAAGCCTTTAGTTAAGGAAATGAAGTCAATAATTCGTAACTTTCCCAGACAGCACCAGGCCCAGATGCGTGTGCTGGTGAACTCTACCAGACCCTTGAAGAGGTCCTTCCCTGCCATCTCTTCCAGAGGGCGGAGCAGAGGGAACGCTTCCTGCTAGTTCTACGAGGCCAGCGTCACCCTGACACCCAAACCAGACATCTTCCAAGAAAACGCTAGAGACCAATGTCTCATGAACATAGATGGTAGGTGTCGTCAAAATGTTAGCAAATCGAACCCAACAACGTAGAAGACGAGTTGTGCACCACAAGCAGTGGGATTCGTCCCAGGCGTGCAAGGCTGGCTCGGCATTTGAACGTCCGTTCGTGCAAGCCGTCACATCCACAGGCTAATGGAGAAAAATCCCATGCTCGTGTCGACAGGTGCAGGAAAAGCATTTGGTAAAACTTGTCACACCCAGTGTTCACCCCAGAGGTGAAGGCCCCACGGCCTCTGGAAAGCCTGTGCCCTTCAGAGACACCGGTGGAGGGAGAGAAACGTGTATGGAGGGCCGGGCGACCTGTTCTGGGCAGTTCCGTGGACAGCAGCTGGTGCTGTCTTGGGCAGACTTTACATTCATGGTTCAGCCCTGATGGATTCCACCCTTCGCCTCCTTCACCGAGGGACACTGGCCAGGTCCTGGCCCCACCACTGCAGGCCGCTGCACCCCGGGAGGGTCCTGGGACCCCACTGGGTTATAGATGGGCTCCACCAGGCTGTTGAGAGCTGACAGAGACATGGTGTGTCGTTCACCAAGAAGGTGGTTGACATGTTAGCTTCTTGCTTTACTCCGTGTTCTTGACCTGCTGTGTCCCTGCGGTTGTGTGGATTGGCCTGCTCTCCCCCACCTGCTCTGCCCACATCCTTTCCCTGGCTTCACACAGCACCCTCCCGCTGACAAGCTCAGGACTTCTGCCCAGACTTCTGAGTCCTGAACCTGCATGTCCACTGCCAGCGGGTCGGCTGTGTCGTGATGGGGCAAGGACACTGCACTTGTGACATCATGACGCTTCGTTGCGTCCACTGCCTGTCTTGTGGGCTCCTGCAGCCAGTTTTTAATGGGTTTCCTTCCACCCACCTTCCCTGCCTCCAGTCTGTTGTCTTTGGCTGGCAGAATGATCTGTCTAAACCTGGTCGTCCCTTCCCTACCTAGAAGCTGCCGTGGCTCCCCATTGCCAGCAGGCTGCACACCAGAGCCTTTGGCGCCCATCCGCCTGTCCAGCACAATGTCTTGCAAAGCCCTACCTTACTCCACACCCTCTAACGTCACCAACAGGAGGCTCTAAGGGTCCCCTGGCCGTGGCTAGGTCTCAGGGCCCTCCGTCCGTTTCCGCTTGGGCAGGCGGTCTGCAGCAGGGCCCACGAGCCTGCATTTTGACACCGCAGGAGAGTCTGGTGATACGAATAGCAGTTTTGGTTAGCCTTTTTGTTTGTTTGTAATGTTTATTTTTGAAAGAGAGAGAACATGAGCGGGGGAGGGTCAGAGAGAGAGGGAGACACAGAGTCCGAAGCAGGCCCCGGGCTCTGAGCTGTCGGCACAGAGCCCGACAGGGGGCTCGAACTCACGAGGTGTGAGATCATGACCTGAGCCGAAGTCTGAGGCTCAACCGATTGTGCCCCCAGGCGCCCCAGTTTTGGTTAGTCTTAAGATGCCATATTGGAATACACGGATACCAAGCGTAGACTCTGATCTGTCAGTTACTTTCTTGCAGCTGTTGTCCACAGAGCACATCCCCCTGTTCCCTGCCTTCCGTGGCCACTGGTCACTGTCAGCCTCATTGCTGTTGCTGGAGGTAACCCGTCTTTCCTCTCTGGCTGCTCTTAAAATTTCTCTCCTCCGGTCTTCTGCAATTTTACTATCATGTGTAGGTGAGGTTTTCTGTTATTTGTTTGTTTGTTTTTTCTTGGGACTCCCTGGGATTGTTGAATCTGAATTTTTTTCCCATCAGTTCTGGCAGGTTCTCAGCCCCTGTCCTTTCAGACTTTCAGATATGGTCCTTGATCTTGACTCCGTCTCACTATGTCACTTACCCTAGAGCTCCAGCAAATACCAGATCTCACGGTTTCCTTCACACATCCTGTGTATTGGTTTCTCTGTGTTCCATTCTGTCTGCTTTTTGAAAATTTGTCATCATTTTATATAGCTTCCTGCTGTGTGCTGATATTTTCAAGCTTTTGCTTCTTCAAACACAGCAAGCTTAGTTGTTTTATAGTCTGTGTCTGCGGTAACACTAGCCACTGATCACGCACCTCCAGACGTCCTGGTCGAAACTCCCACAAGCTCGTTCATGGCCCACAGAGTGGTGCCCTGCACGCATTTCTCTCCTGGCAGCTCCCTCCAAGAGGTGAAATGGGACCTGGGCCCCTTGTTCTGGTGCCTTCTGCCCATCAGCCCATGGCTCCTAAGGCTCCTGTAGCTTTGGGTCCATGCCAGGCATGCAGATGAGAGCATGAAAGGTCAAACAGGAGGATTGTACAGGTGGGGCCCGGAAGGCACATGTTATTATGCATGTTCCGTGGTCCGGGCTTCAGTCATCTGGAGTCATGTGGCCGAGCCCAACAATGCGGGACTTGGGATTGTAGGAAGGCTGAGGGTGAAGGGACCAGCCAGCCGCCATCTTCCACGATGTTAACAGTTCCAGCACCCAAGCCTATCCGGGTGCCTGTGGCATATCGCTTCTGCCTGTTCTTGGTCATTCACTGTGCTGATCACTGGCTCTCGAACACTTGTATGTGGGGATTCCTGGAGGCCGAGGATGAAAGGGAGCTCTCCTAGGGAGGAGTTCGGTGGGGACCCCCCTCAACCCAAGTTCCCTGGTTGGACCAGGGAGCCCCACCCAGGTGATGCGTCCCTGGCCTTGAATCGGTGCTCTGACTTCTCAGGAAATTTCTCGTTTTGAGACTGCGTCGCTTAGCACCAGGCCACTCTTGTCTCTCTGCAGGATAGAGGGGCCGGCCTAATTCAGATTCATTACTAAGGAGTGCAGCTCTTCACATTTACAGCTGAAGATGATGTGGGTCCTCTGTGATACACCCGACTGTGGTCAGAACTGACCCTGACTTCTGCCCTCTGATCCCCATGCGGCCACCCAACAGGTATTGGCGGGTATTGACAAATGCCGGCTGGACAAAAGGATGCCAGCCAATCAGAATGGACATTGGCTGGTACGTCCAATCAAAGTGCAACAGCTGACCGTCAGCAGTGTTGCTGGGCAGATTTCTCTTCCCAGTGGGAGCAGGCTAGCTTATCTGGGCCGCCCATCTCACTTCAGACAATGAGAGGTGCGGGACAGTGTACTTCCCACTCTGTGTAGGAGCACAGAAGTGCTGACCAGCCATCCCAGAGGGGCCTTGCTCAGGGAGGGAGGGCAGATACCCCACAGGGCAGGAGCTCTGAACCACAGTCCTCACTGGACAGAGACTGAGATCTCTCACCAACTGTGACCCACTAACATGCACTTACCCAGGAAGTGAAATGTCTCCGAACGGGGGTCCACGGGGAGAAAAGCAGAGCGTGGAAGCTCTGATCCCGCCAGGTTCTGTGGCCATGTCCCCTGCTGCCACAGCCACGGGTCACCCGCCCTCTGGCCTGTAAGCTGGGACCGATAATGCTGCCCTCTGTGTGCTGTGGGCTCCTGGAACAGAGATGGGCCCCATACTGTGTCTCCATCCATAGGTTCCAGTGGGGTGCTGGCACTAGTAGGTCTGTGTGCAGCCTGCACACCCCGGGTGAGCTTCTGGGCGCTCAGCACTTGCTGATCGCGTGAGATCGGATGACTATTGGCCAGGGCCCTGGGAAGAGGGCGTATCAGCTTCTGCTCTGTAACAAATCGTCTCAGGCCAGTGACTTCAAACAACTGCGTTTCACAGCGTCTGAAGTCTAGGGGTGCCGGCAGCCAGGCAGTGCTGCTTCTCTGGGCTTGCTGTCCTGCATCTGGGGTCAGCAAGTGAGTTGGCTGGGGGCTTGCTGTTCTAGGGTGGTCTCCACTGGGGTGGCACAGGCCCCCTTTGTTCTCTCACCTTCCAGAAGGCCGGCCCTGGCTCACCTTCCTGCTGCCGCCACAGGCCAAGAGAACAGGCAGAAGCCCACACCTCCCTCGGGGCCTGAGATCAGAACTGGCATGGTGTCACATCTGTCACTTTTTTTCTTTTTCTTTTGAGACACAGAGTGAGCACGAGCAGGGGAGGGGCAGAGGGAGATCCCCAAGCAGACTCCTCGCCCAGCGCAGAGCCCCCCACGGGGCTCGATCCCACAACCATGAGATCATGACCTGGGCTGAAATTAAGGGTCGGACGCTTAGCCAACTGAGCCCCCAGGCGCCTCACTTGTGTCACCTCCTATTGGCCAACGCAAGTCATGAGACAGGCTCAGATTCGAGGATGGGCTCCAGGCTTCACCTCTTGACAGGAGTTTCTACAAAGCGCACGGGTGGTTCGGAGGGGGGGTGGGGAATTGGGGTTTGCAGTTGCTCTTCCACAGCGGGGGCCCCAGAACACTTGCCCTGTGGGGCCAGGCTCCGGGAGGGTGGGAGGCTGGGCCTTGGTGCCCAGGGAGTTACTGAGCTGCCTAGGATGGGCCTTCAGCAGGCCAGTGGGGACGATGGTCCGGTCTCAGGCCACGGCCCGTGAGCCCTTGGTGAGCCAGGCCCCTGCCTGAGGCAGCCAGCATGGAAGGTTTGTCGAATGACTGAATGACCTAAGTCAGCTCTGGTAGCATGTTCCAAGAGGAAGTCCCGAACCTCCTTCTCAGGGTGCAAGCCTCACTCGGGACGGAGGCTCACGGGAGCACACCCTCCGTGCCTGCCTGGAGCCCGAGGGCGGAGACCTCGAGCCTCGTCCCCTCCACGGAGACTGTCTTCGCTGCACTTGTCTGTTCCCGGCAGAGCCGAGATGTGTCGCCATGGAAACTGCTTGGCAAACACGCCGGCAGGCAGAGGCAGAGGCGGCCAACAGCAGCCCGGGCGCCTGTTGCAGTGAGGGTGGCGGGGATGGCAGGAGCGAGCACGCACGCCTGGCTCTGTGTGTGTGACCCGTGGGTGGCGGGGGGGAGCCAGGGCTCCGGGCAGCGGGCGGGGAGGGCCCTGGGCCCCGGCGGGCACCGTGCGTATGTGCGAATGGAGGCGGGTGTGTCCACGTGGGGGTGCTCGGGGTACTAGGCACGGGCGGGGTGTGTGCAGGGACGGGGTTTCCACACTGCCGTGTGCGTGGCATCACAGCCACCCTGGCCGGGCGCTTGCTAGGAGCTGAACATCGCGCTGGACACTGACGGGAGCGAGACAGAGGTGGCCGCAGCTCCCCAGCTCGTAGCATCTTTCCGGGCGGAAGACAGCCACTGCCCAGGTGAGTGCGCGTGAGGAGGGCTTGTGGGGAGAAGTAGTTGTTGGGTGTGAGAGCTAAGTGCGGAGCAGATGTCTTCCAGCAGACGGGTGGACAGGGGCGGATGGGGGGCAGACGGGGGCACATGGGGGTGCGGACAGGGGTGGGCGGGGGCGGGCGGGCGTGTGCAGTGGAAGGGACCAGAGCCGGGACCGGGAGGAAAGGAGGCAGGCAGGAGCAGGTGCAGAGGACAGCCGGGATGGCGGCCAGAGCTCGCGCCCTGCATGGGGTGGGGGCTCCAGCCCCACTGGGGGAACCCTGTTGAGGGGTGCAGTGTGCCTTCTAGGCAAAGGGACGCCAGAGGTAGAAGGAGGGTGTGTGTCTGGGACAGACAGGCCAGGGGTGGGCTGGCAGCTGCTGAGTGTGGCACAGGGTGGGCGAAGTGGCCCACGGCCTCACGGGCTGCAGGGGGAAGGCTGGGCTTTAAGAACAAGGGGGGTCCTTGAAAAGCTTCTCTGGGGCGCATGGCTTCGTCCGGCTCTGGGTGTGTGGCTGGGAATAGGCCACAGGGCGGCTGGGTGCTCGCCTAAAGGTGAGGTGACCGCGGCCCCGGGGCTGCCGCACCAGGAATCCCCCCCCCCCCCCCCCCGCCCAGTATACGCTCCGTTCTCTGCACTGGGACAGGCCGAACCCCACGGCTCCTTGGGCCTCCAGCTCCTGCAGGCTCCCGCGCCCTCCAGGGTGGGCTGGGTGTGCAGCCCACCCGGCGGACCCGCCTAGAAGACCCCAGCTGCGGTGGGACTTCCTGGACACCTCGAGCAGCCCGCACCCCACCCTCAGCTGCCTGTGGGCTCTGGGGCTGGGTTGCAGGTGTGGATGCAGCAGGGGTGCCCCAGCCTAGGAAGCAGGGAGGGCCCTGCAGTGTAACCGCCTCGCCCCACAGCCCTCCCTGCTCGGGGGCGGGAGAGGCAGACCTGATGGGTCAGGAAGGCCCTGTGACACCGGCTCACTGCGTCCCCCGAGGCTTAGTCGTGCCAGGCTAATTCTGGCCCCGCCTGGGACTCTCCCCCAGCCACCTTCCCAGACTGACCCCATCCTCTTGTGCTTCCTTGGAGAAGCTTCTGGACCATGGGTTCCAAGGACTCGAACCGGCCACAAAGCCGGGACCCCTCAGGTAGGCCTCCCACAGGCCTGCCCAGAGCCGCCCACACACCTGGGGTCTGCCCCCACTGGACTCTGGGCCTCCCTGGGTCCCCCCCATAGGGCAAGCGGGGCCAGGCACACCCCCGACAGTAGGGTGCAGGAAGGGCCGGCAGGTCCTCTCTGGGAGTGAGGACGTCCCAGATCCTGACGGTGTGGCCTCGGTGGGCCCCCTGGCAAATCACCAAACCCTAAACCTTTGGGATACCGTGCCCGCCAAAGATGAGTGGTCCGTGAGCGTGGGCTGCCTTGGGGTCTCCGGAGCGCCATCAGCCCTCGTGACCACCCGAACTTAGACATCCGGAGGGAAGCAGCCCCTCTGTCCGGAGCCACCCACTGTCATGGCTAAGCACGGGGCAGGCTCGGTCCCAGAACCACCCCCGCCCCGCCGCCCTGCTCTGGGCCCCTGAGAGTGGGCTGTGCCCGCCGCTGCTGGGGTCCGGGTGCGGGGCTGTGGCTACCTGGAGCCCAGGTGGGCCACCTCCAGAGTCTGCATGTTGCCAGGGCATGTGGGCTGCTTCCCCAGGAGAGGGCGTGCGTGCCGTCTGGTCCCCTGACCTCACAAGACCAGGAGAGGAGAGGGGTGTGCCAGAGAGAGACAAGACACAGGGCGGTCCTCCCGGGCTCCTGGGACCCCCATTCGTGGGGAGGGGCCCCTGCCCCCAGCAACAGAGACAGGGCCCTCTGTGTGGGGGGGGGGGGGGGCGGTGACTGAGCTGAGCCCCTCCCCTGGGCCCCAGCCAGACCAGCTGTTCTCTGGGGTGAATACTGATCAGGAGCGCAGAGGGCGGACCCTTCTGGCAGCCCAGCCTTGCTCTGCCCTGCCCCCCGTCCTGCCTCTCATGCCAGGGTCTTCCGTGCCCCCCATGCCCGAGAGGGCCCTCAGACAGCCCCGGACAGGAGATGAGGGGACGGGGGTCCCTGGGCACGCAGCGCCAGCTGGTACAGGGTGGGCATCCGGTCAGGCGGTTCCAGGTCCTCGCTTTCCCCCATCCCTCCGGTGAGACACAGAGCAGCTCCAGGAGCATCGTTGAGACAGGAGGCCTGGGGAAACTGAGGCACGGGCAGGGAGCCCGGCGCCCTGGGGGAGGCCTTGAATCTACGTCCCTGCCCAAATCGAGCAGCCCCCACTGCCTGGGCCTGGGCTCAGGCCTCCCACCTGGACGTCACCTGCCTCCCCCTACCGTTCCCAGGTGACCTAGTAAGAGACGTGAGAGCCCCTGCCTGGGCCATCGGCCCCCTTGCCTTTGTTACAAGGGACTTGACCCCCCCCCCCCCCACGTAACCCTGCTTCCCCTCTTGAGCCCTTGACCCCCGCCCGTTCTGCCTTCCAGGTCTGTTCACACCGTCCCTCTGGCTGGCAGGACCTGCTTCTTTGCCCCGGGCCCCCTTGTCCATGCCACCTGTGGCCCTTCTCTCCATCCTATCTCCCCTTGTCTGCTGCCAGTGGACAGAAGGAGAGCACAGAGAGGCCTAGCATCCTGTCCCCGTGGCCCAGCACGGGGCACACAGCAGGTGTCTGAGCATCTGCTGAATGAATGTTGTAAGGGCCTCCCGAGTGCTGAGAAGTACTGACCGTGTAGCTTTCCAATGCTGACAAGCAACCCCAGGAAACGTGGGAGGCGCGGGGGTTCGAGAACAGCAGCGATTGAGTCTCCCAACTCTGGAGGCCAGAAATCCGAATCAAAGTGCCACAGGGCCATGCTGTCTCCAGAGGCTCTAGGGGAGGGTCCTGCCGGTCTCTTCCAGCTCCTGGTGGCCACACCTGCCGTCTCAACTTCTCACGTCACCTGGCCTCCTCCTGTGTCTTCTACTCTTCTCCCACTTATAAGGACATGTGCCAATGGATTTAGGGCCACTCGGATCCAGGATGATCTCATCTTGAGGCTTTTTACCTTAATTACATCTGCAAAGACCTTTATTCCCAATAAGGTCCCATCCTGAGGCCGCAGGTGGGCCGCTATTCAAGCCACTCCCAGGAAACAGGTGCGGTGAGGTGAGGGAGCGTCCCCAGACCACACAGCTGTTACCCCAGATCTGCCCAGGCCAGAGGACGGCAGTGAGCACGGAGGTGGGACGGTACCCTTTGACCGTCTGGCTGAAAAGACGGGACCCCACGTCAGTGTCCATTTCTAGAATTGGCTCTAATGAGGTGACTTCACGGGAGAGGTCTGGAGTCCGAGACGAATGTGTCCCAGCGTGCAGGGGTGGGGCGGTGGCCCAAAGCGTCAGCCGGCCCGGGGCTGGATGTCAGCAGGCTGCCTCTGTGTTCTGGGGGGCCCGGCACTTGGTACCCCCGCCCCACGCGGAGTGAGGATCCTTCCGAATGAGCTGGTGCTCCCTCACCTGGATTTCCAGTTGGCCGCACTCACTGGGCAGCTGGAAGGAGGCAGTATCCTAGTCCGGCTGCCCGGCCGAGGGGCGGCTGGGGCGGCGGGTATCCAGGGGGTGTTCCTCAGGTCCCCGGTTCTCTGACCCCCCCCCCCACCCCCAGTGAGAATCGCAAATGCCCGCGGCTCCGCGTGTCAGAGTGCGGCGCCGTGAGCCAGGATCTATTGGTAGAGGTTTGTGCTGAGGGGGAGAAAATGGAATATCTGTGCGGCAAAGATGTACGGAAATGAGATTAGCACAGATTATATGTAAACTAGCAAGGAAACTGGGGGAGAAGACAGAACGTCCCAAAGCAGGTGAATCACCCACGAATCAAAACAACACAGAGAAGGTGGGGACGCGCTTTCTGGCTGTTGGCGGGGAGGTGCCACGTGACACAGCCGCCCGCAGGACAGAACGTGGGGTGTGAGCCCCCAAACGTACCTGGAGGATGTCTGACCTCTCGGCGGCTGGATGACAGGGTTTTCTGTTTTTCTCGAGCCCCTACAATGGACAGTTGTTGCCACGTCATCTCTTAAGGTTTAGAGGGAAAATTCCCTTGCTTTGTTGGGGACCACGATGACACATCCCTCAGCCATCCGTGGGGGCACTTGCTTCTCCGGAACGAGGCCGGGCAGACAGGGGTGGGCGGGCGGCCTGGGAGGCTGGCGGCCCAGAGCAGAGGCGACACTTGGCTCAAAGGGGCCCCTTATCATAAAGGTTTCCAGAGGGGAAAAGGGCAGCTTGGGGACAAATTGGGGCCGGAACGATAATGCTGGCCTTCAGACAGGGGCTCCTCTCTGCACTAGGAACCTCTCTCGCCTCGGGGGCGCGGCCGGGGCCGGGGCCACAGTTGGCTCTGGGCAGGTGGCTGTGGGGACCCAGCAGGAGCCGTCATGACCTAGACTCGGGAGAAAAGGTGGTCCTTACTCAGGGAGCCCTTCCCTCCCTCTGGCCAGCTCCCCTTGCCCACCAGCCCCAGACGGGACCCTTGGGGAGGGGACAGAGACCTCACGGCAGCGGTCAGCTGGGCAGGCCTCCACGGACGAGTGCCTCTCCTCCCAAAAGTGTGGTTGCGGAAGCTTCTCCCCCAACCGGAGGGGCCAGGAGGCAGGAGAGTGACCTCCGGGAGCCTGGGGTGCCTGTTCCCCACCTGTTCACTGTGCCTTCTGGGTCCTAACCCAGAGCCCGGTGCAGGGTCAGGACTCAGAATAGAGGCTGGCTGGCTCCCGCAGATGGGAGCCTGGATTGTGCTGCTTGCTCAGTTTACCCTGCATGGAGAGCTCCCCATGGTTCCCCCCGTAGTTCCCCCTGTGGTGCTCCCCGTGGCTCTCTCCGTGGTGCTGCCCGTGGATCCCCGGGGGGGCCAGCCCACAATTGGGCACACGACCACACTCAGGTCCGGGAAGTCAGTGCACTGCAGGAGGGAGGCCTGATAACCCGGGGCTGGGGGGCTGGGGGGCTGGGGCTGGGCAGCCAGTGGGGGGGTCCTGGCGCACCAGCCGTGTGGGGGCTCAGGAGGCCCCGACGCCAGAAGGGAACCTCCTGTGGGCCTCTCCCAGACCCCGTTCTAGAACATTCTCCTGCACTCCTCAGCTACCGCCGTCGCCTGTTTCTCCCGTCACACCACATATCCTGAGAGAACAGTAGCCTCCCTCCCATCTGCCCGCCGGCCAGTTACCCCTCGACACTCACCATGTGACTTTGCCGGCTACTCTGTAGGACAGCTTCGTCCCCAGGAGACCCCAGAAACCTCCTGAAAGCCCAGTCCGAAGGCCTCCTCCCCATCCTGCCCCTTCCGCATGCCCTTCCTCTCCGGGCCACCACAGCGCTACCCTGCCCCTCCACAGTGCCTCCCTGGCCCTTCCCGGGCACGTGGCGGGGGCGCCCAGCTCACAGGGGCACTGAGGGTTGGGGTGCTGGGGTCCAGGTCCTCTCTGCCGGGAGGCCACGCCAGGTGACTGGGAGGGGACCAGGTGACTCTGGCCAGAACAAGGCCCAGTTCCCTTGGGGGTGGGCAGCCTGGGAAGCTTCCGCGGCCCACGCCCCCGTTCTGGGGCTATCTTAGGGCGCCCAGCCCGACACTTCCTGGCCGGGCGGCCTGAGAGCAGCTGAGGGTCGACCCAGTAACGTGGCCCCCAAAACACGGGTCGTGTCGGTGCTAACGGCATCCGGAGGCACCTCCCAGCCCCGGCTCAGAGGTGGTGGGGACACGTCTGAGGGAACGAGTGACCTCAGCTGGACACTAACGAGAGAGCCCGAGAAGGTGACACCCTCTCATTTGACCGCACGATGTGTGTTTCCATCCAGCAAATACGGACGCCTGCTGTTTTCAGGCGCCAGGGACAGAGCCATCAGGTCCCCGCACACGGGTTTATGACACACGATGACGGAAGGGCAAGGGAACCGGGGTTCAGCCCCCCACAGTCGTGTGACGCAAGTCGGGCGAGGAGGGGAGAGCATGAGGGGTCCCTGGATGGGGGGTCAGCTCTCTAGGGCCACCCGAGCAGCAGAGCGGGTGGGGGGCCATGTGGGGGAGAACGTTCCAGATGAGAAAACAGAGGCTCAGGAGGAAGCACCACAGTGACCACGCCAGGCGGCATCTGTTGCCACGTGAACACGATATGGTGCGTCTTTGGAGCCACACGGACCTCGGTTTCTGTCTTGGGGACCACTTCCGGGCTCCCGAGCCTCCGTTTTCCCATCTGTAGGATGGGACAACAGTACTTCCTCCCCCCCGGAGCATTACATGAGGTGACCGCACAATCCAGCCCCTGGTCTAGCACCTGAGGGCCCACGCCCCCAAGTGGACGTTCAGCGTATCTCGTCCCCCGCAGGGGCTGCACATGCGGAGGTTCGAATGACCGTCCCAGTGGCCCCATCCGACCAGCACTCTGCAGGTGACATAACCCCCACGGCCTGCCCTATGCAGACCGGGTCCCTGGCCTCTCCGTCCTGCAGGTGAGGAGAGAGTTCGGTCCGGTAGCCCGAGCACTGAGTCCAGACATTTGACCACTGGCTCTGTGCTCGGGTGGCCGCCGGTCCTGCACACGGCCCTTACACCTCGCTGGCCTTTTTGGAAGTCTTCATTACAGAATCCTCCAAACAGGACCCATCCTCCGTCAAAGCTCTTGGGGGGCGGATGGTGGAAGTCCCCTGAGGCCCGCTCAGGGCCGGCCCTGCCGCGTGTCCAGACCATCCCCCCTTCTGCACCCGAGTCCCGGGGCTGGGCTTGGAAGGGCAGCTGTGTCGGGGGTGCAGGAAAGGCTACGGAGCCTGTGACCTGAGCTGTATTCTCGATCAGGAGTGGGGACAACTTGGGGCGCCTGGGTGGCTCGGTCGGTTAAGCGTCCGAATTCGGCTCAGGCCACGATCTCGCGGTTTGTGAGTCCGAGCCCCGCGTCGGGCTCTGTGCTGACGGCTCGGGGCCTGGAGCCTGCTTCGGATCCTGTGTCCCCCGCCCCCCGCCCCCCGCCGTCCGTGTCCCCGCTGCACTCTCTCTGTTTCAAAAATAAACATTAAGAAAATTAAAAAAAAAAAAAAAAAGGAGTGGGGACCACTCAGGACAGGGTCCTGTGCCACTTTGGGTCCCCATGCTGAGCTACAGAAGAGAAGGCAGAGGAAACCGTTAGCAGTGGCCCCAGAAGTGTGCCGAAAAAGTGCAGAGGCCGGCGAGCCCCGCCTACCGCGTCTCGTGAAGGCTTCTCTGCAGCCCAGCAGGGTGACGGGGCTCTGGGGTGGCCCGGCGAGGCTGGGGCAAGGACGATCGGGCGACGGCTGAGGGACCTCTCCTCCAGCTTCGCGGGGGCCGCCTGCCCGGTGGGGACGGCCCGTGGCCGTGGCCTCCCGGGAGCTGCGCGCCGCAAACCACTTCCCCGGAGGACGCGTGGCAACTGCTCGGGCCGTGGTGGCCGGACTGGCGGGACCACAGCGCCGAGGATGCCGTTCTCCCGGGGAACAGCGGGGCCCCGGCCGCCCTCCCTTTCGTCTCCCGGGGTGCCGGCCACCCTGATTCTCCCGGGACTCGAGGGATCCCAGCGCTCCCACTCCCGACCGAGCGCCCTGAGCCGGGAGCCGGCTGCCCGGGCCCCGGCCGCTCGGGGTTGAAGCCAGCCGGGCTCTGCCGCCTGGGCCAGTCGCCTCCCCTGCCCACTCCTCGGTTTTCCATCCATAAAATGGGCGCAAAAAGAGGGGTCACCTGTCAGCCTCGTGAAGAGACCGGCAAGAGAGAATAAAGGCCGAGCATCCAGGGAACCTCTTCCCCCCCCCCACCCCCCCCCCCCCCGAAAAGTCCTGAAGACTCGTTAGGTCCCTTCAGGCGGACCTGCCACGTGAAGGGGAAGCTCCTGGGGCCGCGGCGATGGAACTGGCCTGCCCGAGAGCCGCCGGCCGCCCCACCTGGGCCCCACCTGGCCCCGCCGCCGCCTCACCTCCCTCACCTGTGCCGCTCCTCCCCCGCCGCCCCCGGGTATTTCTGGGAGCGCGGGCGTCCCACGCGGGCGTCCCGCGCGTGCTCTGCAGAACTCGGCGGCAGGTCGCTGGCCGTGCCCGGGAGTCTTTCGCCGCTGCCAGCCTCCCGCCCCCTGGGGGCCCCCGCGGAGGGTAAGACGGCGGCGAGGTGGGGGCGGGGGGAGGCGGGTGCGTGTGTGGTGCCCGCGGCGGGAGCTGCTTCCTCCCGGCCCGGCCCCCGGTCCCACCTCGGTCCCGGCCCCCGTGCTGACGTCATGCTGGGACCTCCTTGATTTTCGTGGCCCACGACAAGTGCCCACGCTGCCCTCGGCCGGCCGCGCGCGCCGGCTCCCGAGGGCGCGGGGCTGCGAGGTAGGGGGGCGGCGCTTAGGGGGCACGGAGGCGCGGTGGGGAGGCCGGGACGCGGGGACCGGGAGGGGACCGCCATGCCGGGTGGCCGGGAGCCCAGGGTGCAGTGTCGGGTGGGAATGCCCCGGCCGCGCTGCGGCGCCGGTCGGGTCGCGCAAGCCCGGAGGACGCCGTGGTGGCGGGCGCACTCCCGCTCGGCAGGGGGTGGAGGGGGTGGGGAGGGGGGAACCAAAGGTCCCCTGGGCCAGGAGCGGGGGTGTGCGCGCAGCGCTCCCGGAGGGCCTGGTGCAGGGCGTACTCCGTGCTCCGCGCCAGCCCCGCAGAGGGGACGCCCTGCCGCGCAGCGGGTCCGGGGAGGGAAGGGGCCGGGGACCCTTCCCGGCCTTCCGCGCCCCGCGGCAGGGTGGCCCGGACTCTGGGCCGCCGGCCGTCACCGTTGCAAGCAAACATGCAACAGGAAGGCGGGGTCGAGGGTGGAAAGGGAGCGCGCGGGCCGGAGAACCTCCCCTCCGCCGGGAGGGCCGCGCTCCTGCTCCTCGGGCGGGGCCGGGGCTGGTGGAGAAGGAGGCTGGCCGGCTGCGCACACCCGGGAAACGAGGCAGCGCGTTCAGAGGAGAGAAGGGGGGAGGGGAGGGTTACTTAGAGACGCCAAAGTTAAGCGTGCGGCCGGATCCGGGCGGGGAGCGGGGACCCCTGCCTGCCTGGGTCACGCGAAGGGAAGGGGGTCTGGAGTCCAAGTTAGGGCCCTCCGGCGAGGGCCAATGTAACAGGAAGCCCGGCGCAGACACAGCCCCCCACTCCCGCCCCCCCCACCCCGTCTAAGCCCCCCCCCCCAAACCCAAGCCTTCTGAGAAGCGGGAGCCCACCCCTGACACGTGTCTCTGCGGGCCGCTCTGCCTGCACTGAAGGTTGGGGCCCGCAGCTCGTGCAGCTGCCGGAGGTTTTGCAAAGCGCCCTCAGAATCACAAGAATCAGAGCGTGCTTTCTTGCCCGGAGATGGGGCGTCTGTCCAGGCAGACGCGGGAGCAGGTGCCGGGGCCCTGGGGTTGGGCAGCCTGCCCTCCCTCCCCGGGCCCACCAGCCTGCCCTTCCCACTGGCAGACCTAACCCCCCCCCCCACCCCCCGCCACTGGAGGAAGTGGCTTGTACCAGGCCCTTTCCCAGCCTCTGGGCGACACAGACCCCGGGCGAGGGGGTCATTGGGCGCCCCGGTGGTGGGGGAAGCAGCCTGAAAGGTCAGGCAAGGCCTGAGTGCTAACAGCCTTTGGGAGGGGCGGGTCTCACCTTGTGTCTACGGTCCCACCCCGCTCTGCTTCGGGAACTGTCGGTGCCTAAGAGTTCGGGCTCCATCGCGAGGGCTGGCTTTGAACCCGGAGCTGGCCGCCGTGAGCCGTGTGGCCTCATCGGACACCTCACAGGCCAGTGTGGCTCGGATGGGACCCTGTGGGGGAGGGAGGGGCTTCCCCCAGGGATCCAGGAAGGTGGATGCGGCCACACGGGGGTCTCGAGAGGAAATGCTGTCTGGGTAGACATGTGTCGGCGTCCGGGCCCCGCAGAGACTTAAACACCCTCGCGCCCCAGCTGGAGCCGGGCCGGGCCGGGCCGGTGTGGCCCTGTCTCCCAGGCTCTTTGGGCCCCAGGTGGCTGCTGGGCCAGGGGCCCTGCTCAGGGCAGGGCACGTGGGGCTCCGCTGACTGCCACTGGACCCGTATCCCCCGTGGGTGCTCTGAGCACCACGGTGGGTGTGACGTGTCTCAGGCAAGAGGAATCAGAGAAAACTGGTTCTCAAAGTGTATCCTGGGGTCCTATGGGGAACCCATGAGGTTAAGATTGTTCTTACAACAACACTGTTGACCTGTGATTTGCTGTTTCCTCACTTAGGTGGCTTTTCCAGAGACCACATGACAGTGTGGGTGTGTGTAGGGGCGTGTGGGGGTAGGGTGGGGTGGGCTGTGGGTGTGTGTGGGAGGGGGTTGGGGGTATGGGGTGTGAGGATTTGTACTGGGGTGTGTGTGTGTTGGGTGTGTGTGGGGTTGTATGGGAGGGTGTGGGGGGTGTAGGGGTGTAGGTGTGGGGGGTTTGTACTGGGGGTGTGGTGTGTGTGGGGGGGTGTAGGGGTGTGGGGGGTGGTATGGGGGTGTTGTATGGGAGGGTGTGGGTGTGGGGGGGGTGTAGGGGTGTGTTTGTGGGGGGTTTGTCCCTGGATAGTGGTGTGGTGTGTGTGGGGGGGATGTAGGGGTGTGGAGGGTGGTATGGGGGGGGGTTTTCGGGACAGTTTGGGTGCGGGGGGGTGTAGGGGTGTGGGGGGTGGGTGTGGGGGGGTTGTATGGGAGGGTGTGGTGTGTGTGTGTGGGATGTAGGGGTGTGGGGGCGGTATGGGGGTGTTTATGGGAGGGTGTAGGTGTGGGGGGGGTGTAGGGGTGTGGGGGGTGGGGGTGGGTGTGGGGCGGTTGTATGTGAGGGTGTGTGTGGGGCGGTGTAGGGGTGTGGGTGTGTGGGGTTTGTCCATGGGTAGTGGTGTGGTGTGTGTGTGGGGGATGTAGGGGTGTGGGAGGTGTATGGAGGAGTTTTTTGGTAGGGTGTGGGTTTGTGGGGGGGGTGTAGGGGTGTGGGGGGTTGTATGGGAGGGTGTGTGTGGTGTGTGTGTGGTGGATGTAGGGGTGTGGGAGGTGGTATGGGGATGTTTATGGGAGGGTGTAGGTGTGGGAGGGGTGTAGGGGTGTGCGGGGTGGGGGGGGTTGTATGTGAGGGTATGTGTGGGGGGGTGTAGGGGTGTGGGTGTGTGGGGTTTGTCCCTGGGTAGTGGTGTGGGGGGTATTGGGGTGTGGGGGGTTGTATGGGAGGGTGTGGTGTGTTTGTGGGGGATGTAGGGGTGTGTGGGGTGGTATGGGGGTGTTAATGGGAGGGTGTAGGTGTGTGGGGGGTGGGTGTGGGGGGGGTTGTATGTGAGGGTGTGTGGGTGGGGTGTAGGGGTGTGGGGGGTTGTATGGGGGTTTTATGGGGGGGTGTGAGGGTGGGTGTGGGGGGGTTGTATGGGAGGGTGTGTTGAGGGTGGGGGCATAGTGGTGTGGGTGTCGGGGGTTGTGTGGGGGGCAGGACTCTGTCCTCGTGTCGCGCGCATCTCAGTTTTAACTTCAGGCCTGGGGCGCCTTGAGAGCTGTGCCGACGTGAGCGAAAGCTCCCGCGGTCCCTGCCGCCCTTCCGGTGCAGGGGCCGCAGGGGTGAGACCTGGGCTGCGCCCCAGGTTCCCCCAGCCTCCTTGGGAAACCGCGGCCGTGTGTCCGGTCCTCTGGCCCCCGGGGCCCTCGTGTGCCTCGTGACTGGGTTCTCTTGGGACGGCGAGGGGAGCCCGAGGTTCCCGGTTTGGGTCCGAGTCTCGCGTGGGAAGGAGCGGCAGGGCCCCGGAATTTCTGGCACAGAGGGGCGGGCTGGGGGCGTGTCGGCTCGAGGCCCTGAGGAGTCGACGGGAGACACGGTGACACGGCAGCGACGCTGCCGGAGGCCCCTTCGAGGGCGGGGGAGGCCCTGTGGATGAGGCCCAGAGCGAGGGGTGGTGTACCCGAGGTCAGGAGCGCCTCCTCTGAGTCCGTGTAGCTGTGTGTCCCTGGGCAGGTGGCTTCCCCTCTCTGAGCCCGTGTCCTTGGCTTCCGGGATGGGTGAAGGCTGGTAGCCGTGGGCTCAGACGAGGTGTTGGGTCAAAAGCGATCTTGGGTTTGCGGGACTGAGGCGCTGGGGGGCAGGGGAGCGGGCGTGGGGGGCGGGTGTTGACCGGGGCCGGTGGGGGCTACCCGTGAAGGCCGTGACACAGACCCTCCCGCGTGTCCCGAACCCGTTTAGAGGCAGCTGTCAGCCCAGCCGGCCCGAGGCGGCTGGGCCGCTCAGGGCACCGTCTGGGGGTGGCTGCCGGCGGGAAAGCCTCTTGCTCTAGCTGGGGGCGCCGCGCGCGGGTCTGGGAGAGTCGAGGGCGCAGACGCAGAGCCACGGGAGCCCCGTCCGGAAATAGGCGCGAGGTGCGCACGGGGTCAGGTGCTCAGGGTGGCAGTTGGGCGGGACCTGGCGGTTCTCCTCCTCCTGCTCCGTGCAGCCGCGCTCTGGGCGAGGCGGGCAGCTGCCGCCAGGCCCGCTGTGCCGGGGAGGACACTGCGGCACGACGGGGTCGAGGGGCAGCGGGCCAAGCTCATCGCGGAGCCCGGGCTGGCGCTGAGGGCGCTCCCTCCTCAGGGTTCCCAGAATGGCTCTCTGCCCCCGGGGGCCTGGACCGCCAGGAGCTCACAGCCCGCTCTGAAGGCTGGACGCCTGGCCCCTCAGGGACGAGACGGGTGGTACGCACACGGGCCCCCCGGCCCCGCCTCGGGATGAGGCCAGAGCTGTAGACACAGCCTTCCCTGTGCTGCGTGATGTGGCCGGTCTTCCCGCCCCCACTCCCGCCACGCTGTCTCCTCACTGCCCCTGAAGCCACCCACGGGTCCTTTGCACCTGCTTCTCTGCTCGGGACACTGGCCCCAGACCTTCCAGGCTGCTCGGACCTCACCATGTCAGGGTTAGGGTTAGGATTAGCCTTTTCTTCCAGGCCCTTTACCCCCTTCTCACACCGTGTAGACAGTATGTACTTTTATTTTTATTGCCTCTTATCGTCTGTTACGCATTTCTAGAATCGAAGCTCCCTAAGGCCAGAGACCTGTGCCTGTTTAGTCCAGGGGGGTCGGCCAAGCACCATGGATGAGCAGGCGCTCGGGGACTGCCGAGGGAACGAGGGAGCCAAGGGCAGAAGGAACTTGCCGGTGTATGTGCCCCTCCCGGGCCCCATTCGGAAGTGCCGATGTTCTCTCCTGGGTCCCTGTGGTGCACAGGGTCTGTCCTCGCTAGGTCCTCCACACGTTTTCTGGCCTCTTGGAGAACCTGCCCCCCTCCCGCCGTGGCCCCGTCCCCCCGCCGAGAGTTGATCCATGGGTTTGCATCGGATGTTTTTTCCCCCTACAGCCCAGGCCCCATTCTTCATCCTGGTGCAAACTCCCGGTGTTGCCCTGGAGTCTGGTGGTGCGGACTGGGGCCTGGACAGGGGCTCCTGAGAAGCGGGGCTCCGCGTGATGGGGACCGGGCCCAGAGCCCGACGTGAGGCTGGATCCCGCGACCCCGGGACCACGACCTGAGCCCAAATCGAGAGTCAGACGCTAAACCGAATGAGCGACCCAGGGGCCCCCACCTTTGGTGGTTTTTATTTGCTGCTGACTACTTAGAACGTCAGCGGCTGTTGGGGTTGTAAGTTGTCATGACCTTTCTGGAAAGCAGGTGGGCGGTGCAGATCGGGACCCCCTTAACCACCCCCACGTGGTGTCTTTTCTTCTGGGCATCTGTCCTGGGGAAAGAGAAACTCAGACTTTGGCAGGAAGATGTTCATCATGGTGTTTTTGGGAAGGCGTTAAAAACGGCATTTTTACAATAGAACGTGTAAGGATTTGGGAAGATGCTGGTAATATACTAAGTCTGGAGGATGTAGGATTGCACCACACCGGCAGCTGAGATTTGTGAGAAAGATCTGCAGAAAGGAAAACCTAGAGCTCTCTGCGGGCATTCGGGCCCAGCCCCCACCCTCCCTCGTAACTCTGGGGAATATATCTGTGTCTACATCCGCCTGTGTGTACGTAATTTCCTCTGGAAAAACTCGATGTAATTTTCCAGAGGAAAACGTACGGATGACGGAATTTGGATGCATGTATATGTACGTGCACATGTATATTTACATGGATGCACACACACACGTATGTGTCCGTGTGAGCGCTCGGAACTTTCACGTTTCAACTCGGGGTCAGCTGCAGGGAGTGTGGCTCAGGTCCTCACTCTGCCCGCGGTGCTGTGTTTGCAGCTAGGACCCCCACCCCGCGGCAGGGCCCGTCTCTCCTCGCCCCACCCCACCCCACCCCCACCCCGAAGAGCAGGCTTGGCTCTAAATGAAGAATCTATCATCCGCCGTTCTTCTGGTTCGCCTTGTTCTCTGTTACTTGTGTGCCTTTTCTCCGGCTTCTGGCTTCTTTCCTCGTGACCTCCCTGCTCTACTCATCTGCCGGTGGCGGCCTAGCTTTTCGGGGTGCGTATGGTGGCGGAGGGGGCGTCGTCTCTGAGGGGCACGGACCTCTTAGTCCTCCCTGTAATACGGAAGGAAAACTCCACTTTGTGAACTGACTTTGTCCCGTTCTCCGGGCACGTCTGTCCCCCCCCCCCCCCGCCCCCCCAGGCGTGTCCTCTCCCGCCGGTCTGTCCCAGCCCTCAAAGCGCTCTTTGTTGCACGGTCACATCTCCCTATTTATGGCCTTCTGTGGTTGGCACGTGTGCTGGGAACCTTCTGGATCTGGGGGCTGCCTGTCTCCCACGTGCTCTAGCCTGCTTCCAGCTGGCCTGGCGACTCAGGGGTCTGGTGCTCGTCCTCAGGCAGGCGGGGCCTCGCGAGGAGGGCTTATAGGTGGGACAAGGAGGCGCTGTGGGGCCCCTGGCGATGGGCTGCACTTGGCCATCACAAAAGGACAGGAACAGCTGGTTGCCTTCTTGGGGGTGCCCCCTCGGGCTTTGCAGGGGCTCCCACAACAGTGGCATAGCCGTCCTTCCCGGGTGCCTCCTCCCGTCTGAGGGCGAGTCCGTGGGAGTGGGCACTGGGGCTCCATGGAAACAAGCTCCCCACTGGGGGTGGGGGAGTAGGACCCTTCCCTGAGCTGGGCGCTGGTGCCTGTGCAGCGGCCAGAGAAAATGTCCTTCTTCTGCTCCTCCTGCCTCAGAGACCCGGCCCCTGTTCTCAGTGTGCGTGTCCCCCTCCCCAGGGTGCTGCCAGGCCTGGAGGCGTCCGAGCCACCCCCTGCAGTCACCGAGGAGGCCCGACACCGGGAGGGGCCCTTGGCTCAGCGTCCGGCTGTGGGGAGCCTTCGGCGGTTCTGATCGGCCCGCAGGAAGGCTCCGGAAGAGATCGTGGCTGTCCCCTGTGGGGTTCATGGGCAACAGCAGGGGCTCCCCGGAGCGGCCGGGCCCGCCATGCTGCAGTGCAGGCCGGCCCAGGAGTTCAGCTTCGGCCCGCGGGCCCTGAAGGAGGCGCTGGTGTCCAGCGACCCCACCCTGCGGCGTCTCTACGCGTCTGCCTTCACCCCTGCGGAGAGGCTGTTCCTGTCCGAGGCCTACAACCCCCAGAGGACCCTCTTCTGCACGCTGCTCATCCACACGGCCTTCGACTGGCTCCTCAGCCGTCCCGAGGCCCCCGAGGACTTCCAGACCTTCCACGCCTCCCTGCCGCCCCGGAGGCAGAGCCCTGCCCGGAAGCACATCTACCTGCAGCCCATCGGTACGAGGTGGGGGGCCGTGTACCCTGGGGAGCCGGAGTCTGAGTCTCGCACAAGGCAGGGTGTCTGGGCTCCGGGCCGGGCAGGGAGGCCCCCGCTGGGACCGGGCTCTCCGCCCACCCAGGTCAGACACAGCTCCGGAAGCCAGGGGCCGTGGGGCCTTTGCGGCCGCGTCGCCCCTCCCCTGTTGCGCACAGGGTGTGCCGCCCCAGGCGCTGTGCCGGGGCCCTCCAGAGACTGCGTTCCTCCCAGCCCGCCTGCCCTGTGTCCCAGGCTGGGAAACCGGCCCCGGGAGGTCACCTGACCTGCCGCGGACGCCGAGCTGGCGATGGGCACAGGTGGGGTTTGAACGCAGGCTTAGTTGACCCCGAGGCCGTGCTGGGGAGGCCGGCCGGGCCTGGCGAGGGTAAGCGTTCTCCGCGAGGCCTTGGCCGGCTGTCCACGCGGTGAGGGCAGAGGGTGGCGCCTGGCTTTGCAGAGGACCGACCACCAGGCCCGAGCAGAGCTGAGGGGGCCAGAGGCTTGCGGCCACCCTCGTTCTCCAACCCCTTGCGGCCCGTCCGCCGTCCCTGGCTCGAGCTGTGTCCGGCAAACAGCGCCCAAACCATCCGCTTCGTTCTGTCCCCTGCCAGCAGCTCACCGGGGCCTGCGAAACCCTCACGAGCAGACGCGCGTGGGCGCTTGTTAATGTGCGTTTTGGGGCCTGCGGTGGCCTGGGGCTCTGCGTTTCCAGCCAGACGCCCGCCCCGGGCCCCTGCGGCCGGCCCTCGCTCGGTGCGCGTCTGTCCTCCTGCAGCAGTCTGGTGTGGCTGCCCCGGGGGCGTCCTGCCCGCACGCCTCCCGTGTCCCGCTCTGCTCCTGCCATCCGGCCAGCCTCAGCCTCGGGGACTCTGGATGCCGGCCGGGGCCCCCCTGCCCCTCCCTGAGGGGCTCCCACCTTCCAGACCTCTCTCATCGGGGCGTTGCCCTTTCTTGCGGCTTTCTCCTTTCGGTGAAGGCAGGTCCACGGTGGCCTCCTGCGCCCGGTGGCCGCGGCTGGTGGGGGGCAGGGCGCAGGCGGGTGGGGGCGGGGCGGCTGACGGGCCGTCCCGCCCCCAGATCTGAGCGAGGGCCCGGCGGGTGGCGCTCTGCTGGAGTACCTGCGCGACTGCACGGAGGCCTTCTTCCTGGGCTTGCAGGTCCGGTGCCTGCCCTCGGTGGCGGCCGCGTCCATACACTGCTCCTCACGTCCCAGCCAGGACTCCGACAGGCTCCAGCTCCACACGGGTGGGTGATGGGCGCGGGCCCTTTCCACGAGGCAGAAGGCGGGAGGAAGGAATCCTCGCCCTGTTTCTTTGTGGGGGGGGGAACCTCTATTCCCCAGGCTTTTGAAGAGCAAGGCTAAAACCAGCCTCCTTCCCCGTCTGGAGGCCAGACGACCCTCCCAGCGTGCGCTGGAGACCCCAGGGCATGACGGGTGGGGGAGGGAAGCCCTTCTCAGGCGCCTGCCGCCTTGTAAGGCACCCCTGTAGACTTTTGTCCTGCACGTGTCCAGCCCCCACCGGCCCCCAGGTCACTGGCAGCTGGAGAGCGGCCGGGTCGCGGGGCACAGATGGGCCTTAGGCGCTCAGATGTGCGGGGCACCCGGACTCCGGTCTAGGGAGGCCCCAGGAGCAGGCTGGGCACTTTGGATGGCGCTGGGGCTGGAGGGCCCGGTGTCTCAGCCGTGGCGGGAAACCCCTCCGGCCCCTCCTCCGGCTCCACGCAGGGCCCCCCTGCTCCGCCTCTGTGCCTTTTCTCTCTTTGGGCTGTGAAGCTCATACATTGAGTTCCTAATTTTAGTTCTCCCCTTTCCGTTTCTGTCGTTTCTGGTGGGTTCTTTCTCAAATAGGCAATATATTTTTTTTAACGTTTCTTATTTTTAGAGAGAACAGGTGCACACCAGTGGGGGACGGGCAGAGAGAGGGGGACAGAGGATCTGAAGTGGGCTCTGCACTGACAGGCTGCCCAGGCCGAGCCCCACGCGGGGCTCGAACTCACGAACCGTGAGATCATGAGCTGAGCCGACGTCAGATGCTCAACCGAAGGAGCCACCCAGGTGCCCCCAGCAGCGTCACTTCTTAAAAATACCAGTTTCCCGCTAAGATTTAAGTTCAGTATCGATAGCCACAAACAGGTGCTTTTCGGTTCCGCCGTCTGGCGCACGCTGGTGGCCTACTCGTGGTCTTTCCGTTCATTCTGTGTTGGTATTTTTTCTCGTTAGCTGGACATACTGCTTGGAAACTTAGTTTACCTTTTTGGAGAGCTAGTGGCCTGGGGTGATGTGATTCGTGCTGGGTTCGTGCCGGGGGCGGGGCTCTGCTTTTCCTCTGCCAGGCCCCTGTGGGTACACAGCTTTCCTGGGCCGTCCGTGGTCCTGGGAGCGGGGTCTGCAACCCTCCCTCATCTCTGAAGGGGCTCAGGGGCTCAGTCTTAGCTAGTCTACTTCAGTTGTCTCCTTGGATCCAAGTTCTCATCAGGTTTCGGATTTTTTTTTTTTTTTTTTAAATCCTGTTTCCTGAGGCGTAATTCACATGCACTGACCTTCTCCGTTTTGCGTGTAATGGCCCTGTGAGCCTGGACGGGCACCCCCGTGACCCAGTTGCCATTGTCATCAGACTTAGCTTGTTTCGCCTCCCAAGACGCGCTTGGTCCCCTGTGGCCAACTCCGCTCCCACCTCGGATGCTTTAAGAAGCCGTGTTTTGTATTTCACTCAGCTCATCTGGTTTATCTTCGGCGGGAGGGCTGGTCTCAATCCCCAGCGCGTGTGACAGGAGCTGCTGGCACTGAGTCTTCAGGGTTGACAGGGAGCTCTTGGCTGGGACAGGTGTCATTGTAATGGTAGCATGTCCCTTTCTGTGTCCCAGGCTGCAAGTTTGTCACTCTGAGACGCTCTCCTGGTCATGGACCTTCCTGGCCCTGCCTTTGTCCCCTGCCTTCAGGACACTGTCCTGCTGCAGGCGTGGTCCCCGGGCCCTGTGTCTCTGTCGACCCACCACAGCACCTTCAGACCTCTCTGACCCTCTGCCTCTTCTTTCTGGGGACCCTAATGATTGCACTGAGCCCTGTGGCTCCTCTGTCCCCACAGACGGGATCCTGTCTTTCCTGAAGAGCAGCAAGCCGGGCGACGCGCTGTGCGTGCTGGGCCTCACGCTGTCTGACCTGTACCCCTGCGAGGCCTGGAGCTTCACGTTTGGCAAGTTCCTGCCAGGGCACGGTGAGCCTCCGCCCCGGCAGCCCCCACCTCGGCCGAGCTTGCGGGGCCCGTTCCGGGGAAGACGATGCGAGCACGCGGACGGAAACCACTGCCCTTGAACGTGTGGCTGTGCCCTTCCTGCTCAGCCCTGGGCTGCTGCCGGGGGGCCGGCCTGCAGGAGCTGTGCGTCCTGAGGGGTGGGGTGGGGGGGGCTCTGCTCCTGCGCCCCCGGGTGAGGTGACCCGTGAGCCCGTGTGTCTCCACCTCTCCCCAGAAGTGGGCGTTTGCAGCTTTGCCCGTTTCTCGGGGGAGCTCCTGCAGCCGGGGCCTGGCGCCTCGGAGGCAGCCCCGGTCCAGGCGGCAGCCGACGGCCCTGAGACACCAGTGCAGGACCCAGGCCAGACACTGTGCTTCAGCGCCCTGGGGCTGGCCCAGTGCTGCAAGGTGGGCGTGGAGGCTAGGGTGTGGGGGTCACCGCACAGGTGGAGGGAGGAAGTGGGCAGAAGCACTGGGGGCTCTGGCCAGTTCGGGGAATGTGCCAAGGATGTGCGATCAGACACGGGGGTGTGAGCAGGCAGCCGCTGAGTCGCCTGTCCCGCCCTCACCGGGACCACCCTGCTTCCCTGTAGAGAGCGTAGGAAGGAAGGCCGAGCTGCCAAGACCTTTGCCTAAGGTCACTCGGCTGGGCAGCGGCAGAGATTCAAACCCGTGTCTGTCTGATGCCCCAGGGCCATCCGTCTGTGCCCCGTGCTGTCAGGACCGGGACGCGGAGGGCTGATGGACCGCTTCCCGGTGGCCTAGGCCCCTCTGGGGCGTCCCGGGGATCGGCTGCAAGGTCAGTGGCGGGCCTTCCCCCGCAGGTCACCTGCCACGAGCTCTGTCACCTGCTGGGCCTGGGGAGCTGCCGCTGGCTGGGCTGCATCATGCAGGGGGCGCTCAGCCTGGAGGAGGCCCTGCGGCGGCCCCTGGACCTCTGTCCCATATGTCTGCGGAAGCTGCAGCACGTCCTGGGCTTCAAGCTCATCGACAGGTACAAGGTGAGCGGCTTTGAGCGGGGGGCTCCCGGGGCAGGGACCGCAGCAGGTCAGCGCCTGGTCTGGGGCCCCGCGCGGGTGTCCGAGAGCAGAGGATAGTGGGGTCCCGGGTGTGAGAACCCCAGGGGAGCAGACAGACCCGCGTGCCTGCCGGTCGGCACCTTCCTGCTCTGCTGGGCGGCGTGTGGCGCCCGAGCCTGGCCCGTGGCGCGCACCCAGCAACGGTGGCCGTGGCCGTCGGGGCGCAGGGGGGACAAAGGGTGGACGGCTCTTCTCAGGCAAAGATGGTAAATACCAGCTCTGAACGGTGGGTGGGTGCTGGGCGCGCCCACCCACGCCACCCCTGCGTCAGCCGGGGCCGCCGGCTCCGGTGGTTGGGGTCCGCGCGGGAGGAGACCCGAGCGGGCCTGGCAGGGGGCGGCCGCACTCTGGACGCGCGGTCCTCTCCTGCCCTGCCCGGTTTGGGGCGAGCCGCGGGCGCTGCTGCCCTCTGCTGTCGGCCGGGGGCGCGGCGCGGGCCCTGTGGGCGGAGCCTCCGCAGCGGGAAGCCTGCTCGGCGGCCTCCAACTTGATTCGAGTTCAGCCTCCAGAGGCCCGCGGTGTTTATCAAGGCCTCTCCACCGAAGAGCTTTGGCTTAATTTTAAAACCAAAAGTTTTAAGCCAGAAGCTGTTTGCGGTTCCGGGAAAAACCCCGGAGGCCGGCAGCCCGGGCCGTGACGGGGTGCCTGGCGGGGGAGGGGGCTGCAAACGCTCCGGGGAGGTGGGGGGGGGGGTGTGCTTGTTGGCCAGGCAGCCCCTGGACGGGGAGGGCCTGCGTGTGTCACAGGCTCCCAGGGGTGCTGCGGCTCGGGGACCCCGCTTTGGAGAACCCCCAAGCTGCCCCGGGAAGTGGCCTGCCCGCCTGGAGCGGGGAGCCCACAGGCAGCCCCGCTGAGGGTCCTCACGGCGGTGGGGCGGGGCGAGCGTGCTGCCAGGGCGGCGACGGCCAGGCGAAGGGAGACTCGGCTCTGGCGGTAGCTCGGCGCTCGGCACACGCGTCCTTCCGGGGCTTGGTCATTGGGCACAACCTTCCGCGGCTTCCGCCCCGGAGCTGCTGTGCCCTGGGTGGCGCCTCCCCTGCGAGTTGGTGGAGGAGGACGGGGCCGCGGGGACAGCTCTCGGGGACTCTCTGGGAGGTGACCTGGGGGTGGGAGAGGGGCCGGCCGGGAGCGCTCTGTGCCGGTGCACGCCTGCTGGGGACAGAGGCACGGGCCGTAGTGGTGGTGTCGCCCGTCCTAGCACACGAATGGGGGGGGGGGGGAGGCGCATCCGCCAGCGCAGAAGCCAGGGTACAACGAAGTAGAAACGGACAAAGTGAGGAGTTTTGGGTATTTATTGTTGTGAAGGCAGCCTGAGGTCAAGTGCACACTCGGTAGAATTTAACTGCTCCGGCGCTGGCCCCACACGGCGCCTGGCGGACACGGGGGCCGGCAGCGCGCGGACGAGGTGAGGGACGGGGCCCAGGACACCCAGCCCGTGTCTCTCCCTCACAGAGACTTTACGCCTGGACTCGAGCCGGGTCGCGGCCCGACGCGGATGCAGGGGCGCCGTCCGCCTCGGACGAGACGCCGCCCTGCAGTGCCGACTCGGGCCTGAGCTGCGACAGCGGGTCGGAGCCCCTGACCCCCGACACGTGGAGCCACAGCTTCTCCGCGGGCCCCCAGCCGGAGCCCGAGGAGGGGCTGGGCTCCCCGGCCGCCCCGGACAGCGCGCCTGGGTGCGGCCCCGCCGTGGACGCCATCAGGGAGCACGGCCGGTGGCTGGAGCGCTGCATCCGGGCCCTGGAGCGGGAGGTGACGGAGGAGGAGCTGGCGCAGGTGGACGGCGCCGTGGAGGCCCTGGCGGGGTGGGAGATGTTCACGGGGCGGCTCCCGGCCCCCAGGCAGGACCCGCCCTGCGGCCGAGACGGCCCGGGGCTGCGCCGGGTCCTGGGCGACACGTTCTCCTCCCTGAGGAGGAAGCTGAGCACGCGCAAGCTGTCCAAGGCGGGCTGGTCCCCCGGCCGCTGGCGGGAGGAGGGGAATTAGACGGGGGCCCACCTCCCGGCGCTGTCGCCCGGAGGGGAACATCACGTGGGGCCCTGCGTCCTGCCCCCTCACCCCGGCCCCTGCGGAGGGTCCTCGGGCCCAGCCTGGATGGCGGCTTCCTGGGCCTGGGGCCCAACCCGTGTGCCCATCTCCGCCCCCCCACCCCCAGAGCGGGGCCTTCTCACACTCACGGCTTTCCTGTCCTCAGGCCTTCACGCTGTGTCCCCGACACCACCTCTGCCTGCTGTCACCCTTGGTGTTCTGACAAAAGGGGCCTGTGGTGTTGACAACTCGTTCTAACAAGTGTTGAGGCCGTGGGGGGGCCGGCTGCCCCGGGGGGTCAACTGTCCCCGTTTACTTCTGTCAAACTTTGCTTCCCGCATCTGAAATCCTTCCGTGTGTTCCCATGTTTGCCGGTGCTGGCTTCACTAGCAGGGGGCCCCTGGGCCTGCAACCTGTGGTTGCAACAGCCGAGGAGCATGGTCACCTGGAAGGAGGCAAGCAAGGGGGTGGCTCTGAAACGTGGGGGGCTAACAAAAACCGTGTAAAATACGAAACACAATGCAGGTTGCAGAGTATTCGCGCCCCCCCCCCCCAGCCCTGCCCCAAGCAAACAGGGTGGAAGGTTCCTTGTAATTGGACACCAGGCTAGGCTGTGGGATCCCAGACCCCAAAAGGCCCAGCATAGATATGGCCCCAGGCCTTGGTTGTGGCTTCTGGGAGGCATCGCTGGGACCTGGAGGGAACTGACAGAAATCGGGGAGAAGATGAACAGCCAGGTGGGCAGAGGGGGGCCCAGGACCTGAGGGAGACCAGTCCGGGGCTGTCGCTGTGAGCACGCCCCCCCCCCCCCAACTTTAGTGCCTTCAAGCCCCAACCCTGTGCTTAGAGCTCAGGACTTTGCAGTGGGGACACAGCCTGGGGAAGGCAGGTCCCTGGGCCTGGCTGCGGGGTCTGCCGGGAGGCCCCCAGAGCATCACCCTCACTGTACCCCAGCTCCTGGGGAGGGGCCCTGGGTCCTACCTTTGAAGGGTGGGGGCAAGGTCCGGACGACCATGGGGGATGGGATCACCTCCTCCGCGTATGACCTAGCTTCCCCTTCCCTTCCGTCTTCTGCCAAAGGTCTGTCTCCAGACCGATGGACTCGGGGAGCTGGGGGCCTCAGGGGCTCAGCATGTGCCATGGGGGTGACGGCTGAGGGCGGGAACGTGGGGAGAATAAAACTTGGAGGCACCGAGCCCAGAGATTCCTTCCTACATCTAGTACCACTGCAGAGGGGGGTGGAGAGCATTTGGAGACGGTCCCCAGGGGAGGCGGCTCCGGCGGAGGCCGTAATGAACGCCATCTGCTCGTGCAGAGTCGCGGGTCACGAGCCCTGGCGCGGCGGAGCACCTCACCCGAGCTGACCCGCAGGAGCTACACACCAAGCTTCTGAGAAGCCAGGGCCTGGGCTGTTTTTTGTTTTTGTTTTTTTTTTAAATAAACACACCAAGTGGACCGTACTGCCTGGAAGGTCCGTATCAGTCCCAGGTCCCCGCGAGTCCCACACATCCCCGCGGGCCCAGGCCAAGAGCGAGAAGGGAGCTAAAAATACTCTGGGGTCACGACATCATCTGCATTGCGGTTCCTGTGTGAGACAGGGCCAGGAACGCTTCCCGCACCTTTCGAAGCAGCATTAACACATCAAAACTGTTCTAATGAAGCTGGAGGAAAGGCCTGGCTGTTTCTGGGCCGCTCCACCTGAGCGCCTGCCACCCACACACTGCCAGGGTCCGAGAGAGGGCTTGGGGGCCTGTTCGTAGGTTCTCCTGGGACGGCTGGTTCAGACCTTTCTGGGAAGAACAAAATTTCCAGAAGGGCTTAAAAATAACCCCCCAAACATGCCATGGCTCAGCCAAGCAGCTAATGTTAAAGCTCAGTCCAAATTTAGATCCCATCAAGTTCAAGAAAGGCCACACCCTTCCAGGGGTGCATGCGCCCGCATCCAAGGTCCGAGCATAGAGCCCCGACAGGCAGTGGGGGGGTGGGGTCGGCTGGAGTCAAATCCACCTGGGAAAGGACCCGCCAACCTTCCTACACATAAACTGCAGTCGAACGAGTCCTCCCAAGCCCCAGGGACTTTCTTACCTCCATCCTCCTCGATTCTCGACAACCCTGGCAAGAATGCTGCCCTCCTCCGGAGACCTGGGCTCGGGGGTCGGCCGGAGACTGCAAGGCTGCAGACCTTCTGTATTCTGGCTCTTTCCTAGGAGCACACAGGTGAGTCCGAGGGGCAGGGTGGGGGTCAGCAGCCACAGCACATTGGGCTGACTCCCTGCAGGTCTGGGCAGCCGCCTGGGTGGGTGACCAACAACACTCTGGGGTGAGTCGTCCCCAGCTGAACGGGAGCGTCCCCGGGAAAACCAGGAGGGTCCGGGCCTCACCAACCAGCTCCCAAACTGGAGCTGGAAACCCTTCCGGGCCGGGCCTCAGAGGTCACCTCTGCCAGGAGAGGTCCAACCAAGCCCGGAGACTCCCACCCACGGTGGGGCGGCTACACAGGTACAGGGAACTGGATTCAAGGACGCCCAGGGAAAGCGCAAACTTCCAGCCCTCAGAGAGCCCGGCAGAGAAGGCGGACCCTCAGGGTCAGCTGGAGCACAGCTCACGCAGCCACCCGGTCCCAGCACAGCATGCAGCACCCTGATGCAGGAGGAGCCGGGATGACCCAGGTTTAGGTTTGAACTCGCTAGTGGCTGCAGATGCAAAGGGAAACAAACCTGTCAGGGCTCTGTTGAAAAAAGCAATTTCCAAGAAAGGTCCTGGGGTCACTAGCCTTCCGTCCAATCCCAGCTATCCTGCCTGGTCATGACCAGGGCAACCCTCGACTCGCACGGCCGGGGCCACGTGCCTGCCACGGGCATGGTCCCGGGGGGATCCGTGACCCCGCCTCTGCTGGGACCCTGGGCACCCACCAAATTCCCTGGAAACACCATCGGCCGGGTTCCACGTCAGGGACTCCACGGGGCTGCTGCCCACGCATCTCCATCGGGACCCTTTTGTGGCCGTGCGTCACCTGTCCCCGGGGGCTCCTGCCACGCTGACTGCTCCTGCTTCTCGGGCGCTGTCCCCTCCCTCCGGCCACTTCCTCGGCTGGCCACGGCCGACACGGCTTCCTCCCGGGTGCCTGGGACACGCTTCACGGCACTGCTCCCCCATGTCTGTGAGTCCGGGTAAGGGGTGTCTCACTGGCCTGAGGTCAGCGGGGCCGGCCACGGAGCTGCGCGTTGCTCACCAGCTCGAGGCCGCCACAGCACAAGCGGGCACACGCTCACTGGCCGCCACAGCAGGCCGACAAAGCAGAGGGCTCCCGGGGCACTTGATTCCGTCTGAGGCCGACATCACTTTGATTTCCCACCTTCAGACTTGCAGCAACAGAAGCGGACCTCCTGGTTCTCGCCACACCGGGTCAGAGTAAGAGAGCTGTCAGCTGGACTGTTTGTGACCTTTCCTCGTGGACGCGGCCTCCCACCGGGGGCCAGTCGGTGGGCCTGCTGCCTTCGTCCCTCGGCCCGCCCGTGGGGACGCTCCTGGGAGCTGCATGTGACAGGCGAGTCACGGAAGCCGGGGGGCCAGAGCTGGGACGCACGGGGTCGCAGGAGGAGAGCGAGAGCACCGTGTGGGGTCCTGAGCCTGCAGAAAGGAGCCGCCTAATGTCAAAGGCAGGAACCCACCATCCTCCGTCCACTTGGCCTAAGTGTGCAAGCAGGAAAAATACAGGGAGGGACACACGGGCCTCAGCCACGTTCTACCTACATCCCTTGGGAGTGACCTGGGTGCTCCCCCCGAACACCCCGCTGGAGACACTTCACCGAAGGTGGGACAGTGGCATCCTGGCTGGCACACGGCAGCCCTAGTGGGACAGGTGGCGGAGGCCCCACAGCGCTACCTCTCGTTCACTCTGCCCTCGGGCCTGCCCTCCCCTGCTCCGGCTTCTCCCTGCAGGGCTCGGGAGATGGAGCTCTGTCTGTCGGTCCGGCACCAGCTTGTCATGGGTCCCGAGCCCTGCGGCCCATGGCCCCGTCCCCAGGAACCCTCTCTCAATGGCACCAAATTCGTCCAGATTACATCCGCTCCAGTCACAACCAGATTAAACTGCTTGATGGGCACGGTTTGTGTTTTTTTTTTTTTTTAAAGATTTTGTATTTAAGCAGTCTCCCTGCAACTCCCAACCCCCAAGAGTGGTGTTCTCGACTAAGCCAGCCGGGTGCCATCATTCCTGTTTTTAAAAGCCCCGAAGCCAAGGGGAAGCATGCAACCTGAACGTAGGCATCTCTGTGCCGAGGCTCCGGACAACTGTGCCATGCGGGGAAAACTCCACGTAGTTCAAATTTGCTGAACCACTTCTGTCTTACGTTATCGTTCTCAAATACATAAATGCTGCCAACCTGAATGAAGGAAAGGCCTTGCGGGCAGAGGGTGAGGTCCACCTGACACCCACCCTTGCAATCCAGGAGGTGTGCCCTCCTGCTGGAAGGCGGGAGGCCCGCCCGGCCGTGAGGGCGGCAGGTGCACACGGCCCTGGGTGTCCGAGGGGCTCTGGCCCTCGCCCACGTGGGCAGGCCTGGAGGGTCTGATCCCCTTGGCCACACACACGCCCTCGAGGAACCTCTACGTTCATAATATCCCTGCCGGCGGGGTTGAAAAATCCAACTTACCAAACCGACTCAGTTCCTAAATGCACAGTACCTGTTTCCAAGCTTTCTGGGGTCAAGGTTGATGCTTTATGAAATCACAGAATGAAAACAAAAGGCTAGTTTCGTTTTTTGGGGTGGGGGGTGGGGTCATTATTTCTATTCGCACTAATGTGACCCACATCGTCTTTTCTGCCTGGACACCAGAGGTTCAATGCGGTCACCCGCGGCCCGCTCACCTCCCATCCAGGCAGCAAGTCTGCCCGTGGAAGGGCAGGGGTGAAGATGGCAGTGTGCCGTGGGGGGGGTCCCGGCCGTACGAGGCGTTCCTGCCAGGGGAGCCAGCACCCCGCAGGACGAAGGGCCAGCGGGGACGGGCCGGGGTTACGGAGGCGAAGGACGGGCACGAGACAGGCACGCTTCATCCACAGCAAAACCACGAGGGGGCCCGGGGTTCTGGAAAGTACAGTTTGGCCCAGGCAGCCTGTGGATGCCCCGCTAAACACGCACTGTGGGTTCCCCGGCCACACGGCCCCCTCCATCCTAAACATGTCACACGCGGCGGCCGCAGGCAGCAGGAGCTGGCGGTGGGGGAGCGGGGCCGGATGCAACATGCCAGCAAAACAAACGTCATTCAAGGCAAACGTGAACACACTCAGAAAAGCCACGTACGCTGAACGTGCTACGCTCACCACCGGAGCCGCACAGGGCATCTTCACACCTCACGGTAAGGATTTTAACCCGGTGCACGTCTTCACGGACGGAGGCCTGTCCCAGGACCTCCGCGGGCGGGCTCGGCGTGGCCCTTTCACGGCGGTGCCCGTGACGGAGCCCGTGGCTGTCATCCTGGGGCTTCCTTCAGCGTGTAACGACCCCGGAAGGGCTCAGAGATGGTGTCTTCAAGCGAACGGTGCAGCGACAATGTCACGGCAGCCCCGGCCTCCTGCAGCGTCCTCTGTGCTGGCTCAGTGGCGGGAGCGGCCGCAGCAAGGGGGCCACGCGGGCGGCACTGGTAGGGCGCTCGCGGGGCACAGGGTCAACCATGGGGCGGCTGGCCACGTAACGCTGTACTGTGTCACGGGACAACCTGCCAATCTGAACAAGGTCCAAAGGTATTCGTGAAGGTTCTAGAGACGGACAGCCTCCAGAGAGCCGTTTTAAATTTCTTTGTAAGCAGGCTCGGTTGAGAGTCCAATAAGATCTCAACCCCGAACAGGACAGACGATGGAGAACACGGCCGCAGCTGCCACGGACTGCCCGCGGGAGGTCCCCCCCATGCCTCCACCCGCCAACCACAGACCGGCCGGCAAGACCTCCACCCACCTGCTGCAGGCGGGTCCGGGAAAGGTGTGTGGCTCCCCCAGGTGTCCCCCTGACGGCGTGGCCCAGTCGGGGAGCCCCAGAGAACCTCGGGCTGGTCTGAAGGCTCCCAGTGACCGAGAGCTTCCTGTCGACGGCTGGCACTGACCTGTTTCCCAGGGCACCGTGACGGGTGGTGCTGTGGGGGCTTCCGCAGGGGTCACTTCCTGGATGGAGCAGGGGGCACAGCCGGGTGTATGTGCCGCCCCCAAGTGCTCCCGGACTATCGGCGGCAGGACAGACGGTCTCTGGCCGTGGCTTCAGGACAGAGACTATAGATCACAAAGCAGGGTCTGCCCGCACCCCCGCTGTCCCTCTTCCTTCCCGCCGGTCACTCTGACGTCAGCCGGGAGAGGCAAACCGCTTGCACTGGTGACAGAAAGTGACAGAACTGGGCTCGGAGTACACGTTCCCATCTGAGGGGGTCAAGGTCTTCATCGCCCTGCAGCCTACTTGAGCGCCACCTTACAAGACGACAGGGGGGCCGTGTGGACCCAGGCCCTCACACAAGTCCTGTTCCACAGGGAAACTCCAGCTGGGCTGCAGACAGCCGGGAGCACGTGCCCTCGGAGGAAACACATCAGCTTTCACAAACAAAATGTCAAGTGAATTCACGGTTAATGACAAGGTGACCCGGCTAGAGAAGGGAGGCCCTCTGATCGCTGTGGCTCAGGGTCGCCCCGTGGCACGGCTGGTCCCTCCTCACCTGCAGGGTGGCTACTCGCTTACCCATGGGCCTGAGAGGAAACTCGGGCTCCTTCAGAAACCCCAGGGCAGCTGCTCTAGTGTTTCACTTGGGTTCACGTTACACGCACATAAAAAAGAAAACCCTCTGAAAAGAAACAACTACGTCTATAACCGACTTGAAAATAACCTCATTTTCCGGTAGAGCTGCGTTCATTGAGAGCCAGGTGTGAAGTCTACAGGTCCCTGCTAAGACTCCCACGATGACATTTTAGGATGTTCTGCTGAAAACTGGGAAGATCCAAGGGGGAGGAGCCGCCGCAGGTCAGGGTCAGACCCGAGAGCACCCCTCCCTGTCCTAGCTGTCCCCTACTCCCATCGGCTAGGACAGCCCACTGCCCTCTGTGGTCTCTTTCCGGGCGGGAACCCCAGGGCCTGCGTGCCACCCCATTCCCACCCTCCAACACAACGGACACCAATCTCTGGGAAGGTCCACCTGCCGGGATATTTGAGAAGCTGTCTGTTCCTGATCTGGGATTACAGCCTTGGGAAAGCTCAGCCCTCCCGGAACCAGTTCAGCAATCTTGGATTAGGGAAAGCCCCGAACTTACAAAATGCAGCTCTAACAGCCCCGGGGGCTTTGGGTGCGGCTCCCAGGCGAGGTCACCATGGTCAGGGCTGGGCAGGCGCCTCCAAGGAGCCGCGTGGATGTGAAGCAGAGGGAAGCCGGGCGACAGAAGGGCCCCTGGGAGTAACCTGTTACCTTCTCTAGCACGTTTCCACCTGGAGAGGACAGCGAGGTGCGGAGATCACACCCACCTGTTCTAACACACCCTACTGAGCTTACCAGTCTCCAAGCTTCGAGAGCCCTGAAGTCCTTCCCCAGCAGAAGACGGCGAGAGACAGCTCCTTCCTCGGGGGACCCGATGGCTTTCTCGTCAGGGCCCGGCACTGCCTCAGGAACGGCCCCACACGGGGGCTGTCGGCACCCCCAAGCTGCGGACCCAGCACCGCCTCCCGGCTGGGACCGGCAGCCCCGATGCCCAGAGAAACATGGCACCACACACGCGAGCCCCACAGATCGTTCCAGAAGGAGGCTGCCGAGTGCACGTGACGTACCTCATGGAGAAGACGGGCCGCGGGGCGGGGAAAGGCGCGGCCACCCTGGCTCTCCAGAGCAGCCTGCCCACTGCCGTGGCTTCCTCTAGAGGCGGGCTGCTGGTCACAGCGAGGTTAGCCGCACGGGTACACAGGACGCAGCCCGGGAGAAGGCCTCCAGTACCGCTGATCTGTCCGGTGGCTCGGAGCCCCGGATGCACGGGAGATGGCCAGGAGCTCGGGACTCTGCACAGATGGGGTCCCTGCCGGGCAGGCCCCACGGGGAGGGCTGGGCCGGGGCTTGTGACCGTGGCGCCAGCGCGGGGAATCACTGCTTCCTCCTCGGTTACAAGGGTTGACACTGGGACACAAAGAGCTTGGCCCACCGCCGCGGGTGACTAACCACGCGGCAGGCTCCCCGCCATCATTTCGGCAGAGGGGCTCCCACCCTCCCGCGTAACCGGGTGCTGTGGCGCCTACCCAGGCCACGGCCGCTGGACAGCACCCGGTTCCTCCTTCTGGAGGACAGTCCTGTGACAAAGCGTGCCCACGACTGGGCATCACTCATCACTCCGGTGGGAGGTTTCTTCATTCTGTGGCTGGGACCAGAACCGTGGGGGTCGTGGCCGCGGAACCAACACCCTCCTGCCCGTCCCCCTGGCGCCCTCTGGTTACTGGGCTCAGGCCGCGCCAAGCGTCCACCTGTAGGTGGTCCTGGGGTTCTCAGACAGGCACTCAGGGCCTCACTCACACCATGTGAGGTCCCTGCGCGCATACATGCACACGTCTCTGTGCACAAGCCACTTTGGTTGGCTTTGAAGTTGTGTCTTGGAAATAAAAGCCGATTAATCAAATAATGAAACTTGAAGTACAATTAGCATTGGCATTGTTGCGCTCTGGGCTCTGAATGCGGAGGACAGCCGTAACGAATGCCTGGAGGGCGAAGGTGGTCGATCTCACACCAGACCCTCCGGCCCAAGCTAACGTGGCCAAGCGTGAATGTGAGCCATTGCCTGGCTGTCCCTGTCCCGTAGGCACGTGCATCAGGGGTGTCCCGCCCAGCCCGGGTCGGCCTGGCCTTGGGACGCCCGAGTGAGGCGGTCATGACCGTAACTAATCATCGTGTTTTGAGATGATTTTGGATCTTGGATTTATTTTTCTTTTTCCCAGAAGTAACTAAAGTTACAAGAGCAGGAATACTAGACATCTCTATAAATTACATAGCTTAGAACACATTATCTTTTAAGACCCTTTCTCTACAGACAGAGGAGTGTTTCAGGGAAAAACCTACACGTGTCCTTCTAGGTAAACAGCGTCACCACAGAGAAAAGACCTTATTTTGAGGAAGTTTATTGTTACATTTTTGCAATAACAGAATGAGGCACGACTATCTCCTGCTTCTCCAACAACTCAATAAAAAAGACAATAATCAAGGATAACAGTGTAATTAAAAAAATACAAAAGCCGAAGGTTTTGGAGACAAAAACGACTAGTCTATGTGTAGGAAAGCCGTGAATGGTTTTAGTTGAGCCTTGCAAATGGTTTCTTCTCCGATCCCCCTCGAAGCCCTGAACTTGGAACCGGGGCCTTTAGAGACCTCCCCACGTGCCCCGAGGTCAGCAAGAGCGGAAGCCCGGGCCCGGGAAGACATGGGAGGCTGGGGCCCTGCGGGTCAGGGACCCAGGCCTGGCGCCCTCCCTGACTTCTAGGCAGCTCTGCACAGCACCCCCCCCTGCGCTTCCGGTCAGCCGGGTAAAGGGGCGGGAGCACCCTGTGCACGCCCAGCTGGTGCCAGGGGCCGGGGTGGCTCCCACACTGGCGAGCAGCCGCTGCGGAGGTCCCCCAGTGACGGGCGAGGAGAGCCCACTACACTGGGAACCGGGCGGTGGGTCCCTGCAGCCACGTGAAAGGACCCCAGACCGCCCCGGGGAGCCTGCCAAGACGGCTCCTTTTCCTTTAAGCCACGGTCATCGGCACTGACCCTGGGTCACATCCTTCAGTTCATGAGGAGCCCCAGGAAGCAGTGCAAAAACAGCAATTTTTTTTTCCAGCCAAAAAAGTCACAAACCCTAACAAACATGGACACAAAGCCTTGAGCACTGAGAGAGAGAGAGAGAGAGAGAGAGAGAGAGGGAGAGAGAGAGAGGGAGGGAGGGAGAGGGAGGGAGAGAGGGAGGGAGAGGGAGGGAGAGAGGGAGGGAGAGGGAGGGAGAGAGGGAGGGAGAGGGAGGGAGAGAGGGAGGGAGAGGGAGGGAGAGAGGGAGGGAGAGAGGGAGGGGAAGAGGGAGGGGAGGGAGGGGGAGAGAGGGAGAAAGACAGAGGGAGTTTCCTGTGGTCTCCTCACTGAGAACACTGATGACAAGGACAAGTCAGGAGCAGGTCCTGCTGTCCTTCCTCCTGGGTCAGCACAGGCCACAAGATTGCTGGAAACGAGCCAGGATTGATGCAAAAGGGACACAGGATAGGGAGCAGGGCAGCCTCGGGACGGGGGCCTCGCGGGTGCTACTCAGCCACAGTGACTGTGTGGTGCCAGTCAGAGGAAGCTTCCTGTTTCCTTCTAAATACTAGGAAAAGTCCTGACATACCAGACGTTTCTATCAGAGGAACGCACGGCGGGACCAGCTTGGGACGCAGTATATTTGACAGCCAGCGGGAGACACCGGTGCAAAGGTGAGTGGGTAGGGGCACGGCTGGGGGGGGGGGGGAGGAGGAGGAGGGAGGAGATCTGCCATGTCCAAGCCCGCGGGCCTGGACAGACCTTCCTGGCTTCTCCCGGAAGAGAGCCACGTCCGGTAGTGATCACTTGTGACATGTGCACATTGACGAAGAGACCTTGGTGAGCGCGGGAAGGTCCGAGCGGAGCCGGGAGCAGGTCCCGGTCCAAAGGCATCAAGGTGGCAGCAGTTGGCAGAAACTCGGACTCCGGCTCCAGAGTCTGGGCTTCCTGAAAGGTCAGCGGGTGGACTCACCAGGCAGCCGTGGCGTTCACACAGGCTCCGCCAGGAATCCTACCGGTGTTCAGGAGTCCCGAGGGGAGCAGGAAGCGCTCTCCCACCTTCCAAGGGAAGGGAGCCTGGGCGCGGCCGCGTGCAGGTATCAGAAGGTGACCGGAGGACAGAGGTCACGGGCAGAGCAGGGCGTGGCGGATCACCAGCACCGGCCGTGTGGCGTTAAGGCGAGCCCGCTCCCACCCTCCAACGCGGGGCCCCCGGCCTCATCTAGGGTGCCTGGACCAGGTTCCCTCGAGCCAGCACCGGGGTTTTAAAAGGCAACGTGCTTGCTCTGGGAGGGGGCGCGGAGACCCCCGATCTCCCGCAAACCACCGTCAGGCAAAGCTCTCGGGTTAGTGTCTCTCACGGAAGACTGGCGGGGGAGAGAGAAGAGCCACCTGCGAGGCTAGCCGGTTTGTGTCCTGGTCATTCCCGAGTGTGCGCGGCATGTGCACGTACCCCCCCCCCCCCCACGCGCACACAGTCCTCATGAAACTGTGTCAGGAAAGGAATACGGTTTCTGTGAAGAGAGAGGGAGCGGTGTTACCAGGTGTCACGAACCGATGGCAGAGTGACCCCTTGGATTCTCAGTAGTTTGACTACGCCCCGGGTTCAGTAGCTATCGTCCGAGTGTCCGTGGCCCCGGGCCTGGAGCGTGGCGGCATGGCGGGTGCGGCGGCACAGACCCGGGAGGCCCACCCCGGGCCCAGGGAGGTCTGGCCGGTGGCCGCGGCGGCGGAAGGCGGCAGGGGGGCGCCCTCGCTCACTGCAGCATGATGTCCTTCAGGTTCTCCTGCAGGATGGTGTCCTTCACAGCGTGAAACACGAAGCGGATGTTCTCCGTGTCTATGGCGGTGGTGAAGTGGTGAAACAGGGGCTTGGTGCGGTTGCGTCTCTTGCGGTCGAAGCACTGGACCAGGTAGCGCTGCACGTCCTCCAGCCTGTGGGGGTCGCCCTTGAAGTCCGGGAAGTGCTTCTTGATGCTGACGGTCTTGACCTTCTCCACCAGGAGGTCCGTCTTGTTGAGGAAAAGGATTATGGAGACGTTGAAGAAGAGTTTGTTGTTGACTATGGTCTCGAAGATGCTCATGGCCTCCAGCAGCCGGTTGGTGCGCCTGTCCTCCATGAGCACCTGGTCGTACTCGCTGGACGACACCATGAACAGGATGGACGTGATGCCGTCGAAGCACTGGAACCACTTCTGGCGCTGGGACCTCTGGCCGCCCACGTCCACCATCTTAAAAGGGATTTTTTTAATGACAAAGTCGTGTTCCACAATGCCCTTGGTGGCCTTCCGTGCCAGCAGGATATCCTGCTTGCTGGGAAAGTAATTCTGTAAAACACGGGAGAAGGGAGAGGTTTAGCAGGAGAGACAGAACGCGAGGACCTGAGGGCCAGAAGAGCCCCAGGGACTTCTGTGAGAACTTGAACCAGGCACCAGAGTGACTTCCAGCAGTAAGATCAACGTTGGCCACGGCAAGGGAAGCGAAGGCATCAAGTGGCTTGTCTCCCGTGAGCAGAGGCTCCCCGGCCCGAGGCAGGTGACCGGAATCCTCACCGTCAGCTGCACCTGACAATCCCACCTGTGCTCGTGCCCACGGGAAACTGACCGCCGCTTCAGTTTCTGCCCCACAACCACCTTCCGACTGCTGACTTCCAGAGCGTACGCGTTCCCAGACCTTACCGCCAACCGATTTAATCTAGGTTTTGCGATGCTGTTCAGATCTCGCCTGCGATATATTTAACATGTTATTCTCGGAAGTCTTTAGCAACCACGGTGACTCTCTGGTCACCACACTGCGGCACCGCTGAACCCTCCAGCGACCGCACAAGCACTCAGGCGGCGGCCCGGCCAGAGACCACACGGGGCCGCCGAGGCCTCTCGGTCCGGAGACTGGCTCGCGGGGTGCGGGGGACAGAGGGGTGTCCTCGGTAGCATTGCCGGGAGGGGACAGCAAAGCCGCACGTGGGGCAGCCGCAGGAGGAACGATCCAACGACCTCACAAATAAACGGCGACAAGGAAAGACGAGGGAGAGACCTTCACAGACACTGGAGTGACGTGGCCCTCCTGTGAAGGACGGGCCTTATGAGGACGCGACTCAAACCGCTAAAACAAGCGGCGCCCAGGGGAGCACACGACGACACCCGGGCAGGTCTCAGCGCTCACCGGCCATCGGCTGAGATTACGGAACACTGCCAATGCCTTGGGAGCGGTGGCGGCACTGTGGTTAGGACTTCCGGAGCCCTATTCCGATGAGACGGCTTCCTGGGAGGTGCGGGGGCCTGGGGGCGCATCACACGATTTGTGTGTATGTGCGTCTGAGGCTCCCCTGGTAAAAAGTTAAAGGAAACCCTCCGTTTTACTGAAGAACTGCCACGTCCCTTGTGGCAAGCGGAGCGAAGGATTTCTCACAGAAATCTAGCAGGGAGCACGGTCCGCAGGCGGGAACGTGAGCGTGTCCTCCACCGGAAGGGGGAGTGCTCACTGCCACGCGCTCGCTGGCTGTCGGCCCTGACACCGAGCGCGGATCTAAGAGCCCGGCAGTCCCGCTCGTCACGGGGCTCACCACGTGCTCCCCAACTCTGGGTCGCAGGTTCTCGGGTGGGGACTGTACTCACCAGCTGGCCGATCCGGTCCAAGTTATCCAGAAAGTACTTCACGGATTCACCCTGTCGCGGAGGAAGAACACACACGAGTCAACACCGGTTGCGAACCCTGATTTGGCAACTAGACGGTCATGACAGAGTCACATGAGTGTTACTTCCCCTGTCCGAATACGAAGGTGGCGGAGAGACCCCGAGTGCACGGGCGTCTTTACACATTCAAAACACAACTGAACTTAAATGCGGTTTCTCTCGCCGAGACCCCAACATTCAAATTCAGACTGTTTTCAAATCACTCCCGCTGGACTCTGGGGATGGGAGCGTGCTGGCCCCTCTGACCAGCCAATCCCTTCCTTGCCACGGGCGAACACTGGATGCTCCAGAGCCAGAGCCTACGTTCCCGGGAGCAGTCTGTGCCGACAGAGGTGGCCTGAGGTGCCCCAGACGTCTTCAGACAGGGTGACTCTTGAAGAGAACAGGTGCGGCACAAAATGCTTTCCAGCTTCCGGAAACAGGCCTAAAACTCCACTGCTACTCGCCATGCTCGTACGACCTGACGCACAGCCTAGGATGAGGAGGACCTTCAGTCTGGATGTCCGTGGAGGAGTGGGGACCCCTTCACTCTTGGACGTGCTGCGGACTGCAGGCCAGCGCAGACAGACGGACACCGTTCTCCAGCTCCCGGCACACCCTGGGGCCTCCCATGCTCTGTTTCAGAAGTGTTTAGAGGCCACGCCGAACAGAGGAAGGGCAGTCTTCCCCCAGGAAGCGGGATGTAGGAAACGCATCACGTCCCATACACTTGAGGGGCATGGCTTTCCACAGGCTTCGGCTACAGCCTCCCCACGGTGGACAGGCCGCCAGGATGGTGCTGGGTCACACACGCTCCCTCACACGGGCCCGGGGAGGGTCACCTGGGGAAGCCCAGCTCAGCCTACGTTCTGCACAGGCGTGTGAAAGTGGATGGCCACACCCACGCAGCAGGTGGCCGATCTAGGAAAGACCGCCAGAAAGGCTGGCACCACAGCTTGAGCCTGTGACTTTATGGAAGAAAGGAAAGGAAGAAGACGAAAATGACAGGAGCAGCCAGCTCCTGATCTGAGCCTCTCCCCACTGTCTCCCCAGGGAGGGCACCGAGGACTCCGTTTCCTTTAGGGGGAACCAGCCTTCCTGTTGCACAGCAGCGGCCTCTCGGAGAATGCAGAAGAGTGCGTGCTGTAAGGGGACGCGAGCACGCGTTACACGCAGCACACAGCTTAGGGTCAGCATTCAGTTTTCCTCCTCAGGTCAGGGTGCGGCCGGAGTGTAGTCTGCTCTCTGCTCTAGGGACATATACACCTGGAGCTCCAGGAAGGAGACTCACTCCCCGACACCACGGCCTCAGGCCTCTGTCCCCCGTCGACCCCAGCCTGGGTGTGGGGACAGCTGTCACCGCAAAGTGGGGCGGCCGGTCCACACACCCTGCCGCCTCCCCTGCGGGACGGGAAGCAGCTGGTCAGTGAAGGGGCCGCGGCCACAGACCGCAAACCCACCTGATTCATGACCGCTCCTTTGCTCACCCCAAACCCGTGTGTCTTACCCCCGCTGCCCCCCGACTCAGGGTTGCCGGATGTGCAAGGAGAGCCTATGAAGACTCAGCACCGTGTCTGCACCCGCCTGCCACCATGACTTTGCACCGGGAGCGGGGGTCCTGGGTGGTTGGGCAGAGGGTCACGGCAATGCAGATGTCCCGGCCAACATTCTGTCGTTGCGGCACAAGTGTCCTGGGGAGACCCTGGGGCATAGGTGATCAGCCCGACGGCGCAGGAGGGAAAGGAAGAGGCCCCAGGGGACACAAGAATGGGTCAGTATATTTAAAACCTGAGAAGGTGTGTCTCCCACGTCTGGGTGGAGAAATCGCCCGTGAGCTTGAACTCGGGGCCACCCCACCTGCACTCCAACGTCAAGGGACGCGGACCATCACCGCTTCTCCCTCTGCCGTGTGCCTCCCTCCTCCTCCTCCTTCCAAGACGCAAGGTGTAGCTGGGGCTCTGCCGCTCCGCACGCTTTCGGGGGAGGGCCGCATGCGAGAGGGGGAGTCGGGGTCAGCTGGACCCGCGTCTCAGTGGGGGCCAGAGGGTCCACAGAGCTCTGTCGGGGGCCGAGAGGCCAGCAGGGAACGGGAGAATCGGCTCGTTCGAACCGGCAAGGAGCCACTCCGCCAGGCTGAGCGGGAGCCCAGGTGTGGACCCTGGGGTTTTACTGGCAGAGACTGACGTGCGCGCCACGGGACTCAACACGCAGCCCACCGAACAGTCGTCTGCACGGGCCTCGCGGCTCCCAGAGCACCAGCTCAGGAAGACGCCCAGGTTTAACTTCTGACAGATTTCCAACTCTACAGGGAAGCAGTCAGGCCTTCGGAGAAGCGGCACGCGGCGGGAGCGGAGGTGCTATCGTGGACTTAGCCACTCAGAACCTCAGACTGTGCCCCCCACCCCACCATGCGTATGCAGAAATCCACGCCCCAGTGTCAAGGTATCGGGCGGTGGGGTTTCGCGGGTGCGTTGGTCCCGGTGCGTGGTCAGGGTGGAGCCCCCGGAGCACATGCTCCTGCCTCGTGGGGATACATGAGAAGATGCCGTCCACGAACCGGGGTGGGGGGGGGGGGGCGTCGGGTCTCACCACAAACAGAATCTGCTGGTGCCTTCATTTTGGGCTTTCCAGCCTCTGGATTATTTCTCACAGACCGAAGGCTACGTATACTTGCTACCAAAGCCTAGACGGGCACAGACGATGCCTTTACAAAAAGAGAGCATCACGCGAGGCAAAACGGTGCTGGGGTCCTCTCGATGGCCGCTGCAGTAACACGGTCAGGCAAGAAAAGAACATGACAACTTACGGGCTTTCCGTAACTCTTCATGGTCTGCAAATCTGAGTCCCTTCGTTAGTGACAGCACAGATTCACGGATTCGATACAACATAAATTAGTTTGTGCTTAGAGGCAACCAGGCATACATCTGACATCAGCCTGCCTTCCTGACCCAACTCCCAGCAAAATGTGCATTAAAAAAGTTTTTTTTAAATCTCACACAGAGAGTGAGAGAGAATGAGCAGGGGAGAGGAGCAGAGGGAGGGAGAGAGTATGAGCAGCGGAGAGGGGCAGAGGGAGGGAGTATGAGCAGGGGAGAGGGGCAGAGGGAGGGAGAGACAATCCCCAGGCGGCTCCACACTCAGCACAGAGCCCAACTCGGGGCTGCACCCCACAACCCCGGGATCACCACCTGAGCCAAAATCGAGAGTTGGATGCTCAACCAATCGAACCACCCAGGCGCCCCAAAATGTGCACTTTTATTAGCAGCCGCTGGACGAGTCTGGGGGGGGGGTGCTGGTGATCGAGCGGGCAGAGGGGGCGATCAGTGTCAAGGAACTACGTTGGGACACTCGCATCCGTGCCGCAGACAGGCGGATGTGGCCGGAAAAGTGCGAGGGCCTGGGCACGTCACCCTCGCAAAGAGAAGGATCATTTTCAGCAGATGGACTGTCTCCTGCACCGTCTTCCCTGGGAGCACCCATCACCCACACCGGCCGCACGAGAATCCCATGTAGCGGGCTCACCACTGCTTCAAAGCTTCTGTTGGCATCATCAGACCCAGACCCAGCCTCCTGCACCCCTGCCTGCCCGCGCTCTGGCGGTCCCCATCGGCGGACATCGGCTGGCCCCATCCGCCTCGATCGGCTAAGTCAAGATCTCCAGAGAACGGACTCAGCTCTTTCAACACAAGATCAGTATTCCAGGTTGACTGGTCACACCTGTTTCTCTGCCAGCAACGTGACCCACACCCTTCCACTGGAGGTACTTCCTGAGGTGGAGGTGAGTGCATGGGGGGGGGTTCCCTGGGGCTGGGGTGTGAGAAAGGACAAAGGAGGTGTGAAGGTGGGTGGAGGAAGAAAAACACAAATCTTCACTTGGGGTGAGTGGCTTTTTAGTTTGAAATCCTGTCTGGGCACTCGTAAGCCCCTCCTATAGCTCCAGGATCAGGGAAGCTGGTCTTTAGGTTCTAACAGGGGATCGACTGTGCTGGGAGATCCAGGACTTGACAACGGTGAGCCAGACGACCCGGAGATTAGTTTACTCATTTAAACATGACAAATTACAAAGACACAATTTTTTTTAATGTCTATTTTTCAGAGAAAGTGAGTGAGCAGGGGAGGGGCAGAGGGGGAGAGAAATTCCCAGGCAGGTTCAGCATTGTCAGCAAAGAGTCTGATGTCGGGCTCAACCTCGTGAACGACAAGATCGTGACCTTAGTCGAGATCAAGAGTCGGACACTTAACCTACTGAGCCACCCAGGTGCCTCCAGATTACAAACACAAATTTTAAAACTGCTGTATGTTAAAAACAACAAGTTATTTCAAGGGTCAGATTTTCATTTCCATTACTTAACAAATATCCAATTTAAGTCTTAACTTTGGCTTAACAGAGATGCTGACCAAACAACATGTGTGAATAGAGGGTTTTTACAAATACTTAAAAAAAAAACATGAATTCCCAAAAGGAAACCTCATCTTGAATTCCGGCTTTGCTAACTAAGTTGAATGCCTGTGACGCTTCACCGGGGTCTTGTGAGAGTAAATGATCTCACAGCCGTGAAAGCATTCTGGACAAAGATAAAACCCCATATTCATACGCGTAGTCAAAACAGAGGTTCTCCCGTTTTAATGTGGGTTTAATTTTAATCTGGGAGATTAAAATCTCCCATTTTAATCTAGGACATGTCTGTTGCTAATTTATGATCCTACCGTATCAGGGAAAAGATTCACTGCGGCGCTTGTACAGCATCGAAAGCCTGGGAAGACCGCAAACGTCCACGGACAGAAGGCTGGTCGGGTAACGCAGGCGACCTCCACAGGGGTCGGACACGGCTGTGGGGGGTGGACGGTGGTCCACGGCTGGTGAGAAGAGGTGCAAGACACGAAGTACGATGTGTCTCCTTGCGTGTGAGGAATGGTGGGGAAATTGAAACACTGACTATTTGCTCATATTTAAAAAAGGAAATGTAGATAAACAAGCAACAGATAGAAACGATGAGGTACGGGGAGGGGACAACAGGGCAGGAGCGGGACGTCTCAATGCATTCTGGCTTTGGAACCATGTGGAGATCTTACATAATTAAAAACGAAATTTATTTAAAAAATCCACTCCTCAGAATGGAAACCAAACTAAGAGACATGAACCTAACAGCATGTCAGGTGGGGGCAGGGCCCCTGGACTCCGGCGGCCTCGCCCTTCTGCCCCAGCATGAGCCGGTGCACGGGAAGCCGGCCCAAGGCGCACCCACGCTGGCGGTCCTGCTCGGCCACCTGGCCGTGCCAAGGCTTGCGTCCCATATCCAGGCTCTGAGTCCCCCACCCCAGTTCCTGGGGACAGCTGCTCCTTCCCAGCTGTGACTAAGGCCCCAGGGAAAGGCCCAGGGTGGCGCTCTAATATGCCAGGCCCCTCTGAGATTTGTCTTTTTCTTCTGCTCAGGTAAAAGTAACGTAACAGAAAACTAACCACTTTAAAGTGTATATAGGGGCGCCTGGGTGGCTCAGTCGGTAGAGCACGTGACTCTTGACATTAGGGTCGTGAGTTCAAGCCCCACGTTGGCTATAGAGATTACTTAAATAAAGGTAATAAAATCTTTAAAAAATAAAGCATACGTAACACGGTGGCATGTAGCACGTTCAAGGTGACGTACAACCACCACCTCTACCTTGTTGGAAAACACTGTCATCACCCCCAAAGGCAATCGCGCCCACGAGCGGTTACCCCCCACTCCCAGACAACCACCCATCAGCTTTCTGTCTCTCTGGGTTTGCCAGTCTTGGGTATTTCGTAGCAACGGTCTGACTTGCTCCACTGGGCATCGTGTTTCACCACGTCATGGCGGGGTGAGCACTCTGTTCCTTTCTATGGCTGGATAGCGCCCCCCTGCGTGGACCCACACAGTGTTTATCCGCTGGTCAGCTGATGGGCATCTGGGCTGCCTCCAGCGTCTGGCTACTGCTGTGACCGTTCTTGTACAAGTTTCCATTCGGATGCCGGTCTTCGGTCCTTTGGGGCAGACATTCCACCTGGCGGTGGAGTTTCTGTGTCACATGGCAACTATGTTTAATTTTTAAAAAATTTTTTAAATGCTTATTTATTTTTAAGAGACAGAGAGAGAGACAGAATGTGAGCAGGGGAGGGGCAGAGAGAGAGGGAGACACAGAATCTGAAGCAGGCCCCAGGCTCCAAGCTGTCACCACAGAACCCGACGTGGGGCTCGAACTCATGGACTGTGAGATCATGACCTGAGCCTCAGTCGGACGCTTAACCGACTAAGCCACCCAGGCGCCCCATGTGTTTAACTTTTTGAGGAATCACCCAAGTGTGTTCCTCAGCGGCTGCATAGTTTGCACCTGTATCAGCAAAGGTAAGAAGGTTCCCCATCGTCAGGACACTTGTTTTCCAGGTGTTTAATTGCAGCCGCCGCACCTCACTGTGATCTTGTGTGGGATCCAAGGCGGTCTGTGCATAATGAACAGCTGTCAGGCTCATTCCTCAAACGGTTCTGGAAGTTGAATAGCACGGGTTACAGACCCAGCCTTGGAAACGACAGATCTAATCCTTCATTTGTGTCACAGGGACCACCACAGAAAAATGAGCTAGAAAGAAACCAGGGCATGATTTTAGATCTTCTTTTTCTCCATATGAGAAAGCACGCACACCATGGGGTGAGGGAGGGGTGGGGGGGGGGGCTTGGCCAGTTCTTAGAGGTTCCAAATGCAGAGTCACACCCTCCTGCTCTGGCACTTAAGGAACCTGCAAGTTGTCACTCCAGTCCCCACACAAGCTGAACAAGCTGAAAACCAACGACTCTTTTTAGAACCACACGAGACTGGATGTTCAAGGGTTGCTGCCCCCCAATCTGGAGAGGCAGGTGAATATGAGGGACAGAACGTGGCTGGAGCCAGCAATGCATCCAGCTTTCAACGGAAAATGACAACGTCCGCTCTATAAAAGGCAAAATCACAGTCTGAAGAGACTGAGCAAGCCCTGGAGCCAGACTCAGATGTGGCAGAGGGTCTGCGATTAACACATCAGGAATTTAAAACAATTATGATTAATATGCTAAGCATTTGATGGAAAAAGTAGATGACATGAAAGAACATATGGGAAATTTAAGCAGGGAGATGGAAACTCCATGGATCAAATGGAAGTACCAAAAGGAAATCACAAAGCACATTAGAAAATATTTTCGGCGGTGCCCGGGTGGCTCAGTCGGTTAAGCATCTGAGTCTTGGTTTCAGCTCAGGTCACGATCTCATGGTTTGTGAGTTCAAGCCCCACATCAGGTTCCATGCTGACAGTGTAGAGCCTGCCGGGATTCTCTGTCTCCCCAATCTCTCTGCCCTTCTCCTGGCTTGTTCTAACAATGAATAAATGAAGTTAAAAAAAATTTTTTTTAAATATTTTGGGATGTATTTAATGTATTATCTAGGGAAGAAATCTGTAGCTCTAAATGCCTATGTTAGCAATGTATGTATGATACGTATTGAATCACTACACTGTATATGTGAAATACAACACTTTAACTATACTGCAACTAGAATTTAAAAATAAATGTTTATATTAGAAAAGAAAATAGATCCAAAATCATTGACTGAAGTTTCTTTCTCAAAGGGCCTAAAAAGGAAGAGTAAAGAAAACCCCAGGTGAGTAGAGGGAAGGAAATAAAGACCACATATCACCGAAATAGAAAATGGACAAACAACAAAAAAATTAACAGGGCCAATAGTGTCTTCAAAAAGGCCAACGAAACGGGTAACGTCCCAGCCAGAGTAATCCAGCAAGAAAAAGGCAAATTGCTAGTACCGGCAATTAAAGAGGATTACACTATGGATCCTACAGACATTAAAAAAATATGGAGAGGACACTCTGAACAACTTGATGCTAACAAACTGGATTTCTTAGAAGAAATGGACAAAATGTTTTAAAGATTTAATTTACTAACAGTGAAAATCTGAACAAACCTATATTTACTTAAAAAAAAACACAAAAAGGGGCGCCTGGGTGGCGCAGTCGGTTAAGCGTCCGACTTCAGCTCAGGTCACGATCTCGCGGTCTGTGAGTTCGAGCCCCGCGTCAGGCTCTGGGCTGATGGCTCAGAGCCTGGAGCCTGTTTCCGATTCTGTGTCTCCCTCTCTCTCTGCCCCTTCCCCGTTCATGCTCTGTCTCTCTCTGTCCCAAAAAAAAATAAACGTTGAAAAAAAAAATTTAAAAAAAAAATTAAAAAAAAAACCAAAAACACAAAAAGCACCTGAATTTATTACAAAAAATGTTCCCCCAAAGAAAACCTGCCGTCAACATTCATGAACAGGTTCTGTGTGGACAGTTTCCATTTCTCTGGGTAAGTGCTCAGGAGTGAGATTGCTGGGTCACATGGTTAAGTACAAATTTAGTGTTTAGAAGAAACTCCCAGACTATAATCCAGGACAGCAGCATCATCCACATTCCTGCCAACCATGCGGAGGGGACCTGGCTTCTCTGTATCCTGGCCAGCCTTTGCTATGGGTGCTGTGCTTTCCTTTCTTTCCTTTCCTTTTTTGAAAAGTAGGCTTCAAACCCAACACAGGGCTTGAACTCATGACCCCAAGATCAAGATCTGAGCTGAGATCAAGAGTTGAAGACTGAGCCACCCGGGCACCGGTGGCCGCTGGTCTTCTTTTCTAACTTCTAACATGTATCTCAACATGGTTTTGCGTTTCCCTTAACCTGCAAAGACCCGATGGCCAGTGATGTTGACCGCCTCCCATGTACTTATCTGCCATGTGCACATCCTCTTGGGGGAAATCTCTTCAGATCTTTTGCCCATTTTCTAGTTGGACTGTTTTATTACCATGGAGTCTCAAGAATTCTTTATGTTTTTTTGAGATGAGTCCTTTCATAGATGTGTGGTTGGCAAATATTTTCTGTCTGCGGCCTCTTAAGAGGGTCTTTTGCAGAGCAAGTTTTAATTTTGATGGAATCAAAATTGACATTTTTTCAAAAATGATTTTTTTCTTTTATGGGTTTTGCTTTTGGGGTCTTATCCAGCCTTAGGTCCCAGAGTTTCTATCATGTCACCTTCTCAAAATTCTGTATCTTTCATTTAAATCTACATGCCGGTCTAAGTTGCGCGTAAGGTTGTGAGATTCAGGTCACGGTTCTTCTTCTTTCTTTTCCAGTCTACGGCTATCCAATTGCTTCAGCAGCATACGTGGAAGGCTGGCCTTCCTTTACTGAACCAGTTTTGCATCTCTGCATACTTGTGCGGAGCTAACCTCTGGGTCTGTCCCACTGACCTGTGTCTGTCCCTCTGTCGATATCACTGTCTTGATTCATGCAGCTGCATCCAAGGTCTCGACAGGAGACACGGATAACTTGTACTTTATTCTTCATTTTCTAAATGGTTTGGGCTATTCTTGTGCCTCTCCAAATTTTGGAAGGATCATATTTATATTTACAAAAGGTCTGGCTGAGATTTTAGCAGGAGCTCTGTGTTTAGTAGGAACAGAAACCTGTATATACATTTGGGGAGAACTCAGACTGTTCCTATGTTGAGACTCCTAATCCAGGAGCTCAAACCAACTCTCCATCTGTTCAGACCCTCTGATTTTTTTAATGAGCGTCCTGTCACTTTTAATCACACAAGTCCCATCCCATCTACGTTATGCTAAATTTACATGAAAGTATTTCCCCCTTTTTTGTGAGCAATTGTTAACAGTAATGGCACATTTGTTTGCCTGTGTTCATTGCTAGTATACAGAAATAAAATTGATTTTTGTATTTATTGAGCTTGTATCCTGTCGACTTGCTTAATTTACTTAGTTCTGTGACTTTTTGGGTGGGTTCCTTTACATTTTATATGTCATCTGCCAATAGGAACTTTTCTGACTTATATGCCCCTCTTCTTTCTTATATTTCCTGCCTTATTCCAATAGCTGAAACAGACGTTTATTATTTTTCACATATTCACTTTTTTGGGGGAAAAGAAAAGTGGGGGAGGGGCAGAGTGCGGGGGACAGAGGATCCAAAGCGGGCTCTGCGCTGACAGGCTCATAGAAGTGAGCCCGACGTGGGGCTTGAACTCACGAACTGCGAGATCACGACCTGAGCCAAAGTTGGACGCTGAAGTCACTGAGCCACCCAGGTGCCCCGTGAAACACACTTTTATAAAAATGTTTAAAACCTCTTCTTCGGAAAACGCAGAGCACGAGGACAAAAGAACCTACGTAATTGGAGAGACATGGCATGTTCATCAACTGTAGGAGCCTCGACACCGTTAAGATGCCAGTTCTCCCCGGACTGACCTACGGATGCCGTAAAAGGCCAACCAAAGTCCCAGCAGCCATTTTTTTTTTTTTTTTTTGGTAGAAAACAACAAGCTCATTTTAAAAACAGTTTTAAAAAGTGACCTCGAATAAATCGATTTTATAAAAGGAAAGCATCTTTTCGATGCCTGATTTCCAGACTTTCTATGAAAGCGAGGGGGTTGGTGCGAGAAAAGGCAGACAACTGAGCAGAAAGCAGAGTCTGGGCGCAGGACCTCACAGAGACGGCCAAGTGCATTTTGACAGCTGTCAAGGCAAATCAAGATGGGGAAACGGGCATTGTTTCAAAAAATGGTGCCGGAGACACTGGTGATCGCTACGGGGGAAAAAGGGACATAGACCCTTACCCATATCATACACGAAAATTAAAGTGTGTCCACAGACCTAAATGTGAAAGCTAAAACTAAAACCACAGACTTGAAAAAAACACAGGTGAAAATCTTTGTAATCTGGGGTTAGGAAAAGAGGTCTGTGCTGGCAGGATTTGAAGATGGGCCTCAGCGACTTGTGTCCGTGTACAATCTCCTTCTCTGGAGCATGGGAGGGGCCCGTGGAGAGCAAGAGACAGCACACCTTGACTGGGCTACTCTGAGCCTATCAAGAGAGATGATCCGGGGTGGGCCTGACCTAATCTGGTGAGCCTTTTCAAAGAAGCGTCATGTTGTAAGAGGAGGGGCCCCATGGCAGGGAACCTAGGGCAGCCCCTGGAAGCTGGCCAGAAACCCACAAACAACAGAGATCTCTGTCACACAACTGCAAGGAAATGAACTCTGCCAATGACAGGCAGCTGGCAAGGGACATTAGGTGAGACCACAGGCCCACCGACACCTTGATCTCAGCCTGATGAGACCTTGAGAGCAGATGACCCAGTGAGGTCCAGACACCGGGACTCCTGACCTGCCCCTGCTGTGAGACAGCGCATTTGTGTGGTTGTTTAACTTCCTCCATTGTACCAGGTACCTGCAACACAACTGTTAACCGCGGAAGAAAAGGCCACCTTCACTGTGTGTCCTCAGCTCCAATAGCATCTTGACCCTTAGGTACCAAATGCTTGTTGGTGAGTGAAGATACGGATTTTTTTCTTTTTTTTTTTTAATGTCTATTTTTGAGAGAGGGAGAGAGCAGGGGAGGGGCAGAGGATCTGAAGCGGGCTCTGCACTGACAGTGGAGAGCCGGATGTGGGGCTCGAACTCACTAACTGTGAGATCGTGACCTGAGCTGAAGTTGGATGCTTAACCGACTGAGCCTTCCAGGTGCCCCAGATACGGATTTTTTCAAAGCAGACCCTTCTAGTGCTAGCCTAGACATTATTTCCTCTGGTAACTCAGCGGATTGCTGGCTTGAGTTTGCTGTCGAGGACCTGTCTAGAAAAACGCCCCTGCATCAGAATGGCAGATACTAAGGAATTCTTCCTCCTCCTTATCATGGAGCTGCTCGAGTCACATAATACAGGACTAAAAGCCCAGTGAGTGTCTGAAAAATCTCCTGCTATGGCGTTAGTCATTAGCTAACTCACAACAAAGGGGATGAGTCAGAGTCCGTTTCTTCAGGTTCGTTACGGAAAGCCCCTGTGCTTTCACTGCCTTACTCAAATAAAACCAGGGAAGCCTCTCCCCTGGACACAGCACCTCCCAAACTATCCATATTTACCGTATTAGAGAACCGAAGTAACTTAGAAATACGGTCATAACAGGCATGTATCTAGGCAGCCACCAGAACGATGACATCATCACACACCATGTGGCCTTTGGAAAACTCCAGTGTCCGCTCTCGAGTAAATAACAAAAGGCAAATGGCGTCTCAGTCTTATTCTGAAAACAGTGTCGGTCTTGAGGAGCCCTCGCCGGGACCTCAGGGATCCCCAGACCGCACTTGGGGAAGCACTGCCCGAGAGGACACTGAACGTGAGCCAGAACGCTCCCAGCAGCAGGATCATCAAAGCCGAGGCTGGAAAAACCCAGTCAACCCTGACTTCACCGGATAAATAGATGGCAGCATATTCTAGAACCGCACAGGAGAATGAACAAGAGGGAACCATTACCATGTGCATCAATACGATGAATCACAAAATAAATCAGTGAATGAAAAAAACAAGCGGCAGTACAATATTTACACTATTCTTGACTTACGTGATGTTTAAAAACTGGCAAAATTAAACACAACAACAGTTACAGTAGCTAACACACATACAAAGTTTACCAGGGGCCCCGTGCGGATCTAAGTGCTTTACACATATTAACTCAGTTAATCCTCAAAATGATGCTTGAGGCCGGTATGACGGTCATCCCCATTTTACGGATAAAACTGAGGCAGAGAACGGCTCGGGGATACATGGGTGGCAAAACTACAAATAAAAAGAACATTAGCCGAAATCAGAAGGGCGGCTACGGCTGGGCGGGGGGTGTATCCAGGAGCAGGAGAGCCGACAGTGGGTGACACATTACCACTGATGCCCCCCGCTTTTTTAAAATTCTTTTTCAACATTTATTCATTTTTGAGGGACTGAGAAAGACAGAGCGTGAGCACAGGAGGAGCAGAGAGAGAGGGAGACACAGAATCGGAAGCAGGCTCCAGGCTCCGAGCTGTCAGCACAGAGCCCGACGCGGGGCTCGAACCCACGAACCGCGAGATCATGACCCGAGCCGAAGTCGGACGTGCCCCGCCGCTGATGCTCTTGATCTGCACGGTGGGGGTGTGTGCAGATGTGTCCCCTACTACTGTTGACTGTGTGTCCTTGTTTCCTGCGCAGGTACAGGACTGGGACAGAGACACAGCGAAGGCGGTATGGACCACGCTCACGGCCAGCGGCCTCTAGTTCGGGAAGTGCACACCCCGCCCGCGGCACCGGCCCTGCCGGCCTGGCTTTCAGAGCCCGGGATCGAGGCTGCTCCCTGCCGCTGGCAGCCTGGTCCCAGGGCTACGAACACAAAAAAACGACACAAACACTCAACAAAGCAGAGGAACACCTAGCACCTGAAGGCTGGGGAACTGGAGTCGAACAGAGAGGCGTCTGTGAGTGCTGGACGACTGTGCGCCCTGTCCTTCCCTTCCACCCCTGTCCGGGGAACAGGTGGGAAATGTTGAGAGAGGACTAGATAGGTAGAAAATGGTGAATTATCGAGGACTTCCAAGTGGGAGAGAGATCGCTTTTGCCAAACCAGTTATGCAGGCTCACTTCCACGTAGCGATGCAGCTGTGGGCCCATGTCACATGTTCCTTCTGTCCCCGCGTCAGCCCTGGAACACCCAGGTGGCGCTCAGCCCCCTTCCCCTCTGGGCCGTCAATGCTGCCGCTCTCTGGACCCAGGGCGTGAGAGTGCCAGAGCCCACGGTGCCCTTCCAACTGCCCAGACCACGTTCTCCTCACTGCTGGGCACAGGCCCCCACCCAACCCGGCACGCAGGACCCCTGGGGCCCCGCCCCCCGGCAATGCACCCACAGCCCCCCCTCTGCACACAGGATCCCTGGGGCCCTGCCCCCCCCAATGCACCACAGCCCCCAAGGCGCTCAGTACCTTTGGGCACGCCCCCCCCCCCCCCCCCCCGCCTCAATGCACCCATGGCCACCTTCCCCCCACACCCCTGCATGCAGGACCCCCAGGCACACACAGCGCCACGTGCTAGACCAGCTAAGTTCCCCTGACGCCAGATGCCACACTGGAGCTGGTGACGGAGCTGGTGCAGGCCCATCCTTGCACGCCACACAAGCCTGTGGCTGTCCCTTTAAGCCTCCCCCACACCCCTCGCCCCTCCTCACACCGCCCCAGCAGCTCATCCAGGGAGCTAAGTTTAGCTCCCTCCACTTCCAGTCTTGCCTCCAGGGACAGCCTGTGCTAGTGGGGCCCGCAAGGCTCTCTGAAGCCACCAGAGGCTTGCTTCGTAGCACGGAGGGCCTGACCTGGATCAGCGGTGCACTCCCCGGAGGGCGGGGGATCCTGCACACAGAGGTTTTTGGGGAAGGGGGACGGCACCCCTCTGACCGGACTCTTCCTCGCCCCAGCACAGTCTGGCCTCACGGTCGGGACAAGGGTGGCCCGGTCAGTCCCCCACGGTCCGTGACTCATCTGGGGACAGCTTGTTGTTTTGGGCCCAAAACAAGAACCTTTAAACGGAGCCACGACACGACACGCACCTCACCGATCGGCTCCCTCTGCCACCTGGACCTCAGGTCGGGGTCCTTCGGAGAAAGCCTGTGGGCACCTGAGCTGACGGGACGTCCCCTCCATTCGGGACCAGAACCGGACCCGGAGCTGTCTCCAGGCCGGGTCAGACGCACACAGAGCAGGCCCTCAAACGGGACCTATGGTCTGCCTGAAGCCAGGCCTCTGGCCACACACGGTCCTAAGGACGGCGGACAGAATCTGGGACAGGATCTGAGGGACTACAGGGGGAAAACGCAGTCAACGCTTGTCAGCCGGCGTGACCCAGGCCACGTGGCAGGAGCTCCCCTGCAGCCACTGGAGCGGCCCGCATCCTCTTCCGGAACCAGTACCAGCTAACCCAGGTGATCTCTACGGACAGAAACATCACCCGCTCCACAGTGGACTTGCTTCCAAACCAGCCTCTCACCCCGACACTCAGTGTATCTTCACTTGATTTGCAATTTGGCAACTAGTGATTGTCTTGTCATGTACGTGTGTGTACACACACACACACACACACACACACACACTTGAATGTGATAAAAAAACAAACAAAAAACCAATCTCAGGAACAGTTGCCAGCACAGGCTACTGGAAAACAAAAAGATGATCAGCGTCGTCGTAACACAAGGTGGACACACAGCCGCTGCATGTTTCGCATTCACGCCTTCGCACGTGCCTTCCGATCTCGGGACAGCGCTGCTTCCAACCCTGCTCCCAGCCGCGTTTCCCCACCAGTCATACCGAAAACACCAGAGCCCGGGCCAAGGCGGCCCGTCCGGCTGCCCAGCAGTCCAGCCACGGCAGAGCTGACCACGGCCCGAGCCCCGTCCCGCACCCCAAGGGCCGCCTCTCCCGTCAGTCCCCCCGCACGGAGCTTGGCAGGCGGAGAAATCTGTGAACGTGCCCCCAATACCGACCCAAGACGCAAAAGCTCTGGCTCTGGGGCCGAGGCGGCTGACAGAGTTCATTTCCAGGAGGAGTGAGACGGGCCGAGCAGGCGCCCGGCCAGGTGCCCCACCGGCACCGGATGGAGGACCACAAGTGGGGCGTGCGGCCGGCTCACGGAGGCCGCTCCCTCGGCCGGATAACGGCACCGAACCGGCCCTGCGGTGCCAGGCGCTGCGCCACGCACTTGACGCGCGTTATCTCACTTAATCCAAACGCAGTTGTCCCCATTCTCCTGCTGGAAGAAACCAAAGCTCACAGGTTCACTTGCCCAAGTGGTCGAAACCGCCGCTCAGCTCAGAAGGCCGAGCTCTTAAGCCACACGCAAGGCCCTGACCAGAGACCGCGAGCCAAGTTTTATATTTAAGAGTTAAGTCCCAACGTGCTTGCGAAAAATGAAATTAAAAATTCGGAACAAGGACAGTAGTCTCATTCGTCATATGACCTGACTGTCAAGGAGACGGGGCTCAGAGCAGCCAGATGACGAGGGGACAGACCATCTGGACCGGGCAGCACTCTGAGGCCAACCGCCTCCCCCTGGACGGCGGAGGGGAGCCGGGGCCAAGGGGTCAGGGTGCCCTTCGGCAGGATGTTTGCCGGCCTCCCCACCCCCTCGGCTCAACAAAAGGGAAAGAGGAGTGCTCAAAGCAGCCTTCCTCCTGCCAAAGCCTGACTCATCGGCCGTGCTCCAGCTTGGCTCTCCGAGCAAAAGGCCGGCTCTGCTCGTGGAGCCAACCAGAGCCGGGGCTGGCCCGGAGGAGAGGGAAGCAGGGCAGGAGGCCAAAGGCAGGGACGCCCCAGACGCTCGGGCCGGCGAGCCAGGGCTCTGGCTCCTCATAAAGGGCCCTTGTGCGTTAGGCCCGGGCCGCCAGGCCCTGTAGGCCTGGGGTCCGGGGGGGCTGTGGGGCCGCTGGAGCACTGAGTCGGCACCCACGCTCCACACGAACTCTGACCTTGTCCCACGAGAGACCAGACAGCTCTGAGGAGACGGACCACCGCCTCCAAAAGCCTCTCTCCTTCCATAATCGCTGGAAAAATCTCTGCTGACAACATTTGCAGGATTTCACAAGGCCCCACCTCCACCACCAAAAGCCCAACACAACACAGCGTGGCAGAAATGCCAAAGGTAATTCCCCGGAGGAACGGACGCCCCACAGCGCGAGAGCCGAGCTGGGGGAGACCCGGATGGAATTCCTTGGCTGCGGCAGGCACGTCGGCACGCACCGCATCTGGCAGGAAGCGGGCCGGGCTCCGGCACAGGGAGCCCACCAAGGGTTTCTTCCCTCGGCCGTGCCAGCCGTCTGAGTCAATGCTTCGCCTGGAAAAGCTCCCCGAACTCCCTCACCCTGGCCACAGTGCAGTTCTGTCCGCTGGGATGGAGTTCTGACACCCGTGCGTGAACTTGATTCTCGACTCTGCATGGCCCTATGATCTAAAGCTGGCTCGGGGCGCCTGGGTGGCTCACTCGGTTAAGCATTCGACTTCGACTCAGGTCGTGATCTCATGGTTCATGGGTTTGAGCCCCGTGTTGGGCCCTGTGCTGACAGCTCGGAGCCTGGAGCCTGTTTCCGGTTCTGTGTCTCCCTCTGTCTCTGCCCCTCCCCTACTCGTGCTCTGTCTCACTCTCTCTCTCAAAAAAATTAAAAAAAAAAAAAAAAAAAAAGTTAAAATAAATAAATAAATAAATAAATAAAGCTAGCTCAAAACAAACAGGAAGTATTCCGAAGTCTGAAATACCTGGAGAGAGCCAGATAACATCATAAAGAATATTCTAGAAATAGGCAACTACTGGTGTCTTATTTACTGTTGGATTGTGCCACAGTACTTACAATTCTGGAACCCTCACTAACTGCTCTTAAATTTAACTTAAAAAAAAAATCACGTTAGTAAACCTTGAGAGAGAGGGGGAGAGAGAGAGAGAGAGAGAGAGAGAGAGAGGAGAGGGAGCTCTACCTTAAAAAAAAAGATGACCTTGTAAAACACACCAGGCTGAGCGAAATGATCTTTCTTTTGTTTCTGGTTTGTCACTAAGGGAGATAAATCAAAACAAAAAGAGCCTGTCAAAACGATCTGTAAAAGTAACATTCAGGTCAAGGCAAAAGATGAAAGTTTATGTAATTACTTGTGTGAAACTGATCTGCTAAGCAATACAGAGATCAGACCTCAGTCGGTAGCTAAAGGTTCTGATCGATTCCCTTTTTTTTTCCTCTGCGGTGGAATATGGGCTGTGAACTAGCCGTGCCTTCAAGAACCAGGGCGAGAACTGGGACCTCACCAGCCAAGTGCCACCTACCAGAGTGTTCGCTTCACGGAACGCCCACGGATGCGCATAAACCCCAATTCAGGCTACTTTTGGGGGACCTCCTTAGAACAACAACGGGGTTTGCTCAGGAACAGGGCCAGGGGAAACGTAAGCCACCCACAGCCTGAGCGCCTCCTGGACAAAGGGGACATTTGAAAGGTGTCAATAAAGTGCTTCTCCAAGCAACATGTTTTCCACCTCAAACGGAGAATTTTGCTTGACAGTTCCAAAAACATGTTTTTAAACCCAGTAAATAAAAGAGGGAATTGTAGGGATATTTCACCAAATCTTGCCTCACACATATTTTATCACATTCTGCACTGGAACTAGTACGCGAAGTTCCTTTTAGGAACATTCACTGAGAAGACAAAATATAGATTTATTAAAGAAAAGAAGATGTATTTAAAAAAAAAAAAAAAAAAAAAAAAGGATCCCCTGCTCCAAACCAGAAAGCTGTTCCTGGTGATCAGCCTGAGTGGAGGCTGAGGTGAGCATTGGCGGCCGGCAGGGGTGGGGGGCGGGGAGGCCTTAGGGGGAAACTTGTCTGTCTGGTTCCCTGCTGCTGATCCCGAGTTCCACTGGGTTTCCTTGGAAAGGCTAACTCACACCTTGCTTTCACTCAAAGGATCATCAAATTCACCCTCTTCAAGAGATCCTGAATTCTTACCTACGGTCAGATAAGAAGGGGGAAAAAAATTAAATACTGCTTATTGTAAAAAATCACATCCAGGGGCGCCTGGGTGGCTCAGTCAGCTGAGCTTTCGACTTCGGCTCAGGTCACGATCTCACGGTGCGTGAGTTGGAGCCCCTTGTCGGGCTCCGTGCTGACAGCTCAGAGCCCGGAGCCTGCTTCCGATTCTGTGTCTCCCTCTCTCTCCGCCCCTCCCATCCCCACACTCCGCCTCTCTCAAAAATAAACATTTAAAAAAATGAAAAAAAAATCACATCCAAAGAGCAAACTTCAGTTCTCTTGTAGGCACCTTTCACACCGGTTTTCTTTTAAAAAGCTGCAAAACAACGTCCACAGCAGCACCACGCTTAACAGCCCAACGGGCGAAGATTGCCCAAATGCTCATCACACGATGGGTGAGGAGACAAGACGTGGTTCGTCCACAGAACGCTAGGCAGTGATGAAAGTGAAGACGGTGCTGGCCCAGACTGCAGTGCGAGTGAACCTCAGACGCTTCCTGTGGAATGAAAGAAGCCAGACACCAAGGCCACGTACTGCATGATTCCATTTCTAGGAAATAACCGGAAAACCTACAGAAGCAGGAGGAGGAAGAGGGGCTGCCTGGGGCCGAGGACTGGGGTTAGGCACGCACGGGCACGAGGGGCCTTACTGGGACGACGGGAGGGCCCTAAAACTGGTTCGTGGTGGCCACTGCGCAGCTTGGTGAATTCACTACAAGTCACTGAAAAGTACCGCTTAGAAAAAGCTGCCCCAAGAGAAAAAAAAGTTTCCATAAAACCAAGTTATTTACTCAAGAATGCTCCTGTGTTGCTCACACTGAGAATTAATCATCTCCATTTAATAACTCCTAAGTAGTTCAGGTCTATTTCAGGAGCTGTGTCAGACGCTCAGAATTTTCACGGCGGGTAAAGCTCCAATTATAGCTGGTTATGGGGCTGTTTTCATCTTTATTAAACCACCATCATTTAACAAAACAGCAGCAGGAAGTTCAACAGACCCCGGGTACCAATTAAAAGGATGCCAAGTTAATAACCCTACAGGCTTCTGCAAGTTCCCCTCACAGGGCCACGCCCGGCCCTCGTCTGAGCCGGGCACACAGGGACAGCAGGTGGCAGGAGCTCGGGGACACTGCGGGCTCCCTGTGCTGATAGAGAGTTCTGGCCTCTTGGAAGCCCCTAGAAAAGCAAGGCAGAAGCCACTTTTTTGGTTCGGTGTAGCTTCTCATCTGGGGGTTCATTTGCAAAGTGCATCGTCTCCAACAGTACCCACCTCACTGAGGAGCGCTGGGGGCGGTGGGGGGGGGAGCCAACCACACGCCATCCTCCTGCAGGACGGGCGTGGACACGCACTGCCAGGCCAGCTGTGTGGTTTGCACGTCCTTCTCATTTATTTACCACCAAAATCCTTTCTCATGTGAGGCTAAAAGTCTATCCTCTTTTCGGTATTAGGGGGGAAAAAGCCCTCTTTACGGCATGTCCTTATGAAAGAAGGGGACAGATCATTAGCTTTATAAGTCACTAAAGACGTTGCGGCACCTGCCGGAGCTGTATCAGGACGCTTGTATCTTACAACGTTGAGGGAGAGAGACGGAAAGGATTAAACAAAAGAAAAAAAGCATTCAGAAAGCAAATGTATGACAAAGAGTGAGAGAGAAGGCAGGGCAGGGAGGGGGAGAGGTGAAGGGAGGGACCTGCTCGGCAAGGAGCCCTGGTCAGGCCGACTGCAGTTCTTGCCACGCCTCCCGAGACTTCTGCAAGTGTGAAATGATCTGAACACAGGAGTTTAAAAAGCTCGTAACGGGAGGCGCTTCGCACTTGTGAAGAAGACGGCACAGATGCTACCCGAGGACGGTGGGTGACACTACTTGAAAAAGCCGGCCCAGCAGAGGCCCACTCGGAGCGTGTCGAGAAATTCCTTCACAGATACGAAGGGGGGACGGTGCCCCCTCTGCAGAAGGGCTGCCTCAGGGACTCCCCATAGAACACATCGCGTCTGCTTACGCATACTCAATGGTCCTACAAAGATGCCCTGGGAGGAGTCCAGGGCTCTGTGCCTTTTCTAGAAGTCTCCGGAGGCTGCTGCGCCAGGATCTCCTCCGGTTTACTATTCACGGAGATGTGCGTCTTCTGTTCCTGGGGATCAGCTGACCAGCTTTCGGTCGAGATTCTGTGTGAAGCGTATCTGTTCAATTATTTGAAACCTCCGAACCAAGGTGGAGCTCAGCTTGTCCTCAGAATCCAGGCTTCTCTAGGTCTCGTCTGGGTAGCAAGGGTTACTTTGTTTCTAAGATATAAATTAATTATTTCCTCTACCACAGCTTAAGGATCCACAATCATACTTTCACTTGACTTAATGCTACAGTGTTTCCTCTCAAATATTTTGCTAAAATCTTAACTTAAAAACATTCATAAGACTTCAATTGTAACATTCTTAGCAGAGGGAAAGAAACCAAAACCATTCCTAATCCAGCGCGAAGCAGCTAGTTTAATCAAGGCCACCGTCCTCCTCCGAGCTGGGGCTGCACCAGAACAGGTTTGCATTTCCAGGCTTCTCTGCAAGCGGAGGGGAGCTGAATACTGGCACCCCACCCCCCCAGAAGTTTTCGCCCCAGCTGGGTGCTACGCAGCGTCTGGAGGGCCTCCGGTCCCCCCAGCGTGTGCCAGGGGATCCTGAAGGGAATGCAGAGATTAATTTCAGCTGGACTTGCTCTTCTCAATCCTCTTAGCGCAAGAAGGCCTTGGAGACTTAAGGAAGCATTCGTTATTTAAAATGCTTCTGTTGGGGCGCCTGGGTGGCTCAGTCGGTTGAGCATCCAGCTTTGGCTCAGGTCGTGATCTCGCGGTTCGTGGGTTCGAGTCCCGTATCAGGCTCTGTGCTGACAGCTCAGAGCCTGAAGCCTCCTTCAGATTCTGTGCCTCCCTCTCTCTCTGCCCCTCCCCTGCTCATGCTCCGTCTCTATCTCTCAAGAATAAATCAACTTAAAAAAAAAATGCCTCTGCTGAGGTTGGGTGCACAAAGTGTTGAGGTGGGCCTGCTGCATTCTGTATACAAAATAACCATGTGTGTCCTGAGGACAATGAGGACCCTTCCTGAAGGGAAAGGGCGTACAACCCCCAGGACCCCAACTAACTTTCCCCCAGATTTTCACCCTTGACGTTTATAATCACTTCTCCAGAATTTTTTCATCTTGAAAATGTGGAAGTTGAACTATCAACAGCCGCTGCCCGGCCCCCCAGGGAGCACGATCCCACTTTCTGGCCTGATGAAGCCACCCGAGACACCGCACGTAAGTGTAATTATACCACAGTGGTCTCTGTGCCCGGCTTACCTGACCTACGTAATGTCCTCAGGGTTCATCCGTGCTGTAGCGTGGGGACGGCGACTCCCTCCTTTCGAAGGTGAGTCCTACTCCGCTGTGTGCAGACAGCACGTTTATTCATCCCTCCGTCTGTGGGCGCTGGGCGGTCTCCACCTCTTGGCTACTGGGGACGACGCGGCCGTGAACACGGGTGTGCGAGCACCTGTCTGTGCCCCAGCGCTCAGCTCTCTTCTACTTAAGTGGCGATCGCTGGGTCCCGTGCTAGTTGTTTTACGTTTCCTGACGCGCCTCTGTTTCAGCAGCAGCTGCGCTGTTTCACAACCTCCAACAGGGCACCAGGTCTCCATTTCTTCACGTCCTCAGCCACACGTGTTGTCGGCTGGCTTTGTGACAGCGGCCATCCTGCGAGGTGCGAGGGGGCATCTCAACGTGGTTCTGATTTCTAGGTCTGTGAGCATTACCGATGCTGAGCACCTTTTCCTACAGTGTTGACCGCTTTTGTATATCGTCTTGGGAGCCAGATTTATTTGGATCCTTGTCGTTTGTTCAACAGGGTGATTTTCTTGTTGCTGAGTTGTAGGAGTGTTTAAAAACCACATTCGGGATATAACTCCTCATCGGATATAGGACTTGCAAACATTTTCTCCCATTCCACAGGCTGCCTTTTCATTCTGTTGGCCGTGGGTCCTCTGATGACAAGGATGTAGTTCTCTTCCTGTATGCTTTCAGGGTCCTAGTCACAAAATCATCGCCAAGTCCGGGGTCATGAAGCTTTTCCCCCGGCTTTCTTCTAAGGGTTGTACAGTCCTGAGTCTTAGGGTTAGGGTAGGTCTGTAGCCCATGTGGAGCTAAGTTTCGTATGTGGTGTAAGGGCCTGCATTAAAAAACCAGCTCTAATAATAGCATTCCACTGAACACAGGTATAAAACTTTTTTGCGTGACCCTGTCAATAGCCGTTTGGGATATTTCCAGCGTTTTGCTGTTGTTCCCCATGATGACACAAATACCCTTTACAGAAGCCCCTCACAGACATGAGAGGCAATACTTGGCAGTTTCCGAGGAGCCAAAATTAACTTTTGACTGGCTTGCTTCAAATTTTGCATTTTACCCCTTCACGTTGTGTATGGCAACCCTTACTTTGGAATCCTCAGGACCAGACAGATGTATTTTGGAACTCAGAAATTTTCAGATTTGGGGAAGTAATATGGTACCGATGCCGTATGTTACAGGATATCCCCAGTTGGGAACAATGGGTACATATGTATACCCTAATATACATAACATATCCACAATATAGGGTATATTATAGGGAACTTATAATCAAATATGCTAATACATGTGTAGTAACACACAGATATAAATAATACACACACACACACACACACACACACACGAATATTTAAGACCAGTGGGGAGGTAGGCTCCTGAGGACGGCTCAAAATGGAAATATCTGCAAGTCTCCTGAGATCTGCCCTTAAAAATCATGGATAGAAGATACAGGGAAAAAAAAGATAAGAATCATACCAAATGTGAATAGTGATCATTCCTTTCCTCTTCCACAACTGTTACAATGCAATTATAAAAAAATAAAAAAAAATTTCCTTCATTTATAAAACTAGCTAGCCAATGAATACATTGTCAGGGTACAAAAACATTACAATGCAGCTGAAGGAGGCTCACATTCGTCCCACAACAGTTATCCACATCTATCACTCTGGCCCATATTCTTCCAGACCTCTGTCTCTATTCAGGGCACAGATGTCGGGGTAGAAACTTAAAGTTTCAGGACTGGTTTGCCTTTACATCAACGGAATCAAACGCTGCGCATCATTTTTCAAGTCGGATTCTACCAGGTCTCAGAGTTACGCGGAGCTTCGTCCCTCCTCACAACCACCCCGGATTCTCGAGTATGACGTGTTACAGAGGGCTACCCGTGGATGTTTACATAGTTACAATTTCTGCTACCACCACCGCCGCCACAGGAACCGTCTGCACACACGCGGCTCCTGGAACACTGTGTCTGTTAGCGGTGTTCCTACAGACAGAACTGCCGGGCCAGAGTAGACACGTGGACATTTCTAAGAGCTCTGGCAAATGGCCTCGCCGAAGGGTTCTACCAATATATATCCCAACGAACAAAGGCGGAAGGTATCTATTTTCCCATGGCCTCACCACACTGGATATTAGCAGCAATCCAATTTCCTTTTCTTCTTCTTCCCCCCCCCCACCCCCCCACCCCCCCGCAGTGTGATGGGTGAAAAGTGGTATTTGTTACTTTTTAAGTCCGAGTTTTGTCCTGATCACTGGGGGCGTGAGCATTAGGCACTTTTTCATCCTTGGAGAAAAGCCAAAACCTTTATAAGAAGTCATGATAAAAACAGATCACGATAACATGCAGAGATGAGAGGAGATTCAACATCAACCACAGATCGGCTTAGCATTTTGAGGAAAATGAACTATGTGGTGGACATTAGTAAACTGCACAGATAGCCACACCTAAGTATAAAATGGAGGACTTTACTCAAGTTCACTGCCATATTCTACACAGGAAAGCCATTTGCCCCAGTTTGCTCCAGAGAGCCCCATTTCAAGCTTAGTGCCCTGGTAAAATTATTAGCAGTCCCCTCGCCCCCCCAAATGCCCTGATTGGTGTCATCAAGTTACACAAACTGCACATTTACACACACTGTGGCTCCACAGGCACAGGGCCCAGCAGGTCCCCTGGAACTGGCATCACGTGTCACTGCGAGACCTCACCAAGTACTGACAGCTAATGGGATCGTGTGTCCGCAACTCCGTTTTTCCAGCAGGATTATTACAAGTCAGAGTTATGGCAGCCATAATTTGTTCCCTGGCTGTTGAGTGCTTCCACGCCAAGCTATTAGGCAGCGTTTTGCCAGTGTTTTAAGACTGTGTGAACGCTGGGGCGCCCAGGTGGCTCAGTCGGTTAAGCGTCCGACTTCGGCTCAGGTCATGATCTCACAGCTCATGAGTTCGAGCCCCGTGTCGGGCTCTGTGCTGACAGCTCGGAGCCTGGAGCCTGCTTCGGATTCTGTGTCTCTGTCTCTCTCTGACCCTAACCCACGTGCATTCTGTCTCTGTCTCTCTCAAAAATAAACAAACGTGAAAAAAAGATAATAATAAAAAAAGACCGTATGAACGTGGACCTTGTAAGCACTTGGCTCCGGTATTTCCTGCCACGGCAAATGCACGAGGAATACGATTAGGGAATCAAGCGATTAAAATCGAAGGAAAGAGCCTGAGGTACAGAGCTCAGGAACCCTCAGCACGTACCCTGCATTTCATTCAGCCTTCCAGACAAGCGAACACCGACATCCCGTGTGTCTGAAGTTGCAAAGGGACAACCAAGTCCATGGTAGGCTGGGGGTAAACTACACTGCACGAGGTAGGCACACTGCTGGATGACCTATTTCTCTATCCCTCCCTTATCCTGTCATCTCTTCTAATAAAATTTTTCTGCCTTCTATGTTTGGGAGACATGGGCTGCCTCTCCTTTCCATAAAAGGCCAAAAAAAAAAAAAAAAAAGCCCAGATAAATTTTTCTAACGGTGCCAATGGGACTTCTGTGCCGCACTGTCCACTCCAAGGACACAGTCCTATGGCAGTCGTCAGGACATCAGTCCAGGAGGAGAACCAAGCAGCTAGCTCGGTAAACACTCTACAGGCTAATCCTGCTGGCACGTTTTACACAGCAGACGGAAACTCGGAAAGTGCTAAATAAATCTCAGTCTTCAAACAATTACACTTAAACGTCCTATTTAAGTCACAGAGCACAATGCAGCTGCCTTCGGGGACGTTATCAGGATCAACCCAGTGTAGGGAGGAGACGGTGGCGGAGTGGGGCACTCGGAGGCCTCAGAAGACCCTGGCCCTGCGGTAAAGGGAAGAAACTTCCGGAATGGCAGTGGAGACTAAGAAGATTGCTTTTCCCAGGGAGCTCTTTAGGAAAGCTGGTCTTTTCCTTCCCCTCTCAACCGTCAAGGCAGGTAGATCCCAGGCCTCGTGGTAGTGAACGCGTAAACAAAGACAGTGACATTCAAAAAAGCCTCTGTTCAATGAGTTACTTTCACAGGGCAGCAGGAATTAAGAGCATAATCTTTTTGTGAAAGAAAGAGCTTGAGGCCTAATTGGCATGTGTGAAAAGACACATACTCAAGGGGACAATCTGATGACCTGTGACGGGCACGTCCCTGGGGGACCATAGCGGCAAATCAAGGAAGGTACATCCACCCCCCCAAGGTCTCCGCGTGTCCCCTTTTTCCTGCGCTCTCTTCCTGTCCCCAGCCAACACCGATCCGCTTCTGTCACTCTCACTCTACGTTTCTGGAATTTTACATAAATAAACCATATAGCGTGGACTGTGTGGCTCCTCGTGCGGCATAATCCTGCTCACGTTTGTCCACGCGGTTGTCCGCGTCAGTACTCTGTTCCCTTCACCGCGGAGGGGTAGTCCCCTAGATGGATATGCCTGAATTGGTCACCAGTCATCTGTCGAGGGACAAGTTAGCAGTCGGCAGCTACGACAAATAAAGCTTCTCCGAACACCCGTGTGCAAGTCTTTGCCGGGACACATATTTGCATTTCTGTTCGACAAATACCCAGGGGTAGAGTGGCTAGCTCACAGAGGCCGACTTTTAATGACACGCCCTATGCTTTTCCAAGGCAGGAGTTCCAGGCGACACTGGCACCAGACCAACCCCCCCGCCCCACGTCACCACTCTGTCGGGTCAGCCCTTCCAAGTGTAGCCTCTAGGAGGGTGCAGGGACCCCTTGCTGTGGTTTCCATTTAGGTACAGATGATGTATGGACCCCATCTTTCATGCACTTGATTCGCCCTCTTCGCCCCTTCACATCTTTTGTTCATTAAAAAATTTGGGGTAAGTAACGTGTTCTCTTATTACTGAGTTTTATGAGTTCTTAGGGTGCCTGGATGGCCCAGTCAGTTAAGCGTCCGACTTCGGCTCAGGTCATTATCTTATGGTTTGGGTTCAAATCCCGGCATCGGGTCTGTGCTGATAGCTGGGAGCCTGGAGCCTGCTTTGGATTCTGTGTCTCCCTCTCTCTGCCCCTCCCCTACTCATGCCCCCCCCCCCTCAAAAATGAATAAACATTAAACAAAAGAGAGTTCTTTATATATTCTAGATACAAATCCTTTTACATAATTGCAAATATTTAATTTTCATTCTTATAGAGGGGTCTTTCAAAATTTTAATTTTTGGACCTTGATTTAAGTAAGTTAAAGTAAAAAAAAACAAAATTTAAATGCTGGATTCTCTCTTACATCTCACGGAGCCATTTGTCTGTCATTATGCCAATCCTATGCTGTCTTGTTTTTTTTTTTAATTATTTATTCTTGAGCGAGAGACAGAGCACGAATATGAGCAGGGGAGCAGCAGAGAGAGAAAGAGACACAGAATCCGAAGCAGGCTCCAGGCTCCGAGCTGTCAGCACAGAGCCCGATGTGAAGCTCGAACTCACAAACCGCGAGATCATGACCTGAGCCGAAGTCGGACGCTTAACCGACTGAGCCACCCAGGTGCCCCATAGGCTGTCTTAATTACTACAGATTTACAGTAAGTCCTGAAATCAGGTAGTGGTGTATTCTTTGCTATTCTTTTACAAAGTTGTTGTGGCTACTCTTGATTCTTTGCATTTCCATACACGTTTCAGAATCAAATAGTCAATTTCTACAAAAAGCCTGCTGGGATTCTGACAGGGATTCTATTTAACCTTTAGATCAATTAGGGGAGAACAGACATATTGACGTATTGAGTCTTCTGACTCCTGTACGTGGTATATCCTTCTGTTTATTTAGGTCTTCTATTTTCCTAGCATTCACACATCTATTTCTTTAGATCTCAGCTATGTTTTTGTTAGCTTTCAGTAAATTTCAAGATTTTGCACAGCTTTTATTAAATTTAACCGCAAGTAGTTCAGATTTTTGATGCTATTGTAAAGGCTATGTTTATGCCAATTTTTGATTATTCACTGCTAATACATTAAAACACAATTGTTTTAAAGACTTAAATTGAGAAGAAGGTATGGTTTGCCCTTACACCTGGTGCCCCCAAACACCCACCATCTCCCTGATCAACATCATTCACGAGAATGGACCTTTTATTTTTAAACCAAGGATGAACCTACACCGACACATGACCACCCGAAGTCCATGGTTTACCTTCGGGCTCACTTTTGGTGGTGCACCTTGTAGGTGTTGGGACAGAAGTATAATAACATCTCTCTATAATATAACTGCACACGGAGCATTTCTACCATTTTCGGAAATCCTTGTGCCTGTCTACTCATCGCCCTTACCACGCGCCAGCAGCGATTTTTATTGTTTCCTATTTCTGCCTCTTCCAGAATGTCACATGGACGCAACCCTACGGTACGGAGCCTTTCCACACGGTTTCTTTCACTTAGCAATATGTATCTAAGGTGTCTCATGTCTGCTCATGGCTCCACGGCTCATTTCTTTTATTAAAAAAAGTTCTTTTTGCGCCCACTGTGGGGACAGGGTGTGCCCAACTCGCCTTGGACACCAGGCACCTCTCCTCCCTTCTTCTCTCCTCAAAGGCTCCAAAGCTCCTTTCTTGTTCGAGTTGAAGAATACTGCACTGTCTGGATGGACTAGAGTTTAGTGATTCATTCACCTACTGAAAGACATCTTAGTTGTTACACTTAGTTGTAAGTTTTGGCAGTTACAAATAAAGCTGCTATAAATATCCATGTTATTTTTATTTATTTTATTTTGTTTCTGTGCGGATATATGTTTCGATTCCTTTGGGTAAATGCCTCAGAGCAGGACTACTGAATCGTACGCTGAGAGCATGTTTCACTTTGTAAGCAGCACCACGGTGGCTTCCAGAGTGGCCGTGCCACCTTGCATTCCCACCAGCCATGTTTGACAATTCCCGTTGTTATACGCCCTTGAGCATCTTTCCATGTGTCTATTTGCCATCTGTGTATCTTTCCTGGTGTGGTGTCTGTTAAGGTCTTTAGTCCACCTTTTAACCAGGTTGTTTTTTATTATTGAGTTTCAAGAGTTCTTTGTATTAAGGATACCTTTAACAGATCCTGCAAATGTTTTCAAAAACAATTTTTAATGTTTATTTTTGAGAGAGCGCGCGCAAGTGCATGAGTCGGGGAAGGGAAGAGGGAGAAGGGGACAGAGGATCTAAACCAGGCTCTGTGCTGACAGCCTGATGCGGGGCTTGAACTCACGAACCGTGAGATTACAACCTGATCTGAAGTCAGACACTTAACCAACTGACCCACCCGGGCGCCCCATCTGTTTCTCTGTTCTTCTGTCAAGGCCACACTGTCTTGATTAACGTGGCTTTACAGTGAGTCTTAAAGTTGGGTAGCATCACTCCTCCAAATGTGTCCTTCCCCTTCAATAGTGTGGTGGCTGTTCTGGGTCTCTTGCCTCTCCAGAGAAACATTAGAATCAGTTTGTCCATATCCATAAAATAATGTGCTGGGATTTTGACTGGCATCGAATTGAATCTATAGATCAAACTGGGAAAAAGTAACATCTTGAAAATATTAAGGCTTCCTATCCACAGACACGGAATATGATTTAGCTCTTAAATTCTGTTCACCTAAACTTTGTAGTTTTCCTCATATAGATCTTGTACATATTTTGTAATCAGAATTATACCTTAGTATTTACTCTAAGGGTGTTAACGTAAATTATATTGTGTTTTAAATGTAAGCCACTTGTTCCATTATTGGCACATATGAAAGCAACTGACTTTTGCCTATTAACCTCGCATCTTGCAACCATGCTATCATAGCTTAGTAGTTCCAGGATTTTTTTTTTTTTTTTGGTTAATTCTTTTGGATTTTCTACATAGGTGATCACGTCATCTGCAAACAAAGACAGTTTTGGGTCTTCTTCCCTAGTATGTATATTTTTTACCTCCCTTCCTTGCCTACTGCAATAGCATGGACTTACAGTATGATGTTGGTAAGGAGTGGTGAAGGGGTCCCCATGCCTCATCCTTGATCTTTATGGGAAAGCTTCGTTTGTCACCATGAAGTGTGCTACTAGCGGTAGGTTCTTTTCTTTTTTTTTTTTTAATTTTTTTTTTTTAACATTTATTTATTTTTGAGACAGAGAGAGAGCATGAACAGGGGAGGGTCAGAGAAAGAGGGAGACACAGAATCTGAAACAGGCTCCAGGCTCTGAGCTGTTAGCACAGAGCCCGACGCGGGGCTCGAACCCACGGACCGCGAGATCATGACCTGAGCCGAAGTCGGACGCTTAACCGACAGAGCCACCCAGGCGCCCCTGTAGGTTCTTTTCAAAGATAGTCCTTATCTAGTTGAAGAAGTTCCCTTCTATTCCTAGTTTAATGAGGGGTTGTTTTTTATTATTATTATTATTATTATTATTATTATTATTATTATTATTATTTGATTTTGCCAGATCTCTTTTCTGTAGCTATTTACAGGATCATGTAATTTTTATTTTTTTAGTCTGTTGACATGGTAGATTACATTAATTGACTTTTGAATGGTGAACTGGCCTTGCACACTTGGTATAAATCCCACTTGGTCAGCTTTTTATACTTTTTCTGGATTTGCTTTGCTATTTTGTTGAAGATGTCTGCATTTATATTCATGAGAGATACTGTTCTCTAGTTTTCTTTTCTTGGAATGTTTTTGGTTTCGGTATTAGAGTAATGCTGGCCTAATGAAATGAATTATGAAGTATTCCCTCTGCTTCTATCCTCTCAAAGAGATTGTGGAGAACTGCTACATTTCCTCCTTAAAGGTTTGGCAGAATTCACCAGTCAACCCATCTGGGCCCGGTGCTTTTGGTTTGGAAAGGTTACTGACTCCATTTCTTTAATACACATAAGCCTATTCATACCATCTATCTCTTCTTGTGCTAGTTTTGGCAGATTTTATGTTTCAAGAAATTGGTTCATTTTATCTAGGTTATCAAATTTGTGGAAATAAGAGCCGCTTGCGGTATTCTTTTATCATCTATTCAATTTCCATGGGATCTGTAGTGATGTCCCCTCTTTCATTTATTTATTTATTTTCTTAAACATTTATTCGTTTTTGAGAGACAGAGAGAGACAGAGCACAAGTGGGGGAGGAATAGAGAAAGAGGGAGACACAGAATCCAAAGCAGGCTCCAGGCTCTGAGATGTCAGCACAGAGCCTAATGCAGGGCTCAAACTCAAAGACTGTGAGGCCATGATCTGAGCCAAAGTCAGACGCCCAACAGACTGAGCCACCCAGGTGCCCCCGTTTCTGATATTAGTAACTTGTGTCTTCTTTTTTCTTACATGGCCTGGTTAGAACATTATCAATTTTACTGACCTTTTCAAAAAACCAGCTTTTCGTTTTGTGATTGTGTCTATTGACTTCCTGATTTCATTGATTTTTGCTGTAATTATTTTCTTCTGATCACTTTGGCCTTATTTTGCTTTTCTTTTTCCAGTTTAAGGTTGAAATTTAGAGTATTGATTTTAGATCTTTCTTCCTTTCTAATATATGCATCTGATGCTATAAATTTCCCTATAAGCACTGCTTTTGCTGCATCTCACACATTCTGTTTTCATTTCGTTCAAAATTTTAAAAAATTTACCTTGAAAGTTCTTCTTTGACTCATGTGTTATGTAGAAGCATGTTGTTTAATCTCCAAATATTTTGAGACTTCCCAGCTATTTTTCTGTTATTGACTTCTAGTTTAATTCCACTGGGCTCTGAGAGCAGACATTGTAGGATTCCTGTTCTTTTAAACTTGCAAAAGTGTGTTTTGTGGTCCAGGATGCAGTCTATCTTGGTTAATATTCCATGTGAGAAGAGAGTCAATTCTTGAGAAGTATGTGAATTCTGCTATCTTGGATGAGGCAGTCTACAGATGTCCGTGGTAGCTAGTTGATTGACAGGGTTAAGTTCAACGGTGTCCTTACCGGTTTTCTGCTGGCTGGATCGGTCCATTTCTGAGAAGGCGTGCTGAAGTCTTCAACTATGACAACAGATTCATCATCTATCTCTCCTTGCAGTTCTGCCAGTTTTTGTGTCCCGTGGTTTGATGCTATGCTGTTAGGTGCGCCGTGGTAAGAATTATGGAAAACCGACACTTTTATCAAAATGTAATGCTTTTCTTTCCTGGAAACTTTCTTTACTTTGAGGTCTGCTCTGTTTGAAATTAATACAGCTATTCCTGCTTTCTTTTGACTGATGTTGCTGTGGTGAATTTTTCTCCATCTATTTACTTTTTTTAAAGAGAGCATGAGCAGCGGAGGGAGGGAGAGAAGCTTGAAGCAGGCTCCATGCTGGGCGTGAATCCCATGACCTTGAGATCGTGAGCTGAGCTGAAACCAAGAGCTGGATGCCTAACTAACTGAGCCACCTAGGTGCCCCATTCATCTATTTACTTTTAATCACCACGTGTCTGTATAGTTAAAGTGGGTTTTGAGGTGCCTGGGTAGCTCAGTCGGTTAAGCATCCGACTTGAGCTCAGGTCATGATCCCATGGTGTGTGGGTTCGAGCCTCATATCAGGCTCTGTACTGACAGCTCAGAGCCTGGAGTGTGCTTTGGATTCTGTGTTGCCCTCCCCCTACTCACACTCTGTCTCTCTCTCAAAGATAAATAAATGTTAAAAAAATTTTTTTAAAAAGTAGTTTTTTAGGGGTGGGTAGACTATAGTTGGGTTGTGCTTTTGATTCACCCTGACAATCTCTTTTAATTGGTTTAACTGGCACTTAGGGCACTAACATTCAGAGTTATCATCGATACAGATGGATTCATATCTACTGTACTTGTTACTGTTTTTTACAATTTACCTCCATTCATCATTCCTATGTTTGTCTACCACTCTTTTTCTGACTTTTGTGTATAATCGGGGTTTTTTCCTTCAATTTTTGTTGTAGTAAAATATACATAAAATTAACCACCTTTACCATTTTGAAGGATATGGTTCAGGAGTATTAAATAAATTCATCATGTCATGCAACCATCACCGCTATTCTCAGTAACTTTTAATCTTATAAAGCAGAAACTCTAGGTCCATTAAACAAGAACTCCCCATTCTTCCTGCTCCCAGTCCTGGAAACCAGCATTTCCTTTGTGACTCTGTGACTGTGAACACTGTAAGTATCCCGTATAAATAGAATCATACGGTGTTTCTCTTCTTGTCAATTCGCTAATTTCACTTGGCACAGTGTCTTCAAGGTACATCCATGCTATAGCATGTGACAGGGCTTCCTTCCTTTCCCAGGCTGAGTAATATTCCACTGCATGTTTATGCTGCATTTTGCGTATTCACTTGTCCTTGACAGACACCCAGGCTGTTTTCATGTTGCAGCTATTGTGAATGATGCTGCTACAAACACAGGTGTGCCAGTATCTCTTCAAGACCCTGCTCTTAATCTTCTTTGTACACCCAGAAGTGGATTTGCTGAATCATCCAGTAACCCTTTTATTTTTAACTTTTTTTTTTTTTTTTTTTTTTACTGTTTATGCACTTTTTTTTGAGAGAGACAGAATGCAAGCAGGAGAGGGGCAGAGAGACAGAGGGAGACACAGAATCCAAAGCAGGCTCCAGACTCTGAGCCGTCAGCACAGAGTCCGACGCGGGGCTCCAACTCATGAGTTGTGAGATCATGACCTAAGTCAGATGCTTAACCAAGTGAGCCACCCAGGCACCCCCAGTAATCCTATTTTTAATATTTTGATGAATTATCATACTGTTTCCCACAGCAGCCACACCATTTAATATCCCAACATCAGCATTACACAGGATCCTGATTTCTCCACATCCTTGCCATAAGTTGTTCTTTTCTGTTATTTTTATTGTGGTGATCCTAGTGGGCAGGAAACATTATTCCATTGTGGTTTTGATTCGCCCTTCTGTAATAATCAGTGGTGTTGAGCATCTTCTTATGCTTATTGACTATTTGTTTATCTTCTCTGGAGAAAAGTCTATTCAAGTCTAATGTCCACTTTTGAACTGGATAGCTTTTTTGTTGTTCAGTTTTGAGAATTCTCAGTACAGTCTGGATATTAACCTCTCATCACATACCTAACTTGCAAATATTTTCTCCCATTCTCTGGGTAGCTCTCTTCCTCGGCCGATTAGTGTCTTCTGATGTGCAAAATTTAAAATTTTTCACGTAGAATCGAATTTGTCTGTGTTTTTCTCTTGCTCCCTCTATCTGTGGTGTCCTATCCAAGAAATGACTTCCAAATCCCATGTCATGAAGTTTTGCCCTATGTTTTCTTCAATGTTTAGGCCTAAGATACACTTTGAGTTAACTTTTGTATACAGTGTTAGATAATGGTCCAACTTTACTCTTTTACATGTGGGTTTCCAGTTTTCCCAGTACCATTGGTTGAAAAGACCATTCTGTCCCTGATGAGTGTTCCTGGCACCCTTGTCAAACATCATGTGAATGCAGCACAAGGGTTTGATTCTGGGTTTCCTATTGTATTCCACTGGTCGATGTGTCTGTCTTTACGCAAGTAACACACTATTTTGGTCACTGTAGTTTTATAGTAAGTTGTGAAATCAGGAAGGGAGTACTCCACTTTATTCTTCTTTTCTAAGATTGTTTTAGCTATTTGGGGTCCCTTGAGATTTCATAGGAGTTTCACAAGGAGTATTTCTCTTTTATTATTTACTTATTTATTTATTACTTCTTATTTTAAGTAAGCTCCATGCCCAACATAGGGCTTGAACTCACGACCTGAGATTGGGATGTATGCTATACTAACCCAGCCAGCCAGGCACCCCCTCTTTTTTTATTATTAATAGAAAAAAGATCATTAAGATTTTGACAGGGATTGCACTGAAACCGTAGTTCGCTTTGGGTAGTACTGACATTTTAAAATATTAAATTTTCTAATACATGGACATGAGATGTGTTTCCATTTATTTATATCTTCTTTAATTTCTTTCAGCACTGTTTTGCCGTTTTCAGTCACGTGTCTTTTACTTCCTTGGTTAATTCTAAGTAATTTTTTTTTTGATGCTACTGTAAATGGAATTATTTTCATAATTTCCTTTTCAGATCGTTCACTATTAGTGTATAAAAATGCAAATGATTTCTGCACGCTTACTTTGTATCTTGCTACTTTGCTGAGTTAACATTAATTAGTTCAAACAAAATTTTTGTGGAATCTTTAGGGTTTTCCTCCTATAAAATCATATTATCTACGAGCAGAGATGACTTTACTTCTTCCTTTCCCATTTGGAGGCTTCTGTTTCTTTTCCTTGGCTACCGCTCTGGCTAGAACTTCTGGTATTTCACTGACTAGGACGGTGCTCCAAGGTGGCCTTGTCTTGTTGGTCTTAGAGAAAACCTTTCAAGTCTCTCACCACTTAGAATGGTGTTAGATTTTATTACGTGGAAGTAATTTCCATTTATCCGTAGTGTGTTGACTGTGTTTATCAGAGGTACTGAATTCTGTCAAATGTTTTTTCTGCATCAAGAATATCATGTGTTCTTTTCTCCTTCGCTCTGTTCATGTGGTATATTACAATTACCAACTTGCATGTGTTGGTACCGTCCTTGCATTCTCAAAATAAATTGCACTTGGTCACGGTGTACAATCCTTCTAATAGGCTGCTGAATTTGGTTTATTAGCATTTTGTTGAAGATTTTTGCACTTGTGTTTATAAGGGATACTGGTCTGTAGTGTTTTTTTTTTTAAGTTGTTTTTCAACGTTTATTTATTTTTGAGAGAGAGAGTGAGCGAGCAAGCACGAGCAGGGGAGGGGCAGAGAGAGACAGAGGGAGACACAGAATCTGAAGCAGACTCCAGGCTCCCGGGTGTCAGCACAGAGCCAGACGCAGGGCTGGAACCCACGAACCGTGAGATCATGACCTGAGCTAAAGTCGGATGCTCAACTGACTGAGCCACCTGCCCCTGGTCTGTAGTTTTCTTATAGTCTTTGGCTTCAGTATCAGGGTCATGATGGCCTCATGGAGTGAGTTAGGAAGTACTCCCCTCCCCTTCCCTGAAATTTTTGGAAAAGTTTTAGAAGCACTGGTATCATTCAGGGGGGAGAGGGAGAGACAGAGAGAGAGAGAGAGAGCGCGCGCGCGCGCAAGAGCACACACCCAAAGTGAGTGGGGGGAGGGGCAGAGAGAGAGTCCCAAACAGAGCGCAATGTGGGGCTCAATCCCATGAACCACGAGATCATGACTTGAGCTGCAATCAAGAGGCAGACGCTCCCCTGACTGAGCCCCCTGGGCGCTCTGGCATGAGTTCTTTGTAAAATGTTTGGTAGAATTCACCATGGAAGGCCATAAGGCATCAGGACCAGGGCTATTCTCCGTCAGATTTCTCATTACTGCTTCAACACCCTTGCCAGGTCCGTTTAGATTTCCCATTTCTACATAATTTAGTCTTGGTAGGTTGTGTGTTTCTAGGAGTTTGTCTCATTTCATCCAGGCATCAAAGTTGTTGGTGTACAACTGTCCCTCTTACAATCCTTTCTATTTCTGTAGAATCAGTAATAAGTCCCCATTTTCATTTCTGATTTCAGAACCTGAATCTTCTTTTTGTCTTCGTCCATCTAGCTAAAAGTTTGTTGATGTGTTGATCTTTTGAAGAACTTTGCTTTTATTGATTTTCTTTATTGTCTTTCTATTCTCTATTTCATTTACCTCTTCTCTAATCTTTTACTTCTCCCCTTCTGCTAACTAGCTTTGGATTTAGTTCATTCTTCTATTTCCTTCAGTTGTAAAATTAGGTTGATTTGAGGTCTTTGTTTTTTAATGTCAGCATTTATAGCCAAAAATTTCCCCTTTAGCACACTGTTTTTACTGAGCTCTGGAAGTCTTGGTATGTTGTTTTTGTTTTCATTCATTTCTAAGTATTTTAGGATTTCCCATGTGATTTCTTCTTTGATCCATTGGTTCAGAGTGTGTTGTTTAATAGCTACAGATTTACGATTTTCCAGTTTCACTTCTATTACTGATTTCTAACTTCATCCTGCTGTGACTGGAGAAGGTAATTTGTAGGATATATTTTTCAATGTTAAAAAAAGTTTTTTTAATGTCTATTTATTTTTGAGAGAGAGGGAGACAGAGAATGAGCAGGGGAGGTGAAGAGAGAGAGGGGGACACAGAGGCGAAGCAGGCTCCAGGCTCTGAGTTGTCACCACAGAGCCAAATGTGGGGCTCAAACTCATGAACTGTGAGATCATGACCTGAGCTAAAGTCAGATGCTTATTAATCAACTGAGTCACCCAGGTGCCCTGGTGTTTTTTTAAAATGCTATTTATTTTAGAGAGCACGCGTCAGCAGAAGAGGGGCAGAGAGAGAGGGGGCCAGAGGATGCAAAGCGGGCTCTGTGCTAAAAGAAGACAGCCTGATGTGGGGCTCAAAGCCGAAGTTGGCCACTTAACTGACTGGGCCACCCAGATGTCCCTGTATGATATATCTTTTTAAAACTACTGAGACTTAGGGGCAGCTCAGTTGGTTGAGCGTCCGACTTCGGTTCAGGTCATGACCTCACAGTCCGTGGGTTCGAGCCCCGCGTAGGGTTCTGTGCTGATGGCTCAGAACCTGAAGCCTGCTTCGGATTCTGTGTCTCCCTCTCTCCCTGCCCCTCCCCCACTTGTGCTCGGTCTCTCAAAAACAAATAAATGTAAAAAAAATGTTTTTAAGTCTTTTTTGTGGGTTATCAGTATAGCCATCTTACTTTCTTCTGCTAACTATCTACACGGAATGTTATTCTTTTCCATCCTTTCACTTCTAATCTACCCGTGCCTTTGGGTTTAAAGTGAGTCTCTTGCAGACAGGAAACAGTTGGACCATTTCATCCATTCTGCCAGTCTCTGTCGTTTGATGGGAGTTTAATCAACGTAGACTTAAAATAATTACTGGTGAGAACATCCCTACTGTCACTTTGCGATTTGTTTTCTATACACCTTGGAGTTTTTGTTCATTTCCTGCATTACTATCTTTAGTGTTTAGTTGAAAGTGGTGAAACGTTTCTTGCTTTCTCATTTCTCTTTGTGTATAAAAGAGAATGAACTACCAATAATGTAACAACATAGATCAATCTCACAATCCTTATGTCGAGCAAGTAAGCCAGATTTAAGGGCACAAAATAAATTATTCCAGTTAAATGAACTTCAAAAACAGGTAAAAGACTCATCTATAGTGCTAAAAATCTACACAGCGGTTATCACCTGGTAAGAAGCAGGAGGAACTTTCTGAGCTGCTGGAAATGTTTTTTTTTTTTTTTAATTTTTTTTTAACGTTTATTTATTTTTGAGACAGAGCATGAACGGGGGAGGGTCAGAGAGAGAGGGAGACACAGAATCTGAAACAGGCTCTAGGCTCCGAGCGGTCAGCACAAAGCCCGACGCGGGGCTCGAAATCACGGGCTGTGAGATCGTGACCTGAGCCGAAGTCGGACGCTTAACCGACTGAGCCACCCAGGCGCCCCTGCTGAAAATGTTTTTTATCTTAGTCTAGGTGGTGGTTATAGGAGTATATATACCCAGGTAAAATTCACTGAGGTGTATACACTTAAGATTTCTTCATTTTATGTATGTAACTTATTTTTCAGTTAGTAAGAAAATGAGATACCTCTCTACACGGTCCACAGAGTAACTACACGAAAAGGACAAATACCACGCGAGGAGGTGGAGTGGCTGAGCTTGAACTCTGCTGGTGGAGCAGAAATGGACACAAACGCTGTGAAAGGGCTCGTAAAACGGAATACGTGCCCATCCTCTGTCCGATTCCGGATACTCCTGGCAGAGATGCTTACGTCTCTTCATCAAGACACGTGCTCGGATATTCACAGCGACACGTTCAGTACAAATCCCGATGCCCATCAACAGGAGAGTGTATGGAACACCATACACTACTGAGAATGGGGGATGCACAACCACCTGCCACGACATGAAGCCATCTCACAAAACACGATGCTAAAGGAGACAAGACAGTTACAAAGGAGGAAATACTCTACGATGCCACATATGGTGAGTACTCTTCTATGCCTTAGAGGTCGGCACTGGTAACATCTGGAGAGTGGGAGGTAGGGACCCAAGAAAAGGGGTCCTGGGGTACCGGTAATTTTGGGTCCTGATTTGTGCTAATCACACCGATGTGTTCAGTTTGTGACAACTAAATGAGTTAACACATATGTACTTCTTTTTTATATGTAACATAACTGCACAGGTGTGTATGCAAACACGCATGCATATATACACGTGTGTAACAAAACCTCCAACAAAAATATTTAAAAAATGAAACAGGGAAAAGTAACAGGCAGTGGTAGGTGAGGTTGCGATGTTAGTCAAGAAAGTCAGGGAAGGAGCACCTGCGTGCCTCAGTCAGCTAACCTTTCTGACTCTTGATTTCAGCTCAGGTCGTGATCGCATGATTCATGAGTTCAAGCCCTGCATCAGGCTCCGTGCTGACGGCGTGGAGCCTGCTTGGTATTCATTCTCATTCATTATCTCTCTCTCTCTCCCCCCCCCCCCCCCCCCCGCCCCAGCCCCTTCTCCACTTGCGTGCGCTCGCTCTCTCAAAATAAATAAACTTGAAAAACAAGTCAGGGAAAACTTCCCTGAGAAGGTAACATTTGAGTCAACCTCTGTAAGATGTAGGAGGAAGCCTATGCCAGGCAGAGAGAACACCAAGTGCAAAGGCCCTGAGGCCAGACTGTGCTCTGAATGTCGACAGAGTTGCAAGAAGGCCTGAGTGAAGAGAGTGGACGAGATGCAGGGGCAGGAGGTGGGAGTCGGCTCGTTACATCACCAAATGTCTTAACTGTATCGAGTGCAGCTAACGCACAAAGTTTAGCAACTTGAAGGGCGAAGTCAGCACCTGTTACTGAATAGGCCTTTAGACTTACACTGGTCTTCCTTTCTACACAAGCCCCTTTCAAAAGATGAATAGGACCAAACAAGTCACATCTATTAATTGTTCCCTTAAAAAAAAAAAAAAAAAAAAAGACAAGGTTGCACCTACTTCGGAAGTGAAATCTGTGTTTAAAGAGCCAACTTCTTCCTTGGGGTTCAGCTCATGGTTCATGGCAGTCAGGCACCGGGAAACTGCTGTTAGCATCACAATGACCAGTAATCATATTCCAACAACAGTGTGACTCGTGCAGCTCCGTTTACTGACGTCCCTCTTTCAAGCTGGCTGGTAACATACTTGCCTTAGAGAATTTCAACTCTTCACCGTATTACAAATTGTGTACGTTTTTACATTAAAGCTTCTCAACAGATAATACACGCATATAGTACAAAATTCACAAAAAGGAGGGGCGTACGGAGAAACAGGTCCCCCAGCTACTCCGGTCTCTCCACGGGCAACCACCGTAACTTGTTTCCTGGGCCTTCAGGTCTTAGTCTAATAGGCTTGAACGAGTTATCCCCTTTCTGCCTTTTCTTGATCTCACCGCCTGGTTTTGGGTTAAATACCATGACAGAGGTTGGCTGGAACGAGCTATCAGCCAGCCAGAACAGTCCCGGGAGACTAGGATCTAAGTAAGAAGTTCTGGACAAAAAAGAGCAGGTCGGCAATAACAGAGAAGGAAAAATCACCTGGGAATCGAGCCTGGTTCCCGCTCCCGTCGTGGCAGAACCCAGGAGGACCTCGGTGCCCCATGGGCCCCGTGCCTCAGAAGGAGCTGGGAGGCGAGGCTCTCCACCAGCACCACTGACAAGTGCAGCAGAAAAGCAAAACCGAACGCCCTGTATCCACCCAAACAGCTTCTTCTCGAGGGGTAGGGACCTTAGTGAAGGGCACCAACCACCAGATCCTATCGGTGAATCAAGTGGAAGGTACCAGGCTTTCATGTCAAGAGGGGAAGGGGCCTCAGGCCCGTCAGCCCGGGCTGGGCATCAGAAACACCAGAAGGGGCTTTGCACATGGAGACCGCGGCTCGATTTTCTAGTGCAACACCGCGTTTGCAGGTGGGGCAACCACGGCTTTCACGGGACTCATTCACATGCCCTCCCTGGGCTTCCTGTTGGGGACGGTTCTTTTCAAGAAAGACAGCAGTAACGCTCTAACACCCCAATCACCTCTGCGGGAACTTCAAGAATCTAAAACAGCAGAAAACAAACACACGCAGACGAACACACGCACCCTACCGCTCCACGCTTACGCGATCGGGATTGTGGTAAGGATCTTGTGCCGTTCACATGCTTCTCAAGTCACACAGTTTGGATACGTGCCCTCCCTTTCCCTGGGGCTTGGGCTTTGAGAGTGTGTCCACAGGCACGGCTCCCCGAAGAGCACACCTGTGAGACGGGTCGGACGGACTTCCCCTGGCTGATAGAGAACGAGGGCCCTGAGGCAGGTGGAAGTCAGTGGCCAGGAAGAGACCAGGCCTCTGGCTTCCCCTCTGTGCCCACCCCCCGCAAAGCCCTTCCTTCGGCCGCCCTCTGCGTCCCTGTCCCGGACAACTCCCCCGGACGCCACCGGCTCACCGCCGGCCCTCCCCCGGCTACGGCATCGTCTGCGGTTCTGCAGCGGCCACGGCACCAGCAGAGGGAGGGAACGCATCGCCTGCGAACTCAAGCTGGGCGCACAAGGCTGCTCATCCCGTAAAGAAGCTAAAGAGAAGACGCCTGCAGGGGCGACTCAGGGGCAGCGTGAAAGACAGAGAGGAAGGCGGCCGATGACGAGCAAGCTCAGCAAGCTGACAACAGGCCTGGGTCACACACCAGTACCCACGACTCCCACCGGGAGCAAAACCAGGTGGGAGAAGAGGGGGCCGTGGGGCACTCAGTACTTCAGGATCACGGGCTGCTGTGGAGTCACCGACCTCCTGTGCTCAGGCCAAACCAGGACCGACGCCAGCGCTCCAAGGACAGTCACCTTTGGCAGGAGACGTGACCTGTCCCATTAGACCGCTTGGGAAATACGAGCGCGGAGACGGGCTCTGGAGAATTCGCTGAAATGCCCCAGAATGATGCAAAACACCCACGCAGGGGACCTCGGCCACACCGAGCTCCTTCTGTATCGAATATCGCTGACGGGATGGGATCAGAGCCTCATTAAACAAGCTCCAACCAGAACTGGCCACCCCGGGGTACTGTGTCCACAGCACCCTGTTCCCATCACTAGCCTGGTCTTCAGAAAGTTCAGTGACACTGGGTCACAGACAGCATATGCCAACCTGGGAAGGAAAATCCCCTAGTGTTTCAAGGACCAAAGCACCGTTCCCCTTAGCACGGGTTTCTGTAACATGATGGCAGAGGAGGGGCCAAAACGCAGAGATTCCTGGTCCTGTGGCTCCTCGGGGCTGAGAGCCTCCCGGAGCCCCCCTACCAGCGATATGGCGGCGCTCCGCCTTGCCTACGCCTGATTCCCCGGGCACACGCGGACCTTGGTCCCTCCATTCTCTCACTGAATTCTGCTTTTCTCAACATTCATGGGGCTGGGATCTCCTTTAAAATAACAATTTTAGGGGTGCCTGGGTGACTCGGTCGAGAGTCCAACTTCAGCTCAGGTCATGATGTCATGGTTTGTGGGTTCAAGCCCCACATCGGGCTGTGTGCTGACGGCTCGGAGCCTGGAGCCTGCTTCGGATTCTGTGTCTCTCTCTCTGTTTGCCCCTCCCCTGCTCACACTCTGTCTCTCTCTGTCACAAAAATAAACGTTAAAAAAAAATTAAACAACAATTTTAAAGCCTCCTAATACTCTGGGTTCAGAATTCCTGGAAAGGGGAGGAGGACAATCCTATCTTCATTAGAAAGGCGTCCTCTCTCTAACACGTAAAAGTGTCACACATCTGGCCACGCAGCCACACACATAAAACTTGTCTTCTTGTACCAATGAAGACGCACGGAGGGCTGAGGGGAGCAGAGGAAGAGGCTGGTTAACCGCCTCTGGGAAAGGAAGCAGGAAGAGGGATCGAGGACAGGGTCGCTGCCCTGGACTGAGCGTGCGTGCCCCCAGCCCTAACCCCCAGCGTGCTGGGCCTGGAGGCGGGGCCTTTGGGGAGTGACCGGCTTTACAGGACACCCTGAGGGGGGGGGGGGGCCCATATGGGATTAGTGGCCTCCCTCCAGAGAGGAAGGGGAGAGTCCGGAGCGTGCTCTCTGGGGGTGCGGGGAGGAGGCAGGGAGGAGGGCCCTCCCAGTCTCCTGACCTAGTTACTAAATGGTCGGCCGCCCACACCCACAAGGAATCAGTGAGGAGATGCTCATACACCAACTAGCTGTTCCCAAGACTCGCTGGGATACACCTGCTCAGTCGTTAATACTGATGCTAGAAAGGCTTAGTGACTCAAAGAAAAGGCATGCTTTACCACCATCTAAGAGAAAAAAGGAAGAAAGAAAAAAGGCGTAACAAGTGAATAAATCCGCCATTACATTTGGCTTTAATGCAAAATTCTCAGCATTTCCCTAGGGATGGCCAGAATAGAGCGATCCTCCCTTTCTCTAGATGCCTCCTTCACTAGACGCAGTCTCCTTTTCGGTCTGATGACCACTTACCCATCGTATCAGCCCAGTAGCGCCCTCCTTCCTCCCGTGCCCTTTCACCCTGCCTTCCCTTAGAGACCCGCTTGGTTAAGGTCTAACGTTCTCTAGGACACTGACCGACAGTCACGCTCAAGTGGACCTTCCCGCACAGGGGGATGCCTACTTCGGGCATCTGAACCCCGGCGCTCGGGGAAGCCCATGGCCCAGCGCTGCTACAAAAGAAATTCTACATCGGCAAACTAGTTTAGCGGACAGACACCGCCCACCAGGCCTGGTGCCGGGTGTTTCTGCGTCTCCCGTAAAAGGAGGCGGATTGCCCCGTTGGACAGCTGAGGGACTGAAGCTCCCACAAAACGCAGCCAGATGGGCCCGAGTCCAGGGCTCCTCCCAGTCCTCAGGCTCAATGAACAGTCGCTCGAGGGGACCACGTGTCACAAAGTCTGGGCAAAGCAGGTGGCAGTGAGGAGGGGAGGTGACACTACCACATCCTTTGAAAGGTTCAGATTAACAGCACATTTTAGTTAACCACAATTATTCAAACTTTAAAGATTTAGCAAACTGTTTTCTGTGGACGTTAATTTGTACAATTCATTTAAAAGTGTTTTCATGGTTTTTTACTGATTTTTTATAAAAACAATTCTGCCATGACTAAAAATAATCTTTGAAACACCCATTTTTTGCAATTATAGACACATATAAAATTAAAAAGGTAACAGGTGGAGGTCAGTGGATGGATGAGGTTTTTGTTTTTTACGCATGAGTATGTATACATATACAGTATTAAGCGTGTGCGTATATACTTTTTCTTATATATATATATATATATATATATATACACACACACACATACACACACACTGCCTTTTTTTTTTAAGTTTATTTATTTATTTTGAGAGAGACAGAGTGCCAGTGGGGCAGGGGGGGAGGGCAGAGAGGGGATGAATCCCAAGCGGGCTCCACTCGGCCATCACGCAGCCCCGCAGAGCCTGATGCGGGGCTTGAACGCAACGAAGTGCAAGATCATGACCGTGACCTGAGCCAAAATCAAGAGGTAGATGCTCAGCCAACTGGGCCACCCAGGTGCCCCTATATGTACTATGTCCTGCTTCTTGATCTGTTCACTGTGTGTCACAGACGTCCTCACGGGTCAACGAACGTGGCTGTCTCTCAGCTTCTCTAGGAGCTGGTCTGGCATCTGACCCGCGCCAGCTTCGAATCTGGTCAGCCAATCCCCACCGGAGAGTACTGAGGTTTTAGCTTTTATGAGCAATACATTCAACATTCTTTACAAACAATCTCCGCACATTCGTCTAACTGGATTTTCCCTTTCAAATTCGTATCGTTATTACTGTAAGCTATTGCATAATATGAAACAAGTGTGTCAGAGAGAAACGTATAACCGCTCTGATAAAGCAGCCACCACTGAGCTCAACAGGGAACCGTGAACAGCAGCGCCCTCGTCAAACGTCCACTGTGACGTGTAAAATTCACCACCGTCCTGACGCCGTGATAGTATTTCTTAACTTCTCCTGGTAGTTTTATCCCCTGCGTATGTACTCAACAACGTGGCTGAATTTTTACGCACTCACGCGGTCCTCCTGCTCCCATGTCTGCCTCCTCTGGCAAGACACCGCGATACTTGTTGATGGGAGCTGTCCTCTGCCCGTCTTCACTGCAGTGCTCGGAATCACACACCGTTTACTCACTCATTTTACTGCTGACGAGCATTTGGATTGTTTCCAGTTGTGAGTAGCGTTGCCATGCACACTGACACACACACCTTTCTATACAGCCAGGGTTGGGACGACGGAGCCACAGAGAATACACATCTTAAACCCGAGTAAGTAACACCCATCTGCTTTTCTAAACTGGGTGTACGATTAAATGACCACGAGCACCAGGGTTTAGGGAAGTTCTCATTCCTCTAATCCTTCCAATTCCCCCAAGTGTCAAATGTTTTAATTTGGCAAATCTGGTGAGTGTGGAAGATCATTTCATTGTTCCAGAAATGTCCGTTAAGCCTCTAACCCATTTTTCTATTGACCTGCCTATTTCTTGTGGATTTGTGGAAGTTCTTTAAACATTCTGGACACTTTTCCTTTGTCGGTTGTAGACGATGAGTGTGCTCTCCACCCTCACAGCTGGTGGGGTCTCTGGATGAGCACAAGTCCTTCATTTGATGGCAGGCAGATTCTGAACCTTTCCTTTTGCATTGGTGCTTCGAATCACTCAATTCTCCCCTATACCAAGACCATACTGATTGTTCCGGACTACGTCCTAAAAAATACTGTAGCTTCTCCTACTTAGGTCCCCAATCCACTTGAAACTGGGCGTGTTCAGGGTCCAATTTCATGGTTCGCCGTGGGGTGCCACCAATTTACTTACCTTGTTCTGCTGCGTCACTCAATCCCCCACTGTATGGGTTATTAAAGGTTTTTCTTTTCTCTGTAGGGGTCCAGATGGTAACTATTTAAGACTTTGCGAACCGCACAGCGTCACCTCTACTGCCTGTTGTTTTTTTCCTAAGCCTTCAAAAATGTAAAAAACATTCTCAGCTGGGGGTCCAAACAAAAACAGGCCACATGAGAGGCTGCAGGCCACACTTTGCTGACCTCTCGGAAGAGCAAGCCCTCCTACTTCATTTTCCTTCAAAAGTCGCTTGACATCATTCGTCTTCAGAGGAATGTAAATCAAAACCACAATGAGAGAAACAGAAGAAAGCTAGAAGGCTTACACTTCCTAACTTCCAAACTTACTACAAAGCTACGGTGATCAAAACAGCGTGTGACTGACAAGAGGGTAAACACACAGACCGAGACGACTGAATGGAGAATCTGGAAATAAACCCAACGTGTATGACCAACGGATTTTCACCCAGGGTGCCAAGACCACTCAGTGGGGAGAGAACACGGGTCCAACAAATGGGGCTAGAATGACCGAACGTCCACCTGCCTCACTCCGCTGACGAAAGTTAACTCAAAAATGGATTGACCACCGAAACGTAAGAGGACAAGCTAAACGTAAAAAGGAAACAAAGGGGCAAACCTTTCAGGCTTGCATCTGGCAATGAATTCTTAGATTTGACACCAAAAGCATGACCAACAAAAGAAAAAACTAGATAACTGGTCTTCATTTCTTTTAACGTTTACTTTTGAGAGAGCGAACGTGAGTGGGGGGAGGGGCAGAGGATCCGAAGCGGGACCTGAGCTGTCAGCACAGAGCCCGATGGGGGCTCAACCTCACGCACTGTGAGATCACGACCTGAGGCGAAGTCGGGTGCTGAACCGACTGAGCCCCCCGGCGCCCCTCCTCCTCATTCCTACTTACGTCTCAAACCCTCCCTCTGGAATCCCTTCCGTTTTGCTTCAGGTGGAGTCTTCAGGGTTCCTTCAGCATTTGTGGGTGATAAACTTCCTCTGTCTGAAGAGGTCTCCATTCTGCCCTTAACTGCACAGAGTTCTAGAGGAGTGGTTCTACCCTCCCAGACTCCACCGCAGAGCGTCATTCACTCTTTGTGGCTTCTGCTGTAGCATCTGGGAAGAAAGCGGCCCAACCGTCCCTCCTTTTAAATTACACCTGCTGCGGACTCACTGGGACTCCCGACTGTGACCGGGTGTTTTTCTCTTCAGTGACTGTGTCTGCTCCAGCCTTCCTTCTGGAACTCGTGCCTGCACGCTCGTCAGACCTTCCCCCACCACACTCCATGCCCCCTCAACCCGCTTACGTGTTCTCCCCGTTTCCGTCTTTTGTCCTACATGCTTGAAATCTGCTTCCCATATTTCTTCTTCTTCATTAACATTCTCTTTTATTGGGTTCACACTACTGCCTAACACATCCACAGAGTTTCAATTTTGGTTTTGTATTTTTCGGTTCTGTAAGTTCGAGTTTATTCTTCTGAAATATGTTAAGTCACTTTTGGGGTGCCTGGGTAGCTCAGCTGGTTAATGTCCGACTTCGGCTCAGGTCATGATCTCATGGCTCATGGGTTCGAGCCCCGTGTCGGGCCCTGTGCTGACAGCTCAGAGTCCAGAGCCTGCTTCGGATTCTGTGTCTCCCTCTCTCTGCCCCTCCTCCGCTCATGCTCTCTCTCTCAAAGATAAACATTTTTAAAAAATGTTAAGTTGCTTTTAATGGTTTCCAGTTTTTTTCTTAAAGAGATTTTCTAACATCTATTTTTTTAAACACACTAAGATCAGCTGTTCTAAAATCTGTGTCTGGTAAGTCTACTACCTAAACACTACGGGTCAGATTCTGCTGTCCTTTCTTCTGATTCTAGATATTATGCTTTGTTTCCTTGTGGCTCTGGCTATCCCAACTCCATCTTTAAAAACATCATTTCTGGGGAGTCTCCAGGCTTCAGGCCTAAAGAGTCTTTTCCAGAGAGGTTTCCGCTTGCTTCTATCAGGCACTCAGGCACACCATCTGGTGTCTCACTTTGAGGTAAATTCACAGCAAGGGGGTTTCTCGGACGGCTCTTACAACGCGGAGAACCAAGCCCCCAAGGAGCCTGTCTACGGTGGGTTTCCTTGTGCCTCCTCCAAGCCGGGCCCTGGCTCAGCAGCCAGGCCGTGCTCTCCACTCCGCCCCCGCCGCCGTCTGGGGGTCCACTTGTGGCTCAACCTCACCCTCAGGGGCCTCAGCTCACTACAGAGGCACTTCGGATCAGAGTCGTCAACTTTGGCAATCTTAAAGGTCGACCTACTTTTGAGACCCTGAAAACTTAGGAAACATCGTGGTTCGGGTTCACATCACCGAACGTCTCAGGGACACGGCTGCCGGGGCTGTGCCTACCTCCCCGGGTCTCACCCTTGGGTGTGGCCTGGTGGGTCCTTGCCACCTCCCCCGTCCGCACTTAGAGGCTTTCCCACGGTGGTTTTCCAACACTAGAGTTGTAAGTTCCCTTTGGCAGGAGTCTCTGGGTAACTAGTTCCGCTGTAATTAGAAGCCGGAAACCTTATAGCTACTGCTGGAGAGTGACTCACGTCACACCCCTGCCACCTCTGTGTATCAGTACCTCCCTCCCGGGACCCCAATCAGACCAGGGTATTGGCCGCCACAGTCACGACCAGTCCGGTGGACGAGTGCGGACATCGCTGTTGCTTTAATCGGCAGTCCCACGGTTACTAGCAAGGAGGGTGACTTTCCATCCTTCGTGGATTCGTCACGTACGATTCACGAGAATGTGTCAAGTTGCAGTTGTCTATACCCTCTTCACAGGGGGGAGAAACACCTTTGTCACACGCTGCAATTTTTTCCCCAATTTGTCGTCTCCCTTTTAACTTTCTTTAGGCTGATGTCTGCCGTACAGAAGTTAAAAACATATATTCAAACACATTATCCTCTCCCTTGGGGTTCCTGGCCTTGTCATCGCACACAACAAACAACAGTCCATCATTAATTCTACCCCCGTCACGCCCCTGAGACATTGCAGGTTCGCGGCCGGATCACGGCAGTAAGGCGAGGGTCAGAGTAAAGCCAGTCAAATGAATTTTTTGGTTTCCCACTGTGCCTAAAAGCTGTGTTTACACGGGAGTGTATTAAGTGTGGGACGCCATCAGGTCTAGGAAAACAAGATACGAGTCTGCAGCGGGCTGAAACCTTTCTGCCGGTGGAAGGTTTTCCTGGAGGCCGCCGGCTGCTGACCGTCAGGGTGGAGGTTGCCAGAGGCTGGGGTGGTTCTGGCAAGTTCTGAAATGAAACGATCAAGTCTGCTGTGCTGACTGACTCTTTCCCGAAAGGCCCCTCCGTAGCGTGCGATGCTGTTCGACAGCATCGTACCCACAGGAGAACTTCCTTCACGCCTGGGGTCCAGCCGCTCACACCTGCTGCGGCTTTAGCGACTCCGTTTACGCGCTGTTCTCAACCCTTTGTGGTCATTTCGACCGTCCGCGCGGCGCCTTCACCAGGAGTGGGTTCCAGCTCCAGAAACCTCCTCACTTGCTCACCCGGAAGGAGTGGGTCCTCGTCTGGTGAAGCGTGAGACGGAAGCCGTCCAGCCCCACCCGCAGGCTCCACCTCTGGTTCTGCGGTTTCCACGGACCTTCAACGTGTAAAGGAAGCGGTATGTGCGAGGCGCAGTAAAACGAGGTGTGCCTATAGGAGGTCCATTTCCACCTGGACCACCGTGGCTCCAGCTCACAAACCCTCCAGAGGCAGAACTTTACAGCACATTATTCACGGGGATCTACGTTAAAATGCTTAACGCTTCATTTTTTCGTCCCCCGAAGGAGTAGATTTTAGAGGTCTGTGAGTACATAACACTATTCATGATTAATGAAACGGGGGGAAGAAAGGCCGACATCATGAGCAGGAACACGTAAGTTCTCACCGGCCCGCGATCCAAGAATAGCATAACTTGGCTTCCTGCTTCTGTGTCCTCAGGCAAGAGCCACCCAGAGGAAAACTCGGTGCGCCCGCCCCCACGGTGCTCGGATCGGGACCCAGACAGGCCCTCAAAGACTTGGGCTACACGGAGTTCTCTGCATTCTAATCCCAGCCAGGCCGCTCATTAGCTGTGTTACTGCAGATACATTTCTTCAACTCCCAAGCCTCACACGCTCTCAGTATCGAATAGGAGGATTTGGTTAGAGAAATTCTCAAGTCCTCTGACTTCAACAGTTAGTTTTAAGAAGGCTGAGTTTTCTCCTACGAATCACACTATGAAAGTTAACTTAGTTAGAAAGGTGACTGACTCACACACACACACACATACACGGCACCAAACCAGGATGAGGAAAGTAACCTCTGGTCGTCCAGTACGTGAAAGAGAACTCCACTGTCTGCAGAAATTATTCACTAATTTCTAACACTTCTGAGCTATTCTTTTAAGATAAAAAACGACGCACATACCTCTGTATCCGTACATGTGTATTTAGCTCTATTTGCAGTTAGACGAAAGCATGGGGCCTCCAGACTGGGGAGTTCTGCTCAGAAATAAACAGGCAGGTCGCCTGGGGGCTCAGTCGGTTGAGCGTCCTGACTCGTCCGACTCTTAAATTCGGCTCGGGTCACGATCGCAGGGTTCATGGGATCGAGGCCCACGTCAGGCTCTGCACGGACGGCCCGGAGCCTGCTTGGGATTCTCTCTCTCTCCCCCCCTCCCCCACATGCACACTTTCTCTACAAAAAAAAAAAAAAAAAGAAAAGGAATAATCAGGCATACTACTGATAAACGATAAACGCAGCTGGCTGGCTGGATCTCAAGGGCACCATCAGCCTCAAAAGTGCACACGTTGTACGACTGCATTTGTGCAATCTGGTGCACGGCAGGGGTGAGGGCCGCCGGAGGAACGGCTGGCGTGTGACTGCACCAGGGACGTCTCTGGGTGACGGAGGAGCTCCAGGTCAGTGTCCTGACCCCAGGGCTGATTACACGAATGCACACGTGTAACAGTGTGACACACGCAGGCACACACACTGCACCAACGGCAACTGTGTTGTTTTCTTCTTATGCTGGAGTCGCGTCTGTTGGGGGAAAATGGGTGAAGGATGTACTATCGCTGCAACTTCCTGTGAATTTATGATTTTTTCAGAATAAAAGTTAAAAAAAAAGCATTAGGGAAAACAAGCACCTGATAAGAGACTAATAGAAACCAACAGAAACTCGTTCCCACAGGAAGACAAGAAGTAAAGGGCATCACTAGCAACTCACACAAGATAACGGTAAATGGCTGATAAACATACGAAATGAACTGCCGGTCACGGAGCTCTTTTCACTGAGCCACTGGTAACATTTAAGAAGATCGAAGCGAGCGCGTGGAGAGCAGGAAGAGAGCGGCTGGGGCCGGGAGCCCGCGCTGCGCTGCAGGGGGAGGCACAGCCACAGCGTGCAGGGGGGCGGTGCACCGACCGCACTTCTCACTCAGCAAAGCCCAGGTCAACAGTGACCGAGCAGAGCTCTGCTGGTCCCCCTGCAGCACAGGAGGGCTGGCCTGGCGCTTTCCCGGGGTGGGGGTGGGGGTGGGGGTGGGGGGACGTATGGGCCTGTGAACTGCTGTGGCCTGCCCTCCTCTGCTCCAGATCTTTGCTCCCACCCTCCTGCTCTCGAAACCTGAAGGAAATGAAGGGTGACCGAGCTTCCCAGAAAGACTGGGACGTGCGGTCTGACCCGTGTCTCCCGGCAGAGCCACCTCTGGTCACAGACACCGTGAGCACAGGGTTTACTTCCGTGGCTCCAGGGGTCGGTTCCAGACACACAGGCGGCCCAGGAGCCACTCGCAAAGAAGAGAAACGGACTCTCTGACAGCATCATTTTAAAATACAAAGTAAGGGGCGCCCGAGTGGCTCAGTCGCTTAAGTGTCTGACTCCTGATTTCAGCTCAGATCATGATCTCAGTTTGTGAGTTCGGGCTCTGTGTCAGGCTCTGCACTGACCATGTGGAGTCTGCTTGCGATTCTCTCTCTGTCTGTCTCTCTCTCTCTCTCTGCCTCTCCTCTGCTCTCTCTCTCTCCAAATAAATTAAAAAAATATTAAAGTATCAGGCTCCGTATCAGCCACAGGGCTGACGCCTAGGGAATCCTTAAGCTTGGATGGGCAGTGAGACCAGAGGACCTCCAAATTCCTCTTCAGTTCTAAGACATACAGCCCTGACCACTTATCCCCTCCACCAAGATCATCCTGATTTGAGCCACAGCCCTGTCACCTAGATTACTGCAAAAGCCTCTAAGCAGGCCTCCTTGTTTCTATGACGGAAAGGGCTGCCAGAGCGATCCTGTTGAATGTACATCAAATCACACCACACTTCCCCCCGAAGCTCAAGTCCTTCCAAGTGGCCCCTCACCACGCCCCCATCCCCTCTTACCCCACCCACTCACTTGGCTCTGGAACACAAAGCGTGACCCTGCCCCAGGGCCTTTGCACTGGTTAGTCTCCTGGCTAGAACACATCCCCCTCCCCTGGACAACCACAAGACCTGCTTTTCCACCTCCCTCAGGGCTTTCTCAAATGCCACTCAGGGAAGCTACCTCAGTTAGGGCTCCGAGCCCAGCTACGGAGGCTTTAACAGTATGGCCCAGGGTGTCCCCGCCATGCTCCGTGCCGCTTCCACTGTGGGTGTGTGCTGACCTCCCAGGTTCTGGGCACCGGTCAGCAGCCTGAGCGAAGGAGGACAGGCTGGGGCAGACGTGGCCAGTCATTTTAAGAGCAAGACTGAGAAGTGAGTCCCAGAGCTACATTCAACCAGACAGAGAGCAGAAAACGTAGCCTGGCTCTGCGGACACGTTCTCAACTCGACTCCCGTGACAGAAGGGAACGCAACTGGGGAAGAACCAGGAATATGCTAACCGCCGCCCTGTTTACCCAGCTAGCCCCCCCATTCTCTATCCCAGGCCCCCCCACTCTGTTTATCCACCGAGGCTCTCCCCCCGCCCCTCCCATTCTCTATCCCAGGTCCCTGCTTGTTCTCCTCTAACACACACAGCACACGTGCCCGGGCAGGCGGGTGCATGCACGACTGTCTCTTCTTATCAGGAGGTCCGCTCCATGTGGTGCCTGTTTGCTGCTATTTCCCGGGGACACACGGTGGCTGCTCCACAAATACTTGCTGAACGAACGCGTTCCACACAACTAGAAAGGACACACGAGACTGAAAGCCCAGTTGTGCGGTATCTCCAGCAGCCCGTATACGTGGAGCAGCCACCACATTCCGTGCTCTTCCGACGGTCTCCTCGCTCAACACAGGGGGCCAAAGTAACTTACAGACCCAACTCTCCCTCGCGGGGGCTCCACACGGACCACCGGCACAGGCAGCCGTGTGTCTCCGTCAGGAACACCGGGCCGCTGAGGGCCCGCACGCAGCAAGGGACTCCGCTCCCGCCACACTCACGAGGACGTCGCCCTGCTCCTCTGGCCCTCCTCCCGCCGCCGTCTGGGGCGCACGTCCAGGCAGGGAGCCCCGTGGAAGGTCACCGCAAGGGCCTGGACAGAGGCCCTCGCTACCACCCCTGGACTGGCTGTCCTGTCACTTGTGACATGAGGGGAGAAGATGGCGCCTCCGTCTGGGGCTTCCTGCCACGTGCAGCCAGAGGTCACGGAGGAGCGGACACCCAGGAGCACTCAGCATCTGCCAACAGCAGGAGACCCGCATCCCCAAAGCAGAAAGGTTCTCTGGAATGCCCCAAGTTGCACCGCAAGGAGCATCACGCGCTAAAGGCTCTGGGGCCCCCCTGCCCCCCTCTGGCCTGACACCTCCCAGGACAGCTCCTTAAAGAAGCACGACCACAGGGCATCTCGAGAGCAGAGCGAAGAGGAAAAGGCCAAGGATTCCAGGGACGTCGGGCGGGCCGGGCAGAGCGCAGGCAGACCAGCCACGGAGCCTTCAGAGACCGGCGGCGAGCGCCGTGTTCTCCCCAGACAGCCTGCGGACTCGACCTGTCCTTTCCCAGGCACGCCGCCACCCCAGGGCTTGCTCACCGGCCAGCCACCAGGGAGCCGCCAAGCCCTGAGGGCACACGTCCTCCCTAGCAGGAAGGGCTGGCTGCAGGGGGCCGCGCCCATCACGGCCGGGCCCCTGGTCTCCGGCGCACTCAAAGCCACGGAAGTTACTGTGGCCACAAGGCGCCTCGTCCTCCGTTTGGCCTGGCTCTCTGCTGTCTCAGAGGCTTCCTAAGAAAGCTCGCGAATGTTAACCAGGGCGTCCGGCCTTTTTGAAAGGGGGCCGGTCCGAGCTTTTCTAAGATGGAGGAAGGGGCACGCGGCCTAACTGATGTTTGCTGCAGGAGGCCGAGGAGGACGTGGTGCCCTACTCTCCCAGGGCCCGACGGAGGGGCGTTCCCAGCCCGAGGGCTCGCGAGCCGCATGTCTACAGCCCTTACATGGCTCGAGTCCATGGGGTGAGGGCCGGGCGGAGCAGGCGACGAGGCAGGGCCAACACGGATCGTGGCCGTGCAGGAAGTCAAGCCCTGGGGGCCACAAAAGGTGAGCACGACACGTGTGGGTTTTCCGTCAGGCACTAGGGTGCCGCGTCCAGTGATTCTTTTGATGGCGTAAAGTATAAAATCATAAATTATGAGCCAGTATGTGGTATAAAGTTACCCGAGGCCACAGGGTCATGTCCCTCTTAAACTGTCACACTCAGAGGACTGTCAGGGGGCAGCACCCGCACACGCCTGTGACGAACAGCTGTCCTGTCCATCTACAATTCAGCCGGTGCACTCAGCCTCTCCGAGCTCCTCTGCTGAGGTCGGGAAGACTCGATTCCTTTAAACGTGACGGGGGGGGGGGGGGGGGGGGATAAATCTCTGTACTAAGCAGAATCCTTTCATTTCCAGGAATCAAGAAACCCGGGGCCGTCAGCGTAAACGTGCTCCTCTGAGCGGAGCCTTCGATTCCGTCTTCAAAGCAGGAGACAGAAGACATCATCAAGCCAACACAACGTCCCACCCCTTTGAAAGAGGAACGGAAAGGATGCACCGAGTGTCCACGGTCGACGTGAATCGTCCTGTGTGCGTGCCACACGTCCGCCCGCGCGGCCTCCCCGCCATCTGCACGGATGCTGGGCTCACAATCGGACAACGGGAGGTCATGTGGAGACTCCGGGGGCTGTCCGGTCCTCTGAGCGCGAGAAGGTGCGCCTGACCTAGGGTCACACCAAGCCGTTTCCGGAGCCGTTGGGCCACAGTCTCGAGAGCACACTGGCTGCCTTCAGGCAGGCAGGTCGGCACCTGGTGAGCCCCCTGGCTGCTCTCACGGGTCAGGGGCGGGGGAGATGGTGATGAACTCGAGGTAGACTACATAACGAGCCGAGAGTCATGCAGAAGCAAACGCCCCAGCAGCGGTAAATCCGAAGACGTGGGACCGAGTGTCAGAACCACTGGTGCATGGGCCTCGGTTCTCAGTCTGTCACCGGGCCTTCCGAGGGAGCCCAGCAGCCGGCCTCCGCCTGCCCACCACTGAGCCACTTCTGGAAACCTGAGAGCGGCTGCAAGCACACAGCGGTTCTGAGGCTTACGGGGGTCCTGCACTGCTCCACACCGCCCCTCGTTCCCGGGCCGGAACAGGGTGGACAGGGAACCCAGGCCAGACCGGCGGCCTCCCCTTGCCACCGAGCCCGGTCTCCTCCCTGCTCCCGCAGTGGCTATGCTGGTGAGACCCTGTTGTGTCACCACCGCCTCGTGACCACAGGGGAGGCGAACCGGCCTGAGCAGGAGAAGGGGGACAGTGCCAAGGAAGGCACAGAGAGGTTCCCCGGTGGCCTCACGGTCCTGCACGTCTGCTGAATGCCCTCCCCCCCCCCAGCTGCCCCTCACCCCCATCTTTACACAGCTCCCCCATAAACACCTCCCCTCATCCCTCCCTGCCCGGCTGGAAGTGCCTACTCTCTCCCTTTGGGCCTAACGCAGCCTGTATCTTCCTCAATTATATTTCTTAGCACATTTCGCTGCAATTATTTGTTTGTAAGTGTGTCTGTCTCACCAGCTTTCAGAACAAACGGGACTCGACCTCAGCACAGCGCCCGGCACGCAGGGAGGGCTAAGTGAGTGTCCGCCTGCCACATGGCCCAGCAAGGACCACGATGTGCAAACTCACGGTCACTATCGGGGCGGAACTTATACACAAAAGACAACGTGCCCACCTCCGCTGCACTGTAGTAACGAACGAGACCCTAATTTCAAAGTATCACAGAAAACAGGTAAGTGGTGAATATATTATCCATATTCTGTATTACAGGCACGTGAATTAGCGCATAAATCGCAGAATTCATTTAAAGACCCAAAACTGTCTTTAGTTAGCACAAGGTCATAGGCAGAGACGATACTTTCGTTCGTTTACCTACGAGGAAACCTCTGGTGTGCCTTGCTATGTCTCAGAAGCGCTGTGAAAGGTAATATCTAACATAGTGCGGTTGTGCGCTTTGTTTCTGAGCTGCAGAGCTTATCAAATTCCGCGTGTGACTGGCAGTCGACCTCAGGGACCACACAGAAGGGCCAGGCGGCCTCCTCTTTGGAGCGGGAGGAGCCCCGGCCTGCACACCCACCCTGCTCTCTGCCGAGGAGGAAGGGCCCTCACACGGCCGTCACCAGACTAGGCCTTTCTCCTCCCTCTCCCTGGACTGGCAAGTAAACCCAGAGGGCAGAGGGGACAGGAACAGTCTAACACCTGGTGGACAGCAATTCTCAAAGCAGCTGGATCTCTCCAGTGAGAGACTGTCAAGGGCCTGTCGCCTGGGGAGAAAAAAAGAAAAAAAAAAAAAAAAAAGAAAACCAAGTTGATGAAGCATCACCCTGGAAAGGATGTGACACTTAAGAAAGGTCCCCAGAGGAGAGAGAGCAAGGTCGGACTGCAGATGGGGAAGGGAAGGGCCTGGTCATGTTGCACGGAGATGCTTCTGTTCCCCACGGCGGGCCCTGCCTGCACGCCTCGGCAATAATGACCACGAAGGCCTACTGTCCCCCATTTCAATCAGATGCTCTGATTTTTAACTTATTTTTTAACTTTAGGGGGGCAGGGGGAAGGGAGAAAATGCCAAGCAGGCTCCAAGCTCAGTGTGGGGCCCGACGCAGGGCTCAATCCCATGACAGGGGCATCATGACCGGAGCTGAAATCAAGACTCAGATGCTCACCCGACGAAGCTACCCAGTTGCCTTACTGATTTTTATAAAAAAAACACACAGAAAAGTACAAAGTAGAAGAATAACAAATATTGGGGCGCCTGGGTGGCTCAGTCGGTTAAGCAGCCGACTCTTGATTTCAGCTCAGGTCACGATCTCACAGTTTGTGGGTTTGAGCCCCATGTCGGGCTCTATGTTCACTGTCTGGACCCTGCTTTGGATCCTCTGTCTCCCTCTCTCTGCCCCGCCTCCGTGCCGCCTCTGTCAAATAAATAAATGTTTAAAAAAACTGAAGAAAAAAACCCAAACACACACCTGGGGCGCCTGGGTGGCTCAGTTGGTGGGGCAACCGGCTTGGGCTCAGGTCATGATCCCACGGTTCGTGAGTCTGAGCCCCGCAGTGGGGTCCGTGCCATCAGCACAGAGCCTGCTTCGGTTCGATCCTCTCTCTCTGTCCCTCCCCGCTCGTGCTCTCTCTCCCGCTCAGAAACAAACAAACAAACGAATGAATAACAAATACGTACCTACCACCCAGTGAACCAAACCCAGGGGCAGCTGCTCCCGGTTACGGCGGCCGTGAAGCCTACAGGACTGCCGGGAACAGTACGCCTCTCGGGCACCGCGTCTTTGGGGAGCCTGGCTGCTGGGTGCACAAGACGGAAACAGAGGCCAGTACCCACCTTGCACCAGTTTCACCTGACCACACGTCGAGGTGAGGTCTAGATTAAAGGCTCTCGGGGACAGGCTATTGTTGGCCTTATGACTGCCATACCCCCAGCCTATCACACCCGTGCCCAGCACAGAAGGCGCTCCTTAAGTGTTGGATGAATGAATGGAGTTAGAAAGACACAGACTGGCTTCTGAGGCCCAAGTTGCTCGCAGGGATTACTATGAAGACGGGCTGTGGAAGCCTTAACCTCTGCGGCTTATTTCCATGTCCTTCCCTGCACGAGGCCTCGACCTCAGCTGGGAGGCAGTCATGACTGCCCCCCACATGACTGTGGAACAAGGCAGACAGGAGTCTGGCAAAACCACCCCCACACCACCCTCCCTGACGGAAGGCTTACCAAGCAAGAGCTCTGAGTAATCAGCTGTGGATGCCTACATGTGCCTCTCTGGTCAATTCTCGACGGGTAGTAGTGATTCCATGTTCTTTACAGGGACAAAGACTCAAACCCCAGTGTTACACGGAGATGCTGTATTCCCTAGCCGTTCCAGATGTTCCTGCTCTTTAGAAGTTTAAGATTTCTTTCTGTGACAACTGCATCTTCCAGTTCTGTCGACTGTTCCACCGTTATTTTATTTTATTTTATTTTATATTTTATATTTTCTTTTATATATTTTAACGTTTATTTATTTTTGAGACAGAGAGAGACAGAGCATGAATGGGGGAGGGTCAGAGAGAGGGAGACACAGAATCTGAAACAGGCTCCAGGCTCTGAGCTATCAGCACAGAGCCTGACGTGGGACTTGAACTCACGGACTGCGAGATCATGACCTGAGCCGAAGTTGGCCGCTTAACCGACTGAGCCACCCAGGCGCCCCTCCACTGTAATTTTTGAAGTTAACTTGAAAAAGCATGTCAAGGTGAGAAATGTCCCCGGTTGGATCCAGCGATGGGTATTAGGGCGAGTGGGCAAAAGCTTCAGGGGCAACAGGACACCTGCATCGCCTCAAAGCACCCCCCCCCCCCCCACTGTGTATATGACAGTACCCGGGAGCTTGACAGCTGAAACCCAGCAGCCACGGCCTTTACTGAGCCACGAAGGCTCGCGTCGCTACGAGGGGGCACACCATCGCTTCTGCAGTTTTCTGGCCAAAAACGAATAATCTTGTCCTAACAAGGAGGAAATACCAGACAAACCCAAGTAGGGACATTCCACAAAATAACGGATCGGTTGTCTTTAATGGTGTCAAGGTCACAGAAACCAAGGAAAGATGGAGGACCGTCACTGACTACAGACTAAGGCAATGTGGGGTCCTGAGCCGGATCCTGGCACACAGGGAAGTCCCCAGCGGAAAACGGTGCAACCAGAAAAAGGTCTGTTGTTTCATTCACGATATGGAACCAACACAAGTCTCCCGGTCACGGCGGCCGTGCTATGGCTGTGGGCCAGGTCAGCCTTAGGGGCGACGGGGTGAACAGCATATGGAAACTGAGCGGAAAAAACGACCAGGCAGACCGCATAAATACATGGCAAAAATACAAATAACTCATTAGAAAAAAGTGGCAAAAGCACCAAAGGCATATCCCAGAAGGCACACGGAGCCGATAAGCATCGTCAGGGGAATTTCAATGACACCACGAGAAGCTACTATCACAATTTTAAAGCCAGGTAACACTAGTATCAGGGAGGACGAGAGCTAATGGGGACCCTTTTCTGCTGTTGGCAGACGTGTTACAGGGACGACCACCCTGGAACATGACCCGCTGCACCTGGTCCATTTGGAGGCATAGGCGTCCGCGGCCTGGGCAGCCCTCCTCACCCAGTATGTGTCGCAAGGAAACCCCTGAACACATGCGTCTGGAGACACACGAGAGAGACCACAGCAGTTCTGTGTGGAGTGGCAAAGCACGGAAGACGGTTCCCAAGCACAGCTCTGAGAGAACGGACGGATCCTGTTTATTCCCACCGTGGACAGACGGCCGCAGAGAAAATGAAGGAACCACAGCCACACCAGCAACGCGAATGAATTCCGAAATCGCAAGTCACAGGAGAGCATATTCACTATGAAACCATCTATATAAAGTTTGAAAGTAGACAAGACGGTTTAAAAATAGATCTCGTAGCAAAACTGTCAAGAAAGGGACTGATGGTTCAAAACGTGGGGTCCCAGCTCACAGGGCAAAGGGAGTGAGAGTCACAGGTGCTTCTGGCCCCCGGTGTGTGGACGGACGGACGGATGGCAGGCACAGCTGCTCCTGTTACAGGGGAAGTCTGAAGCCCTGTCTAGAGCGAATGAAGGGTCGTTAGGAAAAAGCCAAACGCAAACAGGCGTGTCTTCAATGAATCTAAATGACAAAGACGACCAGGCATGTTTCAAAACTTTTGGACATTAAAACGGAAGGAAAGAACCCAAAGAGAGCAAGTGGACAGTTCGGATTAGCAACCAAGGAGCTGATCTGGAAGGAAACAGTCACCACCTGCCAGCCAGGAGCTGCACTGTACAAGACGGAAAGCGGTTTCAAGGAGACGTTAACTTCCCACCATGAACAAGGCCTGAACATTTTAAGCTCCTTGAGTTACACGGAGCTTTAACAATACTTTGTACTCCTTGTACTTACTTAGCCACAATGAATGAATACTGCCCCTGCTGAACCATTTAGATAGCTTCATTTGCCTCCAGTGTGTTTGCTGTTGGTGGTGTTGAATATTAGGATGTACAGCAATTTGCAGCTTGCCTGTACTTTGACAGTTTTTAAGGAACTTCTGAAGGCCAAAACCGGTCATGAAAATCACGATCGTGCAGCCTGGGGGAGGGCTCACTCACCAGCTGGAACTCGCTCCTCCGGCTAAAAGCCTCCCTGATGCCGGAGTCCCTCCAGAGAGCGCTCAGGGCGGGGACGTACAGCTGGAAGGTGGCAGGCTCCACGGGCAGCCCCGCCTTGTTCTCAAAGGCCAGGAGAAACATGCCGTGCTTCTCATTTTCTGAATACTGCCACGGGATGCCCAGCTTGTCTCGCGCATCCACGAGGACCCGTGAGCCCTAGGAGATAAAGGAGACAGAGAGGGTTTAATTACACTCCCAAGACCGCACCACGACAGAGAGCCTCGGCACAGGCCTTGACCGTCACGCAGCAGCAAACTCATAGGCTATCAACCAGGGTCTGTCTCCTGGTTCGTTTGGTCAAGTCACCCGTGTCTCAACTTGCTGAAACCTGGCAGCTCCTCGACACCAGGAGGACACGACGGTCTGAAAGCCTGGAGCGAATGGGCGAGCCACCAACAGGTGGCCAGTAACCACCAGACGGGACAAAACTGAGATGCACAAGCTGAGCGGCCTGCCCCCCCGAAACAGGGGCCCGTGGGCACATCCTGGATTGAATGCCGCCACTGTTAGTGATGAGGAGAGGCTGTTTTTCATTATTTGGCTTAGTTCCTCACTGTTAGAAATAGAGTATTCTTGGCCCCTTTCTTACCTCACAGACAGGTTAAGAAAGGGGATGGAGAAACAGCCTCAACCCAGGTAGGTGTCCAGTCTGCAGGGGACACTGTCCTGGGGATAACGGCCCCCCGGGCAGTAACGAGGTCCAGTTCATCATTCTCACCCCAGGGCTTCCAAATTAGCAACACCGTATGGAAGCAAGTCTCTGAGTTCTTCTGAGGGGACCCAATGAACGCTCTCTGCCACCGTGAATCCTGCGGGGGGCGGGCAAAGACCAGCGGGGGGCCTGTCTGCAAAAGCCTTCACAGGCTCAGGGTGGTCTGGTGGGGCATGGAACGGCAGGGGGCAGTAACTCGTCTCCTGGCACAGAGAACACCAGGACCTCACTGCTACTGGGCACTTGCTTTAAAAAAACAATAATAATCAGGGCACCTGGGAGGCTTAGTCGGTTGAGCGTCTGACTTTGGCTCAGGTCACTATCTCGCCATTGACGAGTTCGAGCCCCGCATCAGGCTCTGTGCTGACAGCTCGGAGCCTGGAGCCTGCCTCGGATTCTGTGTCTCTCACTGTCTCTCCTCCAACCCTCCCCTGCTCCTGCTCTTTCTCAAAAATAAATAAACATTAAAAAATAATAACAGTAACGGCTTTATAGGATATATGTCACATACAATCCCCCCATTTAAACCGTACAACTCAGTGGAAGTTTCACGTCCAACAACTTGGGTCAGAGCGGATTCATTCATCATCAGTTGTGCCTTCCTTGTATCCCTGCTGTAGCATGTGTGGTGTCTACAACTTTCATTTCTGCATTGAAACACTGAGCCGGATGGTAACGGGGACCAAAAAGAGTAGTGCAATTTGTCCTCCAGGTCTAGACCGGGACTGACAGATGTTCCTGCGAGTTCCCTCCTCGGGGCCCACACTCGTCTGCCATCCGTAACCAGGCCCATTTCTACTGATCCACAAACACATGTCCAAGGCTCACAGGCACCATGGGTAAACAGGTTTACGAAGCAGAGTCCGATCTGTAGAAACTCGGAATCTAGCTAGGGAAACAGACCTATGAATTAAAACAATTGATAACCATTCACCATAAAAATACTCAGAAAACTAGGAATAGAGGAGAACTTCCTTAACTTTGAGAAGACTCACAAAAACTGACAGCTAATGTCATAATTAACAGTGAAGGACTGAATCCTTTTCTCTAAAATCAGGAACAAGAGAAGGCACCCACTTGTGGAGGTGCCAATGAATACAGTACTGGTAGTTCTAGCCAGTAATGGCAAGGTAAAGACATACAAGGTATAGAGATCAGCAAGAGGGAAAAATGAAACTGAGTCTATTTGCAGATAAAATGAAATGATAGTCTATGTGGAAAATTCCAAGGAATCTACCAAAAAAACTTCCTCGTGAATTCATTCGGCAAGGTCGCCGGATGTAAAATTAACCTATAGAAATCAACTGTCCTTCTACTTACTAGCAACGAACGTGTGGAAACTGTAATTTAAAATGCCGTATCAACAATCACTAAGAAAGTAGAAATCGTATAAAACATGTCCAGGACCTGTATGTTGAAAACTACAAAATGTTGACGAAAGAAACCAAAGTCAACCTAACAAATGGAGAGACATACCATGTTCATGGATTGGGAGTTTCAAAATAGTAAATATTTTCTCTAAATTGATATACAAGTCTAACACAATTTCTATAAATCCCAGCAAGATCTTTTAGGGGCACGAATATGGATATATGAGTGCTGTATATAGATGTGTGTGTGTGTGTGTGTGTGTGTGTGTGTGTGTGTAGCTATCCCAAAATTTTTGGAAAGGTACTAGATTAGTTGCAACAATTTAGAAAAAGAAACTCAGTGAAAGGAATCACTCAACTCAATTTCAACACTTACTATATAGCTATGGTAATCAAGATTGTGCGGTACTGGTGACAGGACAGGAACAGACACATAGATCAACTGAACATAACTGAGAACCCAGAGATGGCCCCACATAAGTGTGGCCCACCGAGTTTTATAAAGATCCAATTACAGAGAGGGAGAACAGCCTTTTCAACAAATGATGCGGGAGCAACTGGGCATCCACAGGCAAAGGAAAAAAGAACCCTGACCTCCAACCTCACATTTTATACAGAATTCACTCAAGGCAAAACTAGAACATAGGAGAAAATCTTCCAGATCTACAGTTCGGTGAATAGTTCCTAGGTGACGCAATGCATAATTTAAAAAAGAAAACATCAAGAAACTGGACTTCATCAAAATTAAAACTGTGCTCTGCAGAAGACTCTCTGAAGAGGCTGAAAAGATGCTCTATGGACTAGGAGGCAATACCCACCACACATCTGACAAAGGACGTGAATCTAGAATTTATACAGAACACTCAAAACTCAACAGTTAGAAACACAATCCAGTTAAGAAATGGGCAGAAGACATGATGAGACGTTTCGCCAGAGAGCACGCAAGCAGGTGAGAGACCAGATGTTCAAGGCCACCAGCCATCAGGGCAAAGCAGGTTAAGACCAGAGAAGGTACCGTTACACAGTATTCAAACAGCTGAAACGAACAAACAAAACCAGTGACAACACCAGAGGGTGGTGAGGGCACAGAGGTATTTAATCTCTCATACATTGTTGACGGGATCTAAGGCGGCACAGCCACTCTGGAAACCGTTTTCCGGTTTCTTAAAAAATTAAACCTGTATTTATCAAACAATCCAGCCATCTCACTCCTGGGCACTGACCTCAGAGAAATGAGAATTTACGTCCGCACAGAAACATGTGCAAGAATGTTCATAGCAGCTTTATTCATAACAGCCTAGAGCTGGAAACAGCCCCAAAGTCCTTCAATAGACAAATGGTCACACGCTGTGGGGCCCCCGTACCAGGAAAAAGGACATGGCAGTAAAAGGGAATGAACATTTGATTCATGGAACAACCTGGATGGGGCTCAAAAAAAATTATGCTGAGTAAAAAAAAAAAGCCAGTCTCAGAAGATCACATGCTACGTGATTCTGTGTAGACTATTCTTGAAGTGACAAAATTATAAAGACAGAACACAAATTAGTGGCTGCCAGGGACTGGGAACGGCAGAGGAAGCAGGGGGGTGGGGGACGGTCCCAGGGTAGCTGGAGATCCACACACACACACAGTAACAATGTCAATTTCCTGATCGTGATAGTGCACTGGAGTTCTAGAAAATGTAACCACTGGGGAAAACCGTGATACCTCTCCCCTGCTATCTTTGCAAGTGCCTGGGAACCTAGAATTATCTCAAAATATATTTTTATTTTATTATTTTTTAAGTTTATTATTTATTTTTGAGAGAGCGAGCACGAGTGGGGGAGGGGCAGAGCGAGAGGGAGAGAGAATCCCAAGCAGGCTTTGCACTGTCAGCATGGAGCCCGACCGGGGTGCGGGGGGCAGGGAGGTGGGGGGCTCGATCTCACGAACTGTGAGATCATGACCTGAGCTGAAATCCAGAGTCAGACACTTAACCAACTGAGCCACTCAAGCGCCCCCAAAACGTTTTTTCAAAAGCTAACTAGCAGCCATGACAGTAAATGTTCCGATTTCGTGCTGTGGAAAGGTAAGGTTTACCAGGGGTGGGGTAGGAGGGTGGAGATTAGCAGGAAAATGAGATGGATGGGCCTGAAGCGCAGGTTAATTTCAACCTGGCACCAATGGACTAGAACCCACCCAGAGGAAAACAGGACTTGAATAAATCCTCAGCTCTCCTTCCTCTGGGTTCCAACCACCCCATTCCTCCCTCTGGGTCCTTCCCGCCTCCCCATTTTCTGACAACGTCACACCAAACTCCCACCTGCCCAAAAGGACAGTCTCGAAAAGCTTCAAGAACCCAAGAGAACAAAGATGTTTCACATTCTCCACATTATGCGGGACAAGAAATATCTGAGTACAGAGAAGGCAGAAGAGACCTCTCTGCTGAGGTTCTTGGCACAGGGTCACAGCACCCTTGTGGAAACCAGACAAAGGCTCCCACCGTCCTCGCACACAAGGCCCCTCTTCCGGCAGAGGGGCTGGGTCGGGATTCGAGCCCTCCCCCGGCCCCAGCCCCAGGTCAGGTGACCAACCCAACTACCTCTCCTGAAAATCCAGCCCGCTCAAGTTCAACTCAGGAAATGCGGTCTGACACACAGTGCCCTTCTGACACATCAAAAAGTCTGGCTTGACAAGGAGCACATCCTCGCTCACACAGTAAACTGAACCTCTGCTCCCGGGGGGTTTCATTTTCATGTGTCAGAGATGAAGGCAGGGAATCAAAACGGACTTGGAGGCCCGAGCGATCGTTTCCAAGACTGCTTTCAACACTGCACCAACCAGGCCTTGCCTAATTACTGGGGTGAACACAAGTTTGGCTTAAAACACCCTGGTCTATGCAAAAGGAGCCTGTGTTCCCACCACACACTACCACCCAGGCAAGCTTGGACACGGTCCAATGAACTTCACCCAAACACGAAGAAAAGGCTCCTTATTTCTCTCTCTTTAAAAACCCAGGGAAAGTGAGAAAACCGCTGACGAACTTTGAATTACTCTGGTTAGCTAGAGTCATTTTCTGTATCGACGTCTCTACATATGGAGGAGAAAAGTACCGAGAAAAGAGAGGTCTCTTTTGCCTTTTTACGTGTGTCCCAGTGAAGAACCATTCTCTGCCACCTTTATTCCGAACACCCAAAATGGACATCAAGGAGAGGTTTCCCCTTTGGGACATCTGCCTAAAATCGGGGCCCACTTTTTCTTCCTTTTTAGACAGAGTATCAAGTCTTGGGAATGTTCTGCCTGCTGTGCTTTTGCAGAACGGATCGTTACAGGTGTCGCCATCATTGTACGGAGCTGCAGTGCTTCCAAGACACCAGAATATAGGAGGCAGGCTGCAATTAGCACCTTGCCTCATTTCTTCCCACCAAAGACCTACTTCCTGAAACACAAAGCCAAGAAAATCCTAAAATCCACATATACTCAGTAAGAAAAAGAGGAGAAGTTAAGAGAGAAGGCAGTCTGCTTGTGTCATTCATCGTTCTCTCAGTAACAATGTTACACAAGTATTCACTTTTTGATAACCATACATTTTATTCAGTTACCTAAGGCGAACAGTTAAAAGTCTGAAGCCGTTTGGTGACTTCATCTCAATACTATGTAACACTTTAAACTGTTCAAAGAACACAGTTTTAAGACTACTTCTAAATCCAGCCACTGCAACTTCTGGTCAAAGAACAGAGTCCCGGTCTGCTGGGGATGTACAACTGGGTGGGAGTGGGGGGGTTCAGCTTTATTGGATGGAGACCCAAGACGGCAAATCCTGTCATCTCATTTCAAGCTACATGTGCTGAGTTTAGTCCCCAGTCAAAGCGAATCTTTTCGGGCACTCCTCACTAAGCTCTTCCCACAGCAAATTCCAGAGCCCAGACACACCTAAAACGCTGGCAGATCAACCGAGCTGTTCCTGCAGAACGAAGGCCGCAGGTGCGCGAGGAACCCGGTGAGGCCCGAAGGTGCCCCCCCACCAGCCACAGCCCATCTCCTCGGAAAGCGGCTGCTGCTTTTTCTTTAAACCCACCAGGGCCGGGTTGTGCGCCTTTGGCTACCGTCCAAATAAAAGAAACGCTGCCAGAAATGTAAACAGGATACACTTCAACTGCACGAGTCCAGCAAGGAGGGGCCGAGGGCTCCTCGCAGATTCTCTCTGGAATGAAGGGGAGGAGAGCTCCTAATTCAGAGGTCAGAGCAGCCGCGAGGGAGGGCCGGGGAGGGCCGGTACTTCCGGGGCAGACACGACAGCACCCCCCTCGTCCAGCCCCCGCCCCCACGGCACCCCATGGTGCCCCCCCACAACGTGCGCGTGCGCTTTGGGAACAAACGCACTAACAGACGTTCCTCCCACCCGCAGAGCTCGCCCTTCAGGCAAAGACAGGCACCAGGGAAGGGGGTCAAGAGCCAAAGAGGTGGTAAGCGTGGCACCTGCCCGAGGGCCTTCTAGAGGGAAAAGTGGCACAGAGGCAGAAGGGTCGTGCGTGTGGAGGATTTACTCCGCAGAAGCAGGAAACCAGGAAAGGTCTGGAAGGAGCGGCTGCGGCAGGTGCGGTGGGCGGGGCGGGTGCAGGTTCAGGTGCAGGGGGGTGGTCGGAAGGCCACCCCCAAGGAAGAGGGGAGCAGCCCCCAAACGCGGAGGGCCGCAACCACACCACCAAGCAGCTCTCCGCACGGAGTCCAGAGGAGGGTCTGGCTTGGGCCGGGGGGGGGGGGGGGGGGGGGGGCTGGGTAAGCAAAAGGCAAACTAGATTTAACAGGACGGGAAACCCGAGGCAACGCTTCCAGGAAATGGAACGGTCAGAGGAACCCTGGGTTGAGGCAAATGCAAACTGTCGTCTGGAGCGTTCTCCGGCACCCGGGGAAGGCTGGTGCTCCTGGAAGCTAAAAAACACATCCGTAAACAAACAAGGAATTCAGCATCAGCTCAGAATTCCTCAGATCTCCTCCGGTGGAATGTGAAAATCCACGCTGCATCTCACAGCTCAAGAGCCAGCAGGCTGGGGACTTGTGAGGTCACCTCCCAGAGCCACACAGAGAGCAGTCTCTCCTCTTCCTGTTCAAGGTGGAGGCTCCAAGCCCGGAACCCACTTGGACTAAACATTCACTAAACGTTCCACGGACAAGCTCTAGCACCAGGGGGAGCAGAGCCTTCCTGGTCAAGTACAGAAAATAAGAAAGCCATCTGAGAATAATACTAAATATGATTCCAAGGGGGAAAACGTCCCACAAACACCACAAACAGGTAACACAGCTTAATGCACTAATTCGGTGCTTTCACAATTCAAATTTCAGTGCAGTACAAAATTCAGCATGAAATAACGTAGCAGGCTTTTAAATAACTAAATAGAACATAACGGTAAATATCTGAATAACTTATAAATAACAACAGCCAGTGTTTCATGGAAATCCTGTTTTAGTTAAAGGAAGAGCTGTACATATGCAGGGCGCCTGGGTGGCTACTTGGCTGAGTATCTGCCATGTGACCAACACTGTGTTAAGTGCTCAGCACCCATTCAGCTCCTTCCTCTTTCTAACCCTGTGAGGGGAAGAGTTACTATGCCCATTTTACAGATGAGAAAAACTGAAGCTCCATCACAGCCAGTGAAGTGTGATTCTGTGATTCTAAAGCTGGTGTTTTCTATCTATATTCTTTATGTCTACGCGTCTATCAGGGGAATGAGGGAAGGAAGACAGGCAGGAGGCAGGTGTTCACACAGCTGACAGCAGGCCCCAAGACTACGCCTGAACTGACCTTTGGGGACCTGACATTGGCTGGTATTCTCTAGAAGATTAAAAAAAAACCCAATAATTAAAATCTACAAGTATGGGATATGCTTATGCCTGGCTCAGTTACACAGAATTTAATGAGTTCAGATGGTACCTTAATCTTCAAAGGGTAAAAACCTTTCATTCATGTGAACTACCTTAGCAGCACAGAATTCGAACATTCGATGGCTTTCTGTCCAACAGAGAGGCCCTGAGCCACCATGGCCACTGAACGGTACAAGAGTGGCCAGTCTGAATTGAGGTGTTATAAATACATACCAGATTTCAAAGTCTTAGCATGAAAAATATAAAGTCTTAGCATGAAAGATATACATAAATATCTTTTACTTTTTAATTCTGTTTACATGTTGAAGTAATATTTTGATATCTTGGGTTAATAAAATGTATTAATTTTCTTCCTTTTACCTCTCTTAACGTGGCTAAGTCGAAGTATGAATTTGCGGCTCATGGTACATTTCTGTTGGACTGAATCGCTATACATTTCTTAAAATGGAATTTGTTTCTTTCTGATCATAAAAATATTTTTAGTGCAGAAAGGAGAGGGAGGAAACATAGAAATGTATTAAGAAGAAAATGAAATCCTTGGGGTACGCTGGGTGGCTCAGTCTGTTGAGCGACTGACTTCAGCTCAGGTCACGATCTCACATTTCGTGAGTTCGAGCCCCACGTCGGGCTCTGTGCTGACAGCTCGGAGCCTGGAGCCTACTTCGGATTCTGTGTCTCCCTCATCTCTCTGCCCCTAACCCACTTGCATTCTGTCTCTGTCTCTCTCAAAAATAAACAAACATTAAAAAAAGTTTAAAAAAAGAAAATGAAATCCTCAAGAATACTACTATTTAGAAATGACTGTTGTTAATGTAGAGTGTTATCAGTCTCCTCCTTTACAGACATTCCCTTTGTGTGTAGAAACATTTTAGAAATCTTCAACATTTCTAGCAGTATCTCAAACATTTCCCCGTGTCATTAACTATTTCAAAACTTCAGGATTTGTAACTGCTGCGTGATAATCCAACATATGGGATGGGCTATAATTAGACTGATCCCCTGTTGCTGAACATCTGAGCAGCTTCCAGAGCATGGCAAGCGTGAACCGCAATATGCCAGGAGCTGGCCGGTTGGGCAACATCCACACACATCTCACTATTCTCCCGTGACAGATTCCTCTAAGTCGCATTATGGGATTCCTGGGTCAAAAAGTATGCACAGTTACTTCTGAGGCTTTTGATCAACATTACTGAACTTCTCTCCAGAACGGCTGCACCAATTTAATCATTTATATCTGGTAATTTTTCATTTTCCTAAAATTGATTCTTTTTTTAAATTGGTCTCTTTGGTTTTTCTAAAATTATCCTCCAATGATATTTAACCAGTCCCATCTTTAAATCATGGCGACAAGGTAATCACAGTAATTAGCAACTGTGAAAATGAAGCAAATTTAGGACACACACATATACACACTGACAACCCAAAGTCAGAAAGAAACAGAAAATTAACAGACATTTCGCTACTCTACTTCTAATATATTTTTATATAAGCATTCTCTTTCCTCTAAGTCCTAATGATAAAACGTGAATAAACCAAATAAATCAAATAACCAATGAAAATGAATTAAAAATAGATAAAGTAATAGAGTAATTGTTAATAAAAATGCTTGGTTTTCTCAAGTCCTTTGCTTCCAATCAGAACAAAGACGTGTCAGTCCTTCCAGTAAAGCAGCTCGAATCAAAGCAGACAGAAGATGTATATGTGTTAGTGAATTCCTAGAAGGTTCCCAATCAGGAGACCTTGAATTTGATGGGAGAATTAACATCACTTCTTATCTGCAGGGACAGAAGTCCCTCGAAACAGTGCGGCACTGAGATGAAGCGTCAGAGGAGAAAACTCGCTCGGACGACACACAGGCGTGCGACTGCTCTCACTCCCTCTGAAACCATCCGATGGGAAGGTGGAGGCTGGCGACAAGACTAGCCGGAGAAAAGTTAAAAGCCGGCAAACTTACTATTGCAGAAAATAAACAGCCCCCCAGAGGCATCTGCACATGTCAGCAAGTCCACCTCCGGCGTGAGGCTCACGCCGAACCGTTAAGACACCGCAGCCTTTCAAGTCAAGTCTCAGGCATAAACACAGGCGGGCGTGACAGGACAGGAGAGGCGGTACTGGGCTCCCTAGAAGGAGCTGTGGAACGTCGCACACCCGGCGTCCTGGCCCCACGGAGGAGCCACAAGCCCTGTCATTACTTGCGCCGTCCCCTTCCTTGTGGGACTCCAGCTGCTCTAGGAGGCACCACTGTTTGGGCGTCTGGCCTCGTGGACTGGACCAAGAATAGTGCCGATGGCGGAAAACCATAGCTTGCGAGAGGGCTCGGCGCTGACCCTTGGGATTCTCTCCCTCCCTCTCTCTCTGCCCCTCCCCTGTTCTCACTTTCTCTCTCTCAAAATAAATAAACTCAAAAAAGACACACAAAAAAATCACCAAGGAAGCGAGTTCATGGCAGTTCCTGCTCAAGCCGTACAAGAGCCTCCCTCCTCGGCACAAGAGCCCAGGTCCTGGAAGGGGCCCAGCAGGTGCCAGGTGACCTGACCCTGTTGTCTGTCCGACCTCACTTCCTCCTCCTCCTCCTCCTCCTCCTCTCCCCTCCCTGCTGGCTTCAGTACCGTCACATGGCCTTGCTGCTTCTGCCTCTGGGCCTTTGCACTCCTGGATCCTGATGGCTGAAACCCTTTTGGCCTAGATAGCTCTAGACTGCCTTAGATAACGCACTCCCTCAGCTCCCTTGATTCTACATTCAAAGATCAGCAAGGCCTTCCCTGGGCCATCTTACCCACGGCTGAGACCTTCTCCCCCCCCCCACCCCCACCCCCCACAAGCCCACCTTTCCCGTCCCTTCCTTGCTTTCTGGCTCTCTTTAGCACTTCCCACTCGCTGGCTAATGGACCCTATGGTTAATCATTCATCTTGTGGATTATCTCTCTCCTCCCCAGTGGACAGCAAGGCCCCTGAGGGTGGGACCCTTGGTCTGTTCAGTCCCATATTCCCGGGGCCTGGCACACAGTGGGTGGTCTACTTGCTGAAAGAATAAATGCCTGGATTTCAGGTTCCTCATCTGCTAGACAAGGATAACCTTCCTTTCTAGACCCAAGGCTGCAGCACGGATACTGCAGGGGGCAGATATTTGTACACTAACAATTAGATTTGTCTCGTACCCAAAGTGATCAGACGGTACACCAACCAAGTATCACCAATCATTTCAATTTACTTCTCACTGGAAACCTTACCACATGAGGAATCATCACGGAGACTAATAAGTTAATACTGGCTCATGTATTACTTGAGAGTAATTTAGTTGTATAACGGGTCTGGAAATTCCTCTAAAAACTATCTCCCTTCCGTATGTCAAAGATAAAAAGCCCGATTACAGTAAAAGTTCAACCGAAGAGACAGCTTAATTTACCGGAGTAGATTAAAACTGCAGTGCAATCGAGTTTAAATCAAAGAGATGCCCCACATCTGTGTCTTGCTTCTTTCCAGTATACAAATGCTTTGGTGATCAGTAAGATACAAATAAATCTTTATTTGAAAGCATAACAAACAGTCTCCCAGTGTTGTACCCACTCCCGACAGCAGACCCACCCGCAGTCCCTGGCAAGACGGCAGCAACAAACGGGAAGGTGTATGTATCCCCCTCAGCAGGGGTACCGAGGCCAGCAGCTCGGCCTTTCCAGACGGTACGTGCAGACAATCTGAAGAAATGAAGTCTTCTGATGGTGACGTGAGGAGACTTCATCGAACAGCAAAAGGAGATTAGAATGCGGGAGAAAACGCAGACGCCTCGGCCCCAAATCCCCAGGCGGCAAGGCCAGATCCAGACAGGAAGCCTCGGCTCCAGGCAGGGACCGGTGCCCCGGGTGGGCGCCCTGCAGCGCGCCTTCCGCACCAGCCCCGCAGCCCGGGCCTCGGGGTGCAGCCGCTTTCTCCACGGCCCAGGGAGCCCCGAGGCAGCCAAAGGCAGTGGGTGTGTAAGAGGGACGGGGAGAACACGCTTGCGGCTTATTACTCAGATGGGCTGTTAAAGGACCTTCTACCAAATGTTTGTCTACCGTACAGACTTCTTAAAAAATCACTTGAGAAGAGGGGCACTCGGGTGTCTCAGTCGGTTGAGGGTCTGACTTCGGCTCAGGTCATGTTCTCAGGATTCGTGTGTTCGAGCCCCGCGTCGGGCCCCGTGCTGACAGCTCAGAGCCCGGAGCCTGCTTCCGATTCTGTGTTTCCCACTCTCTCTCTGGCCCTCCCCCGCTCACACTCTGTCTGGCTCCGTCTCTCTCAAAACTAAATAAACATTAAACACAATTTTTAAAAATCTTTGGAGAAGAAGCCTCACAGTAAAATCACTGTACCTGTAAGTACGCTGCCCACGCTCAGCAGTTTGCAAACTAGTAAAACCGAAACGAGAAGGATTTCTAGTGCATCCGAGCTCCCCCGCAAGCAAGCCCTGGCGGGGTTTGCAGGCAGCACTGGGCGCGGTGAGCTGGGGGCAAGGGCTCCCTCCCGGGGGGGCGCTGACCCTTTACACACAGTCCGGCAGGCGGCACCAACACCAAGGTCCACTTCTGCAAAAGCACCTTCCGTAAGGGACCAGGTGAAAGTCACAAATTGTTTCCATATAAAACGACAAAAACAAAGAAAAGACATTTAGCGTAGAAAGCACTCGTTATTAGACGACATTTAGCGCAGAAAGCATTCGTTATTTAGAGGCTGGAGGGAACCTCCCGCAGCTTCCTCCCACAGCAACCCTGCAGCCATGGGGGAGGGAGTCAAAAAGGTCTTCAAGTGCTAGAAACCTGCAGACTCAGTTAATCCCTGGGTTACTAATTCTATGAAAAAACTATTTTTAGTTTTCAAGTAAGTAACAATAATTCCTTAAGGACACACATCTGCTTTTCCTCAAAATTACGATAACTCCCTCAGGCAGTGTTTTCCTTCGCTTTCTTTTTCTTTTAAAGCTACTGAGACACTAACACAGTCTTTAGACCTCAGCTAAAACGTGGCGACTTCACGCTCTGGTTCGGACACGGCCACTTGAACCCCCCAACGTTTATGGTGAACTTCAAAGTCCATCTAGATAACTGGGGGGGGGGGGGGGGGGGGGAGGAGGAGCACAGAACAAGACCAACACCCCACCACAAAACCTGTACTTTTAAGGACAAAATTGGTCAACAGAGGACATTTACTCAGCATTTACAGACGGACTTAAGGACACATGCAGGTGGCTCTTACGGACTCCATCCCCCTCGCAGCTGAAAATTTTGACTCCCCCAAAACTTGACTGCTAACAGCCTACTGTTGACCAGAAGCCTTAGGGAGAACATGAGCAGCCAATTAACATATATTTTGCAAGTTCTATGTATTTTCTACTGTATTCTTACAATGCAGTGAGCTGTAAAAAAGAAAATATTGAGAAAAACATAAAGAAAGGAAGACATTTACAGTGCTGTATTTATAACAACAACAACAAAAAACCCCAGATCCACGTATAAATGGACCCGTGCTGCCTAAACCCGTGTTATTCAAGGGTCAACTGCACACACACAAAGTCGAAAGGACGCAGTGACTTTTAAAATGTAATTACTTCAGGGGGGGCCTGGGTGGCTCAATTGGTTAAGCGTGTGACTCTGACTTTGGCTCAGGTCATGATCTTAAGGTTTGTGAGTTTGAGCCCCTGACAGGGCAGAGCCGGCTTTGGATCCTCTGTCCCTCTCTCTTTGCCCCACCCCCTCTCTATCTCAAAAATAAACATTCAAAAAACTAAAATAAAAAAGTGAAATGTAATTACCTTGTCTCCAATAAGAGGAGGTTACAGTTCATGTTTTGTGTTTTAGGTCAAAGATGAAACAGTTTCAAAAGTGTAAATTTTTTTTACTGATTTTTTACTGATAAAAATTATTTTATCAGCTTTGATAAAATAGAATGTTCTTTCTCAGCAGGATGATTTTTTTACTTTTTAAATTATTTAACAAGTAGACAAGGACAAATGCTCAGAGTACACACGTCATCAGGGGCCCCCGCAGTAGCGGGGACCCAGGGCCCGGCGGGGCCGCATGCTGGAGCGGCCCCACCGTCCCTGCGAGTGAAGCACGACTCGTGCCAAGAGACCTACTGAACCTGCTGCCGGCTGCGACAAAGACGCCGGGGAAGACAGGACAGCATGCAAGGAGCGCGCGAAGAGGGAAAGGCAGCCAGGCCTGGAAGGCGGGGTGGAGCAGGATGTGAGGGAAAACCCGAGAAAATGCAGGCGGCAGGCCCTGTGAAGCGTAGGAGCAAAAGTGGAAAATCAGGAGGCACCGGCATTAGTCACGAGGCTGGAACTGGACAGCCCCGTCCACAGGGCCGCCAGACAAGCCGGGAGCAGGGACCAGAAGGGACCAGGAAGGACCAGGAAGGACATGGAATGCAGTCACGAGGCTGGAATCGGACGGCCCCGTCCGCAGGGCCGCCAGACAAGCCGGGAGCAGGGACCAGAAGGGACCAGGAAGGACCAGGAAGGACATGGAATGCAGTCACGAGGCTGGAATCGGACGGCCCCGTCCGCAGGGCCGCCAGACAAGCCGGGAGCAGGGACCAGAAGGGACCAGGAAGGACCAGGAAGGACATGGAACGCTGCCCTGGGCTGTGGGCTGCACGCGATGTGTCCGTCTGTACGTGGGCCTCTGTCTCTCTGAATCCCCTAACCTGAACTCAAGACAACTGAAGACCCACCCTCTCAACTTCGTCTGGCTCCCAGATCAAGTCAGGGTCACAGCACAAGGCTCTCGGGGGATTTCCTGGGCAAACAAAGTCTCTCCTCGAGAGTCACCTTCTCAGTGAGGCCTGACCCGACCACTGTATTTAAAGCCACGGCCCCACCGCTGAACTCTTGAGTTCCTTTTCCTGCTTTCTACACGGCACAGAGTTCCAGCGCTGGAAGGCGTCTAGAGGGTGCTCTGCCGAATCACCCCCCAGACAGCAATTCCTTACAAATACCCGCTTTCTAGCCTTACATGCTTATCAGCCTATGTTGGACACTTTAGAAAAAGGGCTCTCCAAGTTATCCCGCGAACCCCAAAAGCACCTTCCTGTGCTCTCCCCAGCCCACCTGTCCCTGCTCCCCCTCACCCCTCCATGCGCGAGCCCACTAGGGCACATGCTCCTCATCACGGTACCCGGATGCATCTACACTGTGTTCCTAGTGCTGAACGCACAGTCACATGGACAAGGAATCATCTCTGTCCTTCAGGCCAGTGAAGGTCATCCATCAGTCGCTGGGTGCCAGCCCATGGCAGGTACCCAGACTACTGCAGAGATGAGACACACAGGCCCCTGGCCTCCGGAAGCTTCTGTGTGAGGGAAGGGGGACACAAATCGCAGGTGGACAGACACAGAAGATGTCGCCGCAGCCCAGACCCGGGACCGTGCCCTACAGGCAATGACGGACCTATGGGGTGGAGGGTGGAGGGGGCCGCGGTCGACAGGGGCATCAGGGAAGGCCGCTAAGGTGCCAAGCTGACCTCAAGGACAGGAAGGAGCCGGCCACGTGGTAAAAGCTTGCCTAGTGGGAGGGAAGCAAGGCCCTGAGCTTCGTGGAAGGGCTGGAGCATGGCAGGTTGGGGGGGGGGGGGGGGGAGTGGGAGAGCTCGGCGCGGGGCATGTGGAGTTTTCCTGGACTATGGTTTGAAAACAGTGCAAACCTTGAACACACTACAAGCCGTGACGCAGGACTCGAAGAAGCAGAGTGTTAGTGTCATGTCACCAAACGATCTTAGAAGCTGGCCAACGTGCATTTAGAGCTGGCCCAGTTGGGAGCTTGGCGTTATCAGTTTATCCACATGCATGGAGGTGCATTGAGACTTTTCCACGTACAGTCGAGACGACAACAGAACGGGGAGGCCCTCGTCCCGTGGCAACAGATGTGGGGGGGAGGGGCAGAGGCTCAGGGGACGGGGTCCTTGCCTTTGCCAGCAAGCTGAGAGCTTAGGCACCCCCTGTACCCCGAGGGGCCCTGAGACTCTGCATTCTTCAGAGCCGACCTTCCATAAGCAGCCGGGAGCTCAGCCTGGGTCTGAGGAAAACACAAACCTCGAGGCACCAAGGGTGGGTGTGAACTGCACTATCACAGGATCCAGGAATACGAGGAACGTTATTCCCCACGCCACCCTAGTCCGAGCACCGCCCGGAACAGAGGGACCGCTGTCCTGCCTGCAGAGCAGAAATGGGGAGCGGCAGGGACCCCCAGTCCCACTTTAGAACCACATCAACCCACTCCTGTCAGGTGAGGCAGAGGCTGGAAGCCTGAGGCTTGCAGGCCAAACCCATCCTGTGTTCTGACCTTGTCTGGCCTGTGAGCTAAGAATAGTTTTTAGAGACCGGTATTTGCATTGAATTTGATGACAGGAACACTAACTTTGAACCCCAATTAAACGCAATGGTATTCCTCCCAAAGAATTCTATTCTCCTCGAGAGGACGCATGTGTTACAAAAAACTGTACTCAATATGATAATTCTCATTGTTATATTTTGAATTTTATCTATGAAAAATTAGTAGAGGGGCGCCTGGGTGGCTCAACTGGTTGAGCGTCCGACTTCGGCTCAGGTCATGATCTCGCGGTTTGTGGGTTCGAGCCCCACGCGGGGCTCTGTGCTGACAGCTCGGAGCCTGGAGCCTGCTTCGGATTCTGTGTCGCCCTCTCTCTCTGTCCTCCCCTGCTCACATTCTGCCTCTCTCTCTCAAAAATAAGTATTAAAAAACATTGCAGAAATTCAGTTTCTTTTTTATTACACGGGTATCTACATAGCACCTTTTATATGGACTCCTGGCCCACAAAACCTAAAATACTTACCGTCTGGCCTTCACAGAGCTTTGCTGACTCCTATGACTTTTGCTTCTTGCCCCCAAGGCGAGCTTCTCTGATGCTGAGAACCCTCAGGAACAGCTGACCAGGGTCCTCTCTCTGCAGACCAGTACTTCTCAGTCCTGGCTGCTGTGAAAGTGACCTGGGGGAGTTTTTGTTTTGTTTTGTTTTGTTTTGGAAAGATGCATGAGCGGGGTGGGGGACAGGCAGAGGCGGAGAGAGAAAACCTTAAGCAGGCTCCATGCTGAGCATGCTGTGGGGCTCGATCCCACAGCCCTGGGATCATGACAGGATCCAAAATCAAGAGTCAGACACTCAGCCCACTGAGCCACCCCGGCGCCCCACAGCTGGGGGGCTTTTAACCCTCCTGATGCCCGGGCTGCACTCGAGACCCAAGCACCGGAATCTCTGGGAGTGGGGCCTGAGCCGGGCACTTCCGGAGCCACTTCAAGGGACCACCAGCCTGACCGCTGCGGACCCCAACTAGGAGAGGAAACAGGCTTGCAGGGAAAGAAAGAACGATTTCATGTTCTGGGCACTCCTAATCTAGGTCATAACTATCTTTGAATGATTTCTCCTTCTATTAATGCTTCCTATTCTATTTATGATGCTCTGACATCCTAGGGGCCCTGTAATCCTGGAGACTGCCCCTCCCAGGGACAGCTAACTCCCTTTCTAGGCGAAACAACCAACACGGATCCCGGGAGGCAGGACCCCTCTGCCCTAATCACCCAGGGGCGGCCCTAGACAAGCAGGGACCACGCCCACAGCCAGGAGCCCACCTGACTCCTTGCGACCCCCTTTGCCCTGCCCACTCCTTCCCACCACCAAGGCTCCTAGCCACACGCCTTTCCTTCGGTCCGCCTGCCTCCCGACTGACTCTGGCGCCTCCCTGGGTGGCCCCACACGGCGGGCCATGCCCCTTCTCTGAAGACCTGTCCACGCGAGCCTCTTCCCTCACGAGCGCCATCTCTGCGCCTGCGTGTCCTGCCATTCCTGATTCGAACAAATCCTGGGTGCGTCTCCTGTGGCCCCTACGGCTGTACTCAACCAAGCCCCAACACCGCGTCTACTCAAACCATACCCAGCGAGCGTTTCACTCACCTGAAACAAAGAATAGTTTTCCCGCTCATCTGATAGCTTTGCTAGTAAGACTTTCCACGAGAAGCGGTATTTGACCAACACTCGGTCAGGCTGCAAAGTGCACGTACGAGTCCATGTCTAAGTTCATGCTCTGGAGACACCATGCTCATGGTGTATAGAGGACGTGGGTGAGGACGCAGAGTGCAGCACTGTCGGCTGCAGGGGGACGGAAAACCAGCTCACGACAAGTTAGGAGGGAAGGGACTACAAATCTCGCTAATCAGTGTGACGGTTACAGTAACAAACTAGCCCCGTACGCGCCAACATGGACAGATGCAAACATACTGCTGAGCAAACCAATTTTTAAAATCATATATTCAAAATGCCACGTGTACAAATTCTTGAAAACACACGAAATATATATTTATATACACACAAACACAGTATGGATACACACATAGTTACTAGAAGTATCAAAACACAGACCGAATACAATCAAATGCATGCTAGTGGCTGCGTCTGGGGAGAAAGGAAGCAGCAGCAGTAACACTAAGAATGAAGCCAGCGTCAACTGAACCCTTACTACGTCCAGGGACCAGTCCAGCAGGCATGCACACACTCGATGCTTAGGGCAACCAGGAGACAGCTCCAATTACTATTCCTATCTCACAGATGGAAAAACTGAGGCTGGCAAGGGGACAAGATACCCACGTCCCTTGCTCCAGACCTAAGTGAACTCCCAACGGAGCGTGCAGGGCCTCCTGAGGTGCTCCAAGTGACCCCCTGCTCCTGCTCTGGCCCACGCTCCCGCCTCCCCAGCCCCGTCTCCATTCCCCACCCGGTGCACCGGGAGGTCCTTGTAAAATGAAGCCGCACCATTTCACTTCTCTACTGAAAACTTTCCAGGGGCTTCCCACGACACCTGGGTTTACTGTTCTATTTATATTTTTTAAAGTTTATTTATTTGAGAGCCAGCGAGTGCAGGGGAGGGGCCGAGAGACAGGACCCCAAGCAGGCTCCACGCTGTCGGCACAGGGCCCCACATGGGGCTCCATGTCCTGAGCCCTGAGATCACCACCTGAGCCAAAATCAAGAGCTGGCTGCTGTAACTGTCCGAGCCCCCCACCACCCCCCGGCGGCCCGCACTACCCTGCGTTTTAAAGGGGACACCCTTACTGCGGCCCACAAGACGAGGCACCGTCCTCCTCCCCGGCTCACTCTCCCTTGCTGCCTGCGCGCCACGCACGCTGACCTTCCCCGGGCTCTCCAGTCCCTGGCCACACCCAGCCCGTGGGCGTCGCGGTCACCGTGCCCTCGCCCGGAGCCCACTCCCGCCCCCAGACACTCGCGGGGCTGGCTTCCTCTGGCAGTCTCTGCCAGCTGTGGGACCTCCAGGCCTGCTCCCGCCAATCAGCGGTGCTCCCTGGTTGACCGCCCACCGTGGCTTCTGCCCGGAACCTCACGAAGAGGAAGCCGCAGCCACGCTGCAATGAACCAGACGAAGCTCCCCGAGGGCCACGCACGATCGACAAGAGTGGCAGATGCGTATCACTGATCTTCTCGTTGGGGTTCCACTCACGCTGACGAGGACTCCCGGGTCACAGATGTTCTGCACACACACGGCCGGAGAAGTGAGAGTGGGGGAAACGCTCCGGCTTTATTTCGGGGTGGAGACGCCACCTTTCGACAGTGGGAAACCAGCTGTTGGCTGTGGTCAGGTGCCCAGAGGCTGCCCCCACTCCAGACAGATCCCACGAACGAGCCAAGCCACCAGCGGCTCTTTCGGCAGCAAACACAACTGTGAGAAAACGGATGTCAGACGTGCCCTGACGGCAGAAGGAAACTAGCGCCACGTGTTTTCAGTTACACGGGGCGGCGGGCAGAGAACTACCTTTAACGGCTACTCCTGAAACTCCCCAACGGCATGAGTGCCTCTACAGAAGGAAACCAGGCTTGCAACTCCCCGCCGACTCACTGGGTGGCCCAAGGCAAAGCAGCTCACCCCTGAACACTCCCCGGGGGGGGGCTCCTCTGGTCCCCCCAGACCTGTTAACACGCCCACTCTGCCTTGGAAGGAGTGCTCCACGCAAGACCAGGTAAGCGATTCTTTTTCCCTCGGCCCGTCGACCAGCAGAGGGCTAGCTGCCACCTCCAGTTCCACAGCACCCTCACCGTCATGTCACTCACGTCGTGAAAAGTATCTTATGAGAGCATCAAAATTAAAATTTGCCTTTCCAGTTCTTTCAGACTTCTTTCCTCTAGAAGTACTTATTCGTATATCCAACAAACACTCCGAATGCCCACCACAGGCACGAACCAGGCCGGGCCTCAGGGGTCCGAGGCGCGTGAGACCAGGTGCCCACGCACGCACCCATGACCGGCACTCCTGGATGCACGCGCCAGAGCTGTGTGCAAATGTAAGGTATGCGTGTGAGCTGCTAAGATTCAGGCTGACACCAACATTTCTTCGTAAATGTAGCTTAAAAAATGTTATAACGTTATCTACTCAGCTCTCCTATTTTGTGTTTTTAGAACTTTTCGCTTAAATGTGCAAATTCTGAAGCTGCTGCTGGATGCTACTTTTCCTTTGAGAGGTTCTATTCTGTAGGGTTTTTGTCTCCCCTCCCAGATGTCACTGGGATGCTATCGTCAGAATTCCAAGGCCATCTGCTCGTGTGAACCAGCATCGGTAGTGTCCCATAAGCAGAAACGGGAATTCTGAATAACGGGGATCTTAAACCTGGCACCCCCTACCTCCCAAACGTCCCTCTCTCGAGCCCTACTGAACATAAACACAGTGCCTTGCAAAGGAGCTGGACAAAATTAACGTCCCTGACCCTCCCACCCCAAGACGGTCTGCCGAAACCACTCCTAAAAGCACTGGACTTATCACCAGAGCCCCTCTCGCCCACTCCCTGACCTCGCGCTTACTGGAATTCGATGTGGTTTAAGAGATTAGCAACACCAAGGTTTTCAGGAGCACTACGGTTACCAACCACTACCATGGCCTGGAAAAGCCGCTTTAGTTCTTAGTGACTATTCACACATTGTCTGCCACAATAAAAAGTCAGGTCTGAGGCATCCGTGGCGGGCTTTCCATACCGCCTGGTCTATACAGTCCAGAACCATCCCAGAGCACGGACAGGCCCTGCTCCCCACTACGTACACCACACCCACCATAAAACGGTGGGGGCCTGTGTTTCTGTGACTGTGCAGAGACAAGACTATTTATAGAACAGGCTACTTAGCTAACCCCGGTATCGATAGCAGTTAGGGGCCAACTGCGTCCCGGGCCTACGATTTCCAGGAGCTCCGATGCAGACGGCACAGGATGGGGGCCTGGGGCAGGTGGCAGGACGGAGAATGGGACATTCTCTGTCATTCCATCACATGGACCACAAACCTTTGCAGGTGTAGAGAAATCAAACCCTTCTGGAAGGGGCCCAGGGGTTCCTCAGAAGACCTAGAACAATTCATCCAGTAAGCACTTAGGAAGCACCCGTGACCAGGGGGAGTAGAGACAAGATCAGAATGACAACGTGAACTTCCAATGGTCTTGATTCCAGTTGGACACAGAATGAACTAAAACAATAAAGAATTTAAAAAGCATGCCGTAGACACAAGAGAGTACAAGATATAGGTTAATATCTATAAAGTGCAAGGCAAATGAATGATCTTAAGGGCTTGGGCTTGCAATAAAAGTACGTAAAGAAAGACACTTCAAGTTTTTCTTTTTGTCTCTGAGAGAGAGAGAGAGAGCACACAAGCAGAAGACAGGGGTAGGAGCAGACAGAGAATTCCAAGCAGGCTCCAAGCCCAGAGTGGATCCTCACACGGGCTCGATCCCACACCCCTGGATCATGATCTGAGCTGAACCTGAGCCAAAATCAAGAGTCCGACACTCAACCGACTGAGCCATCCAGGCGCCCCTGAAGTTTCAACGAAAGTAATGTATGTGCTTACGTAAGTAGGCAAACAATAAAAATAAGTCCCCTTTAAAGAGAACGATTTGTTACGTTTTTGTAAATGTAATCATGTCCCCCCGCCCCCACAATTTATTTTTGACACTCACGATCTGGACCTTGAAGAACAGCTCACCCCCTTCTTCGGTTCAACACATCACAACCACGTTCCCACATCTCGAACACATCATTTTCAGTATCAGCAGTACCTTGGAAACACTGCCAGACCTGGTCACTCCTCACCATCTCTGCTCCTGATGCCCTGACCTCCGACAGAGGCGACAGCCGGTAACCCTTGAACGTCCAACGCCGATCGCGTCCCTCGTCTGGGGAAACCCACACACGCAGCCTGTGTCACTCAGACATAAAGCCAGGTTCCCTCCGATGGCCTGTAAGGCCCCAGTGCATTGGCACCCCTCCTCAGACCCCCTTCCCCTTTCTGGAGGGGCGGGGCTCTTCCTGGTTCCAAGCCCCCTCCCCCCCACCAGTTTCCAGGCTCCAGTCCCCCGGTACTTTCTCTGTGGGAAGCGCCCTCCCCGGGTCCCTGCCCCACCAGTGTCACCTCTGACAGCAGGGTCTCTGGGCTTTCTCCTCCACCCCCTGCCCCCTCCCTCTGCTCGCTTTTTCCCATGGCACCTCACACCTTCTAACATTCTACAGAAGTGAACATTTATTACATTGGTCGCCTATTTCCCACACTAGCGTATAGGCTTTAGAGAACGGGGCTCCCCCCCTCCCCCCCCCCACCGCCACACACACACTGATGCATCCCAAGCACCCAACACCTAAGAGGCGTTCAGTAAACATGAGGTAAGTGACTTCTCAGCGGCCACGCGGTGCCCGCCACACGCCATCATTTAATGGAGTACCCCTACGGCTGGCGGATAGGAGGTCCAGGGTTGTTCGCATCGTGAGTCACACTGCGGAGCACATCCGCGCCATCCAAGCGTGCCAAGGACCAGCAGCAGCCCGGACCTAGAAACGCTGGGTCCCCGGCGCTCTCCCTCCGGGCCTGCGGAGTCAGAGTCTGTGTGCTCACAAGACGACGGTGGTTCCAGGCTCACGCGGGGCCCCGGACCAGGGGAGGCGGAAGCGGCCAGGGCACAGCCCTGGGGGAGCCTCCTCTCTCAGGTCACAACACGGAACACCCTGGCCCTGGGTGGCGCGTGAGCCCTCGTGAGCGTTTACTCGTGGAACCGCACTCAGAAGAGAGGTTACGCGGGCATGCACCCTAAAACAACCCACTTACCGACAGGAAGCCAACAGCACGCTCAGACGAGGGGTTAACGATGAAGGTGAGGGGGCGCTGGAAACGCACGTGGGGGGAACCGACGCCTTGATCTCGTGTCCTTCCCTCCCCACCCGTCCTCTGCGGCCACGTCACCGTAAACCACCATCTCGGCTCGAGATGTCACGGACCACCGGGCGGTCCGCGCGAGGACGGCTCCTGGCCCGCCAGCCGCCAGGGCACAAAACCCGCACAGGTCGGCCCTGCGGGGCAGAGAGCCGAGCCGGAGGGCGGAGGGGCCGAGAGAGGCCGGCTCACCTGAACTCCCACCGCGGTCCGGAGGGGGCTTTTCCCTTGCCCCCAACGGGTGCATTCTCATTTGACACGGGAAAGCCGAGCTGCCACGGGGGTAGGGAAGCGTGGCGTAAAGAAGGCACCGGAGGGCCGGGAGCCCACCCGGGCCATCAGTCCCAGTGGGAGTTCCTGGGTCTAAAAGGAGACTTCTCAAGCGGAATCACAGCCGATACCGATGTTTGGGGAAGCTCGCGACGCTCACGTGAAGGACGTGGAAAGAACAGGTCAACGAGGGCGGGCAGAACAGCTGCGGTGGCAATGCGGGCACACCGCCATCGAGGCAGCTGGGAGGAGCAGGCCTGTGAAGGATTCTGGTCCCAAGTTTACATTCCCAACGTTCTCTTTACAAATAACAGCGACCCTGTAGCATCTCCTCCCGTTTCCGACTCTTTGGCGCCCGAATGGCAAAAATGGCCATCGGTTCTCAAATATGTATATGGCGACGGCTGTGAAAGTCCGGAGAGCGCACACATGAGGTTGAATAAACACAGGGCAAAGTCGAGAAACTACAAGAAGAGTCTTGAAAGCAGAGCGAAACAAGTCAACACGCGAGAAGACCCTCAAGGCCGCCGAGAGACGCCAGTGACGACCGGGACGGCTGTAACGCAGAAGGCGGACAACGGCGAGTGTCGGCAGGACGTGGACACCCTGCAGCCTTCGTGCCCACCGGTGGGAACGGAGAACGGTGCAGCCGCTGGGGAAGACGGTCCGGCGGTCCCTGCGAGGGCTCGGCACCTGTGCTCCCGCGACTCCGCGCCTAGCGGTCTACCTCAGGTCAAAAGTCATTCACACGAAACCCGTGTCCGCACGTGAACGTCCACGGCAGCAGCATCACGGGAGCCAAAAGCGGGGAAGGACCCAAACGGCCACCGGCTGGTCAACGCACGAGCCGAACACGTCCACTCACACGAGTGCTGGGCTGGGCCGCACTACGGTGTGGATGGACCCACAACGTCACGCTCAACAGGACGACAAGGAGTCAGAGACCGGGAGAAAAATCACCGTAACACGCAACACACATCCGGTGACGGTCTGGTATTCAAAACACACAAAGAGCTCTTAGGTTTTTTATAAAATTAAACTCCTACGGGCAACTGCACCCCTTGGCATTCGTGCAAACGAGTTGAAAGCTTTTATCTACACAAAAACCTGCAGTCAAGTGTTTCCAGCAGCTCTATTCATAAGCGCCAAAACCTGGAAGCAACAAGGACATCCTCCAACAGGTAAAAGGATAAACATACCGTGGTCCACCCAGACACTGGAATATTATGCGGCACTAAAGAGAAAGGAGCTCTCAAGCCATGACAAGACGTGGGGGAACATTAAATGTATGTTGCTAAGTGACAGAAGCCAACCTAAAAAGGCTTCGTGATATAGGATTCCAAGTACGTGATTTTCCGGAAAAGGCAAACTATGGAGACAGTGAAGTATCAGTGGGGGCGCCGGGTGGCTCCGTCAGTGAAGTGTCCAACTCTTGGTTTTGGCTCAGGTCATGATCTCACGGTTCGTGGGATCAAGCCCCGTGTCGGGCTCTGTACTGACAATGTGGAGCCGGCTAGGGACACTCTTTCCCACTCCCTCTGCCCCTCCCCTGCTCCTGCGTTCTTTATCTGCCTCTCTTTCTGGAGGAGGAAGAGGAAGAAGAAGGACCAGTGGTAACCAGGGGTTGGGAGGAAAGGAGTGAGGGGCGGATAGTTAGGACTCAGGGGATTTTTAGGGTGGTCAGACTATTCTGTGTGATTCTGTAATGGTGGATACATTTGTCAAAACCCATAAAACTGTACAGCACCAAGAGTGAGCCCGACTCTGGGGAGCCTGGGGGGCTCAGTTGGTTGAGCGTCCGACTTCGGCTCAGGTCATGATCTCACAGCTCGTGAGTTGGGGCCCTGTGTTGGGCTCTGTGCCGACAGCTCGGAGCCTGGAGCCTGCTTCGGATTCTGTGTCTCCCTCTCTCTCTGTCCCGAACCCACTCTCATTCTGTCTCTGTCTCTCTCAGAAATAAATAAATGTTAAAAAAAAAAATTTAAACGAGTGAGCCCCAGTGTAAAGTATGGACTTCAGTTAATAATAATGTATCGATACAGGCTCACCTGTAATAACCAAATACCCTAGCGATGCAAGATGCTGAAGGCAGGGAGACTCTGAGGGGGGGAGGGAGGGGGCGTATGGGAAGTCTGTACCTTCCACTCCGTTCTGGAAACCTAAAACTGTTCTTAAAAAACAAAGCTTATTAACTTAAAAAAAAAAAAAGTGTTAAGTGAAAAAAGCTAGACCTAAAAGTTACCCATTTATAGGAAATACCCAGGTAGATACACAGAGACAGAGGACAGATTAGCGGAGAGACTGCTTAAGGAGTCTGGGTTTCCCTTTGGGGGGTGGAAACGTTCTGGAACTAGACAGGACGGTTTCACAACACCGTGAGTGTACGAAATGCCACCGAACTGTTCACCTTAAAATGGTTGATTTTATGTTAAGTGAATTTGACCTCAATTGTGAAAAAAGCAGAGGAAAAATAAAAAGGTCACATTGAAGCAACTTTGATCAACTTTTGATGTCCCACAGAAATTCAAACGCTGTCGTCCTGATTTAAAGCACCCAAACAGAGAAGAGCCAGCAAACACACTCCATCAGAGGCCACCCGTGGAGGTGCTGCAGAACCAGGCAGAGGACAGGGCGGCTTGCGCCAGGCGGTCAATGGCACGGGGAGACGAGGACTCAGGATACGGACAGTCAACAGGACTCGCGACACGCTGGGTGGATCGGACGTGGGAAAAACAGGAATCAAAGATGATTAGGTTTCCAGACTGCACGCGTTGGCAGATGATGGGACCACTTACGAAGTGGGGAGGACAGCGGACGAGGGGTCAGGGGTTTGGTTCTGTGCGTCATGTTCCAGATGCTCCTAGGAGGCACAGGTGGAGACGGCGAGGGGGCCGTGGTGTAAAAGACTCCAGGAGCCACAAGGGTACAGTCAGGACCGAACGTGTAAACACGGAAACTACTGGGAGATGGGAGAGTGTCAGAGGACTAAGGACATCACCTTCTATCGTACCCCGGAAATACTACTTACCAGTTCGTTCAACTTCGTGCTCTTTTTCGCCAAGCAGAATTGAAACGCTGTTAGAGAGTTTAAAAGGTCCATCCCTGCCCTCTCGACCATTTGTCCTTGATGTCATAACCTGAAAGAGTTTCCTCAGCCTGGGATCACAGAAGTACTCATCTACATTTTTTTCTAGAATTCTGATCCACTTTTAGTATTTCTATCTATACTCATATGGAAATCATTCCTGTATCAGAAAGGAATCTAACTCTATCGTTCTCAACGATTAGTCATCTTCACAGCACCCTGTGTTCAACCATCCCTCGCTCCCCACTGTTCTGAAAGCCTCCCTTCATGGTATCCCGACGGCCCAGGTACATGAGGGTCGCCCTGGGATCCGTGTCTGCCTCACCAAGCCACTGCCCGTTCCTGAGCCAGCACGACCCTGCTCTAATGATGGCGACTTCACCACACTTTGGTAGAATATTGCGCAGGAAAATTGCCCCAAACACACTGCCTTTCCCCCAGAACTGTATTAGGTAAGACCACACATTTATTCATCATGCAGATCTCAGTATCGTTCCATCAAGTTCCGAGAAAAATAAACTGGGGTCTGTTTGACTGGTATTGTGTTCCATTCATAGACTGGCATTATTACACTATCAGCGATTCCTACTCACAAAAAATGATCAATTTTTCGCAGTCTTTTTATGTTCTGCACTCAAGTTTTACAGATTTCATCATATAGGCTTCACTCAGTTCTTGCTTATTCCTGGTACGTTGTCCCACGGTGCGGTTACGAATGGGATGTTCTTCTATGACAGGAAAGTGCATACACACACATGTTCAAACACAATCATTTATTTTGTAGCCAGCCATTTCTGGAGCCGTGCTTCATTCCAATGACACTTTGGATGATACCTGCCACTTATGATGTTAATTTTGTCCCTTCCTTTCTAGCAGATACACCTAATTTCTTTTTTCTTTCACCTGACGAGACTCTCCACAACATCACTGAATTAGATTGGCACCTGGCATCCTTGACTTTTCCAGTCTCAAAGAAGGTCTCTGTGCAAGGGACAGTCCCTCCTCAAGACAACACACCTGCAGCCCCTCTGACCTGTCACGTCTGTCATTCTGTTATCGAGTACTCAATGGTTTGCTCTCGGATCACGTTGTTTATATAAAATAAGTCAGATGATGGATCAGCGCCAAAACTATTTGGGGAAAAAAGTCATAACCGAGGAAACAATCACCTGAGTACTAATTATGGAAACAATACAAAAGAAAACAAGTACTTGTGTATATCGCCAATTACTCAAAAAAAAAAAAAAAAGTGGACGCAGTCTCTTTTAGAAGGCTCAAGACCTGTCTTTTAATCTACTTCAAAAACACTTACATTTAGAACTTATACCCAATACTTTTTAAGAGTATTATTGAGTATGGGGCACCTGGGTGGCCCAGTCAGTAAAGTGTCCAACTTCGGCTCAGGTCATGACCTGGTGGTTTGTGGGTTCGAGCCCCGCCTCAGGCTCCATGATGACAGCCTGCTTCAGATTCTGTGTCTCCCTCTCTCTCTCTGCCCCTCCCCGGCTCTCGCTCTCTCTCAAAAATAAACATTTAAAAATAAATACCCATTAAAAAAAGAATATTATTAACTTTAAAAACTAACGGAAGACTAGAAAAAGGCATTTACACCGTCAGAAGAATTTTACTTTGTACCAGATACAGGAAGGAAAGCTCAGGCCACATGGTGGCTCTTTTCTTAAAGTTACCAAGAAATAAGGAACAAGACAAGTTTCCAATTAAAAAAAAATGCTGAAGATGCTGTGGTCTCCTTGGTAAATATTTACACATTCTGAAAATATTCAAGATTACAAAAATTCTAAAGGGAAATTCAAACCACACATTAAGTCAAAACACCTGTAATTAAAAATGAAAACGTCCTTGTAACTGTCGAGAGCTGACGTAGAGAGGCTTAATCATATAAATTATGGATTTATATGGATTGCTTAATCATATAAATTATGTTCTTTAATTACACTATGTCAATAATATTTAATATATTCCTCAGGACTCATACTATAAAATTACTACTGCCAAGGCACTCTCTAAAGTAATGTTTTCTGTAGAAAACCTATTTTTTTTAATTTTTTTAAATTTATTTTTGAGAGAGAGAGAATGAGAGTGAGTGAGCAGGGGAGGGGCAGAGAGAGAGGGAGAGAGAGAGTCCCAAGCAGGCTCTACACCGTCAGCGTGCAGCCTGACGTGGGGCTCGATCTCACAGACCATGAGATCGTGACCTGAGCTGAGACCAAGAGTCAGTGGCTTAACCGGCTGAGCCACCAGGCGCCCTGGTAGAAAACCTATTTTAAAAAATAAATTCACAAATTCCTGCTTCGCAGGAGTCAACACTCGGCATTTTGCTAGTCTGCCAGTTTTCCTAGGAAAACTTTCCTTTCCTTTCACAAGGGCTCACAGTGCATCACTCCCGAGGTGGCTGTGTGTGCCCGGGGCGTGTGCCGTGTCCTCCGGGAGCTCCGGTCATGCTTGTGCTCACCGGGGACGACGGTTAACCCCGCCGATGCCACCCCTGAGGTCGCCAAACGGGGAGTGTGAGCCACCGCTGGGAAGGCTGTCACCAATTAAGCGCCACTCCCAGTTTTTAAAAAGCGGAGTGCGAGGACATCAACACAGCCCACCGTCACCCACTCACACCAGGCAACGTCGTGCGTCCCAAGGGCCGGACGTCAGTCTCCTCCACCCAAACGGAGCCCCCACCCTGCCTTTCGCCACTTACTGGGGTGCTGCCACAAGGACACACGAGCGCAGTACGCGAAAGGAGGCCTGGAGACTGCCGAGCCACGCACAGGCAGACGTGGTCGTCGCCGGTACGTGGTCCCGGGCGGGCAGCTGGGAGAACCTGGCCCCGGGTCCCCCCGCTCCTGCCACGTGCGGGCACCGGGTGAGACACGAGGAAGGAGAACAGGGCGGCTGCTCCTGTCCTGAGGACCTCAGCTTAGCAGGCGCCCAGAGAAACGGGCTTCCCTCTGCTCGGACAGATCCGTTTGCGGTGGACGGACCCACGCCTGGACGGCCCGTTCCCTGCCACGGAGCCTGAAGGGCTCAAGGGGGACACAGAGCTGGGCCAGGCCACACAGCCTGCTCGTGGTCCGGCCAGGAATGGCTCACGGTCTGAGCGGGAGACAACACGGACTCCGTCCCCGCTGCGGGCACAGGGGAGGCGTCAGTCGGGCCTCCTTGGCCGCAGCCGTCAGGTGTGTGTCCCCACACGGCACTCCGCTGTCTCCCCGACTCTCTTCCCCGACGGGGGCGCTCAGGGGCGAGTGGGACTGGGCCCGTCCCCGCGTCCCGATGGCGTCTCCGCCCGGGCCCTTCCTGGGCTGGACTTACTCAGGGAACCTCGAACAGTGAGTGACATTTCAGTGTCTCGCCGACTCAGGTCATCCTGTTTTTCTCATGCTACGGTTTCAGCAGACCCTTGGGTCTGGTCTTCCAGAATATACACTTTCACGGTGCACCTTCTCTTCCAGACTCGGCTTTTCTTCTGCCCTGTGTGGGCTCCCCCGGCCCCTTTGGATAGAGCGGGGAGAGCGGCCAGGCCGGGTCTCCACCTCTCCCACGAGCGGCTCTCTACCAACCCGATCTTTGCAGAAGCACTCTGGGTCAGCTTCCCTGACGGCATTTCTACCCCGCTGGTCTTCCCAGACCAGAGCCGAAGGCTGACAGTGGCTGACCCGGGTCTAAGGGGACGGGGGTGAAGGAAGCCGAAACCCTGTCTGGGTCGCAGCGGGCTTGCTTCTGAAATCCTACCAAACGTCCCCTCTTTGAGCTCACTTCTCCGTCTGGGGAGCACTGGCTCAGCACGGATTCTGCCTTGGCCAAGGTCCCTCTGCTTCTGAGTGCTTTCCCTAACTTGTCCCAGGGCCGAAGTCGGGGGGACTAGTGGAGACGTTCAGGCTCGTGCCGACCCACCTGCTCCTCAATGTTACTGTTCGGAGGTGGGGCCGAGGCCAAGAGACACGCTACATGGCCCTAGAATCATCTCTCTGCCTTTGGCCACAGTGTGTTTGAAATATTAGAACCATAATACAAAACTGCCATTTTTGTGGGTCAAAAATCAGAATTTCATGCAGCTCAACTCCATGTGTAAGAATGCCTCTTTTTGTTCCTTGATTACTTCTGAACATTTTCATACTCGTGTGTCGGATGACTTTTCAACATATACGCACAAATATGTAAACACACACACACACACACACACGAGCATCCCATCAGGTAATGAGCAGGTTGTGTGAACCTCACATCCCAATGCACTGCCCCAGATGGGTCAGTCCTCTGCCCCGAACCCCGCACTCGCCTCCCAGCGCCACCAGAGTTGTCTGGCTCAAGGAGGCCCTGCCGGACCTGCTCAGGTTCCCTCCTCCACCTGCCACCCGGCATTCCAACACAGCTCTCTTTCCGTTCCTTAAAAGCCAGCTTCTTTCAGCCTCACTGCTCCCGTGCTCTTAACCCCTCGGCCTGGCTCACTGCAGAAAGGGGCTTCCCGGCTTCGGGTTCGGTGTGCTCTCAGCCTCGGGCCACACAACACCCACCTCCAAGTTCAGGGATCGGGGGCTACAGGGACTAGTGTGTGGAGCCAATGGCAGCTCTGCCCAGAGGGAGGGGAGCCTCGAGTCTGGGGTTATTTCTGCAGTACGTACGTAATCTGCGGGATTAATAAATAAGTCGAAAGCTATCACAGGGGGCTTCACGCAACAGGATGTCAAATGGGCCCAGGTGTTTCTGGGTCACCTGTAACAACTCAGTGTCGAAGAAGCATGTCCAGAGATGTGAGGGGCAGCCCCAGTGAGGGACACCGTGGGGACCTGAGGGGCAGGGACACTGGGGGACGGGAGGGGCGGCCCCGACGAAGGACACCGTGGGGACGTGAGGGGCTGGGACACTGGGAAGAAAGGAGGAACTTAGGGACTCCGGCGTTATGTTGGACCCCTGATGTTCCCACAAACTGGTGAGCAGCTAGCATTCTTGATGGCTTCCTTCAGGGACAACTACATTTATTCCTAAAAGAGCGATCAGCTTGCTATTTCCGCTCGTCACAGAAAAAGTCCCCGACGGGGCTGAGACCTCACCAAGGGGCTTCTAGCTTCGCAGGTGGCCCCAGGCAAATTCACCCTCAGCGAGCCTCCACTTTTCTCCCTCTGCTTTCAGAGTCTGAAATCACAACGGGAATCAGCTTGATAGACGGAGGTGAAGACACCGGCTTTCGTCCTCAATAGACGCCAGATGGGAGAGCTGGTTTTAGACTTGCAGCCAGCAAGGTGTGCTCACGGGCGTGGCTGGACAGACACAGGCGGGACGAAACCGGAATGGCCACGCCCTTCGGGCAGGGGCTCCGGAGGAGGGAGGCCGGAGGGCCAGAGCCCGGCGCCTGCTTCCTTCTCGAAAGTCACCTGGCCAGCGGCCCGCTCATCCTCCCCCCTGCATGGGGGTGGGGTGGGGAGGGAAGGGAAGTTAAGAAAGTACTGGAGCTGAAGTCCCTCCCCAACAGAGTAAAGCCCCGAACCTAGCCTCACAGGGTTACTGGGACCGGAGCACCTGCCTTCCGCACAAACACCAAAGCGCCCAATGCAAAGGTTTTCTTCCTTCTCTGCGTCCTCGCGGCATCTCGCGCATCAACACACACTTGATAAGTGTTTGCTGACTCAGCTTCCCGAGAGGATCGCTTTTAATGAGACACCTGCTTTAACTAGGAGGTTCCAGGGGTGCCGGTTTGTTTAAAGACACAACCCGACTGCTTCGGAACCGAATCCACCGTGTACCGACAAGACGGTCAACAGCCCGTCTGCCACGTCCCAGTTGTGACGGCCAGCCTCGCGGGGGGCGTCTCCTCCTCTCCCACATCACTCCCCACTTAGACTTTCGCACCCACAGGCCTCTGATCCAGGCGTCAGAATCCTCGGGAAAACACTCGGGTGGCCCCAAAGATGCAGCCTTGGGCCGTCCCAGGGGTGCCAACGACCGCAGGGCAGAGCTGGCACCAGTAGGAAACACAGATGAACCGTCGCGTGTGACAGAAATTCCCAAAGCAAACTCGGAAGCAGCCCCTCCCTTTCACCTGTAAGGGAGACGAGCAGTAAGGGGAGACTGAGCAATCACTCCCTTCCCTTCCCCGTCAGTGTCCAGTCCTTTGCCGGGACGTCGTGTGACGTGTCCGCGGAGAGAACAAATGTACTCCGCGTGCCACGGTGCTCCGCCAGCGACCGTGGGGCGTGCTCCTCTGGACCACTGAACTGCTGAGCTGCTGGCGTCTCAGCGGCGGGAGCACTTGTGCCCCAGGGGATTCACGTGTAACACGAGTCCAGGTGAATCTCACCGCACATCCCGCAGACAGTCTTGATGGCCCCTGCAGCGAGCCCGGGGCCCCCGCCCTTCCCGTGACGTCTCCTCTCCTGCCCGGTCCTCCCCGGTCTTTCCGGTCCCCACACGAGTCAAGCAGGCAGATAAGCACCATAAAAGGACTCACCACCGTGCACACAGCACAGCAAAGGGACGGCTGTGAACCTCGGGAGCACGTCTTGCTGCGGCCCTGACACCTATCCTGGCCTTCCCCGGGTACAGCGGGGAGCCTCCCTCTGCCCCAGACGTGCACACGAGGGCCGTGGGGCACCCACGCCATGTACCATCAGCAGAACATTCCGGCAAGGCAAGGACAATATCAATACTGCACAGGGCACAGATTCCGAGTCTGAGTGTTCTGTTCCCGTGGCTTAGTTTCTGCTCCACTCAGCTGAAGTAGTCACTGGAGTCCCTGAGGCCTGGGTTCACTGGCTAACACCAGTCAGTGTTCGTGAGCATCAGTCTTCACTGCTGACTCTTCACGTAACACGGCCGTCGGGCAAAGTTGGTGCCGTGAGCTTCAGGCCAGACGGGCAGACAGGCCCGAGTTCAGAGAGCGGTGCTGTCTGCTTGGCCTCTGCTTACGACAGCAGGGGTGGGGACGCTTTCTTGCCACACTCTCCAGCTCCTTTCCATCCACTCGCAGAGACGCCCAAGAGTCAACAACTGTTCCTTTTCTGTCCTACGGACGAAGCACCTCCCAGAGCACAAGTTCCCAACGGACGCGGGCCACCGCGTCGAGACAGAGTTCCAGCCGGCCGACACACTCACACGACACAGAGGCTGTTCTCCCGTCCGTGAACCAGTGTCCGGGACCCACGTGAACACATACCCTGATGTCAGACAAACGTCCGAACGTACAAAAGAATCACTCAAGACAACTCATCACATGGTCCGCGTTCCGCTCACCCTAAGGGCCACCGGACGGAAGGCACGGAGACTGCTGCTTTTGGTGAAATGCAAACAAACGAGAATAGTTAGAACCCAAAATCCTGCAGCCCGTCTTGAAGAGAGGGCGGGCGCGGCCCTTCGAGGGCTGACGCGGGTCTAGCGCCAGCTCCGCCACACGTCAGCGTCCTGTGCTCGCGGCTCGCCCTGTGATCACATCTCTAGATAAGCCTCAAGTGTAAACCTTCAGCTCCAGTCACTACTGATGGGGTCCAGGTCCTCACTCTCAACTACGTAATAGCAGAGAAGAATCACCTACGGTCAACAAAACACGATCTCGCATCGAGCACGGCTGTATTACAAATCTCACGTGACAGATGACTTCGGGTCAAAACTGCTGCCCTAAAATCAGTTTGGTTAAAATGACCAACCTGTCAACCTGAAAGGGGAGGGTAAGACCAATCGTCCACATGCTATGAATCCCCAATAAGGGCCAGAGGGGTCTCTGGATGGAAAAAGATGTCTTTGGTTTTTTTGCCCTTATCAAAGCAGTAACCATGCGTGTCCAGTGTAAAAGTAAATTTGTGTAAATGCAATCAGCCAACGAGGCAGTAGAACCCGGACTGTTCTCCCAGACCTGGAAGCGCGTTTTCGCTCCTGTTCTCATGGAAACCCACAGTGGGGTCAAGCACAGACAGATTCTGAACCCAAGAAACAAAGACCCCGCAGGCAAGGAGTTTCCAAGTGCCTAAAAATACAGAAGAGCAGCAGAGGCTCCCTCAACGTCCTACTGGCCTTTGCAAAAGATAATGCCACGGCCAATGATCCTAAAAAAGATTTTAATTTACAAAAATTTAACATAATCTTCGATATTCTACCACAAAATGTCTTACCCTGCAGCCCACAGAGCATCCAGAGGCCCCCTTCGAGGCTCAGGACGGTGAGGGACCCCTTGAAGGGACTACATGTGCGCGTATGAATTTTCTAGAGAGAAACTCTGGGGTTTTCACATAAAGAACATCGTGACCAAGGTCTCTGGCAAGCCACTGCGTTACGTATGACCAGCTCCCTGCGTTAGAAAGTTCCGTCCAGCTCCTACTCTCCTTCTTAACACTCCAAACCACGAGAATTCTCTGTCCTAACTGGCAGACATGTGCCGCATGGAGATGGGCTCATCTGTATGTCCCTCTCCACCTGCTCAAACTCCAGGGCGCCCTCAGAGACCAGCTCAAATCACTCTTCCTCCAGAGGCTTTTCCAGACGCTTCAGCCAGAATCCACCTTTCCTACTCTCACTGAGACACCTGCCGACTTTTACACTGGCATTCAACATGGCATACATTCAGACTCGATGTTAAAGGGTGCACCTGTCTCCCCAGCTGGTCGGAGCACCTGAAGGGTAGAGACTAGGCCGGATTCATCATAACTGACCCTTTCCCCACCGGCACCGAGCACACCAACATGGGTGTATGGCCAAAAAGTGTGTGTGGAATGTTTGTTTCAGTGACCACCAGTTCTAACAATCTCATTCTTCACAAAGTTTCTAAATCAGCCACACAACGACACTCTGGGAAGGCCCACCTCTGGGTGGTTAGATGCTACTCACGCAATTGTGTGAGTATTGGGATTTCTAGTTCACAAAACAAAGGCTAATGTATGCCAAATGGCTTAAGTTGTATTCATTTTTTTTTTAAGTTTATTAACTTATTTTGAGGGGGGCAGGGAGGGGTAGAGAGAATCCCAAGCAGGCTCTGCACTGACAGCACAGGGCCCGACGACACAGGGCTCGAACTAGCAAACCAAGAGACTATGACCTGGGCAGAAATCGAGAGTCAGATATTTAACTGCGCCACCTGGGTGCCCCATGTTGTATTAACTTCTAACTCGATGTGGCATTCAGTCGTCACAAGGAGCTCCTGAAAGCACAGATGAGGGGGGCTAGAGCCACTGGGAGAGAAGGCCAAGCTGGTCTGAAGCCTTCTCCACAAAGGCCCAGGCACCTGCCGTCACCAGAGGGGTTACTAACGAAGTTCTGAGGCAGCACATACAAAAACTTTAGGGACAGCCCGCCCAGGAAGTGAGACACTACCATCTTTAAGATTACAAAGATAGGGGCGCCTGGGTGGCGCAGTCGGTTAAGCGTCCGACTTCAGCCAGGTCACGATCTCGCGGTCCGTGAGTTCGAGCCCCGCGTCGGGCTCTGGACTGATGGCTCGGAGCCTGGAGCCTGTTTCTGATTCTGTGTCTCCCTCTCTCTCTGCCCCTCCCCCGTTCATGCTCTGTCTCTCTCTGTCCCAAAAATAAATAAAAACGTTGGGGAAAAAAAAAAAAAAAAGATTACAAAGATAAAAACAATGAATACGAAGTCTTACCGGGAATATCTACAGGAAGCCAAAGCAACTAACAGATTCAAATAATACACTGCAGAGGGTAGTGTGAGGGGATGAAGTTAAATGAGAGGCTCACATGCAGGCACAACTGTGATCATGAAGAAGGAGGCCTGGACCTGGAGTCAAAAGACCAGGATGACAGAAACTTCTGGTTCCACAGATGCAGTAGCCCCATTCCTCCCGGGTCCCCTCCTTACAACCAAAGACACTCAGGACGGAACACAGCGAGCATGCGCAGGAAAGCCGGCGGAGACAAGGCGGCAGGTGGCCCGGGACTTCGGGCCCGAGGAGCCACTTGGCAGGGAGCTCGCCAGGTGTCCTTGCCGCCTACCTGTCTGGGACAGGGTGCTGCACAGCTTCCAAGCTCGAGCAGCCAAATGGCACAGATGGAAACAGCTCCCAGAAAAGCTGTTCCTCCCAGCAGAAGGCCTGGGAAAAGGGTGGTCTCACAACAGAAAATCTGCATCTGTCACCCCCTGGGTTTTAGCAGGCTCATCTCCCGCTTCCCTTCGGGGCCCTGCACAACCAGGGAGCAGCTTCCAAGCGGCCAAGCAAGATCTCCTCTCCTGTCCCCTGCCTAGAGATGCAGGACGTGCTCAACTCCCCGACCAGGGCGGCGTCAGTGGGGCGCTGAGCCTCTACCCCGACCCAGGCACAGGCGGACAGGAAAAGGAGGGGGGAGGCTGGGTGGGTCACCACTCCACTGCTCCTAATACTCCCTGGTATCAGCCAGGCCAGGAGTAGCTGATGTCACATCCCACTCAACAAGGCAACAGAGGCTCAGGGACCCAGAGGTCAGCAGTTAAGAGCCAAGTGACACTCCTATCACCAGAGTCTCAGAAGGAAGGGACAAAGAGTGGGGCTGAAAAAGTATTTTTAGAAATAATGGCTGGAAACCTCCCAAGTCTGGCGAAAGACACAAACGCACAGATTCAGGAAGCTGAGCAAACCCTAAATATAATAAGTCGAAAGAACCTATGTCAAGACAAATCATAGTTCAACTCTGGAAACTGAGACAAATGAGCGATCTTAAAAGCAACCGGAGAGATAGGACACCTTTACTTAGAGCAATTCGAGGGACAGCAGATTTCTCATCTGCACCAGGGGAGGCCAGAAGAACAAGGCACCTTTTTCAAGTACTAAAAGAATGTGTCAACTGTGAATTCCATAGCTGGCACCGAGATCTCAAGGACGAAGGGGGAGTAGAGACATTCTCGGATGCAGGAGACCTGAATTTGTTGTCCACTAGCCCACCCTTAAGAATGGCTAAAAGAAGTTTTCCAAACACAAAGCTCACAACTGCAGGAAGAAAAGACCATCAGGGTAGGTAAAAATAGGGGTGAATCTAACAAACCATCCCACTTTTCACAAGTTTCTTAAATCTTATTTGATGACTGACAGAAAGCCCTGTGATGTGGTGCTCTAAGTATAACAAGACTTAAAACGTTGATATTTAAAAAGTGAGGAGGGTAAAAGGATCTAGAGTAAAGGTCTCACACTTCACTGACGGTTGTAAACCACGGATGCCGGCACCCTAAGCTACGCACGTACACGGTAAGCCCAAGCAACCAACGAGAAAGTAAACAAAGCTTTAATTGATATAGAATCACCAAATGATCAAGATGGAATCCTAAAACATGTTTAACCCATAGGAAAATAAAACACAGAAGAAACAAACAAAAAATTAACAAAATGGGAGGCTTATGCCTTAACAGATTAATCACTTTACCTTAAATGTAAACGGCCGAAATACACAAATTAACAAAGGTGGACAGAGTGAAGAAAATAGGACATAACAATATTCTGTCTATAAGGTACTCCGAAACAACAATGTGGGTAGGTCAAAGGGATGGAAAAAAATACAGCAGGAAAGCATTCATTAAAAAAAAAAAAAAAGAGTCGCTATATTAAAATATCTGATAAGGTAGGGCAGAGGAGATTACTAGAGACAAAGAGGGAGATTACATAATGACAAAAGGATCAATCCACCAGGAAGTCCTAATAATCCTAAATGTTTATACACCACACAACAGTCTCAAAATGCATGAAGCAAAAACTGAGAGCTAAAGGAGAAATATCCACAATTGTATTTGAGAGACTTTCACACCTCCCTTTCGGGAACCGACAGAAATAGTGAACAATCAGCAAGGATACAGAACATGACACCCCCATCAACAACAGTACCTAACGGACATAAGTAGAAAACTCCACCCAACAAGAGATATGCATTTTTTTTCAACTGTCCGTGAACATTCACCAACAAAGGCCCAGAGAATATATACCATGATAGACCATATACTGGGTCATAAAACAAACCTTAAATATTTCAAAGAATTGAAATCATACCAAGTATGTTCTCTGACCGTAATAAACTCATAGAAATCAATAAAGATAACAGGAAAAACTCGAAACTCTTGGATTCTACATTTCTAAATAATCTGTGGGTCAAAGAAAGTATCTGAAAAAGAAATACACACATGAACATGAACAAAAGTTCAAATACAACATATCAAAATATGTGAACACAGCTAAAGCAGTGCTGAGTGGGAAATTTATGGCACATACTAGAAACGAGGAAAGGTCTCAAATAAATATCCAAATCTCTACCTCAAAAAACAAAGAAAAAAAAAAAAAAAGAGCAAATAAACCCGAAGGAAGTAGAAGGAAATAAGGACAGAAATACAGGATATTGAAAACAGGAAAGCCATAAAGAAAAGTTAATGAAATAAAAAGGCTGGTTCTTCAGAAAAAAAAAATCGTTAAAAGCGATAAGCCTCTAAGAAGACTGACAAAAATAAAAGACAGAAATCACCAACACCAGAAAAGAAACACAAGACAGGCCTCTCACCATTCTCATTCAACAAAATACTGGGAGTTCTAGCCACTGCAGTAAGGCCAAGAAAAAGAAAGCAAGCATAGCTAATGGGAAAGAAGAAATAAAGCTGTTCATTTGCAGATAACAGGATGATCCACAGAGAAAATCCCAAGGAATCTATAGGAAAGCCCTTAGAACTATTGAGTGTATTCGCTAAGCTTATAGGACACAAAATCAAGACACAAATATCAACTGCATTGCTGTATAAGAACAAGGAGCATGTGGAAACTGACAATAAAAGCACTGTATCATTTCCAGTTGCTCTAAGGAAAACAAGATACTTAATATACACTTAAAACACACACCAGATCTGTATGCTAATAATCGCAAAATGCTAATAAAGAAATCAAAGGCTGAAAGAAAGACATACCATGTTCATGGACTGGAAGACTCAACATAGTCGAGAGGTCAATTCTCCCCCAAATGATCTATAGGTTTCATGCAATTGCTATCAAAATCCCAGCAAGATTTTTTTGTTTATAGACACAGGCAAGCGTATTCTAAGACACATCTAGAAATCCGCAGGCCCTAGAATACCTAAAACAATCTTCAAAAAGGGAAATGAGGTGGGAGAAACCACTCTATCTGATGCTAAGGTCTTCCGCATAGGTATAGTAATCAACAGAACGTGATGACGGCAGAAGGAGAGACACACAGATCAGTGGAACGGAATAGAGAACTCAGAACTAGGTCCACACAAATATGCCCAACGGGTTTCTGACGAAATTGCAAAAGCAATTCAAAGGAAGGACAGTCTTTTCACCAGATGGTGTTGGAACAATTAAGCATTCATAGCAAAAACACAACAAAAAACAAAAAACTTCCATCCAAAACTCACACATTTTCATGGGATAATTAACTCAAAATGGATCAGGGACTCAAATGTAGAATGTAAAACTACCAAACTTCCACGGGAAAAAAATGGATTGGGATCTGGAGCTAGGCAAAGAGTTCATAGCTTTGATACCCAAAGTGTTACCTATAAAGGGAAAAACTGATAAGCTTGCTTCATCAGAAAAAGTTCTGCTCTGTGAAAGCCCTTGTTAAGAGGATGAAAAGCAAAGCTACAAACGGGGAGGAAACAGTGGCAAACCATAAAACGTGGCAAACGACCAGTATCTAGAATGTATAAAAAAACTCTCCAAGCATTCACTAGCAATAAACCACAATAAATAACAAACCATAAAAACAAGCAACCTCTAGAAATAGAAAATAGGTAAAAAAAACACCAAGAGGCACCGCACCAAAGAGGATATAGGGGCGGCAAATAAACACATGAAAAGATGTTCTTCTGCACCATGAGCTACAAGGAAAAGGAAAATTAAGACAGCGAGGAGACAGCTCTTGCCCACCTATGAGGGTGGCTAACACAGCAAAAGGACATCAGATGCCGGCGAGGATACGGAGAACACGGGTCACTCGGACACCGCCGGTGGGAATGTGAAAGGGTACAGGCCTCCAAAAAGTTTGCCGTTTCCTATCACGTTAACCACACCATTGCCACACGACCGAGCAACTGGGCTCCTGGGCACTTATCCCAGACACGTGAAGATGTGTGTACGAACGTGTACGTGAATGTGCGGAGCAGATTTCCTCACAACAGGCAGAGAACTGGAACCCAGAGCCCTTCGACAGGTGAACGGTTACGTGGTGGCCTGTGGTGAATCCACACCGCGGATCCTACCCGGCAAACGGAAGGCGCAAGCTATTTCCAACACACACAACTTGGGTGATTCTCCAGGTGGAATGATAAAAAGAGGTCATGTTCTGCATGGCTCCGTTGGTACAATATTCTCGAATGAATAAAACTTGTAGAATTGGAGAAATGATCAGTTCTTGCCAGGGTCAGGGAGGGGCGGGAGGGAGCGGCCAGGAAAGGCGACCTAAGGGATCCTTGACGGTGACGGGAATATTCTGTATCTTGACTTGCGTGGCGTCGGTATCCTGGTCGTGACGCTGCATCACATTTTGCAAGATGTTATCACAGAAGGTAACAGGATAGAGGGTACGTGGGCCCTCCATATTATTTCTTACAACAGGATGGGACTCCACAATTATCCCCAAAATTAAAGTTAAAAAAATAAAAATCTGTTCCCAGCTCTGCCACCTGCTACGTAGGTAGCTGACCTTGAACAGACTTTGAGCTCCCTATCCTCAGTGTTCTCACGGCTAAATGGGACAATACCTCCCGAAACCTGAGAAAAACTAAACGTCACTTATGAAGGATGTGGCAACACGCACGGCACACAGTACTTCAACAGCAGCCTGTGAACGCTGAATCTGTGCGTAGACACAAAAAGTATTCTAAATCGTACCATTCAAATGCCCACGACTGCAGCCTGCAGCCGCTGCAGAGCAATTAATTTGAAAGGTCTCCTCCTAAAGTGATCAGTCAAAACATGGTGTGGGGTCGGGGGGAAGAATTTGTGGTTTTAAACTGAAAAAAGAATTCCTAACTAGCCACTGAACTAGTCACAGACAAAGTGAGTTTAAAATGGACTTACGGTGAGTTAAAAGCTGGGAAGGAAAAGAAGAGACAGGCTAACAAACCTAGTATTTCTGTTGATAAGGAAGTCAGTGGAGGTTAAAGTTTGCGTGCACTGGGAGAAGGTTAGGAATGAGTTTCCTAAAACGCACTCAACACAGTCATTTAAGACTCTACGTTGCTCAACATTTTCTCTACCTCCCGAGTTAAAAGTGCGAGAAAGTCAGTCAAATCCTTGTGCTTCTTTCTACACCTGCCTGGCGTGGAGGTTCGGAAAAGCAGCCGAAACGCAATCTGGCTCTGAGATAGAGGAAGACAATGAAATGCACTTTACCCCAGAAGATGAGGGGAATTTTAAACACACAGTGTATCCCCGGGAATCACACTGGGCGCCTGGCCTTTAACGTTGGTGAAGACTGCCCAGAGCAGACCCACAGAGGCTTTTGAAAGAGGTGAAAAGGAAGGAGCGTTTTGTCATTCAAATGATTCTCTTCCCGTCATTCCCCTCAAGATCCTAAAAGAGCTTTTTCTACTAAAATGAGAGATTTTCATAACAAATACAGAAAGCGGGGATACCAGGCCGAGCCTGGAGGCTTAGACGCAGGGTTTCGGCTTCCAGGGGGTGGACTCACTTACCCCTGGGGCCTGGAACTTCTTCCTCGTGGGTGAAGGGAGAGGCACCGGATGGGTTTCTACAGCCCTCTGCGACATTTAAAGTCCCTGGGGGCACCGTAAACGCTCGTCTCCAGACAGCCGTCTGGTATGACAAACTATCCTCTGCTTGAGACATACCTGCTTTCCCCACAATGAGCCTGGGAAGGAGTAGGTGAGAGGGCAGTGAGAGGGGGTAGCGATACAGTAAAAACAAGCACATGAAAAATCATAAACCGCCCAAATGACTGTAAGGGCAGGAGAGAATCTACACTGGGCTGCTCCCGGTCCGTTTTCTCCAGATTTCCTTTCCGGGGAGCCCTTCAGCACAGACTCCCAGCAGAGAGAGACCAGAATCCAGACTTGGTCAACTCCACAGCTTTTTTGTTTTGTTTTGTTTTGTTTTCCCCCAAACCGCCAAGAATAAGACGAGCAGGGGAACAGGAGAGCCGGTCGATTGTGCACACCACGCAGGAGATCCACTAAAGGGTGCAGAGCAAGGAATTCACTTGTACCGTCACGCGAACACACACAACGGCGACGGGGCAACGCGGGGGACTGAGAGCACAGGCTGGGTTATCCGAGGGTGTCAAGCAAGCAGTTACTGATTCGTGGCTTCGGTAAGCGGACCGCGGTGGTTTCTAAAGCGAGGCCTTCTCTTTCAGCGACAAACGCTAAGCCCCTTCCTAACGAAGTTCTCCGCGGTCTGGGGTTGACTTCCAGCCCCAGGGCAGGCGTGTGGGTGACCCGAGCGCTGAGGCTGGGGGAGGGGGCGTGGGTACGCGCACTTCGCTCTACTCCCTGCACGTTGTGCAGGCGGCAAGTTCTCAGTTCCCAAGCGGAGCCGTGCGGCTGGCCTCCTCTCCGGTCTACACCGCTCTCCGGCACTTGCGGGGAGGGCAGGGCGAGGACGGCTCCCTGACCCCGGGAGGCCGGCTGTGGGAAGCGCGCAGAAGCCGCCCTGTAAGGGCGCGTCCCCGGCGCGGCGTCCAGGAGGGGCCCGCCCACCGTCCCCATCCCCCGAAGTTGGCCAGCTTTTCCGTGTCTCGGCCCCCGGCCCCCACCACCCCCCCCCGAGACGGGCAGGGGCGCAGGCCATTATCGCGCTGCGGCGCCGAAGGGGTGAGCATCCCCGGCCGGACACCCTCCCCCCCAAAGCCGGGGTCAAGCGGCCCGCACCTGGCCGCACCTGCGCGCACCTGGGCGCAGGTGCGCGGGCGGGGACGCCGAGGCGCGCGCACCTTGAGGATGTTGTCGAAGATGGTGTCGCGGAACTCGAGCAGCGCCTTCTGGTCGAACTCGCGGCCGTGGATGATGCGCATCTGCTTGAGGAAGGTGGACTTGCCGCTCTCGCCCGCGCCCAGCAGCAGGATCTTGACGAGGCGCCGCACGGCGCGCCGCTCGCGGGCCAGCCCCGCGTCGATGTCCCGGCTGCGCCGCCGCGCCTCGCGCTCCGCGTCGCGGGCCCCGCTGCCGCCCGCCCTGCGCTCGCGGGCCCCGCCGGCCTCGGCCGGCAGCAGGCAGCGGCTGAGGGTCCGCACCACGCCGGACATGGCCGCTCAGGCCATGGACCCCGCCGCGGGCGAGGCGAGCCCCGCGCGGCAGCCGGCCGCTCCCTCAGGCCGCGTCCGTCCGCCGCCGCCGCCGCCGCCGCCCCGAGGCCCGCTCTCGCCCGCCGCTCGGCCCCGGCGGAGGGGCGGGGCGGCGCGGCCGGGGCCCGGCGATTGGGCCGGCCGCCGTCCATCCGGACGAACGCGCCCTCCGATTGGGCCGTGTGGCGCCGGGAGGCGGCCGTCCCCCTGGCCCTCGGGGCGGGGTCGGCGCCGAAAGAGGCGGGATCTTTGGGGTGGGGGCGCTTCTCATTGGGCATCTGGGATGAGGTTCTTTCTTTCAGAATGAAAGGGAGGCGGGGCCGCCGGGGAGGAGGGGCGGCCGTCCGCCATGACCAATTATAATTGCTCTGGGGTCACGTCAATCACGGGGAACAGGCTTGGGATTGGGAGATCGACGAAACAGGGCGGGACCAGAAGTGCCAGGTGTACAGACAGATTCTCCCTGAGTTCCCAGATTGGGTCAACCTGTGAGACCAGGCGTCTCGTTAAGTGGACTTAACGTTGCCCGAAAATGCAGATACAAGAGGTGCAGCTGCTCGTCTTATGTTTGCAGAGAAAGCTGTTCCTAAACGATTTTCCTTCCAGAAACACGCAGGGGGGGGAGGGACGCACACACAGTTTTAAACAAATGCACCCTTTGAGAGTGGCATGGCCTCTGGGCGTCTGTCTTCCGTAAAAGTTAGCTAATCATCCAAACTAGAAGCCCCCCGAAAAAGTCTTACGTAGCACAGTAACTGGGAGTGGGGTCTGCAGTTGCTGGGTCTGAGTTCGAATCTTTCCTCAATCCCTTACTACTTGCACAGCCTTTTAGGCAGCTCCCCCCCCCCCCCCAGCCACATACCCCGTTTTTAGCTTCTGTCTCTGCAAAATGGGGCGACGATAGCAACCACCTCACGGTTATGAAGATACGAATAGAGAACATTGACTTGACAAACACTTACCATGCTGCCAAGACCCCAGTAAGTTCTTGCTAAGAGTTAGCTGATCTTATTAGAGATTCTTACCTGTCCCAGGTTGAAGTGTGGTCAGGATCCCTGGAAGGAGTTCAGGTATCTCTTAATCTCCAGGTGACCGGCCAGATTGGGGAACCATTGCCCGTTAAAAGATAAACTGGGGCATATTACAATTTTTAAGAATTTGCAGTATTTTAGCAAAAATTGATTCAAATCAGGACGAGCCAAACCAGAAGGGGTTAACGCTCCCCACAGTGGAGCCAGGGAAAAGACTTATAGAGAAAGTGCCTGGAGGAAAGAAAGGAAATTGATTGGCTGTAGCTTGAAGGCAGGTTGGCTGTTTGTGACTGGTTGTGTTGACCGTTCAGATTTTGTAACCTTGAGGCTTCGATTTTGGCTTGCTTTCCTAAGCCACCACCACCGCATTAAAGCCACTTCAGTCTAATGGCCTCCTTTTCAAATTAATTTAGCAAGTCTTAAAGATCATCCTGTCCAAACTGCCCTTCTCATCAGGTGTATAAAATAAAAACCAGCTTGCAAACGACTGACAAGGTTCCACACAAGGGCCACCCAGAGCTGGGCTCTCTTTCACTGTGTCACCATCTCTGATTAGAGAGCGGTGAGTGACAGAATAAGCGATTTGCGAACGTTATGTCATCTGGTTGTACAGATAACGTTAGCACACCTATGAGAACGCCGGGCACTGGGGAGGTTTGGAGAGGAAGTTGGAGACGGAAAAGATACATTCTTTGTGTCAAGAAACTTGCACGTAAGTTAGGGAGCCAGGCTGCTCAAGTTCCCGAGCACAGGGAACACTAAGGGAATCCCTAGTTTCTGCCACAGAACCAGGGTCTTCAAGGATCTAAACTCCCCAGGGACCTTGAGTGCTGATGGATATGCGGCATGTCATGTATTGAGGCGTGAATTTGTATCACTTATGAGTCAACACACCATCTAGTACTCTGTCATCCTTCACAAATGATGGAGAAAGTCTTGTTTCTTTGTAAAAATGCCCTTCCACAGAAAGACGCACACTAGTGTTATAGCAGAAGTAGAAAGTCGGAGGCCTCAGAAAGCAATGTGTCTGAAAAAGAAAATAGGAATTTTGAACAATTAAACAGGAAAATGTAGAATTCAGCAGTGGACCAGAGTGAGCTCTTCATTCAGCTAAGAGAGACTGTGAAAAGGTGATTCACAAAACACTTTGAGCAAGTGCTCCAGACAACATTTACAAACAAATTTATATCTTTCTAAATAACTTTATGTCTGGGGCACCTGAGTGGCTCAGTCGGTTAAGTGTCCAACTTTGACTCAGGTCATAACCTTGTGGTTCGTGAGTTTGAGCCCCGCATCCGGCTCTGCACTGAGAGTATGGTGCCTGCTTCAGATTCTGTGTCTCCCTCTCTCTCTGTCCCTCCCCTGCTCACACTCTGTCTGTCTGTCTCTCTCTCTCAAAATGAAATAAACATTAAAAAAATTTTAAAAATAAATAACTTTATGTCTGTGTTGATGCAATTATTAGATAGTGTCCAGTTTGGGGTTTCGACAAGGTTTCTGGACATATCCTTTAGATTTGTCGTAGGGTTCACGTGCTTGAAGTAAACAAGCTGATCTGTGTGCTTAAGAATAATCTCTTAATTATCCCCTACATATGTATGACATGTTATGGTTTTTGAAGTGCTTCCACATACACGGACTTCTCATTTGTCCTGTGAACACTGCTGGGAGGGAGGCAAGGCAGAGACGATTGTGATCCCGGGATCCCAGGGAGTTAATGTCGCGTGTCAGGGGAAGCACAGTAATTTACAGAAGCCGGGCTGGAAACCTGGCCCAGTATATTCCCCATGCACAATATGAAATGGATGAAAGCTGGACTCTACCACCTCCTAGCTGTGTGACCTTGATCAACTCACTTAACCTCTCTGAGACTTACTTTCCTTATCTGTAATATCAGGAAAAAATCGGGCTCTGATAAATGTTAAACAAGTTAACACACATAAGGCCCTAATACACAGTGGGCATTCGGTAATTTCTAACATTATTGTTATTATCGTGGAGCTTCGGGAATCAAGTACCACAAATTTAGAAGAATAATACTGGCGTGATGATGAATAATCCATAAGGACAAGGTCCTGTACAATATTAAAATGCAACACCTTAAATATAGGTACAGCCTTAGAGATGAAATAACATATCGCTCCCAAAGAGAATAAGCCAGGCCCCAATTTGTGAACAGATGGCCACCACGTGTTTAAAAATTGGTAGAGGGGTGGGAGAGGTGGACTGAATGCCCCTCCTAAGTCATGTTCAATTCCACCTCCTGAGCTCAGGGGCAGCCAGGAGGGAGGGTCCAATGGCAGGGCCTGGAATGCATATGTGGAGTGGTGAGCTCTTCTGGAACCTCTAGAAGAGAGACTAGCCACAGGACTCATTCTCCAGGTGGGAGTGAGGGGCTCAGCAGCTCCAAGGCCTGGGATAAGGTCCAGAACTCTGTGGTTCCCAAAAGGAATAAAGTCCTCTTGGGTCCCAAGAATGCAGTCCCCTGTGCGGGCTTCCGTAGCCTGGGGAGAATGTGGGATAAATGCATGGGCAAGGGGGCGGGGAGATGGCCCGTGTCTGAGAATGGGGGCTTGCCAACAACTAGAACGGCTGAAACGTGGCAGCTTCCTCTCTGTGCTCATCACAGGGGCAACGGTTTGCCTGTTACCTCATCTTTCATCACTACAAAAGAGACCCAAAGAGCTTTCCTTGAAAGCCAAAGAGCTCTGAGTAGGAAGAAGAAAGTCTGAAGAGGCCGAAAAGGATCCAGGTACCGGAGAGAAGAAACAGAACATCTCAATTAATGGTAAATAGATGAAAACTTTACATCATCACCACCATCGCCGCCACCACCATCATCACCATCATCACCATCATCATCATCATCCCATCTTAGGAAAACTGTTCATGGTATAAAACGGCATTGCGCAATATCAACAAATGATTATGGTAACCATTGAGAACTTTTGAAAACAAGACAAGGGCACTGGAAGATAAAACGAAAGAAGTATCTTAAAAGTCAGAGGAAAAGTACAAAGAGACAAAAATCACAAGAGGAAGAATGGGAGACTTAGCTGGGAGTGCTAAGATTCTGGAAGGACAGGGAAAACATATGGAAGAGAGAAGTAATCGAAGAGATTTCTTTTTCTGACAGTATGGTAGACCGACCCTTCGCAGCAACAGTTAAAAATGCCTTATTAACTAGTCAAAACCGTTTTTTAAATGTTTATTTCTTTATTTTGAGAGAGAGAAGAGGGGGAGGGAATGACAGAGGGGGAGGGAGAGAATCCCAAGCAGGCTGCGTGTTTAGCGTGGAGCCCAACATGGGACTCGATCTCGTGACTGTGAGATCATAACCTGAGCTGAAACCAAGAGGTGGATGCTTAACCGACTGAGCCACCCAGGTGCCCTCAAAACTTTTTTTTTTTTTTTTTTTTTTGAGTCACTGAGCTGAGTATGAAACCTCAGGGACCAAAATCAAAGTGGAAACAAAAATTCAGAGGTAAGCTGATTAGTGGTGAAGCCACCAGCTTCCCTAACAACATCTGCTGTGTTGGATGTTGTGGAGGAGACGTTCGATTTTCCTCATGGAGCAGACGTTCGATTTTCCTGGCCACAGGAGTTGAAGCTGAAAGATTATTAAAGGTAGAGAGTCTGATAGAGGACGCCTGCATAAACCTTGCACCAAAAAGGACTATACATTCAGCGAAAGAGCTGGTAAGTCAACAGTATGGACGTCAATCATTTATCAACAGGTTAAGTTCCGAGGGAAGTGAGCATACATTTTTTTCAACCACTCATGAACACACAAGAAGATAAGGCATCATGAGTGAAAGTCAGCCCAAGCCACAGACAAAATTTGGCCTCGTCAAATGCAGATCATAGAGTAAATATTCTTAATATCTCTGAAGAAAGAAGAGAGGCTATTGAAAGTATTAGTAAGGAATAAGAGAATATAGAAAATGGGGAGGTGTGAACAAGAACCAAATAACACAACTAAAAATGAAAACTATAATTGAAACAGAAACATGATAGATGTGTTACGTAGCACAGTAAGACACGGATCAAGAGAGTAAACTCAATACAGATCTGAAAACATCGCCTTCAATCCAATACAAAAATACAGAAGACAAGAGGCCGGAAATACCTGCTGAACATACATATTTAGCCAGAGTGCCACAGGGGGCTAGAGAGAAACAAGAAGGAGCAGTATCTGAAGTAATCACGGCTTAGAATTTTAAGCTGACAAACGACACGAAATACTTAGCTTGAGAAATGAAATCTAGACTGAGAGACACCATAGTGACCTTGCAGGACATCACAGACAAAGAGAGGATCTTAAAGGCAGCCAGAGGAAAAACTATAATAGCTACTGTTTATAGGATACTTACCACACTGACACTATTCTGAGCACTTTGCCTACACTAACCTGTGTCATCTGCAAAGCAACCACAGAAACTGAGAGCTGATACCTGAAGGACAAAAGAGGAAGCTAGATTGGAATTAATATCTTAAAAGCATCGAGGAGATATAACCATTAACTTAAAACGGTAAACCCAGTAAAAATACAGCTCAAGAAAATAGAGGATATGGGGGCATTTCAAACAAAGAAAAATAGATGGTTACCTTAATTATGGGCTGAATTGTGCCTCCTCCTCCAAAATTCATATGTTGTACTCTTAACCCCCAGGACCTCAGAATGTGACTCTATTGGGGCATACGATTTTTAAAAGGTAATTAAGTTACAAGGTCATTAGGCTGGGCTGTGACCCCATGACTGGTGTCCTCACGGGAAAAGGAAATTTGAGGGGGGCCTGGGTGGCTCAGTTGGTTAAACATCCGACTCTTGATTTCAGGTCAGGTCATGATCTCACAGTTTGTGGGATTGAGCCCCACGTTGGGCTCTACGGGGAGCCTCCTTGGGATTCTCTCTCTCTCTCTGCCCCTCCCCCACTCATGCTCGCTCTCCAAGTAAATAGACATTCATTAAAAAAAAAACAGAGGGGCGCCTGGGTGGCTCAGTCGGTTAAACGGCTGACTTCAGCTCAGGTCATGATCTCGCAGTATGTGAGTTTGAGCCCCACGTCGGGCTCCGTGCTGACAGCTCAGAGCCTGGAGCCTGCTTCGGATTCCGTATCTCCCTCTCTCTCTGTCCCTCTCCTGCTCGTGTTCTGTCTCTGTCTTTGTCTCAAAAAAAAAAAAAAAAAAAAAGACTAGATGCGCAAAAAAGAAGGAAAAAGAATCTCAAAAGGGAGGTCTGCCATACAAAAAGAAGGAGTGGACAGTTTCTGAAGATACAGGTCACTCTTATCATTGACTATATTAAATAACAATAATAATTTTAACTTGTGGAGTTAAGGGAAAAAAATAGGACGAAAATACCGGATACCAAAGGCACATATACAGGGAGGGGATGATCACAAAGTTCTAAGATCTTTCAAAGCTGGAGAGGAGAATAAACACTTTGATTAATGTTAAACTTTGTCAAGTTAAATATTCACGCTAAAATTTTTAGTGTAAACACAAAAAGAAAGAGAAGTGGGGTGTACAAATTCCACACTCGCAGAGGGGAAACATGGAATGAGGAAGCAAAAATCAACCAAGACGAAAGAATGTGAGGAACGAAGGAAGGAGAAACACAGGAATGAAAGCAGGACAAACGGGCCAGGATAAGGTGTCAATGCATCCGAATATACGACTCATCAAAATAAATGTAAACAGGCTAGAATAGTTCAAAGACTATCAGACTGAATAAAATAAAAACAAAGTCCAGCTTGTTTTTAGCCTAAAGGACGTGCCTGATGACCCAGAAAAGATCAAAGTAAAAAAGTGAAGAAAGATTTACCAGGCAAATACCCCATGAAAGAAGTCTGGCAAATCTATGTTAATTTTTTTTAAACATTTATTTATTATTGAGAGACAGAGAGACACGGAGCGTGAGCAGGGGAGGGGGAGAGAGAGGGGAAGACACAGAGTCCGAAGCAGGCTCCAGGCTCCGAGCGGTCAGCACAGAGCCCGACGCGGGGCCTGAACTCACAAACTGCGAGATCATGACCTGAGCCGAAGTCGGTCGCCTAAACGACTGAGCCACCCAGGCGCCCCGGGCAAATCGATGTTAATAGGAAACAGAGTGGATTTTAAGCGTAAAAGCATTGCTAGTGATGAAGAGTCATTTCATACAATAAAAGGTTTAATTCGCTGGTAAGGTGTAACAATTCTGAACTTGTATGCACCCAATAACAGCCTCAAACCTTTAAAGGAAAAGAATGGACAAAACCTCAAGGAGAAAGGGAGGAATCCCTCCAAAGGGAGGGGTGGGGCTGGGGGTTAAACACACCTCTGCTAGTAACGAACAGTTCAAGAAATTGAAAAACATGGTTGTGGGAGCCTGTTCCACCGGTAGCCCCCAAAAGAATCACTTCTCTTTACACGAATCCGGATCGGACGTGGAGCATGCTTTGATAAATAGAGTGTGGCAGAGGTGATATTCTGCCAGTTTCAGGGTTGAGCCCTAAGGAAGCCCGAGAGCCTCTGTTTCTATGTGCTCAGAGCCCTGTGCTGCCTTGAGGAGCCGGCTGCTGTGCTGAGAGACTGGGGGAAAAGGTGAAGACGCCAGCGCTATTTGCAAAAAGCTGCCTGAGTGTCCCAGCCGAGTCACATGCTCAAGACAACCCGGGGCCGCGCGGGAAGAACCGGCGGAGCTGCTGGGCTGAGTCCGGGTTGCAGAGTCACGACCACAGGGCATGTGCTAAGCCGCTAAGATTTGGAGTGACTTGCTACGCACCCATCAGTAACTTAAGCGACAATGAACGGGTTTGACCTACAACAGATGGGTTGAATGGTGAGCCCAATGATTACAGAATACAAATGCTGTTCAAATGCAAGGAACGTTTTCAAAATTGACCACAAAAAAGAAGGCAAGTTTCAACACATTTTGAAGGCCTGGTATCTTGCGGGCCTCATTCTCTGGCCATGTTAAACTTGATATTACTTTTTTTAGATGTGTCAAGTTCAATTTGGTATTATTACCGTGAAGCTGTCTTCCGAAAAGTCCAAAGTTTTAGAAATTAAACATAGTCCTTCTAAGTAAACAGTCTAGCTTGTTTAACTTGTTGCTTACGGCACCAAGTAAGCAAGGCCATGGGGTTGTGTGTTACTGCTTCCTCACCTCACGCATGCCTACCTCTACGACTGTCATGCGGCGATACGGCCTCATTTGGAGTGTGGCTCTGGGGCCCACCTGTCTGCGATCCGATCCTGGCTCTATCCTCTACTGGCTGTGTGGCCTTGGGCAGACTTCCTAGTCTCACTGTGCCCCTCTTTTCCTCACCGGTAAAGTGGGAACTATCATGGCACTACAGTTCTGCAACGAAGTTGAAATGACCGCAGATTAGGTGAGCTATTAAAGCCCTAAGAAGAAAGACCTTCAAGAAGTAAGATCTCTAAAGGTTAATTATTATAACTATTATTTCTTTCATGGTCTATGCAATGACACTGACACTCTCTTGCCCCCAATCACATACTGAGGAAGTGGCAAACCTGGAATTTCATCCCTGTCTTTCTGCCTCCCTATCCTCCCTTTCTGGCATCATGTGTCTCCCCCTTCACGGACCTAGGAATAGGGCCCTCATTCCTTCCTCCTCCTGCCCCCCACAAACCCAAACACTCTGGAGAGTTTAGCAACTCTGGCTCCTATTTTGGGGAAAGATTGCTCCCGCCTCAGGGTCTTGCCTCCAGTTACTTCCTCAGCCCCCCAGACCGTCCCACCCTCAATTCTCTCTCAGGTGCTCACCCTTCCAGACAAAGCTCAAACTTCACTTTCTTGGGAAGCCTTCCCTGAACCCAAACTTGCCCTGCACACCCCCCAAACTAGGCCCGGTTCCCATGATCTGCTCTCCTAGCACCCATGCTTCCACTTAGAGAGTTTATCATATTTCAATTACTTGTATCATTATATGTTGAATGTCCCTCCAGCTGCATCTATGAGTCAGGGTCTGTCTATACAGGGCTGGAGCCCTGCACCTGCACATAGTAGGAATTCAATCACTGCTTGTTGGGTAGATGGGTGGAAGGAAGGAAAGAAGGAAGGACGGAAGCAAGGGAGGAAGGATGGGTGGGTGGAATGTGGGTGGATGGATGGATGGGTGTAAGAATGGATGGATGGGTGGATGGGTGAACGGATGGATGGGTGTATGAATGGATAGATGATGTATGAACGGATAGATGGATGGATGGGTGTATGAATGGATACATGAGTGGATGGATGGGTAGATGAATGGATGGATGGGTGGATGAACAGATGGATGGATGGATGGATGGATGGATGTATCAATGGATGGATGGGTGGATGAATAGATAGATGGATGGATGGGTGGATGAATGGATACATGAGTGGATGGATGGGTGGATGAATGGATGGATGGGTGGATGAACAGATGGATGGATGAGTGGATGGATGGATGGATGGATGGATGAATGGATACATGAGTGGATGGATGGGTAGATGAATGGATGGATGGGTGGATGAACAGATGGATGGATGGATGGATGGATGGATGGATGGATGGGTGTATCAATGGATGGATGGGTGGATGAATAGATGGATGGATGGGTGGATGAATGGATACATGAGTGGATGGATGGGTGGATGAATGGATGGATGGGTGGATGAACAGATGGATGGATGAGTGAATGGATGGATGGATGGATGGATGGATGGATGAATGGATGGATGGGTGGATGGATGGGTAGATGAATGGATACATGAGTGGATGGATGGGTAGATGAATGCATGGATGGATGGATGGATGGATGGGTCAATGGATGGGTGGATGGATGGGTGTATGAATGGATGGATGGGTGGATGGATTGGCAGGTGAATGGATGGATGGATAGATGGCTGGATGGATGAATGGCATTCACAGTCTCTAGGGGCCTTGAGGACATCACAGAAAACCCTTTCTTTAGGATAGGCTTAGTCACTTCTCTTGGAAGTAGACAAGAGGATTTTTCAGGATGCTGCCTGCCATAGTTTGGAAGAGAGAGTTGTCTTGCTGACTGATTATTTCACCCAGAGTCAGTATTTTTTAAAAATACTATTATTTTTTAATGTTTTTATTTATTTTTGAGAGAGAAAGAGAGACAGAGTGCAAGCGGTTGAGGCACAGAGAGAGAGAGAGGGAGACACAGGGCCTGACACAGGGTTCGAACTCATGAACCATGAGATCATGTCCTGAACTGAAGTCAGATGCTTAACTGACTGAGCCACCCAGGTGCCCCCAGAGTCAGCGTGTTTTTGGCGAAGAGTTAGCCGTGGAACCCAGGCCTCAAGTGGTGAGGCCCTTCCCTCCTTGAACCCAGGTTCGACTTACTTGACCTCAAGCGTCAGACAGAGGACATTTACGGGAGCCAAGAGTCAGCAATTTTGAGAATCAGGTAAGCAGTGCGGACAGAGGAGTGACTGTCTGCCTCAGGTGCTCACCCAAGTTCAATATCACAGGCTGGTACGTGTTATTTCATCTTTGGTAGCATCATACACGGAGACTTGCACATCGCCTCTGAAGATCAGGCTAGGATCTGGGGGTGCCCCTGGGGGATGCCCAAGAAACGGAGAGGAACTTCACAGGAGCTGCCCAAATGCACGATGCAGCAGAAGGACCCACATTCCTTACCCTTGGTTTAGCCTCACGAAATTCCCCTAAACCCAGGATTGATTTATTTCTGACTCTCGTCTCAAGTCCACTAAAGGCTGTGGGGAAGATCTCCTTTATGTCCACTCCTTCCAGGACCCAGGCTGAGCTGGCGGCCACCAGCGTGAAGCCTGCTGGTCACCAAGCAGAAGAAAAGAGTGGACGCTGGAGGGTTTTGCACCGACGATGAAATGCACAGCCTGGAAGTAACATGTCGGCTGCACACAAGCTTATTGGCCAGGATTTGGAATGGTTAGTTTGAGGTGTCAGTTTGGTGAGGCCATCTGTACTCAGCGATTTAATCACACACGGATCCAGGTGGTGCTGTGAAGGTGTTCTGTCCATGTGGTTAACATGTACCATCAGTCGACTTTAAGTAAAGGTTACCCTCGTTCATGTGGGTGGGCCTCAACCAAACAGTTGAAAGGCATTAAGAACAAAAACTGAGGTTTCTCAGAGAAGAAGGAATTCTGACTCCCAAGTGTAGCAGGGAATCCTGCCTGGGTCTCCAGCCTGCCGGCCTGCTCCACAAAGTTCCGATTTACCAGCCCCACAACGGACTTGATCTCAGGTCATGATCTCACAGTTTGTGAGTTCAAGCCCCGCGTCGGGTTCTGTGCTGACAGTGTGGAGCCTGCCTGGAATTCTCTCTCTCTCCCTCTCTCTGCCCCTTCCCCAACTTGCTCTCTCTCTCAAAGTAAATAAATAAGCTTCAAAAAATAAATCTCTTGATGTATATAAATGTAAGCCTCTTGATCTGTATATACTACAGTATATACACGATTATTATATATAATATATGCACCATATATAACATTGTGTGTATATGATCTCCTGTTGGCTGGAGTTCTCTGGGAAAGCCCCAAACTGATGCAAAGCTAGCTGTGTCAGCCCTAACAAAGGGACTGGGAAGTACAGTCTTGCCAAGGACTGAAGACGCCCAAACCTTCGGCTAGTAGTAATAGCCGCTGTAGAGTTACTGCAAAGGTGAGAGATACAATAGGGAAAACACTTAGGGTGCAAAGTGCATCGTGGGTGCACCGCGCTCTGCTGCTTGCCAGCTGTGCTGACTCTTGGACCAGTTACGTATCTCTCTGTGCCTCAGTTTACTAATCTATACAATAGAGATGAAAAATAATCAAGCCTGAAGGGTTGCGAAAGTTAGGTGCCTGAACGGATGGAAGGAATTTAGTCCGGCGCATGGAAATTTACTTCATTCCCGTTGCGGGGTATCTCCCTCCTTTGCACTTGGCCTTCTCGAGAAGTCCCACTGAAGCCATCTGAAAATTCTGCCTAACTTACCGCAGATTGCTGTGCCCTCTGGGACCGCCTTCCTGATCCTCCCCCCACCTTCCGCAGACAGGCAAGGGCAGGGTCCCGTGGTGGCCCTCTCCTGCTCGTGGGGTCGTCTGCACATCTGCACAGGCCAAGGCTCTCAGAGCACAGAGGCATAATGGGTGGGGGGCTCAGAGCCTGCTTCCTGGGTTAGAAGAAGGTCAGGGGAGCTGCCTGGGCTCAGAGACACCCAGAAGGTGTGTATGGGGAGCAGTGGGTTCCATTCGCTAGCTGTGACTTTGGGAAGCCCGGAGCCGTCCTAGAACTTACTACATAATTTGCAGGGCCCAGTGCAAAATGAAAACGAGGGGGTCCCTTGTTCAAAAGGTGCTAGGAATTTCCTGATCTGCCGTGAGCATGGGCACAGAGGCTGCGGGAGTAGGGATGGGAGCGTAGGAGTGGGGCGCATCCAGGGCCAGGACCCTCACCGGGAGCGCTCTGGAGCAGGAACCCCAGGCGGAGAGGACATGCCGTCCCCTTGTGGCGCAGGCTTGGGCACCAGCCTGCTCCGGGCCCTGGGGAGACACGTAGCTGTTTATGGTCGCTCTGGCCCATGTCGGGAATGCACAGGAAATGGCTTGGTTTTCCCCACTAGTGATTCACTCCCTCAGCCCTGCTCTTTCCGTTCTCAGCTTCCTGCCCGTTGCTAGGGCTCGGACAGATTCTGTCCTTTCGCCGGCACTTTGGGGCCATAAAAAGGCCGGTTTGGTTGAACCTAAAGCTTCCACCTCAAGTCCAATTTCACGCCCGTGTCGTCCCCTCAGCTCGGCCCTGAGAGCCCCAGGGGGGAGGCGGGGAGGGGGAACCAGCTGCCTCTCCCTCCTTCCTCTTCCTCCCTCTCTGCTTAGCCCAAGCCGTGGAGGGAGAGGCGGGGAGGCAGGAGGAGGGAACCAATCCAGCTGTCTTTCTTAGCTTGACCCTGACCGCCCCCCGACTGCCTCCGCCCCAAGTCCTGATTTCTTCCGCCCCCCCCCTCACTGTCTCCTGCTTATCTGGCTGGCGGTGGAGGGATGGGGAGACGGTTGGGGTGCCTTTGGCTGCTTCTTCTGCCCTGAGAAGACATCTTCCCCTTTTGCTGCTGGCCGGGGGCAGCTTCTAGCTTGGAGCCCCAGACCACAATTCCGGGGCAGCGGGAAAAGCTTCTCTTCGTAGGACACGACAGAGACACTCAGAGCTTTGCCCGGGAAGCCAGACAACACGCAGCTGGTCTCTGGCCTGGGCACGCTAATGTCGCAGCAACTGCGGCTCAGACGAACATACCGCGTTCCCTCTGTGCCGGGAGCTGTGCTGAGCGCTTTACTGCCATTAAAGCATTAAACTGTCACAACTAGGAGGTACATGCTATCTTAAGTCCCATTTTTCACTGACGAGGAAACTGAGGCTAAGAAAGGTGAGGAGCCACGCCCATGGCCACGAAACCCTGCCGTGGCAGAGTCAGGGCTGGAGACAATCTCTTCCCGACTCCGTGTCCGGCGTTCATAGTCTCTCTACTCTCTGACCTTGTGGAAGGGGCCGCACGAGGTGCGTAAATACTATGGGGGGTGGGGGGCTGATCCTCCCGGGTGGAAAGGACACCTGAGCCGGAGGGAACGGCGTGTACAAAGGCTCTGAGGTCTGGAGGTACAGCAGTTAAGGGCTTGCAGGAGCTCCGTGAGGTCGGGGGCCCGGGGCCTGTGTCAAGGTGAGGGCTGAGACATGAGGCCGAGGTGAGGTCCCCCGAAGGCCCTGAGAAACATTTTGGGCTCTGTTCCTGAACTCTTGAGAATTCTCACAGCGGCAGACTCCTTATGAGATTATCTCATCACTTCCACGCTTGTTCTGTGCCTCCCCGGTTAGGGTGTAGGCTCCGTGAAGCCAGGCACGTGACCATTTTGTTCATCTCTACATCCCTAATAGCTGGCATGCAGTGGGCACTCAATACATGCTTGGGGGACTAAATGCCTGAGCTCCACCTGACTGGGAGCTGCGGCCGCCCCGTTTCCAAGGCCCCTGGAATCCTGGGAACACGACTAGAAACTCCCACCTGCAACCACCAGGTGGCGCTCACGCCACACAAGGAAACCCAGAGAAGGTTCGGCTGAACGGAGGGCGCGGAGGGAGGGGTGGATGAAGGGGAGATCTCATCTGGGAGCCGCAAATGAGTTCTCCAGGCAGCCATTTGTTCTCATTAGTGCCTGGATTCCCTTCTCCAGAACCAGACAGGGGTGACGAGCGTCGCGAGCCCAGGGCTCATGCCCCCTCTCCCCAGCTCTGGGCAGCTGTAGGTGAGAAAGGGGGTCGCTGGGCCCAGACCTGGGATGCTGGTGACCGCCGCTCCCATCCAGCCAGCAGCTGTACCGCTGCCCACTGCCCCTGCCCGCCGGCCTCGGTTTTGTCGGCTCGGGGCAGCAAAGCCATTCATCAGCCGCACACCGCGCCCCCTCCCAGGCTGCCAGCTCCTATCTGGGCGCTCAGCTGGCCCAGGGCAGCAAAGCCAGCCTCCTGGCACAGATCCAAGTGTTTCGTCCTGTTCCCTTAGCCAGGGTCTCAATTCAAGGTGGGTGCTTTCAGGCCTCGGGGGCAGTCCATGCCTGCCTTCAGCCACACAGCTGCGTTCTAGAAACTTCCGGGGCCACCCTGGGAAGGAAGTGATCACACTACTCAGGTGGGGGGGGGCTTGAGGAGGGGGGGCGATGCATTTCTGACTCCATGGACTCAGGTGAAACGAAACCAGAACAGGGGTTTTCTGGAACTCAACCCGATTGCTATTTTGAGCCTCTACTCTGACTCAGGGCAGAAAATGTCATCTTGGCTAATTCCAGATAAACTTGGTTATTTAACCTCAGAGCTCAGAGTGTCCCTTTGCCCCTCTTCTGGCCTAGCGTGGCAGTTATCTTCTAGGGGATTGTACAGACTTCTGGCATCGGAGGGGGGGTACTGGTCATCGGCTGTGCCTGATGTCACAGTCCCCTGGAGGGACATTGTCAGTCTCATCCCCCTGCTCCAGTTATCCCGAGCTGTCCAGGCCTCAGAGAGTGTCCTCCTTGGTAGCCCGCTCACCGTCCCCCCCAACTTCCAGGACCTTTGTCCTCCCTGCCCCTCTGTCAGCCGCTCCCCTGTTAGCAGACGTGCCCTCCACTTACCATGTTCCCCTGGATTCTGTGTGTCCCCAGGTGTCCCCTGAGGGGCAGGCTGCGGGGCTGCTCCTGGAGCCCAGGGCCACCCAGCCCCCTTGCCTCTCCTCCGTCTCTCCTCTCTCCTTCCCCAGCTGGAAGGGGCTTCACGGAGTTCGGGAGCGGGGAGAATCCGTTCTCCAGATCTCCCTTCTTCCCAAAGCTTTTGGAACCGCATTTTGCCCCTAACATAAGGGTCTAGATTCAGCCTTCTAAGCTCCACCCCCTGAGGGTGAGGCTGCCCACCCACCGGGGAGGGGCGAGGGGTTGGAAGGGAGCATGTGCGCACGCGTGCTCCTGTTTCGGCCGGGGTTAGGCCCCCAGGACTCCCACGTGGTCTCTGAAACAAACACTCCCGTTCCACGTGGCAGGGGTGTGGCTTCGCTTCTAAGATCTGCACGTGGTGAGCGTGGTCCGCCCGGCAGAGGCTGCCGGCCGAACCCCGTGGCGGGCGTGTGCCAGGCAGCGAGCGGATGCTGAGCGTCCTGGGCTGCTGTCCCCGTCGTTAGAGCTGAGCCGCTGACCATACAAAGAGCACGCAGGCCACGAACACGGGCCACGCGGCTAACCTGAAATGTTCTCGTAACCTCATTAAAAACGGAAAAAAGAGCAGCCAGAATAAATTTTAAGAATGTATTTTATTTAATATGTGCAAAATAACAATGTGTGATCAATATACAAGTTATTGATGATGTAGGGTAAGGCTCCAAAGTCTGGTGTGTGTTTTACGCGCATCACACATCTCAAGCCTGATGCTACATTTTAAGGAGAAATACTTGAGCTGTATTTAGATTTCACAAAACCTACCTAGAGTTGGAAGAGTGGATTCGCATACCCCAGTTGTACCAAACGTACCTAAAAGTTGCCCAGTCGGGGCGCCTGGGTGGCTCAGTCTGTTAAGTGTTGGATTCTTGATTTCAGCTCAGGTCATGATCTCATGGTTCATGAGATCGAACCCCACACCGGGCTCTGTACTGGTGGCATGAAGTCTGCTTGGGATTCTCTGTCTCCCTCTCTCTCTGCCCCTTGCCCACTCGAGCTGTCACTGTCTCTCTCAAGATAAATAAACCAAAGGAAAAAATAAATAAAAGTTGCCCGATAGTTGAATTCAGTGTCAGTTTTCAAATTAAAATAAAATATAAGGGGTGCCTAGGTGGCTCAGTAGGTTAAGCGTGTGACTTCAGCTCAGATCATGATCTCACGGTTCATGGGTTTGAGCCCCGTGTCGGGCTGTGCTGACCGCTCAGGGCCTGGAGCCCGCTTCGGAGTCTGTGTCTCCTTCTCTCTTTGCCCCTCCCTCACTCACATTCTGTCTTTCTCTCAAAAATAAACATTAAAAATTTTAAATAAATAAATAAATAATTAAAAAAAATAAAATAAAAAATTTAATTCCTTGGTCTCAAGAGCCAGAGGTCAAATGCTCAATAGCCATGTGTGGCCAGTGGCTATGCTGTTGGACAGCCCAGGTCTAGAATGTTCTCTACTTCTCCTCTCAACACACTTCTCCTCTGGCTCACCCCTCCTGGCTGGTCAGCTCTCACTTCCCCCAGCTTCCCAGGATGGCCTGGCCCCTGGCCTCAGACCTCTGATCACAGCACTGAGTGGGTGCTGCTACGGATTTGTTTTACAGATAAATGACTGACTTTGAGGTGCACAGAAACCCAACTTTGGAGTTGGGCCTTGATGTTAAAAATGAGGCTGCGGTAAAAAAGTATCTGACAAAGGACTTGTATGCAGCATATATAAAGAGCTCTCAAGACTCAAGAGCTAAGAAACAACAAACAACCGAATAAAAAATGCACAAAAGATTTGAATGGGCACTTTGCCAAAAATAGTATTTGGAGGGCAGACCAGCACATGAGAAGACACTCGGCTTAAGACCATGATGCAGGTCTGACGCTTGGAAAGGAGGAGGGAAAAGAAGGAGCGTGGGTAGGGAGAGCTCCGACTGCATGCAGGGCAGCTCCTGACAATCTCGGCCAGGCCAGCGGGGGATCTCAAGGAGTCCTGGGTAGGGCAGGAAAGGAGGCCTCTCTGGGTGTGACCGAGAGTGGAGATGTTAACCAGGGCAAAGGGGTGTCAGAGAGCAGGGGACCAGAACGTGTCCGAGGGACTGGGCCAAGGGCAACGTCATGGGAGCACATGGAGGGCGGGAACCATATTTGAGGCAAAGCTGGTATGGTGGCAAGGGCCGGTGTTGCAGGGCCTGAGGGCCACATTTAGGATTTCGACCCCACCGATCCCCTTTGATTCCAGTGGTCAGTCCAGCTCAGACCAAACCTCCCCGCTGGCCTGGCCCAGGCCCACCATCCGGTTTGGGAAGGCTGCTGAGCTCCCTCTGGCTTTCCGGCCACTCCTGCCTGATCTAGCCGGCCTGATGCCCCCAGGCGAGGTTTAGGAACTATCTCTTCAGCACAGGGTTGGGGATGGGTGGTGGGGCCGGAGTCCAGAACTGCTCTGAGCGCGACCCGTGGGACCAGCAGTAGCAGCATCGGCTGAGAGCTCATGAGAAATGCTGAATCCCAGGCCCTGCCCAGACCCACAGGACGGGACTCCTGGAGGTGGTGTCCAGGAGTCGGCCTTTTGCAAGCTCTGCAAAGCCACTGGTCTAGCGCCATCTGGTTTGGGAACGCCACTGGTCTAGGGCCGTCACTGCATTTTACAGGTGTGTGGACTTGTGCCCAGAGGCTTGCTCTGGGTCCTGCACCGTGACCGTGGCTGGACGGGGCCAGAAAGCACGCCAGCCCTTTAGGCTGTGAAGACCTCAGTCAGCACCATCAGGAAAAACATGCATCGGGGACCCAAGTGATGATTTGTTGAAAAATGCCTGAGTGGTTGGCATAAAATAGAATTCATAGGCTCATTGTTCTGGAAAAGAAATCCATCCGTCCCATTGCATCAGAGGAGGGCGTTTGTACAACGACAGGTGCAGCCTGGGGGGCCGTCGTACGGCTCTAGTCCGGACGGTCCCGCCTGCATTCGGTTTCGGGAACAGCCAAACCAACAAGCCGCCGTGGAAGTTGCCCACGCTTCAGGCCGTGGTCCTCGCTCGGCCGACACGGTGCCTCTGTTCCCTCCTCTTCGGCCCGTCGGGCTCCCGCTCCCGCTTCGGCACCGAGCCCCGGCGTCCCCTCCCTCCTGCTCGTGCCGGTGTGGAGCGCACCTTGGAACCGCCCCCCCCTCCCCGAGGGTGAGGGGCTGGCGTGGGAATCCAGTGCCCCCCATCCAGGGTGTACGGGAGCTGGACGGGCCGGTGTGGAAGAACCCCGTGTGCGCGCCTTTCCCTAAGTCTGCATTCGGCAGCCGCACGTTGCCAGCTTGACGTTGGCCACGGAGGGGTATGTACACCCCAGAGCCGGGGAACGTTACTCGTCAGGGCTTTCTTGCCCTTCTGTTGACCAGCACCCCACACCACCCTGCCCCTCCCTGGTTGGGCCTGCTGACTCCCGGCACCTCAGTCTGCCCTGCGGGTGGCCCGAGCATGCTACCTGGTCGAGGAGGCCCAGGGAGGCATGCATGGGGACTGCCCAAAGGTGGCCTCTGGGCTCGGGGGAGCACGGAGAGCACCGCCACGGGGGGGCCGGGCCGGGGAACGCCTCGGTCCAAGTACTGGCTTGCCGGGTTTGCCAACGGGAGCGAGCAGCTGACTGCCGCTTGGCAGAGTCCAAGCCATGCTGACGGGTGGGGTCAAAGGGCGGAGGCGCTATTAGAGAAGAGGGACTGTGACTTATAGCTGCAGCGGCCCCGGGACGGCCAGGCTCGCGGACAGCGGGGAGATGGAAGAGAGCTGGCAGGATGCTAACAGGACGAGGGATGTGCATGTCATTGAGACGGTGTGCCGGAGCCCACGCAGCAGAGATTAACTAGCCCGTCCCCTGCATGCAGAAAGGCGGAAATAAATCAGGCTTTACTGCAAGCAGGGTGGCAGGGAGTTAATTAGGAACAGGAAAAAAAATACATTTCGACTCACAGAGAAGCCGAGTGAGCGGCAGAGAACAGCGGGGCCCCACCAGGAGTCGTTGCTCTCGGAGAGAGGCTTTGGTCCACCCGTCCCACAGAAGGACGTGCAGGGCCCTGGGAGTGTCACCTGGGGAGTGCCCGGGGGGGAGAGGGCGGGACTGCTGGCCGCCCCAGGGGCCGAGCCCAGCCTGCACCTGCTGGCCCTGCCCGTGTGATTCGTGGGGTCTTGAACTCGCAGGCTGAGGACCAGGTGTCGGATTCCTCTGGTGGAGGGGCAGGTGCTGGGGGTCACGCTCCGTGAGAGCTCGGTGATGCTCATGGAGGGCGTTTGCTCTGAACCCCCCACGCTACCCTGTCGCTGCCCCGCCAGCCCGCCCTCTCCACTGTCTTCCCGCACCCCCTCCTGTGGGCTGTTTCTGCTTCTGGGCCACGGTCTGTGCAGTGGCCCCCACCTGAATGTGTGCCGGTTAAAGCCCAGCTCATTTCCCATCAGTCGTTAGCTCCTCGGTCTTGTCCTGAACCCCTGCTCTGTGCTGGGCCCCCTCCAGGAGGATCTAGAATCCGTAGAGCCGTGTAGCTGTGGGGTGCAGACCAGTGCCCCGGCGGTGCGGACGCGGTGTGCGGAGGGTGTCCTGGGGAGAGCTCGTCCCTCGGTGGTGGGAGGGGACGGATGGGTGATCGGGGAATTCCAGAGGGGAGCCTGGCTTGACGTATGTGATAGTCAGTGTGAGCTACAGGTATACTGCAGTAACAAATACCCCCAAGCCTTGGGCGAACAGGCAGAGGGAGGCTGAGCGGATGTGGCGAGACCCTTGCTGTGTCCAGTGGGAGGCGGGGGTGGCCCGCACTCGGGGTGGGGGTGACGGTGGAGAGAGGGGCTGGGCATCGCACCGGCCCCACCTCCGCGGATGCCTGGCCTGCAGGCTCTCGGACTGGACCTCTTCCCCTGGCGGACTCTTCATGCACGACGGTTCTGCTTGTTTTCTGAGCCCGTGAGTCCACGGAGGGCAGGGAGTGTGTCCGGAAACTGTAGCCCCTGAGGATGGAAAAGAAGCTTTACTAAATACCGGTTCTCTAAAGAGAAAAATGTGAAATGGGGAGAGGGCCACTCTTCACGGCCCCCACAGTGGGGCAAACGTTGCCCCTGATCCGGGGAGCTTCCTGACACAGTAGGCGTTACCAGGGCAGAAATGCCGACTCAGACCCGCAGCGTCTTTGAAAGAGGTCAGGGGACACCGCCTCAGGGCTGCACTGGGGTAAGTCCCCTGCTTTTCTGGGCCTCACCCTCTCTCCTCCCTGCCTTCCGCGTCCAGCTCTGGTCACTCCTCACGTCCTGTGGGGGTGCCCAGCGTCCCAGCAAGGTGGACGTGGGGTGCACGGGTGGCTGAACCCCCCTCCCATGCACTGGTGCGAACATCTGATGTCCAGATGGGGGTGCGTGGAAACTTCTAGGTGCGGCCAGATGCTCTGCGGGGGAGCATACGGGTCTTGGAAAAATCTTTACGGTTTTTATCATCACAGAAGTATTATGTGCTCATTGCGACATTCAGATCTACACGAGGCGGGATGCGGCCACTCCCCTCCTCCCTCCGGTTGTGCGGCCCAGAGGCGAGCCCTGCTGACTCGTGGGGTCTCTGTCTCCGTTTTCTGTGTGCACGTGTATACACGAGTACGTGTACGTGGGCTTTATGCACGTCCCACGCGTGTACGTTTTACCCTTCTCGCACAGGCCAGGACCCCTTGGACATCTTTGATGTCGGGACACACAGAGCGGCCTCGCTCCTTTTCACGAGCCCGGAATTCCACGGACGCAGGATTTGTTTGCTCTGTGGACTGGTGGGCACCCGCGGACTCAATCGGTGTGCGCCTGGGGCAGGATTCCAATGGTGCAGAGGTGAAGCGGAGAGCTCTGCCGTGGGCCGGCCTGGGGCTGAGGCCTGGAACTCCCAAGCGGGGCACTTAACTCTGTGCCTCAGTTTGCTGATCTGTGGAATGGGATTCCAGCCCTCCCGCCTTTACAGGATTAAACGGGTGAGTGTTCAGCAGGGCACTGGCGCCACCCTGGGCCGAGCTCTCTGACCGCGGGTCTCTCTGCCTGGGGCTGGGGCCCGGGGCACAGGATCCCGGGCTCCGGTGGGGCCCGCTGACAGGAGAACAATGCTCACTCGGGGAGAGCAGACCCTTCCCTGCCTGTCAGGGCGTGAGGATTAGATGCAGAATGATGCAGTCCCCGATCAAACCTGCAGCTGTAACTCAGGCCCCAGACGCTGCCAGCACCATAAATTCGGGCGGGAAGTGCTGCTCCAGCAGTTTGCGAACAAAAGCGGGGGAGGCCGAGTGAATTACAGCCGTGGAGGAAGCGGGGCCCCCTGCCCGGCATTGTTAGCCCGAGCCAGGGATTGATTGCTCGCTGGCTTAATGAAATTGAATTTTAATTTATATCCCAGCCCACGAAGGGGCACTGGGGGGGGGGGGGGGGAGGGTGTGCCCCGGCAGAGGTGGGCCCGGCCCCGGGGTGGGGGCTGCTTCTGCGGGGGGCGGGGGCTGGCCGTGCCGCGGCCCAATCCCACAGGCACCGGAGTAGCACGTGCTCCCCAAAGTTTCAAGGTTCCGCCGGTCAGGGGGGCTTCGAGGACATCGCGTCGCCTGCCGGAGCCTCATCCCCCATCCGGGCGTACCTGCCTGGCTCAGGTGTAAACCTCAGACAGGCTCGGGGCAGGGAGGGTCCTGGGGCCCCCGCCAGGTGTGCAGGAGACGTCGGGAGGGAGGTTGGTGATATCGGGGGGCTCTTGGGGAGTCCCCCGCTCACCCCTCCCCGCTGCCGCTTGGCGCCAACTTAAGGGCGATTCTGCAGGCCTGCTACACCCGGGCTCTCCGCGTGGACCTCTGTTTGGTCCTCACCTCCCACCAGCGCGCCCCCGTCTCCACGTGCGCTAGAGGGGGGGCCACATCACAGAGGCAACGTTTCGGGGGGACACCGGCCTGGCGCTGGAGCGCAGCCCACGGTTCCTGGCCTCGGAAAGCCGTGGCCCCTCTCTGCGCCTGTCTGCTCCTCCCGAGCGGGGGGGGGGGGGGGGGGGGGGCAAAGGGGGCCCCGACCTGCCGACTGTCGTGGGGCTTCGAGAGGTGGTGTTTCTGCGTCTGCCCCCCCCCCCTCCAGAGGGTGAGGTGTATGCGGGAGCAGCCGATCCCCCAGGGGGTTCTGCAGACGTGGCTCAGATCTCACGGGCGGCACGACCCACCCCCGCGGCCAGGGGAGAACGAGGGTCTCCTCTGGGCCCAGGGAGGAGGGGGTTTCACGGAGCGCCTGGGACGTGCAGGTGTCCCAGGAGCAGGGGTTGTGCCTGCCCGGGGTTGGGGTGGGGGCCCGAAGGACTGGGTGCAGGGCCAAGCTGAGGGGCCGGAGGGGTGAGCCTGACCTGAGCTGCCTGGGGGGCCGGGGGCAACAGCAGATGTTTTCTCTGCCTCTCCCGCTCGGGGGCCCCGTCAGGGCACCTGGATGTTCACGTGGGCGCTGCTAGGGGCTTCCCGTTGGGCTGGACAGGCCGCCTCAGATGCAATCCTGCCTTAGTAAGGCAGGGGTGTGGCCTGGCTCCTGGGGGTCTGGCCCCTGCCCCTCATGGCCTGCCCGCCACCCACCAGGGCACCTGGAGGACCTCCGGGCCAGTCCTGTGTCCAGCCTGCACACACCAGGGAGCTGGCGAGGGGCCTGGAAGGCCGTGCTGCCTCCGTCTGCAAGCTGGGAGCTGCCGATCGGGCTGCGGCCGGTGAGCGAAGTAAACACCCAACAGCTGTGGGCGGAATGTTTCCCCGCTGGCTGAATCTGGCAAGAAAAGCCAGCGGTTTAGGTGCAGGGTGTGTGCATGGCAGACGAGTCGGGGGAGAGGGGACCCCAGACTGACTGTGCTGGGATCATTAGGAGTCAGCTCCCAGCTTTGACTCTACAAAGGGAGAATCAGGCCCAGAGAGGGACAGGCACATGCCTGAGGTCACACAGCAAGTGAGCAGGAGACTCGGGGCCACAGTGGGCCGCCCTGGCAGGGGCCTAGGCGAGGTGGCACGAGGGGACAGACACATGTGGCTTGTTCCTGTGTGCTCAGACAGAAAGGAGGCCAAGGGTGGTACTGCCCCTTTTTCAGACCACAGCATTCATCCCTTCAGGGGCGCTTGGGCGCCTCAGTTGGGTAAGCTCTAGTTTTCGGCTCAGGTCACGACCTCACAGTTTGTGAGTTCCAGCCCCGTGTCGGGCTCTGGGCTGACAGCACAGAGCCTGCTGGGGATTGTCTCTTCCTCTTCCTCTGCCCCTCCCCTGATCACACGCTCTCGCTCTCTCTCTCTCTCTCTCTCTCTCTCTCTCTCTCTCTCTCGTGTGGGACCTCAGCCCCACTTAGGCCCCCTGCGTGGCACAAAGGGCCTTGATTGGCACGGACGTACCCCCGTCCCTGGCTTCATCTTTCTGTAAGTGAAGTCACTTTTCTTAACGTAAACAAACGGATTACAGAAGAAAAGTTTATGGGAAGCCAGCATTGCTCACCCAAACCAGACAACACAAAAGCAAACGTCTCCAACGTACCTTATATCCTCATGTTACAATGTACATTATATGTATGTGTGACTATATGTATTATTTGATATGGTATACACACATTACTTACGCATATCACATACCTCTCATTATATATTACAGTGTGTTTTAAAAGTGTGCGTGGTTCCGAACGTCACTCACGTATTGCATGCTGGGAAAAGCTCCCAGGGCGTGAGCCCGTGGCGCTGCGCTTTTGGGTGAAGGTCTGTTGCCAAATCACGCACACGGCAAGCGAAAGCAAACCCACCCCCAAGGATGAGCTGGGAGGGACTCCCAGGGTCAGGGAGGGACAGAGGACCGCCGAGGGGGACACTGTGGCCCCAGGTCGGGCCTGGTGGGTGCCGGGCCGCGGGTGGGGCGGACGGGGCGTGAGCACCAACTCTGGGCCCGGCGCTTTGCACCCACCCTCCTGCAGTCCTCTGAGGATTCGGATATTCCTGCTTCAGCTTCTCATTAACAGCTCAAACAGAGCAGACTGGAGAATAACGGAGTAGAACCACCCTGTCCCTGTCCTCCCGCTGCCCTGAATTCTATTACTTCCCATGGGGGTGCTCTTTTGGATTTTATGCAACAAAGAGACCACGACAGGTGTTGCTGAGGTCCCTCTCTCCCCCCGGTAGCTGCCCCAATCCTTTTCCTTCTCTCCCACCTGGGAAGGGGCCACACGTGCCCCCGACTCTCCCTCTTCCCATGACACGAACTTACGACGTGACTGGGTGCGTGGGTTACCCCCAACCGTAGCGTGGCCCTGTCTCCCAGCGCCACACGGACCCACGCCTGCTCTACAGCTGGAAACCCTGGCGCGAGTTCACGCGGTCGTGAGCGACACAGGCAGGGTCACACCCTGTTGCCGGGGCTCCAGTAACCACGGAGGGAAGTTTCTCCTCCGCCCGGGGCCGCCTGGGGCCAGCGTGAGGGTGCTGGGTTTATTGACGTGACTTTGGGGGGCCTGGGGGGCTTCCAGGCAGCGCCAGGCCTCGGGCGGCCCGGGCTCTGTGGGAGAAGGCAGAGGGCAAAAAGAGCCTGCCCTCTCGGCCCCGTGTTTTCTACAGAAGAGAAATCAATAGCTCCTCGCAAGCCGGCCGCTGCAGGCAGAGTCTGCGGCCCTGGAGGTGACGGGGGAGGCCGCGTCTCCACAGAACCCGGGCAGACTCGATCCCGGGAGATTTATGCCACCAACGCTTGCGGAACTCTGGGTCGGGGGGGGGCGGGTCTCAGTCACGCACCCCCGTCTCTCTGGCTGAGACGTGGGTCAGAGGGCCCGAGGGTGGCGATGCAGGGGGAGGGGGGCGGGGGGGTGGGCTGGGTTTGCCGAGCTGGCGGCAGCCTATCCGGGAGACTATGAGGAGGGAGGGTGCGCCGGAGGGCAGACGGCAGCCGCAGCCTGGAGGGGACAAGGCCACCAACGGGGCTGGTGGTGATGGAGGAAAGTCTGCGGGACCTCCACGCACGGGCGTGCGACCGAGGGCCCCACCACGGACCTGACTGTCCACGCTCCACTGTGAGTAGACACGTGTGTGCACACTCACCCCCAAACACACACGCACCCTCCCAAATACACACGCAGTCCCCACACACGCACACGCACAGGTAGCGGGGCTTCTCTCGCCCCTGGAGTGCACGCACACACGCACACACACATGCTGTGTGTCAAAAAGAAAAAGAAAGGAGAGAAAGAGCGAAGAAAGTCCCTTGAAAAAACAGCAGTGATGGTAATTCGAGTGGACGATGGCCGTAAATCCTGGGGGCTGCTAACAATAATGAAGTATGAAGGCAGTGCAGCGAGATTAACAGAGATGTTTAATGCTTTCCCTCCCAGATCAATAGGCTGTGCTGTGATTTTCCCGACACGCACGCCCCGCCCAGCTGGCCAGGTTTTGGGCAGCGGGGACCCCTCCGTCCCTGCAGTCCCGTCTCCCTCCTCTCTGCATCGCTAAGAGCTGAATGGGGGCGTGGGGGCGAGAAATCCCATTTCCCACGGCCACATCCCCGAGCCTTGGCTGGCCAGCCGTGACCCGGAATGCAGCAGGAACTTGCTCTCGCCGATGTCGCTGAGTGGCCGGCCACCCCCCTACCTGCCGGGCCTGGGGCCCTGTTGGAGTTGCAGCTCTTTGCCACGGGCCTGGGGTTCCTATCCAGCCCTGGGAGGGGCCGAGCGGCCCGGGGCCCCTGGCCTTGGGGCGCGGAGAACCAGGCCTTGCCCGAGCTGCCCCCCCTTGCTGCAACATGACTTTCCTCCCTCTCCCCTAGTGCAGAGGGTGGCTGAGAGTGGCTGGGTAGGTGTTTATTTTAAGGCGTCAGGGCCTCCTGGGTGAGTTCTGGGCCAGGCCTCCCGGGCGGAAGCTTCAGTTGAAGGTCTGCATTCCTGACTGCGTAGGGGTCACTGACAGCAGGCCCCCAGCCACGCTCAAGGTCAGATGCACCCTCAGGGCTACTTGTAAGGAGGCTCTGGGTTGGTGACTTGGGAGCCTCAGCCCTCGCCAGCACCCACCCCCAAGCCCAGAGCCAGCACACGGCAGACCCTGGTTCTGTGCTCAGTACTCCCAACACCAGACCTCCTTGTCTGTTCTTCCTGTACTGCAGGGGCGGGGCCCGGCTCCCTGTCCCCCCCCCCCCCCCCCCCACAGGTGACACTTCGGGCATGCTCCAGGCTGTGCTAGGTTTGGGAACAGAAGGCTGAACAACACGCAGTTTGTGTTCCAGACAGATCCCTGCCTGCCCTGGGCTTCTTGGCTTGGGTCTGCGAACAGAATCAGGGGCGTCTGTGAGTGTTGACGGCCAAAAGCGACAGCCTCATTTGCTCAAACTCATCGGGGTTAGGGTTCCTGCCCATTACCAAGGGGGGCTGTGAGCTCGAGGGTGTGGACTTGTTCACCAACGGGAACACGGCGTTGGGCATCTCACCGCGGCTGCCGCAGGTGACTGGAGAGACCATTCAAGCTCTTCAGACAATGGCAGTAACGTCCCCAGCTCTAGACCTTGCTGAAGAATCTTGTTATGTCCCCGCATTCATGAAAAAGCACATCAGTGACCAGATTACGAGTTTGCTCTTACATATTTTGATAACTGGGGGCGCCCGGGGGGCTCAGTCGTCCAGCATCTGTTAAGTATCCGACTCCGGCTCAGGTCATGATCTCACTGTTGGTGGGTTCGAGCCCCAAGTCGGGCTCTGTGCTGACAGCTGGGGGCCAGGAGCCTGCTTCGCGTTCTGTGTCTCCCTCTCTCTCTGTGCCTCTCTCCCACGTGCTCTGTCTCTCTCTCTCAAAAATAAATAAAAACGTTAAAAAAATATTTTGATAACTGTATTTCAACAAAGAAATACAATCCTAGGGGTTTTGTTGAATGTGTTACAAAATGCTCCTTTGAGACGACGGCGTCTCTGGGCTCTCGGATGCTCGAGGGGTTCATGGTGCACAGACCGGTGAAAGCCGCTGCTGGCCAGTCGGAGCCGGTGGGATGGGGGCCGGACGACCAGTTGGGGGGGGGTGGTCTGGCCCGTGGGTTCCCCAGGTGGGGGGAGAGGATTTGAGGGGCACAGCGGGTTAGTGCAGGAACTGAGGCCGTGTTAGGCTTCTATCGTGATGACCGATGGGTCATATTGTGCACATATTGCGTGTTGTGTGCACAGATGGAGGGAGATGAGGAATCCATCTGCGGGGGAAACGGCACCCCTGTTTGGTTTTGAACCTGAGAAGCCAAGGGCCCCTGGCCTCACGAGACCAGCCAATTCGCGGGGTCCCTTTCCCTGGCACAAGCTCGTTCGTCCTCACGGCCACCCCATGCGGCACATGGCTTGGGGTATGTGGCCTCACTTCACAGAGGATGACCTTCGGGGAGTCGCGGAAAGTTGCCTTAGAACTCAGATGTCCCCATCCGTCCCTGGGATCCTGCACCTCCCGGCCCACGGGCGCCCGAGGACCCTTCACTGTGCAGGGACGCTATCACCAAGCCGCCCGGGTTCCGCCCCGTGCTGGGCCTCGGGCCAGGGACCCGGAGGTCAGGACCAGTCTGTTCTGGAGGAACTAACGGTCCTCCAGCCTCGTGTGTGTCTGTTTCTCTCTGACACGCACGCACAGCCCACGGCCTCATACCCACATTCGAGTCCAGTCAGACCAGCGCGGGGGGGGGGTGGGGGGGGGGTGGGCGAGACTCACGGTATCGGTCAAAACAAGGTCAGAGCGAACACGACATGTGATAGCAAAAAAGGAAATCCCTGTAGCAGACATTCTTTCCAGTCAGCCCAACCGGCTCGGAAACTTTCGATACAATTTTTAGACGAGCACCTGGGGTTTCGAAGCAGCCAGGGCTGAGAGCGTGAGCCCGCGGCCGACACTCACAAGCAGCTAATTTTAGCATCCAAACAAACCGGCAAGCCAAAGCTTCTCCTCTGGTCCACACCCCCTCCTCACCCACCCCCTTCCTGCGAGCCCACACTTCCTGCCGCTCACTGGCTGGCCGTGCAGCTCGTGTGGCCCACAGGGGAGGGCGGGACTGGGGACCCAGGGACCCAAGGACCCAGGCGGGCGCTCCCGCGGGCAGTGCAGGCAGGGAGGGGTGGAGGGGACAGGGAGAGGCGAGGCCCCCGTGGCCTCTCCCACGGCCGCCTCTGCAGGCGCTGGGGGGGATCCCTCTTCCTCTGCAGACCCAGGGGCTCCAGGCTGAGCTGGACCCCAGGGACGCCCCAGGGAGCTGTGGGCAGCGCTCCGAGGTCCCCGCTTCAAATCCCAGCTCTGTCCCTTCCCCGCAACTGAACCTCAGTCTCCCCACCTATTAAATGGGGGTGGCGTTCGCTCCCGGGACAGATCGGGGGGTGGCCAGGCTGGACACGACGGGCCGACCGCCCCGCACATGGCAGCGGCACTCCTCAGCCGGGGTGAGGGTCTCCTCCGGGTCACGGGAGCCTCCAATCCACGTGAGCACGGGCTGCCCCCGCCCCACGGGGCCCGGCTGCGCTGGAGCTTCGCGGCCGCAGATATTTGCAGCTCCCCTGGCGATGTGAGCCGAGGGCAGCCGCTCAAAAGTGGCCGAGGCCAAGAAACACAGTCCGGCCACCAAAAAAGGGATCCCGAGGCTTGAGTTCCTTAAATGTCCTGAAGCCAACACGTTGTTCGTGCTAACCCCGTAAGACCTGTTCTCTCTCCTCCTGTCGACTTCCCGCACTGCGGCGGCCTGCTCCCCCCGTGGAGTTTCCCCTGAGCCCCTACCCTAGTTCTTGCCCAGGTGCCTCTCTTGTCCTCCTGCTGACACCAAAGCTCCAACTGGGAGTGACAGAGCTGTCCTCAGGGGGAGAGGGAGGGAAGGAAGCTGAGTAGGCAGTCAGGACTTCAGTGGTGGAGGGGACAGGGTATCCGGCCACACGACAGCCCCTCCTTCCTTTGCACTAGAGTTAGCTTGGACAGGCTTCTGTGTCTGCCCCAGGACCTTTGTACCCACTGTGCTTACTGCTTGAATGCTCTTGCCCCATATTTTTTTCATGGCTTTTTGCCATTCCCTTCAGGCCCCTCCTCAAACGTCACCTTCTCAAAGAAGCCATACCATCTAAACAAGCTCCCCTGTGACAAATGCTGTTGTCCCTCTCATGAAGACTGGTCCTGTTTTCTGCGTTTGAGCAACAATGTATGTAGCCCCAGGGTGGGTAGAGGATATCCAGTACTAGGGCAAACGAGGCATCAGGGAATGATTACTGGGGGGTTCTGGGAGAGATGTCCCTCCACAATAAAGGAGAGCTGCTTCCTTCTTGTTCTGGGCACCAGATGTGAGGATGGGATATCTGGTGCTGTGGCAGCCATCTTGCAGTGATGAGGTGACCACCCCGGAGAGGAAAGCCAGCTGTTCTCTCAAACAGCGAGAAGGTCTGGTGATTTCTTCCTACAGGGCACTAAGCAGTTGGGGCTGAGTCCCAACCACCTCTTTGAGACGGGCCACATGCCTGCCAGCTCGCCAAGGTCCCTATTGTCCGCCTCACTCGTTTCCATCCTTGCTGGACCCTGGGCAACTCCAGGGGCAGTGTGGTGACTTGTGGTTTAAGTGTGTCCGTTCCAGCTGCCGGTGCCCAGTTGCTGGGGGGAGGGGTAAGTAAGACAGACATGTTCTCTACCGTTGCGAATCTCACAGGCAAACGCCGGAGATAATGAAGGGAGTCACTCCGACATGGGCTGGCAAGGGCTGTGACAAAAGTGTGCACCTCAGCCCAGGTCAGGGGAGGCCATCCTCCCCTAGAGCTGGCAGTTCAGCTGCTGCCTGATGCACGAGGACTTAAGCAGAGTGAAGGGAACAGCACATCACAGAAAAGGAACAGCCTGTGTGAAGCCCCAGAAGCCAAAGGAAAGGAAAGAGGGTTTGATGTGGTCAGGAGTGATACGGGTGTGGGTGGGGGGAGTCCTGGCCATCGGCGAGAAGCAAGGCGCGATGGACCGGTATGGCGGCTGTGGGATGGGTAGGGGTGAATGGATTCAGTAGGGAGTTAAGAATTTAATCAACAGGATGAGTGAGGCAGTGTGCATGCGTGTGTGTGCGTGAGAGAGACAGACACAGAGAGACGTAGAGATATACAGAGACACAGGTGAGAGGGTGCTGGTGCCGCCCGGCTTTCTGGCTGAGTGACTGAGTCAGGGGTGGGTGGGGAGGGACAGGTCTGGGGGGTGAGGGGGTGAGTTAGGCTTCAGGCCTGTGCGGACTGGTACCCCCTCGAGGTCGGGAGGAGGTGGAGAGGGGGCCCCCCACACCTCCCACCTTGTGGCTAGAGCAGCTCTGGGTGTGGGGTCTCAGGACTTCAAGCTGAACCGAGGCCACAGTGGACAGCCACACGCCAACAGGCCTGTCTGACCCAGACAGGGCCCCGGGAAGAGTCCCGGCCCAGAGGGCCAGGCCTGCTCGGGTCACCAGCCACAAAAGGCCGGCCGCGAACGGGTGCCGCCCGGGAGGGCCTGTGGGCCGCGCAATGGAGGCAGGCGGGCCCCCGTTAAGGAGAGGGCGTCCTGCAGGGAGGCCGGGTAAATGACGCGGGACCACGGCCTAGATGCTTGTGGAGGACACGATGGGGTGGCCAGACGGGAACGCGGGACAGCGGTGAGAAGCAACAGAGAGAGAGGCCCGGCTATAAAGTGCAGGGCACGGTGGGTTGTGCCCTCTGTCGTACGACACGGTGGGAATGAGAATACACATGGCTTGTCTGTGCACAAAGACTCTGGAAGGGCACACGGGAGTCTAAAAAAGTGGTTTTCTGTGAGGAGGACGGGGGTGGGACGGGGCAGAGGTGAGGAGGACGGGGATGGGGACAGGGCAGAGGTGAGGATTTGCACGGACAGCCTTCTATGACGCACTTCCGAAGGCTGTGAACGTTTCGCCTCTCGGACGTGGGTGCAGAATTCCAGATTAAAAGCCAAGGGGGACCGTCACATCTCAGCGCGGAGCCCGGGTCCTTACAGCCGGCCTCCAGGTGGTGGCGGGGCGGGGCGGGGCCGGGCAGATGATTTACACGTGCAGCTTCTTTCAACCCAGGGACGGCCCACAAGGTCTCAATTGTTCTTGGGGTCTCTTTTCCCCATGTCCCCAGAGCCCCGCAGCCTGGGGACAGCAGAAGGAACATGTGGCCCGAGGGCAGCAGGCTGGCCTGGGTGGGTGGGGGATGGGCGCCAGGACAGCAAGCGGGGGTGGGGGGGTGGGGGGGTGGGGTGGGGTGTGACAATCCCTGTTGCTTTTAGTTTGGTTTCCTGGGGCTTGGAAGTAAAACAGAAAACCAAGGTTCAGCCTCATTTGGAACCCCCCACCCCCAGGCCCCCTGCACCTGCCCCTGGAGACTTCTCTGGCCTCGGTCCTCAGAGACTTTCCGGAGGTTGTTGCAACCCCCGCAGAGCACTCTGGGTCACACAGGGGCTGGAGCAGGTGCTCGGAGCCACGTTTCCCAACCAAGCAGCCTCAACATCCCGGTTGAGCTTGGCAGGACTGAGCATCCCGCGACCCGGCCCCACACCAGCCACTGCCCCCAGTCCCTGGCACGCTGCCAGCCACCGGGGCCCCACCTCCGAATCGGGAGGTCCAGCGGACAGCCCGCAGTCGGCAGATCAGCCGGGCCTGGGCTGACTTCCAGCGTACCCGCTGTGTGACCGTGGTGAAGTTACTTGGCCTCTCTGAGCCCATTTTCTCCCGTATGAAATGGAGAAAAGTTTCGGGATCGCTGAGTAAGAGAACATCTAGAAAGCGCTTGGACAGAGGAGGAGGAGCTCAGAAAATGGTCGTTAGGAGTTGCCTAACCTGAAAGCATCGGCCATTCGTCTTTTGGGGAATCCGTAGGGTCCCTCGGGAGCCTGAGAAAGCCTGGACTTTCTCCCCAGAAAACCGTAGATCTGCACATACGGCACGATTTCTAGGGCTCCAAGCTGTGGGACTGGTGTCCTTGGAGGGAGACCAAGCATCCACCACCGGTGTTATCAGCCTGGCACAGGCTCCCTTCTGGAGCCTGGGGCCCCGGGCTCGATAGGCACACGGCAAAGCCCCGCTGTGCACCTCGGGGGCCTCCCTGAGCCCCGGGCTGGCTCCAAAGGAAAAACACAGCCTGCGGGCCCTGGAGTGATAACTCGGGCTGCAGCCGGGCTTTGCAGACAGCTCTGGCAGTCTCCCCACCTGCCGGCCCCACGCGGGCCCCACTCTCCTTCCCAGGCAGCCTCCGGGCTGCCGATGCGGCGCTGTGGGCAGCTGAAAAATCGGGGCCCGGAGCCAGAGCAGATGATGGCAGGGGTCTCCTTTGAAATCCTCGCGTGGAGTGATTCCGCGCGGTGCCAAACCCCAGCCTCCTGCTGACCGCACGGTTTCACGCAGGGACTGACCCAGAACGCACAAACTCATTCCTGACCTTCTCTCCGGCGGCCCCATCTGAGTAACACACACACACGTCCCCACAGCCCTGCCTTGGGGAGCCTCCCGAAAACTCCTCGGGGGCCAAAAAGAACCCATCACCATTTCTTTTTCCAGGTATCTCTCCCCACGAGTGGCCTCTCTTCACCCCTCCTTGTCTCCCCCCACCCCTCAAAATTACACGCAAGCCACGGGTTGGGTTCTTTCTGCACAAGCCTGAGAATCTGAGGTTAAATAAATAAATATAAATGAATCAGCAGACCTTTTACTCCGGGTCCCCTTTCCAGTCACGTCTGTCCCCTCGGCTCTAAGTACTTTACGAGGAAGCGCGGTGTCGGGGTGAACACGATTGCCTCGGCTTGGGGAAAATTTACTGTTGAGCGTAAAACTCTAACCAGATGAAAGCGGACCTTCCAGCTCCTCGCGAGGCGGGCGGCTTCTCTGGCCCTAAACAACCACAGCCGGGTCTCCGGAAAGCAGGGTTTCTCCGGATCCAGCACATCCAGCTTGATTCTGGGGGCTGTTGCGGAAGAAGCAGCGTCAGTAACTGTTTTCAGAGGCGTCGCTCTGCCTGGCAACGTCCGGTCTCAGTGGCGTAGGGCCAAATCATCATCACGGAGGGACGAGGAGACCAGGCTCCCCCCACCCCCGGGGAATCTCCCATCCCCGGTAGCACCTCCCCAGGCTTTGTGGTGCTCATTTGACTTCAAAGAGTCAAAATGCTAAAAACAAAACAAACAAACAAAAATGCAGGACGTACAGCACTGTTTTCTAGGATGAGGTATTTACCAGAAGCTCTTTTATTCATAATTTGTACCTTGAACATGTGGCAAAAACCTAGCATATCAACTCACACCCATGGTATCTAAGAGCGAGGGTTGCTCCTGTATTTGTTAGGAATTGCTTTAGGCTGCAAGTAACCAAGGACGGAAACGACCGCCACGTAACATAAATTTATTTCTGTCCCATGTAAACAAAACCCAAGCAGTCGTCCCCGGGCTCCAAAGTGCCATCAGCCATGCTGACTCCTTTTCTCTTTCTGTTCCACCATCCTCTGCATAGGGTTTCCGTTCTCAAGGTCGCCTCAAGGTCCAAGGTGACTACAGGAGCTCCAGCCATCACAGCTGTATTCCAGGCAGGAAACTAGGGAAAGGGCTGCCGGTCTGCTCTGTCCTTCCCCCAAAACCTTGTCGCCTTACATTTTCTTGATTACCCTAGCTGCAAGGGAAGCTGGGGAATATGGTCTTTGAGCTGCATGTAGTTTCCCAGAATAAAAACAGGATTCTGTTAGTAAGGGAGGGAATGCGGGTCCTGGTTTGTCAAGCGGCGGTTGCTCCCAGTTCCCATGAACACACAGAGCTGGGAGGGAACCCCAGCCTGCCACCTGCCGAATACTCAGCACGGAGCCGGGCCGGACGAGGCCTGGCTTGGCCACACCCTGTCGGGTCCATACTGGGAAAGTCTGCGTCCAGGGGGTCAGGGAGAAGAGTGGCTCTAGAACCCACGGGGCCTTTGCTCTCTGTCGCGGAGGGAGGCACGAGCTTCCGGCAGACGCGCACGCGCGCACACACCCCAGCGCCTGGGCAGCGGAAACAAACCCAACAGAGATACTTACTCCACGCGCCCAACCGCAGGGCGACGTGGGGCTGCGCGTATGGACGCCACGTGCAGAGGATCGGAGAGCCGAGTGAGGGGCCCTGGCCTCAGGGCTGGGGTCTGGGGGGGCAGGGTGACCTTCCAGGGAGGGCCCTTCCTAGAGTGACTCTACAACTTCTCACCCAAATCGGGACGTGTCTTCGTCAAAGGGGTTATTAGTAACCACGCCCGAGGCCCAGGCCCAAATCAGGTCTGTCCCGGGGGCGCCGCGGACGATGGTGGCCCCGCCCGCTCCCCACGCCTCACGTGGCCCCCGCCCCAAGCTCTTCCGGAAGTGGTCTGCGCGCTCAGCAAGGGCTCCACCCCTCTGCAAATTACTACGTACTAACAGCTCTCGGAAAGGTGGAGGACGAGGAAACGGAGACGTTTTAATGCGAGAAAAGAGGAAAGTCGCCGCGCGGAGGGCTTCCCCTTCCGCCGCGGCCATCCTGCCCGGGAACGTGTACGTGCTGTGTCCCGAAGGCCGGCGGGCGCGCCCCCGCGCTCAGGGTCGCCGCCCCGCGGCTGGCACACCTGTTCGTGCGTTACATTCATCGGCTGTTCGGCTCCCGAGGGGCCGCTGGCCTCCGGCCTGGCGTCGCGACGACGCGTGCGGCCGGGGCGGCCCGTTCCCAGCTGACCGGTCCGGGTCCGGGTCCGTCCCCTCAGCTCCCTGGGGCCCGCGTGACCGGGTGGACGGGGCCCCCTCGCGCCCACGGCACCGCCCGCCGGGGTCCGCAAGCCCCTCCGAGCCGCCTCGGCCCCGGGCCCCGCCTCACAGCTGGTCCTCGTCCACCCAGACGGTCTTGCGCTGCTCTTCGCTGATCTTGTCCTTGAGGACGCGGAGCAGCTCCTCCACGCTGCCCCACATGTCGGCCTCCACCGTGGCGTACAGGCAGGGCAAGGCCTCCACCTCCTTCTCCTTCAGCCGGCACAGCCGCAGGAACTCGTCCTCCGTCTCGGGCCGGGACAGCATCTTCCTGTGGGCGGGGCGGGGGGGGGGGGGGGACACGAGCCGCTGTGGGGGCCGCCACCTGCCACGCCGGGTCCCCGCGGCGCACGGCGCCTTCCAGCACACGGCCCGGCCCGAGAGGCGGGGCTTAAAAAATATCTGTAGTTTTTCTTTCCTTTGCATTTACTTAAAAAAAAAAAAAAAACAAATTTCTTCCAAAGGCGCCTGGGCGGCTCAGTCGGTCGAGCATCCAACTTTGGCTCAGGTCACCATCTCGCGGTTCTCGGGCACGAGCCCTGCACGCGGCTCCGCGCTGACGGTGCGAGCCTGCTTGGGATTCTCTCTCTCTCTGCCCCTCCCCGGCTCTCTCTTTCTCTCAAAAATAAATAAACTTTAAAAAGAAGACCTCCATTTTCAGGGCTGGTTGATGTGCCAAGGGAGTTGGTAAACCCTGTCGTTTTTAAGTGCGCAGTTCACTTAGTGTCATGTTTATTCACGCTGTTGTGCCATCAGCCTCCAGAACTTTTTCATCCCGCAAAACCGAAACTCATACCCGTTAGCACACTGATTCCCTCTCCCCCCCTCCCCTCCCCCAGCCCCCCGCACCACTGACCACTTTCTGTCTCTGTGAACCAGACTCCTTCAGGGACCTCACCCTAACCCTTTGTGCGTCTGGCTGCTGGCACCGAGCGTCATGTCTCCAAGGTTCATCCGTGCTGGAGCAGGTGCCAGAATATTTTGTTTTTTTTTTTACTGTTTATTTTTGAGAAAGAGAGAGAGAGAACGAGAACCCGGGTGGGGGAGGGGCAGAGAGGAAGACAGAGCGTGAGTGGGGGAGGGGCAGAGAGAGAGAGAGGGAGACACAGAATCCGAAGCAGGCTCCAGGCTCTGAGCTGTCAGTACAAAACCCAATGTGGGGCTCGAACTCACGAATTGCGAGATCATGACCTGAGCTGAAGTCAGACGACTGGTGCCCCTAGACTGTTCTTCCTTTTTAAGGCTGAATCATATTCCAGCGTGTGGATGAACGACATTGTGTTTATCCATCGTCCACCCGTGGACGCCGGGTTGCTTCTACCTCCTGGCTCTTGTGAACAGCGCTGCCGTGAACACGGGTGAGCGCCTATCTTTTTGAGACTGTTTTCGATCCTTTTGGGCGGGTCATTCGAGGAGGAACCTCCGTACCCCCGTCTTCCTCGGCCGCTGTAGCATTTCATGCTCCCGCCAGGGCGCCAGCCCTCACCCCCCACCGCCTCCCCCAACACGCGTTCCCTTCTGGGCTGTGGACGGCAGCGGTCAGAACGCGTGTGCACTGGTGAGGTGGGGGCCTCTGTCTCGTTTGCTCGCTCGTGGGATCCCGGGTGCCAGGCCCTGAACAGGTACTCAGTAAAGATTTGGAGCTACAGGGGAGTGGCCCAACCTCTCTTCGCCTCAGCCGGGGCCTCGCGGGGCAGAGGTCAGGGACAATGCCACGTGACGGCCAGGCCCCAAACCCCACAGCCAACCCTCCAGCAAAACGCACAGGCTTGACCTGGAACGTGGATTCAGAATCGGACCTTTCCGCACCACCCGCGAGACAGGATCCGGGTCCCAGCACTTGCCCCGGCTGTCCTGACCCCTGTGTCCACACAGCAGGCGGAGGGAGCCCTTTACGCCCCGTGTTAGATCGTATCACTCGGCATGGCTGGGGCCCCCGTGGCTGCAAGGTCCCCACCGCCGCCTGCCACTGCCCCGCCTGAGGTTTGGGGGCCTCTCCTCTGCACCTGCCCGGCCCACCCTCACCGCACTGGGGCTGGTCCAACATCAGCTTCGCTTCCCCAGCCACCTGGGTCCTGCGAGGTGGGTCCACCACCCACCTCGGCACTTGTCCCCCCGGGTCCCCCGGGACATGTTGCCTGTGTGGTATGGTCTCCGCTGCTGGAGGTAGGGGGCCATGTCTGGCACTCGACGCGGACCCGCTGAAGGGGTGAGCGGGGATGCCAAGCAGCCGGCTGTTCTTGGGGGGACCCCGGAGGTGTGGCGGTGGGAGCAGGGGGGTCTCGGGGCCCTACCTGAACCTCTTGATGTTCTTCTCCGACACCCGGATGAAGAGCACGATGGGGTAGATCCTCGACTTGATCAAGTCTCTGGTGCAGCTGATCCCGGCCTCCAGCAGGCAGTGCTTGTCCTGTGGTACAGGGGCCAGCGGTCAGCAGCTCCCCAGCCCCTCCGGGCAGCCGGGCAGCTGGGGCAGGGGCAGGGGCGAGAGCCCCGAGTGTCCCCACGTCCCCAGCTGCCCCAAGGAGCGACCTGAGGTGAAGCCCGACCTCTGCGGGACAAGCCCCCGCCTGCCTGGACACCGGGCTGCAGGTGCCATGTGTCAGCAGGGCCGGGGCCCGAGGTGCATCGGGGGTGGGGGTGGGGGTGGGGGATGAACGACTTTCAATGCAAAAATCAGAGTCAGCTTCAAGAGCACCTGCTACTCTCCTCGGCTCACGGAGGCATTCTCGGTAAGAAGCACGGGCAGAAAACACCGGAAAGGCGAACTGGGGCTGGACGACCTTGGGAGTACTGCCGAGGGTTCTCAGGCAGGGTTCCCTGGCACCCATGGGTTCCTCGCTTCTGGAGGACAAATCTCTGTTTTGCTGAGAGTGTCACGTCTGAAGCAAACAAACCCCCAGATGCCCGAGCCCTTTGCGCTGAACTAGAACGTGGATCTAGAAAACAGCGCACATGTCCCTAAGCGTGCCGCTCAGCGAGTCTTCACAACCCGCCCCGGCCCCCGCGCTCCTTCCGGTCACTGCCCTCGCTCCCCACCAGCATGGCCACCACCCACACGGTGCGGCTTCACCTTTCCAGCGACCACCCTGCCCACTCCTGTGCTCTCTACTCCAACGTCACCATCCCCTAAATGCTGTGGCCCAGACTTAAACACCGAATGAGCGATTCCAGGCTGGCTGAGAGCTCTGCCCGTACGTTCTTCTGCCTGAGTGACCACGTGGGGACGTGCTGGGGGGGCAGACGCGGGGCTCCGGTGGGCACCTGCTCCTGGCTCCTCGTCCAGGGTCACCGCCCACTGCAGAGGTGACCCCCAGATGCTGGGGTGGCACTCAACTGATGGCTTTGCTCTCCATAGGTCCCAGAATGAGAAAGAAATCAACGCCTGGGGCTGATAAGGATCACATCGCCCGGCTCCAGAAGACTCTAAATCGTGTGCAGACATCTCTCCTGCGTTGCCACCAATAACCCTTCTGCTGCTCCATTTTCCCTTCTGAGGTGAACACGACTCCTGTCGCCCGCTCACTCTCCCTGTCTCTTGCTCTGACACACGCTCCCTCTAGCTCCGGCCCTTGTTGTCATGGCCAGGCGCACGCACAGCCCGAGACAACGCGAACCAGAACACCAGTGCCAGGGAGCCGTCGGAGGCACAGAGTGGTTCTAAAATATAAACGTGCACGTTGGAGCCTGGAGGATGAGGGTGTGTGGTGAGGTAACACCGGGCAGGTGAGAAAAGGAGGAGGAGGGGGTTTGCCCGCAGGGAGGGGAGGGGGACTCTGCACCCCTCCCTTGTGTGTGGCCGAGGCGCCCTCACAAAGATAACCGGTGCCTTCACCCCACCTCACCTTGGCGGCCACAGCTTCAATGTTGGCGGGAACGATGCATTCGAAAGTGTTGGGGTTCTTCTCTCGCGAGTAGATGATGGTCTCCGTCTTCTGCTTCCTGAGGAACTCGTCTCTGGTGACAACATCTGTGGACAGAAGGCCAGTCCTGAGGGCAGCACAAACCTCCCCTTTCTGGACTGGACAGAACTGCATGTTGATCCCCTTCTGGCCACTTAAATCAACTGTGGCTCCTCTACCAGACTGTGAGGCTTCTCAAGGGCAGGGTCAAGGTCATAGTTCCTTATACTTCCCACAGCAGCACCCAGAAGAGCTGCTTCATGAATTCTCAGCATTAAGTTTCATTGGACAAAGTAACTCATGCACTGAGGTACGATACTAGTGAACTGCCTATCATGAAGGATTTCCGGCTTTACTCATCCACCCACCCATCCATCATCTACCCACCTACCCATCCATTCACCCACGCACCCAACCATCTATCCATCTAGTCTTATAACCATCCATCCATCCATTCATCCACCCACCCATTCATCCATTCACCCACACACCCAACCATCCATCCATCCATCATCCATGTGCCACCCATCCGACCAGCCATCCAACAACTCATCCATCCATCCATCTACCCATCCAACCAACCACTCATCCCTCCATCCATCCATCCCCCCTCCCATTCATCTACCCATTCACCCATCCATCTACCTATCCACCCACCCACCCACTCATCCAACCAACCATCCATCCATCCATCCATCCACCCACCCACCCGTTCACCCATGCACCCAACCATCCATCGATCTAGTCTTATAACCATCCACCATCCATCCATCCACCCACCCATCCATCCAGTCATCTAGCCAGCCAGCCAGCCAGCCATCTACCCACCCATCCATCCACCCACCCACCCACCCATCCATCCACCCACCCATCCATTCACCCACGCACCCAACCATCCATCCATCCAGTCATATAACCAACCAACCAACCAACCAACCAACCATCCATCCACCCACCCACCCATTCACCCATGCATCCAACCATCCATCCATCTAGTCTTATAACCATCCACCATCCATCCATCTACCATCTAGCAAGCCAGCCAGCCAGCCATCTACCCACCCATCCATCCACCCACCCATCCATTCACCCACGCACCCAACCATCCATCCATCCAGTCATATAACCAACCAACCAACCAACCAACCATCCACCCACCCATTCACCCATGCATCCAACCATCCATCCATCTAGTCTTATAACCATCCACCATCCATCCATCCACCCACCCATCCATCCAGTCATCTAGCCATCCATCCATCTACCCACCCATCCATCCATCTACCCACCCATCCATCCACCCACCCATCCATTCACCCACGCACCCAACCATCCATCCATCCAGTCATATAACCAACCATCCACCCACCCATCCATTCACCCACGCACCCAACCATCCATCCATCCAGTCATATAACCAACCATCCATCCACCCATCCATTCACCCATGCACCTAACCATCCATCCATCCAGTCATATAACCAATCATCCACCCATCCATCCACCCACCCATTCACCCACGCACCCAACCATCCATCCATCCATCCCCCTCCCATTCATCTACCCATCTGTCCATTCACCCATCCATCTACTTTTCCATCCATCTACCTATCCACCCAACCATCCATCCACCCATTCAACCAACCATCTACTTATCCATCCATGCACCTATCTATCCACCCAACCATCTATTCATCTCCCTGTCCATCCCTCCACCTACCCATCTGTTCATTCATCCATTCCTCCACCCCCATCCCTCCATCCATCCACCCATCCATTAAGTTAATTTTTATTGAAATTTAGTATTTACTGAAAATCTACTAAGGGTCAGACTTTAGAATAAAAAGATGACAAAAACATAGCTGTTGTTGTACATGAGAATGTGTGACCTATGTAGTAAGAAGAATGTGGGATACAAAAATTATGCAACAATTTAGCGGGTGCAGTGATGGGTACTTATTGTGGCAGCAGTGAGGAGGAATGGAGGGAAGAGGAGAGCAGGCGGGCTCCCTGGAGGAGGAGGTATGTACTAGAGACCTCATTCACTTGCTGGGTGACTCTGAACATATCTTCAATCTCTTGACCTCAGGCTCTCCATTTATGAAAGGAGAGTGGGGTCAGCCCAGGCCTAGAATACCCTGCGTAAGCCCAGGCTGGCTGGGGAGCCCACACTAGGCCAGGTTTAGCATGTACACTCCAGGATGTACCGCAAGGGAGTTGGAAGGGATCCGGGGAAGAGCCAGCAGGGGAGGTGCTACAGGTCTGTGGGTGATTTTGGGGGACGGAGGCAGCCTAGAACCCCCGCCCTACAGCACCTGCAGCGCCCTGGCTGTGAAAGCACCAAGGGGAACACGGGGCATGCCTGCCGAGTTCAGAGCGGCTGAGTGGGATTTGCAAACGAGGCTCTGCCAAACCTCAGACCGTACTGAGAAAGGAGGTAGGTACCGCGGTGGCTGTAGGAGCTGGCGCTCAGAGAGGCGAGGGACCCACGTCTGTGTCCTGCCTGCTCCACATGGGGGGCTGAGAACCCGGGGCCCATGCTGGGCTTGGCCTCTGCCCATCTGCGAGCCCCTTGCTTCCACCACAAGTGGCTGCCATTATGCTGGTTTTGCAGGTGAGGGACAGAGAGGTGGGTGACCTGTCCCAGGTCAGTAGCCGCGGTGGGGGGGTGGGGCACAACCTCAGCTGGAGACCACTCGCCTCCAAGAACACCACCTCTCCCACCAGCCACACTGTGCACGGAGGCCCTCCTGGCAGGGGGCTGTAGAGGGTCTGCACCACGGGAGGCCGGACATTGGGGGTGCCGTCTCCCACTTCCCACAGGGCCAGGCATCCCGGGAGACCTGGGGGGGCATCGCTGCCAACATCCAGCGAAAGACTGCGTGCAGAGCTGCCCCCCCAGGAATGAGGGGCATCCTGCTCCTGCTCAGGTGCGTCCCACCCCGACACCGGCGCTGACTGATGCTTACAAAGTCCGCACCCCCACCCGGGGCTGTTCTGAGTGCTCGGTACCACGTGTTCTCAGCCCCGGGGCCCATGTGAGAACCTCCGGGTGGGGTAGGGGCTCTGCACCACGGACTCCCGACGGGTAAGGCTGCTCTGCCCGCAGGACCACGGCTCGGCAGCGGGAACAACACCACAAGTTCTAGATCATGATGTGGGGTGAAGGGAGCCAGATGCAAATGGTTCCACATGGCATGGTTCCATTTACAGAAAAGTCTAGAAAATGAAAACCAATGTGTGACAGGAAGGAGATGAACAGTGCCTGGGGCAAGGGTTGGAGGGGGGCCCGAGGGAGCCTGTTGAGGGGACGCAACGTTCCGTCTCCTGGCTGTGGCTGGGGTCACGGGGTGCAGGCATTTGCAACACTGCACGCTTAAAACGGGGGCGTGTTGTTACGTGTATACTGATCCTCGGAGGACTGACTTCTGGTCTTGACGCCCCTCCCTCACCTCCCCTAGGCTGACAGTAAAGAAAGCAAGCGTTGGTGAGGTGGGGGAGAAGCTGGGACCCTGGCATGTGCTCGTGGGAACGTGAGGTGACAGCTGCTGGCCACACGAGGGTGGCAGCTTCAAGTTCAAACGGAATGGAACAAAAAAATGCGGAATCGCCACGGGAGCCAGCCATCCCGCTTCTGGGTCCAGCCCCCCAAGAGCTGGAGGCAGGGGCCTGAAGAGATGCTCACTCGCCCACGTTCACAAACAGGATTCACAACAGCCGAGAGGCGGGAGCGACCCACGTGTCCACGGATGGGTGACGGAGAAACACTATGTGGCACATCCACACCGTGGGATAGCGTGGGTCATAACTGGGCTGGCACCTGCTACCACACGCGTGGACCTCGAGGACGTGATGCTGAGTGACATGAGCCGGGGGCAAAAGGACAGATACTATATGACTCCCCGGAGGAGACAGACTCACAGAGAGAGACAGACAGCGGTGGGCCCTGGGGTGGGGGCGGAGCTTCGGCTCGGGAAGAAGAGAAAGTTCTGGAGATAAACGTACCTACTACCCCTGAACCGGACACTTAACACGGTCTGAGTGGCACATTCCTTGTTACGTGTATCTCGGCATAACTAAACCCCGCCGGGCACCTGACGGCTGGCTGGTGCGGGGTGGCCCCGGACGTCCACGGTTTAAACACGGACGATTCCAGCTCGCAGCCAGGACTGGGGCTCAGCGCCGTGTGCAGGGCGTCTGACCGTGGTCCCCCAGCCACACCCAGGACACGGAAGCCCTAGCGATGGGTGGCCTGCCTCTTAACCTCAGGGCTCAGAGCGGGGACCCCAAGTCACACCTCCTGACGCGCTCTGTGACCTCTGCCCTGAACCCTCAGCGTGAACGGGGAAGCGAAGGCCTGCTTCCCCTGCTCCGGGGCCACGGGGTGCTCCGAGAGGGCCGATGGGGCCCCTGGGCCCGAGACCCGCCCTGCCGCACACAGCAGGTCCGCGGGCTCTCCTGCCGCACCTGGCGAGACGCAGGAGGGGGGACACGAGGACGGTCCCGGCCCGCACTCACCCGGCTTGCACATGGTGAGCTCCATGGCGCCTCCGGAGTTGAGCAGCTTCTGGACCAGCGCCTTGGCCAGCACGGTGGGCGTGAAGAGGACGGGCCGGCGGCGCTCGCAGTAGAAGGCGCGCACCAGGCTGTAGGGGATCAGGCTGAGGTTCTTGCCGAGCTCGCTCTCGGGGTCTGGCTCTGGGAGGGGACAGGAAAGGGCCGGCTGGGACGCCCTGCCCGCCCACCGTCCCGGGAGGCTTCCCGGCCCCACGGAGCCCGCTGGCCGGCAGGAAGGTCTATGTGACCCATGGGCCAGGCCCTGTTCCGGGAGCTGAGGCGACGGCCATGCAGCCTGGTGCTTGCATTCGGCGGGGGGGGGCGCATGGCAGGCGGCAGGTAAGCCCGTGATGAGCCACACTGTTCATCACTGTGGGCAGCGGCGGGAGCTCTCCGGGAGGGGGCGGCAGCCGGACGGGCACGGATGGCTTCACTGAGGACAGTCGGGGACTGGGGCTGGCGCTTAGACACGAGGAGGCAGGGGAGGACAGCAGCAGAAGGGCGTTCGGGGCAGGGGTGGGCAGGGGTGGGCAGGGCCGGCCGAGAGGGGCTTGGGCTTATGTCAGGGGCTCTGGGACGCCAGCAGCGTCGGAGGCAGGGGGAGACACGGCCTCCTTTCCACCTTTTCAAGCCTCTCTGGCTGGTGTGTGGGGAGCAGAGCGGAGCCAGCCCCGGGCAGCTCGAGCAACCGCCTCCCCAGAAACCAGCATCTTGTGTTTCACTTGGTGCCCTGCCCCAGCCTTCCGAAGGGCCGGTCTGGAGGGGAGCCCAGACCCTCTGGTCATCGGCGCCCGGGCCAGCCCGGCCCCCGAGGACAGCAGGAGGCCTGGCCGGCCAGCGGCACACCCTTCTGCAGGGCGCTGTGCGGCCGGTGACCCCTGGCCAGCTTGATAAATGGCAAGAAACAGGCAGCGGGGAAAGAAATCAATAGGCGAACGCTTCCCAGCAAACAGCTCCAATTAACACGGGCATCTGGGCTCAGACCGACTGCAGCGAGCACGCATCAGGGGGGAGCCTGGCGGGACGCCGCTCTGGGAGGCCGTGCGCTCCTCCCGCCAAGGCCAGGCAGGTCCCCTGGCGGCTCCCCCCCTGGGGGAACCCCCTCTTTGGAGGGAGCAGGTGTCCCAGCCCCCCTTGTGGGGACCCAAGGGCCCTGTTGGGACTCCCGCAGCCGCCAGGCCAGCAGGAGGTGGGAGGGGCGAGGCGGTCAGCGCCATACCTTCCTGCTTCTCGGTCGAGGGCCTGCTGGCGTCCAGCGACGACCGGGCCAGGCTCCCCAGCGGGCTCCCCGAGACGATGCGGACCCGCTCGTTGCTGTTCATCCTTTTGTACTTGTTCTCGGACCTGCTGACGAACTGGAGGACAGAGGGCGGGGCCTTTGCTTCTAACCAGACCAAGCTGCCTCAACCCGGGCACGGGCAGACCTCTGCTTGGACCCCAGCTCTGCTCCTGGGGGCCAGGGTCAGTCACCTCCCCCTGTAAAAATGGGAGATGTCCACCGGGCCGAGAGGGGACGTCATTGTAGGTGAGCAAACAAACAGATGACCACTCCCTCCTCCCTAACCAGGCATGAAGCCTGCCGAGGGCTGGGGTGCGAGAGGCCCTCTGGCAATCCCCAGTGCCTTTTGGGGAGCCGCGGCGGGGAGGTCCCTGGCAAGGAGCCCCGCTGGCAGGATGGCCCACGGACCGCCCGCCTGGGGGGCCTGTGCAGGATGGCTCCACCTCCCACGACACGGCTCTCTACAACCCCTCCCTTGGTATCCCCCAGTCCTCCCAGTACAACTCAGAGTTGAGCCCTGGAGGGTGGAAAGGGATGCCCCAGTGGTGGACACAGAATCCGAGTTCCCACCACATTCCCTGGGCTACTCTGAGTCTCTCCACACCCTCCTTCTGTAGGGAGGAAAATCCAGGGAGCCGAGGTCTCGGCCTGGCTCTGTGGTCAACTGGTCCTTGGGTGAGCCACCCGGAGACGCTCAACGTTGCCAAGTCTCGCACGACATGAAGGCAGTAATGTGTGTTCCCGCGTGGCCCTGCCTTCAGGAGGAGCTCAGATTCGCCAGGGTTCCCTTCCACCTCCGTATCTTTCTGGCACCTGTCTGCGTCTACCTGGTTTCTGGGCCATGCCGTGAACCACCCCTCTGGGTTTCCTATGTCCCAACAGCAGGATGGCTCAGTGGAGTGTGGCACACCAACTCCACGGGGGCCCGATTAGCAAAGTACCAACACAGAAACGTCCTCGAGGGACCGCACCTTAACGTGACTCACTTAGCTCTGCATAGAATGCTTACTGCATTTATGTGAAATTTCTTCCGAAGACAGCACCTACTAGGCTAATCAGTGTTCCTTATATAACAGTTCATGCAAAATAAAAAAAACTCATTATAGAATTACACGCGATAAATTTTTTCTGGTCCCAAAGAGCTACGATGTGTCCGTGGTCAGATAAGATTTAAAGAATCTGTACGCTTTCTCTTTTCTCCTCGGCTGCCAGGATGCTCAGAGATACGTTTAACGCTCAGTCTGAGGGGCTACACTGACCCGGACACTTGCGAAGTTTGTTTTCTTCTCCTGATACACCGTTTCTGATTTTTTTCTAATAGCTAACTTGTTTAAATTCTTTTAGCCATAGGTCTTCAAGTCTTTTACGAAAGTGGGACTGCTTCCAACAGGTGTACAGACTGTCTCCTGACCTGTCACCGTGAGGATCAAACGGGACGGGAGGTGGGAGGTGCTGTGAAAAGTTGCAGGTGGTGCACAAACACCAAGCACTGATATTCTGAAAGAGTCTTCTCTTCCCAGCAGCGGCAGGGGGGAGCCCCGGCAAAACGTGACCGCAAAGTCAGTCGGGGCTCTGGACAACTTTACCTGGAGGAGTTGGCCGAAAAGGAAACTTGCCCGAGAGAGGCGGGGACTGACCCGGGGGTCACTGGTGGAAACCGGCTCTTCAGGCTGCAGGGTGTTCTGAAATCAGGTATCAATCGGTCAGATGCGCTGGGCTCGGCAGGACGCGTGAGCCCAGGAAGGCTGCCGAGAACCAGAGACACGTCCTCAAGCCCCCTCTGTGCCAGACGTGGAATCGAAGCATTCCAGATGGGGAACGAGCTTGGAGGGTAAGAGGAGCCCCGAGACTCGTTCCGGCAGAGGCCAGAGACACAGAGGAAACGCTGTCCTGCCACCCAGCTTGGGGGAGGTCCCTGAGGGCGGGGCCCCTTCTGGGGGGACCGTCCCATTCCCGAGGAACCAAGTCCCTGATGACATCAGCGGCTACCATTCGTGAGCCATCCGGAAACGAGCCTGGGGGCTGGTGTGAGGCTGGCAGGGCTGTGGGGTGACCTACCCGGAGCGCCCTCAGGGTGTGGTGCGTGGGGTCTGCCTCCTCTCGGCTGCCCCTGTGCATCAGGCGCTGCAGCTTGACCAGGAGGAGCTGCTGGGCTCTGGGGAGACGGGAGGGGAGGGCAGACCCTCAGGGCAGGGCCTGGGGAAGCTGGCGCTAGCCTGTCCCTGTGCCCCTGTGCCTCCCAGCAGGGCAGAGGAGGGGGTGCTCCCCCAGGGAGGACATGAAACCCGGCCGCTGGTCTCAAATCCTGCAGCCAGTGCTGGCTGTGGCAAAGTCACTCCCCTGAGCCTCGGTTTCCTCATCTGTAGACCCAAGCTGCTGATGCTGACCTCACGGGGCTGGCCTGAGCAGAACGCGCTTCCCGGGAGCCTGTGCGCCTAGCCAGGGGAAGGCTGACGCCCCACTGCTACGTGATTACGGAAGGACGTCAGGGAGGTGGCCCGCGGACAAGCAGTGAGCAGCAACGGAGAGCCCGGTTTTTTACAGATGACTGGGAAAGGTGCCCCGGGCATTAGGGAACCAACAGGGTTTAAGGGAGTAACATCCCTGGGGAGGCAGGGGAGGCTTCCAGGAGGAGGAGGAAACAGGCGGGCCTCAGTGGCCACAGGCGGAGTCCCCCTGGGGGCCCCTCTGCTGGGCAGCAGCCCCCCGCCCTGGCGCCGGCCGGGCCTCACCGGCTGTAGCTGGGTATGGTGCCCACGTCGAGGTCATGGTCCGTGAAAGGGTCGACCCTCGCGCACAGCCACTCGTGCCTGTCCTGGTACATGGTGTCCCGGACGTGCACGATGTCGTCGCACTTGAGCGACATGGTGCAGGCGTCCAGCTGGCTGGAGATGTTCAGGTTCAGCCGGACGTAGAATGAGTCCCCGGACGTGACCAGGCCCTCCTCCATGTCCTTCAGCAGCTTCCGGTACCCTGTGGGGGCACACGAGGCGGAGGGGATGCGGCCTGCGGTCGCGGGGGCTTCCCGCCGCCAAGCGCCTCGGGGGCAAATCCACCCGTCGCCGCCCACAGAGGACACGCCCCTATGGTGCGTCCCCCTCAGAGCTGCGGGGACTCCCCGCGATGAGCGAGGTGTCCTTCGTGGCTTTCTCTCTTTTTCTTGGCTCAGAGCTAGGTTTTGTGCTAGGGTGCAAACAACCCGGGGTCTCCACTACCGCGAACGAATCTGGGGTCTCCGCTACTGCGCACGGATCTGGGGTATCCTATAGAGTGAACTAATCGGAGGTTTCTGCTACAACGAACGGATCTGCAATCTCCACTACAGCGAACAGATCTAGGGTCTCCGCTACAACGAAGCAATCGGGTGGGGGAGGGGGGTGTCTACTAGAGCGAACGTATCCGGGGTCTCCGTTACAGCAAATGGATCCGGAATCTCCGCTACCGCGAGCGAATCCGGGTTCTCCGCTAATGCGAATGTATCTGGGGTCTCCACTACCGCGCACAGATCCAGGGTCTCCTATAGAGTGAACTAATCGAGGTTTCTGCTACAACGAATGGATCTGCAATCTCCACTACAGCGAACAGATCTAGGGTCTCCGCTACAACGAAGCAATCGGGTGGGGGAGGGGGGTGTCTACTAGAGCGAACGTATCCGGGGTCTCCGTTATAGCAAATGGATCCCCGCTACCACAAACGGATCCGGGATCTCTGCTACAGAGAACGAATCCGGGTTCTCTGCTACCGCGAACGAATCCGGGGTCTCCTATAGAGTGAACTACTGGAGGTTTCTGCTACAACGCATGGATCTGCCATCTCCACTACAGCGAACAGATCTAGAGTCTCCGCTACAACGAAGCAATCAGGTGGTGGGGGGGGGGGGTCTTCTAGAGGGAACGAATCCGGGGTCTCCGCTACAACTGCTACACCTTCCCCACCACCGTGGTGGTTTTTTGCTTTGACTCTGGCAGGACTGCACGCAGCAAGCCTCATCCTTCTTAAGCGCTGTGCCTGATGAGCTCTCACAGCCCCCTGGTCAACACCCGTCTCCGGGGACCGCCATCCCGCCTGCCGTCACCGGGGCCGAGCTGTGCCTGGCTCACGGAAACGGAGGCACAGGCCCTGACTTCCGCGTCTGGCTTCCGCAGCTCGGCCTCGTGTCTGTGACCCTCGTCGCGACGCTGCCACGTGGCGCCTCCGCCCGGTGTCCCTTCTCTGGCGGGCGCATCTGTGCCGTTTGAAGGTTTCCGCTCTGAGGGCTCGCTCTGCCGCGAACGCTCTCCCACGGACCTCTGGTGGCCCGTGCCCTCCTCTCCCCTGGCTCTACTCCCAGAGCTGGGACTACTGGGTCCTTGGTCATCCACACATTTAACTTTCGTGGACACTGCCCAGAGGTGTTAGCACACGGCTGGGCCATGGCACCTTGTCGTTTTAACCTTATTCGACATCACGGTCCTTCAGCGTAAGTTTTTACAAATCCCGTTGGAGGACGCAGGGCCTACGCTACAAACACAATAAATGCAGCAGACCGAACGCCTGTAACGTAACTCCCGAACCTAAACCGCCAATCAGCCCCACACACACCGAGCCGCATGACACAGTGGAAGCTAAAACCGCCCTAACAGTCAGGCCCGGGACGTCCACGCCACACGCACCAGGGAGGCCTGAACCAACGGGGCTGTCTGATCAACGTTCAGGGAGAAACGGGGGATCCCTGGTTGGGTCCTTCCCACGCCCCTGGGGGGGGGGTTAAGGCCCATCGTTGGCTGAGCTCTCTGCCCCCTCGAAGAAAGGCCCTACAAATGGGACCCTGAGAGGCGGGACCTTCCCTGCACTGAATTCAGACCGCAGGACTACACCTCTGGGGGGCACTGCTGGCCAGCGTGCTGCCTGGAGACTTTCTGCTGGGCTAGGAAACCAGGCTGGGAAGAGGGGGAAGAGCCTGCTCCTGTGAGGAGGACGAGGAGGAGGACGAGGGGGAGGAGGAGAGGGAAGAAGAAGAGGGGGAGGAGGAAGGGGAGGGAGGAGGGGGAGGAGGAAGGGGAGGGGGGAGGAGGAAGGGGAGGAGGAAGAGGAGGAGGAAGGGGAGGAGGAAGAGGAGGAGGAGGGGAGGAGGAAGGGGAGGGAGGAGGGAGAGGAGGAAGGGGAGGGAGGAGGGGGAGGAGGAAGGGGAGGGAGGAGGGGGAGGAGGAAGGGGAGGGAGGAGGGGGAGGAGGAAGGGGAGGAGGGAGGAGGAAGGGGAGGAGGGGAGGAGGAAGGGGAGGAGGGGAGGAGGAAGGGGAGGAGGAAGGGGAGGAGGAAGGGGAGGAGGAAGGGGAGGAGGGGAGGAGGAAGGAGGAGGGGAGGAGGGGAGGAGGAAGGGGAGAAGGGGAGGAGGGGAGGAGGGGAGGAGGAAGGGGAGGAGGGGAGAAGGGGAGGAGGAAGGGGAGGGGAGGAGGAAGGGGAGGAGGGGAGGAGGGGAGGAGGGGAGGAGGGGAGGAGGAAGGGGAGGAGGGGAGGAGGGGAGGAGGAAGGGGAGGGGGGGAGGAGGGGAGGAGGGGGAGGAGGAAAGGGAGGAAGGGGAGGAGGGGGAGGAGGAAGGGGAGGAGGGGAGGAGGAAGGGGAGGAGGGGGAGCAGGAAAAGGAAGAGGGGGAGGAGGAGGAGGGGAGAAGAGGGAGGGAGGGGGAGGCTGGGCCCCATGTGTGGGGACAGAGCATCATTACCTTCCGCCGCCCGGCGGACTGGGCATGCCGGGAAGGAGAGCGGGCTAGCAGGCGGCAGCCGGGAGCGGCTAGAAAGTGGCTATTTACGCTCTGTTGAAACATTCATGAGCCCCAGTGCTTGAAAATAAGATCCAGCTGCAGAGATCATGACGCGGGGAGAAACCCGGAGGTGGAGCAGGCGACTCAGACTTTGGGAAACAGAAAAGCCTAGCGCTCACTGCCCAGGAGTCGAGGCCGCGAAAGAGGAGCCTCAACGAAAGTGCCGCTGGGGCCAGAAGCGGGGGAGGCCTTCTGGAGGCGTCCCGGAGTCACGACCACGGGGCCGAAGGCGTGGCCCAAGCTGTGGCTCCGTGGACCTGCTGGTGCCAGAGCGGCCGGCCCGGAGTCCCTGCCTGTGTCGGGGGCCGGGACGTGAGCAGGGAGAGGGGTGAGCCAGGCCGGGCAGGGAGGGCCGCCCCCCCTGCCCCGCCTCTCCCGCCCAGCCCGGCAGTGTGCGTGCGAGTGGCCCGGCTCGCCACCTGCAGCCAGGTGTGGCGGGACAGGTGTGTGCTCACCGGCGCTCACATGCGTCGCCCTTCCCTGCCTGCTGCCCCTGATGGGGCTGGGACGGCGGGCTCCTCCCACCGAAAAGGTGAGCAAGTGGAGGGCGCCCCTCCGGGACCCACCGCGTCTGGCGTCCCGCCGGCGTGGCCGAGCGCGGGTGAGTCCCGCGGCCTTACCTTCCTGGTTGACTTTGTAGTGCAGTGTGACGGGGCCACTGCACCTCTGGATGGTCCAGTGCACCTCCTCCTTCGTGCACGTTTCCAAGGGGACGCTCTGCCTCTCCCCTTTGATGTAGCCTTCCAGCTAGACGTCAAAGACACGCTGTTCTCCTCGGCTCCGTGGGCGGGCAGAGCTGCAGGGGGGAGGCTGCCCCACAGGGAGGCCGAAGCACCCCTCCCCAAACAGCGACCGGCCCGGCGTCGCTCAGAGCAAAGGCAGCACCCCGCTTAAGCTCGTGTGCCTCCCCGCATGCGGGCGTGTGTGTGCAAGCGTGTGCGCACGGGCTCCAGAAACACGAGTGAGGGCCTTCCGACGGGAGGGGCCCGGGCCGACACCGGACGAGGGGCCCCGGCCCTGCCGCCCTCCGGATCCCCCCGCCCAGCTCGGGCGTGGGGGTGCCCTCGGTCAGCACCCGTGCAGCAGAAGCGGGGAAGGTCACGGGCACCCCGGCTGTGCGGCCACTGCCCCCTGGTCCCTCACCCCCAGCAGCTGGTGGCCCTCGTGGAGGCCCGCCTTCTCGGCCGGGGAGCCCGGCTTGACCGCGTGGATGAAGCTCCCCCGGGCGTTGCCCCCGAGCAGGGTGAGCTGTGAGGCGAGGCTGTCGCCATTCAGCATGGCGTGCTGCGTGGAGGGCCCGGAGCCCCGCACGTGCCCCACCGACGTGACAGACGGCCGGAAGGGTCTGCGACGGGGAAAGAAACTGGTGAGAGTGCGGTGGTCGGGACACGTGTACTTGGCCCAGCCGGAGGGCAGGCTCCCGTGGCAGGTGGCAGGGAGCTGAGGTGAGGGAGTGCAGCCAGCTCCTGCTGGGAGGGCACGCGGGGAGCAGAGCTGACCCCCGACCGACCGGCTGCCGCGGCCACATACAGCTTACTGAGCCACCTGAGGTCGCGGGCACACGGGGCCGCCTGCAGGGAGGGGCCGGGCTGATGAGGGCAGTGGCCCGCTCTTCTCCTTCTGGAACACCAGCCCAGTGGGCTGCCTGTGTCTCAGGTGGGGCGGGGACCTGGGGGGCTCAGAGTGTTGCTCCCTGGCCTCTCCCATGCCGTGTGGCCCCGGGCAAGCCCCTTCGTCGCTGGGCCCAATGCGGGGGCGGGGAGGCTCGGGGGGAGTGGTTTCTGGCTCTAGGACACTAGGGTTCCTGGACTCTGGTTCCAGAACACAGGTGAAGTGGATGGGCCCTTTCTGGGGACTCTAGCGGGTGAGTGGCCTTTACCCGCCGCCCCTACCGCCAACTCCCGCTCCCCCTCCCCCATGACCTTCCCGGTACCTTTCTAGAGAGAACTTCCTAAACATGAGGTTGACTTGCTCTAGGTCGTAGGCGTCCAGGCCCTCGGACTGGTGGGAGGAGGATGAGGAGTGGACGGACGAGGGGCCGTAGGAGCAGTGCTCGTGACTGTCGTCTGCAAAGGAGCCAGCGCACGTGAGGACGCTCCTCCTGGCCTCCCTCCCAGAAATTCTCCAGCTGGGCCAGGACGCCTGCACAAGGCGCTGCATGGAACGTTCTTCCACAGGGCAATCCCCCTGCCTCCGGCTTGTGAACTGGTCTCCGTATTCTCATGTCGGGGCCACCCCGGGTCTTCCCGTCCCATCTACCCCTTGGAGGCCTGTGGGCCGGGGGTGGGGCCCGAAAGGCAGAGTCTGGACCCAGTGTGGAAACCCCTCTTCCCAACTCAGCGGGGCTGGAGCTGGAGAACTGGGGGGGGGGGGGGGGGGGGAAGACGCCCAGCCCCACTGGGCCGCGGCACTGGGAGGGGGAGGGGGGGAGGCGCAAAGCCGGCTCCGGGCTGATAACAAAGGCCTCTCCGCAAAGAGAATTTGTCCTGACGCTGCAGAATGCCTTGGACGGCTGCCCAGAATTCCCGCTCCCCCCTTCCCAAACTCCTTCACTTCTTCTCATCACCCAGCCTCTGTTAGGTGCTAACCTCCCTTTAACACTTGACGGCTCCTGATGGTCTCCAGTCAGGGAGAGGGGCTAATCCTTCACTGTATCTGCTGGCAGCCTGAGCTGCTGACGGGTGGAGGCAGGGTGGGGGGACCCGGGGCACGAGAGGGGGCTGGCGGGCCACCCCCGGAGGAGTCTGGGCCAGACTCAGGAGGAGCGGGGGGGCTGCCGTCTCCGGGAGGCTCCTCTCCTGCTCCTGTCTTCTGCCCGCACGGTCCCCTGGCTTGCAGCTGTTCCACCCGCGTGTCGGCCAGGGCAGGGACCCAGGGCCGGGCGTCTCTGTGTCCCGTGCACCAGGCGTGGTGAGGCACAGGGGCTCAGCGAGGGCTCAGCTGAACCAGACGCCCTGGTTGTAAGGGGCCGTGCTCCCGGGGGACCCAACCCTCCTTCCCGGCTCTCTGCGTGGTCTAGGCCGAAGGAACAACCCCTCCGCCACACCGCCTCTGCCGGGGGGCCGTTTCAGGGTGGCCACGGACCCTCAGTCTCCCCGCGGCTCGGCTGCCCCCCGCCTCTGGTGTCAGGGGAGGACAAATGACTCCAACTGCTGCCCCACCTCACTTCCTGCCCCTCCCCGCTGCCGCCCCTCGTCTCGTTGGGGTGGGTTGGCAGCTTCACACGGGTTTCTGAGGCCGTCTCCCTGCCTCCCGCCCACCCCCCTTCCGCGTTCCTCGAGCTCTCCACGGCTCCGTTCCTTCATCTGCAAGATGAGGGGAACAGTAGCCTTTCTGCAAATGGGCATTGCCAGTTCGACTCTCTTGAAGCACCCACAACTGACGGACTCTGGGCTCAGCAGCTGTGCGGCCCCGCTGCCTCCAGAGCAAGTTCAGGCGCGGCAGGCCGCCCCACCCCCCAACCCCGGCCAGGAAGCTCCCCGGGGATGGAGGCCTGGCCCCCTGGGCACAGACAGGACGCACCGCCCTCTTGGAAGCCACGTCACGCGCGTTTCTGAGGACCTATGAGGTGCAGGGCCCCAGCCGGAGCTGGAGGGTCGGGGGCGTGGGCAACGTGGCCCTGCTCCGGCCAGGCGGCAGGTGGCCGCCACGCTTTGTGCCTCTAAGGTCTGTCAGGTACCTACCATCAAAGTCCAAGGCGTCGAACCCGCCACTCTCGTTGTCGTCTTCCACGGTGCTGCAAGACACAAGGGAGGGACGGCGGGGGGGCGGGGGTGTGTGTGTGGGAGCTCTCCAGTGGTCGAGGGAGGGGGAAGGTTCTGGAATGTTCTGACTTTCCGAGAGGCCTTGGTTTTGAGAGGGCAGCGTGGGCAGCAGGGGAAGGTCAGCAGGTGCGCGGAGGGCTGGACGCTCTGCTGGAGGCCAGGGTGTCCCAGGCAGCCAGTGGAGGCCACAGCAGGTGAACCCGTGAAGGAGGAGGCCCGTGAAGGGCAGGAGAACAGTCTCCAACAGCCCCACCTGCTGCTTCCCAGTCACACTCTCGTTCCTCACACAGAAGGCTGAACATCTGCTCGCACGACAAGCCTCGTGCAATGGGCCTCGAGAGCCGACCGTGCTCTTTGACACGATGGGCTAGGACAGGAGCAAGGGCGCTCCGGGAGGTCCAAGCTCCCCTGTGTGTGGTCCCCGCCACAGGGTAACGAGGCCCAGACCAGGCCGCTGGCAGGGCCGCGGATGTGGATCCCAGCCTGCAGGCCGCTCTGTGCTGTCAGCCCTTCTGGAACCCCCCTCCCCCACCCCGCCCAGCGATCTCTGACTCGGAGCCCACGATGTCAAACATCCACTGCCTGGGAGCATCTGAGTGCCCAGGCAGGCCTCCAGGGTGGTCTTCTCAGCTGGGGACAGGAGCGGTGGGGAAAGGGGAGGGGAGGTGGGAAAGGGGAGGCTGTTTGTGGGGTCTACCGCTCTTGGGCAGAAAGAGTACCCCCCCACCCTCCTCGCCGTGGGGCCATGGCACAGGTGCCCCTGGGAAAGCCACAGGACTCCTCGGAGCCTCAGCCTTCTCATCTGTAAAGTGGGTGGCATCCTGTCTGCCTTCCCAGGTTGGGTCAGGGGCCGCTGAGTGACAGACTGGGGGGGGGGGGGCATGTCTCCCCTCCTCCCTCCCAGCACCCACCTCCGGTGAGGCGCGTCTTCCTTATAGCGCCTGACAATAGAGTCGTTTCCGGGGGGCTCAGCGGTGATTGACATGATGCTGGAGCGGCTCCGGTGGGGCTGCTGCAAAACACGCGGGTGCGCTCTGGGGAGCCGGGCGCTTACACGCCCCTGCCTCCGCGTGACAATATCACAGACGTGGGGACTAAACCTAAGGACTGCGTCCCCGCCCCCGAGGTGGGCAGGCGGGCCGGCGAGGCTGGTTCTCAGCAGTGACCTTGGCCAGAGAAGGCTCGTGCCCAGCCCCGGGGCGGCCGCAGCCCAAGCTCGGTGCACAGCTGCTCGCACATCTGCTCGCCTCAGGAGGGGGCAGGGAGGGCGCAGGCGGGAGTCCGCCGTGGCTGGGTGGGGGGAACAGGCTGAGCTCCACGGCCCCCCAGGCTGCACCGGCCTTGGGCACCGACTCTGGAGAGGCAGACCCTCTGGGGGGGTCTCGCTGGTGGCAGCAACAGATGTCCCCGGGCGGCATGGCCGCTGGAGGGTGACCCTTTGAAACAGGCCTGCTGGCTCCTGGCAAGGGCTGCCTCCGATAAGAGCCTCGGATTTGGCCCCCCAGAGTTGCAGCGAGACAGGAGCCATTCGTTATCAAACCCCTGCATCCCCCAGGGCCCGATTCTGGAAGCTGAGCTGACAAGCTTCCCGGGGCTTCCCCTCCAGGGCTAGAATTTCTAATCCCACGCCTTCTGCTGCCTGCCTGCGGGGAGTGACACCGGATGCAGGGCGGGGGGGACCCTGCCAGGCAGGCGGGGGCGGGGGTGGGGTGAGGGGGAGCCTGCGGTCCCAGCCGCTGGGCTGCCCGAGGTGCCAGGGGCCCAGGACCTGCAGGAGAATTTTCTGCCTCTGCCTGTGCAATCCTAGGGCTCCTCAGAGGTCCATCCCTTCCTCCCGCCAAGTGTTAAATTGGGAAAGCAGGCGGCAAGAAGGTGTTAATACATCCTGAGGCTGTGGAAGCATCCTTAAATAAACAAAAGGAGGGCTGGGGCTGCAGCTCCAGAATGACTCCACTTGCTGGCTTTAGGAGGGTGCAGAGAGGAAGGGGGGGGGGGCCAGGCTTGCGGGGGCAGACGAAGGGGGGGGGCCGGGTTCTGAGCCGGAAGTGGGCGTGCTGGGGACCCCGCTTACCATCTTGGAGAACGAGGTGGTGATGGGCAGGGATCTGGAGGAGCTGGGGCTCGCATCAGTGCCTTCTTCCTCATGGCCTCGCCCTGTCCTCACAGAAGCAGGGGGCAAAGGGGCAGGGAAGAGGGGCTGAGATCCCCACGGGCACCGAGCACCCGGGGGCTGTCCCGGCTGGGCGGCCTGTCCTCTGAGGGATGGTGTGTGGCCGCCTCCTCCCTCCTGTGGTCCCCCCAGCTGCAGGCTCCTGGCAGGGAATCTGGTCTTGCCGACCAGTGTGTCCAGCCCCAGCCGGGCCCAGGGTGGCCTCGCTCCAGGCTGGACCGTGTCCTCTGTCTCTGAGGACTCGGGCTGGGGCCCCAGCTGGCACTCTGTGGATCAGCGGACCACGTGTCTCTTGTAGAGCGCGAATGTCCCCGCCCCAGGACCTTGTCCTCGAAGCAGATCCCACCATCCCTACTAGACAGGCCGACTGGAGACTGGGGCTCATGGGGACTGAGTACGTCCCCTCCCCAGGAAGCCCCTGCCGCCCCTCCTGCGCCTTCGGGGGCTCCCTGGGGCTCTGTGCACACTTGTCTCAGCCCTTGCCTTGCTGCACAGCCTGTCAGTCACCCCACGTGCATGCACAGACACGTGTGCGCGCCTCCGTGTGGGAGCACCTTGGGACGAACCCACACCTCACGCTAAGCAGGGGCAAAGGCTTGGGAAGAGTCCAGAAGCTCCGTCACCCTGCAGCCTCCTTTCCCTTTTCTTGGGGCAAACACTTCTCTGTTCCTCCACAAGCCCCAGGCCCTTTACGCCTCCCTTCTGATAAAGGAGGTTCTAGAGATACTTGGGCTGGCGATGACAGGAGCGGATGGGCCTCCCCTGCCCCCCCGCAGATCCCGGAGGGCTTGTTGCTCCCGCCCTGTCACCTTCTGCAGCCTTGTTCCCGGCACCCCCTGCTCTGAGCTCTAGAAGGGCAGCACGCCGGGCTCAACCCTGCCCCCGCTCCCCAGTCTGTCCTGGGCGTCCTTCCAGAGGTTGTCTCTCTTCCTGACGCTCTTTCTCCAGCCCTCCTCTGTCCCCCCTTTCTTGAGTGTCTGGAGCCCCTCTCCCCCTCCTCACTGGTGGCCCTGCCTCAGAGCCCAGGCTCACAGATGGACCCACAATGCCCGGCAGGGAGCCTGAAGCTGTGAGCAGAGCTACGAATTCCAGCTGAGGGATCAGGGGCTCCGGGCCGACCTCTGCGTGTGCGTGTATGTGTGTGACAGACGTGACCTTTCTGTGTCTCAGCGCCCGCCCTCTCCCGTGACGATGGATGTGAGATACTACCGGACCCCCTCTCCCCGGGGTCCCCAGGCCTGTCCAGGCTGACTGCACACGACTGATGGCCACAATGGGGAAGACGGACCGGGAGAGGCAGAGGGACGGACAGACAGGAGAGGGGTCCGGGTGTGCACCAACCTTGGAAATCTGAGGCTCGCTTCAGGCTGATGGGGGATTTAGCTCTCTGCAGCTGCGACACGGAGGGGACAGAGGAGGACAGAGGGCAGAAATCAAACAAGGTCCGGGACACGGGTCAGTGGACGGAGGGGCCAGAACGAATGGAGGAAGGCATGTGACGCCTGCCCCCCCGGGGACGCGGCTGGTTCCAGGGCTGTCGGTGGCGGCGGGGAGGCCCCGCACAACCGGGTACACGACGCAGGGGAATTTCAGGAAAGGACGAGGCTTTTGCCCCCGCCGGGCCCGTGGAGCTGGCACCTTCCAGGGGGCCTGGCCTGTGCTGCTGGGCCCCTCCTGTGTGACACTATCTGGTCCCCACGCATCCCGCAAGGAGCACTGAGCAGAGCAGATGGCTTTGCTGCTGTGGCAATCTCCACGTAACGCTTACTTTGTTCCCTCTCCCTCTCTGACTTCTGCTACACTCGTGGGAGACGGGAGGGCTCGTGGGAGACGGGAGGGCTCATAAAAACAGGATTCCCACCCACAGGGCTAGAACACGTGGAGTCCCATCGAGTCTGGGTCTACCAGACCTGCGTCCCCACTGGCCTGTGGGACCCCCACCCCCCACCACCAGCCCAAGGCCCCCGCCCCTCAGCCCCCACCCCCATGGCCCCATGGCCCCCACCCCACCAGTCTGTGGGACCCCCACCCCGTAGCTCCCACACCCACCCCACAGCCCCCACACCCCAACTCAGGGCCCTCACACCACAGCCCTCAGCCCCCCACCCCACAGCCCCCAGTCCCCCACCCCTTGGCCCCCAGCACTCAATGTCCAAGCCCCACCCCATGCTCCCACCCTGTAGCCCCCAACCCCATGTCCCCATCCCGCGGGCCCCACCCCATGCCCCCACCACTCCATGCCCCCCCCATGCTGTGCCCCCGTGCCCTTCCATGCGCCAGTACCTGGATGCCCTTCAGATTCATCCTGCGCTTGGGGGGGTGACAGGGCAGGAAGTATCTGCTGTCTTCTGGTGACTCCTCCGAGGTTGACGAGTCGTCGGCTTCCTGACCGTTGGTCCTAGGGCTGGCGTCCCCGAAGTTCTGAGATATGATGGCCACTGGCAGGTTCCTGGGCAGACTCTGGGGCCGGGGGAAGCCAGTGAGGCCCCCAGCTTCAAACTCAGGACGGCCCGCTCTTCTCCCTGGCCCCCACGACCCCTCGGTGCCCAGGCTTGGGGTTCCAGCCCCACCCGCTCCTCCTCACCAGCCTCCTGTCCCCATCTCCCCACGGGGACGTCCCCCTAGCGGGTCTCTGCCTCTGGGGCCTGTGTGGCCTCCATATGTCCAGGTGCAGCCGCGGGCCTGAGCTGCAAACACAGAACCCGCCGCCGACCGACGGAACGAGCCCAGAAGCAGCGCAGGCCCCGTCCTCGTGCCTCGGGCCGAGCCGCGGGGGCAGCGACTCTCTCCCAGGTGCCCCCCAGATCCGCACCACCTTCGTGCTGCCGCCTCCAGACCCACAGCTCCTTGCCTTCCTCTTCGCACAAAATCCATCCAGGTCCCCGAATAACTGGGCCTGAGCGCACGACTCGGCTAGCTCCTGCTGCCCGTCCCCGCCTCCCCCTCCCATCACGACCCGCCGCTAGCATGCTGCGTGTGGCACCGCGGGCCTCGCTCAGGCCGTCCGGGGCCTGGAACGAGGCCCCGTCCTTCCTCACCCAGCGGGAGCCCCCACAGCTTTCGCCTGTCCACTGAGCAGACACTCCCGGGCCCTGCCCGATGTTGGGCGCCGGGTTATGGGCTTCACGGAGAAAAACTACAACTGCCCAGAGGGTCGACAGCGTAACAGAGGCTCCTGTCTCCATCACGGGGGCCGGCGGAGGTCTGACTGAGAGAGCCACGCCTGGGCCCAGACCACAAGGGGCAGACCTTGGGCAGGGGGAGCCGGGGCAGCGCTGCGAGCGGGGGGGCCCGAGGCCACCCCCAGCTTGTCTGAAGGGGGTCTTGCCCGAAACCCTGGTGGAGCGGAGGCCTCCTCCCCCGGGACCCCACGGCCCAAACCCAACACGTGATTTACAATTTGTGTTGAAGTGTCATGTTCCCGGATCTGCCTCCGGTGCTAGACTTGCGTCCTCGGAAGGTCTCACCCCCGTTTCCCCGGGGCCACCGACCGGTGGTGCCCTCAGCTGCTGGGGTCTGGGTTCCTTCCTCGGTCAATGAGGACAGTGATCACACCTTCCTGGCAGGACAGGTCTGTGGGCTACGGGGGCTTGCAGGCAGATGGCACTTAGCACAGCACCTGTGTGTAACCGCGCGTGACCCCCGCTGCTATGACAAGGATGAGGTCCTCTGCTCTGATGGCAGTGCTCATTCATTCCCGGGACCCTGCAGGGACTGGTGCTCGGAGCTTTGTGCCATCCGGAAAGGACAGCGTCCTCACAGGCCCTAGGGACTTCGGGGGGGGGCACAGGGCATCTGAAACCCAGCGACCGTCCACATGTCAGTGGCTCTGCCGGGAGCCTAATGGTCACTATGGTCAAACGAGGAGGAGCCGAGGCTACTGGGTGAAGTGACTTGTCTAAACTCGGGGAGCAAGTAGCCCGGACGGGGTTTTACCCTGCACTTTCCAAGTTCAAAATTCGTAATTTGTACCCTGTGGTGTGCACGTGCAGAAGGGTTAAGGCCGTGGGGTATCCTGGGTGCGGCAGGGAAGGGCCGCTGCACGGGGGCGGTGACCCTGCTGGGCCACCGGCGGCGTGGGAGGCCCCGGTGTCGGGTGCGGGGGACACGCCCAGCCCCGTGCATCCCCACCTGGTCGAGGCTGCCGCTGTCCTTGGACAGGCGCCGAAGCTTGCTCTCCAGGTTGACGATGCAGGCCTCCCGCCGGACCATCTCGATTCTCATCTCGTCATTCCTCTCCTCCAGCTCTCGGATTTGCTTCCTGTACTTGTCCTTCTCGATCAAGCACTGCGAGTACTGGGTCTGCGCTTCGTCCCGGGAATGGAAGGCCTGCGGGGGGCGGGTGGGGAGGAGGCAGAGGGGTGGGGAGGACAAGGCCGCCGTGGTTCTTTACCCCGCCTGCACCACCCAAATCAGAAGCGGGACACCCACTTCCCGGCCCAGGGGTCGGCCACGTCGGCTCCCGCTCTTTTCTCGACCCCAACGCTTGGGCGTTTAAATCGCTACTTTCCTCAACAGGATGGGGGCGCCTGGGTGGCTCAGTCGGTTGAGCGTCCGACTCCAGCTCAGGGCATGATCTGGTGGTTTGCGGGTTCGAGCCCCGCGTCAGGCTTTCTGCAGTCCGTGCAGAGCCCGCTTCGGATCCTCTGCCCCCGTCTGCCCCTCCCCTACTTCCCGCTCTCTCTCAAAAATAAATAAACGCTTCTTAAAAAAGAAAAAAAAAAAACCAGTGCAGGTGATGGCCGCTATGCGTCCCGCGGCTTCCAGGAGCCCGGGGCGGCCCTGAGGGACGGGGTGGTGGTGCCCTCAGCGCCCCCAGGTGGGGGCACGGAGGGGCGGGGCTTCCCCGGAGCCACACATCTGATGGGCCAGGGCCCGAACGCGGCCGTCTGACCCAGACACCGGCTCTTGCCCGGCTCCGGCCCCGCCCGCACCTGGTCCCGCTCGCGCTCCACCTCCTCCAGCTGCAGCATGACGGTGCTCATGCGGTGCTTGTACATCTCGCAGTCCTTGCTCAGCGTCGAGCACTTCAGCTCCAGGTCCTCCTTTTCCTCCAGGTACTGCACACCACGGGGAGAGGCCGGTGCTCGCACCCAGCGCTCGGCCGCTCCGTGGCAGCCGTCTCCCGCTGGCGCCTCCCGGCCGGCCCGCCAGCCGGAGCCGGCCTGTCCCGCCCCGCATCGCACGTCCTTCTGACGCCCGTCTGGGTGGCGGGGGCCACGGGAGCCGGCCAAGTGACCGAGACGTGCCTCACACCCACCATGCGCCAGGGACTGCCGGGCCGGGGCGGGTGGGACAGGGCAGAGACCGTGCGCCCTCCCTGCCCCGACTGCAGGCCACGGAAGGCAGAGGCCAGGGGGACGCTTGCCACGATTCACAGATAACCGCAAGGTGCCAAGGCCGGCATGCGTGGGCAATCTGTCCTGGGGTCAGACCTGGTCTCCAGAGGAGACCCGGAGGGCCGGGGAGGTCTCACAAGCACGCAGGAGCACACAGGGGCTCCCTGGTGAGAAGGCCGGCCGAGGGCACTGGCTGGGGGGGGGGGGGGGGCGCCCCTCCACCCTGGGGCTCCCACCTTGTCCCGCAGCTCCTCTGCCTGGCGGACCTCCTCCTGCAGGTTGTAGATCTTGTTGACGAGCTCCTGCCGGTCCTCCAGAGCCTCCTTGCGGTCGTGCTCCAGGATGTCCAGGATGGCCTTGTCCGAGTCGGGCAGGCTGCGCTTCCCGGCCTGGGGGGGTGGTTAACCATGCTGGGTGGGGTGCGGCGGGGGGCCCGGGGGACCGGGAAGGCAGGGCACAGCAGAGCCCGCCACGGGCACCGTGAGGGCAGGAGACTCTGTGCCAGGGAAGCAGGGAAAGAGTCGCTGTCTCTTGGGATCCTTAAGCGGCTTACTATTTAAGAATTTTATCACCTGGAAAGAAGCATAAACCCCACTCCTGCTCAGGAACATCCTGATGCCTATCGTTCTGTCCTCGCTCTTATCAGAGCCGAGAGGAGCAGTGCCATCTGTCCAGACATCTCACAGGTGAAATGTGAAGCAAAGACAGGGCTGATTCCCCCGTCCCGATGCTTCCCCTGAAATATCAATTAATCTGCTTCGATTAACCCAGATTCATTCTCTGCTCCAAATCCTCACCTCCAACACCAGGCAGCCGATCCCGGGGGAGTAACTGAGGGGGGAGCGGCGAGAGAGCCTTTCTTCCTCTCCTTGCAGAGGTGTTCGGGGCTGCTACCCCTCCCCTGCCTCCTCATTCACCCCTGTAAACCGTTCCGTGGTGGGAAACGCCCGGAGACCCCTGATGTTTTAACGAATCCCAGGGAGCTGAGAGTTGAATTTCTCGGGATCTGTAAGGGCAGCTGGGTTTGTCACAGAGCCCGGGCGGCGGCCTCCGTGGGAACGGACACGAATTATGGACACCCTGTCCCAAGTATCACCTCACGTAACGGCACGCTCCCGAGAAGCGGGCGGTGTGGCCACCTTGCTGTACGGAGGGGGAAACTGAGGCACCCAGGGATGCCGCGAATGGCCGAGGGGCCCTGAGGTCGGCAAGAGGGGCTGACGCCCAGACCGGGCTCGGCCCCTTCCATACGCAGCCCTGCCCCGGCCCTCACCTGGATGATGGACTGCAGCTCTTGGATTTTGGTCTTCAGCATCTCGTTCTCCCGCTCCAGTTCCAGGACCTGCTCCCTCTTGGGCCGATTCTCAATGTCGTTCTTCAGTTTCAGCGACTGGTTCCTCTCCAGCTTACACTCCTCCTCCATCTTATTCAACCGGTGCTTGAGCTGGTCGATCTGAAACGCCCAAGGTGCCCCGGGGAGAATGAGGGAGAGGCAGCACTCCCCCAGACCCCGTTGGACTTTCCGCACAACCTGAGTGATGCCTGCCCCACCCCCCTTCTTCCAGGCAGCGACGGGGAAGGGCTCAAAGAAACCTTTCCCGGCAAAACATAGCACCACTTCCTTGTCGACGAGACCTCCTGACCTGCTAATTTAAGAGAGCTCCAAAAAGCACTGTATGTCCCTTAGCAACTTCCCCGGGGTAACTTTTATGGGGTGGACCAGACTGCAGAATGGGGGAAGGTGTCTCCCCCCAGGTATGGAACCCACTCCAGTGCCTTTCTCGGTGGCCCTGAGTCTGATTCTCAGACTCGGGGTCTCCCCTCAAGAACCCATGTTATCTACAGGGAGCGAGGGGGCCAAGAGCTCAGGGTTCTGGGCTCTGCCGCCCTGACTTGACCCCAGAGCAGCCGGTACAGGTTTGTCCCCGCGGGTTTCCCACAAAATTCTATCTGGACAAGCTTCGCACTGATGCAAAAAGAACAGCGTGAGGCTCTCTGGATTCGCAGCATCTCTGACCTAAAGAACCGACCCACAGGGCTGAAAGAGTGGCTTCGTAGACAAGATAATGACTATGTCTGGAAATGGGGCAAGTGGCGACGTGCTGAGCTTTACCCCTAGAGAGGGGAGTGCCAGGGAGTGGGACCAGGAGAAGACTTCTCAGACCTTTGTCACTAAGCGTGTCTGCCTCCCTAAACTGATCGACCACATAAAACATCCGAATCAAGACTGCTTTCAAGGGCTGCAGGGAAGTGGGGGACCAAAGGGGTGAGCACCCTTTCTCAATATAGGCTTGGCGATAGGGGAGAAGGATCGCAAGATGCCTCGCAGGCAGGGGGTGGTGGCTTTAGCAAGGAACTACTGTGGTGCCCCCGTGGAAGGGAAGCAAGGAAGAGAGAGGCACGCAAGGAAGCGGTCTGGGGCTCAGGAATGACCTAGGGACTCTGCCGGCCAGATGTTCTTTCACGTTCTAGGCACGTGTCTCACTATTACCACATCTCCAAGGAAATACAACGCAGGACAAAGTCATAGAAGAGAAACTCGTAAGTCGCCGCCACAGGTTCAGGTCTCCGAGCCCTAGCTATGACAGCACAGACACCTCTCCTCCTGGTCACGCAAAAAAAAAAAAAAAAAAAAAAAAAAAAAAAATCCTCCTCGGCATCTTGGAAGGTCAGCCCCAGGGCCCGGTGCTGGGTCCAGATCCCCAGTCCCATCCAAGTGGGCACGGAGGGCTAGCACGGCGGGGTGCTTCCTGGGCCAGCCACTTTGCCAAAGACTTACAGTGCTGGGTTTCAGCAATCCTAGGGCACAGGGGTCGTTTTCATTACTGCCGTTGACAAATGAGGAAACCGAGGCCAAAAGCCAACTCAGGGACAAAGCCAGAGGCTAGGAGTCAGATTCAAACTCAAATGTACAGGACGTCAAGACTCATGGCTTTTGACAGAAATGGTCTACTGCCTGCTACGTCACTGACTTAATTCACCTGAATCCTAGTGCATTGTTTACTGATCTGTCTGCTTCAACTAAATTGTAAGTGACCCGAGCAGAAGTCGGGTTATTTATCCCCGTGTCCCCCCAGTGCTTAGCACTGGGCCTTACACATGGCAGGTGCTTCATAAATATTCCGAGTCTATTTTCCACCCAGCAGCCAAAGTAATCCTTCTAGATATAAATCAGTTGTCACTCTCCAGCTCTCAATCCTTCAGTGGCTTCCCTTCACGAATAGAGTAGGTTCCAAAGGTCTTACCATGCCCTTACGAGCCGGACCTTGGCCATCTCTCTGTGCCCCTTGCTCACGTGGCTCCGGCCCCTATCGGCACTCTCGCTGGTTCTCCAGCGAGCACGCCCCCTACTTGGGGCCTTTTATTTGTTCTTTGCTCTTCCCCAGGGCCTCACGTGGCTGGCTCCCTCTCTGTCCTCAGACCTCTACTCATGCATTCCCTTCTCAGAGACCCTTCCTGACCTTCCTTGTTAAAAGAGCGAGCCCCACTCCCTATCCTCACTCTTTTCTTCCTTCTTCTTAATAGCACTTATTACTACCAGCTCTTTATGTATTTGTTTTCTGATTAGCATGTGAGCTCCCTGACAGCCGGGCCTTGGTCTTGAGTTATGCATCCCTGGAAAAGAGCCTGGTGCACGGCGGCACTCAGTAAATTAGAGGGATGAATGAGTTAAGCAAATGCTCCTTCCCCTTCTCCATTTTGGAGGTAAACTCGTTAATGACATCAATCATTTGGCTGGTGGATTGTTCACCGATAAGCGTACTGACCACCCCACGGTGCCACGCTGAGCTCTGCGGATACAGCTGAGCAGAGTCTTGGTCTAAAAGACAAGGGCTCCGTCCGTCTCCTCCCTGGTTTTCCCGGGAGCCACTCACTCACAGTCTAGGCCCCTGGGTTCGCCACCTCTCCACCTCACCCGGCTTTGCACAGGACTGCGAGCACAGGTCTGCACATGCGCACGGTGGCTCTGGGCCCCAGCCGGTGGCAGGGAGCCCCAGTGGGTCCGTGTGCGCATGTCTGCACATGCGCGGGGTGGCTCCGGGCCCTGCACCGGCGCCAAGCTGCGCTGGGTAGGCCTGCGCAGGCGCACGGCGGGTGCAGGCACCCCGCCCGCGGAGAACACCGTGCCCTCCCGTCCCCCTCGCCCAGCGGACGGAGCGGCGCCGGCGGCCCGTGTGCGCCTGCCCGCACCCGCCCGCGTGGCGGCCTCGAGCCCGCGGGCCCCCCGCGCCTGCCGCTCACCTCGAGTTGGAGGTCTCGGCTCCTCATGACCGCCATGTTCTTCTCCTCGCTGAGCTGGGCGTAGCGCATGGCCAGGTTGTAGTTGTCGTCCTTCACCTTGACCAGCTCGTCGTTGTAGCTGTCGCGCTCCTCCTTCATCTTGTAGTACCGCTCCTGGAAGGTCAGCAGCTCCACCCGCGTCAGCGTCAGCTGCTTCTTCTCGTCCTCCAGCTGGCGCGACTTGGCCAGCAGCTCGCACCGCTGCAGGTCCTTGGCCTTCATCTGCTGCTGCAGCTTGATGACCTCGTTCATCAGGAAGTGCGTGAGGCCCTCGTGGCCCTCCTCCACTGCGGAGAGGTGGGGGGAGCGGAGGGGGTCCCGTTGGCTCCCGCACGCGCCGACGCGTCAGCGAGCTCCCACTGCCCCCCAGGCCCCGGGCTCTCGGGGCGAGCCGGACGGCCTCGGCCGGGCTTCCGGCGGGAAGCAGACGGACACCGACCCGGCAGACGACCCCGCACTGACAGAACCCCAGATGGAGAGGCTTTCGCAAAGAAGAGGCGCGGGGGCTATGAACGCGGGCAGCAGGGGGCCAGGTCCAGCCTGGTGGGCAGAGGGCTCGGAAGGCTCCCCGATGGTGGAGCTGAAAGGCCGAGGGAGTTAAACACGTTCTAGAAAGGTGGAAAAACACTGCCAAAGCCCTACGGGGAGGATGGGGGCACTCGGCACGTTTAGGAAACCGAAGGCAGACCGACGTGGCTGGAGTCCGGAGAGAGGGAGAGGCAGAGCGAGGCTGGGAGTGTCAGCCGGGGCAGGAGCGAGTGGGCTTGGTGGGCCCCAACGAAGGCCTGGGCCTTTAGTTGGATGCGGTGGAAAACCGTGAAAGGTTGCCGGAGGGGAGGGCAACAGGAGGAGTGGAGAAAGCAGGGAGCAGAGCCGGAATGGATGCAGAGAGTGGACGGGGCTGGAGGAGCGTGGACTGGGGTAGTGGGGGAGATGGGCAGAAGGCTGTTCCGAGAACATTTAGGGAGGGAAGCTAACGCGATTACCAAGGGCTCTGGCCCAGGGATACTGGCAAGACAGTAGGCAAGGCAAGGACCGGATCGTCTGTCCTTGATCATCAGGCAGAAATGAGTGGTTGACAGCCCACAAGTGCCACAGGGACACTGTCACAATGTCATAGGTTCATAGCTTTAGAAGTGTCCTACCACCGGAGACACACACACACACACACGCGCACGCACTTCCGCCAGAGTTCAAATACTCCTGATGGCAAAGCCTCTTACCCACAATGGTAGAGAATCTCCGGGTGGGCTCCTTTCCAGTCACCAGTTTGTACAGTTCTGGGTAGTAGAATTCCAGGCTCTCCAAGAAGACCACATAGCCCCTCTGGCCCTTTGTGTGTAGAATATCCAACAGTCGGCCTAGGGGGACGGAAGTGGGCCCGGTGAGAAGACAAGTCCGGTTCTGACTGGGCGCAGGTCTCCGTAGCCAGTCTTATCCTGGGCTCACATCCCTCAGTGAACTCTAGGAAGACAGCCTCGCCACATCCTGTCACTCTCGGGCTGTATCTGGGAGTCCAGATACCGTCAATCAAAGTGCCAGGCCCTCAACAGGGATTCAGTGGCTGTTAGTTTTCCTTTCTCTAAGAAATTGGTGGAACGAGGATAAATGGAATTGCAGTTACGGGAAACCCACGGTTTCAAAGAGCTTGCCAGTTGACCGGGGCTAAAATTAACCATACAGGCCCCAGGTCTTCTGTGATTGAAGGAGGTTGGAAGTACAACAGCAATTATAGAAAATGTATGGTTTTCTGAGATTCAGAGCAGGAAGACGGATCTGTGGGCGGAGAGCTGGGAAGTCCCAGGAAGCAGGCACAGCTCCACGATTTGCGGGATTATCTCCTAGTCCGGAAACATCTCTAACCTTAATGTAATTTGCTCAGCGTTTCTGTTTCTCTCCTGATTCCACTCGTCACTTAACATTTCTTGGCCCTTCCTCAAACGTTTTATTTTCAGATAGTTCTTCCTGGGAGGTCCCCAAACTCCCTACCTTTCCCCCAGGATAGACGTGATAAATAAGTTTCATCTCGTGTTAACTGATTGTTTGGTGAGGCTGCCTGGAGCATGTGTTGAGAGGGATTCTGAAGTGACACGGGAGCCCAGTAGGAAAGCAAGCTGTGGTTAGTGACGTCTGTCGTGTATGCAAAAGAGAGTCACAGCGTTTGAGCTACTTATCACCAGGCGTACTGTGGGGAAGTGATTTTCAAACCTTTTCAACTGTGAGCCACAGAAAGAAATGTATGTTACATCGTGGCCTTGTGCATACAGGTGTTTATGCGCGCGTGCGCGTGTGTATATATATATATGAAACCAAAACAACTTTACAAACCTTACCCATACCTTTGAAGAATGTGATAAAGTGTCATGGACCCCTGGACAGTCTGGAAAAGTCTCAGGATGGTATTTTTAAACAGATAAAAAGGAACTGGATGATAAAGGGAATCCATTCTAATAAGACGCTGTTATCAAATATTAAATTTGCGATTCAGTAATAAAAGTGCTCCTTTGCCAATGCATTAACACCATCTCTTGGCTGGTGTGAGAACCACTATAACTTTGAGGGTGAGATGAGTGTAAATGGTGTTTTGGAAGAGCTGTAACAGCTGCAGTGAGGTATGAAGTCTGTAATTCTTATTGTTGCCATACAGCATCACAGGCACTGCTAATCACTACCGTGATTTACTGCCTACCTACATTCATAATTGATGGAGACGCTAAATCTCACTTTAGGCTAGTAATATGAAGATGCAACCCCCCCCCCCCCATCCAAGTTCACGGACCCTCTCAATTCTGCATAGAGTTTGGTTGGGGGGACGGGGTGGGCAGAAGTCTGTTGACGCCTGTTTAAAAATCCCTGACCTGGAGACATTTGGCCTTGGTACAGCCCACTAGAGCGCATTTCCTGAAGCTGTCACAAGAGGTCACCCCCCTCTCCCCCGGGGGGTTCCTAAGGTCACCTGCCCGGTTGATCTTGGACGGCAGCATGGGTGCACTGAGCACTTCGTCCTCATCCTGCTCATCGATGACCTTGCACTGGCGCAGGTAGGGGGTGAGCTTGGCTGGGTTGATGTAGCGACTCAACATGTGCCGGTTGCACTCCACGTTCTCCCACAAGGCGTCCTCCTCATCCTTCAGTGTCTCCATATAGTCGTCCGTCTCTGGCCCTCCTCCTTTTTTGGACGTAAGCCCCGACAAGGTTAATAAAGGAGCCTCCCTGGAATAGCTCCATGAACTCTTTTAGCGTGAGCTCTAGAATATGTTGTTGAGTTAAAAAAAAGTAGACCCAAGTACATATGGCATTTTACCTCTTATTTCGGAATGGAAAGGACACGAACGCAGATATATTTTTCTTACATGCTACACATAAACAATGGACAAATAAGCCATAAAATTTTTAAAAAATTATTTATGGAGAGAGGGCGGAAGTTTTGCAGTTGGAATATATCCTTTCCATCCAAGTTTTTATATCTTACTAAGAATTTATCTTCCCCCAAACAATATATAGTATTGTTTTTTGTTTTACAATTTCACGTAAAAGACATCATATTGTATGCTTCCTTGTTTCCTTCTTGAACTTGCTTTTTTCTTTCTACATCTTTTGAGATTTATCTACCTTGATACATACAGGTCTAATTCATTTTTTTTTAAAGAAACAGTTTTATTGAGATATAATTCATGTGCCATACGATTCACCTTTTAAAATCCAATGGGTACAATCCAGTAGTTTTTAGTATATTCACAGAGTTGTGCAACCATTACAATTAATTTTAGGACATTTTCATCATCAACCCCAAAAGAAACGCCATCACCCCATTAGCTGTCTCCTCCCCTTCTCCCTCCAGCACCTGCCCCCCAGTGGGAGGCACCCACTAATCTACTTTCTGTCTCTACAGATTTATCTATTCTGGATGTTTCATAGGAGTGGAATCACATGACAGATGGTCTTCTGTGACTGGCTCCTTTCACTGAGCAGAACGTTTTTTAAAAAATTAAAAAAAATTTTCATGTTTATTTTTGAGAGAGAGCGAGCGAGACAGAGCGAGAGAGAGACGTAGTGTCGGCAGGGGAGGGGCAGAGGGAGAGGGAGACACAGAATCTGAAGCAGCTCCAGGCTCTGAGCTGTCAGCACGGAGCCCCACGCGGGACTCGAACCCACGAACCGTGAGACCAACCGTGAGACCACGAACTGAGCTGAAGTCGGACGCTTAACCGACTGACCCTCCCAGGCACCTCGAGTAGAACATTTCGACGGCTCATCCATGCTGTAGCATATTTCAACACTTCATCTCTTCCTACTGATGATTAATTTTTCACTGTATGGCCACATCACATCGTTTATCCATCCACTGGTGAACGTTTGGGTGGCTTCTATTTATTGGCTATTATAAATTAGGTTGTTATGAAGAGACATGTATGGGTTTTTGTGTAGACCTATGTTTTTATATGCCGTGGGCAGATACGGAGATGGGGGAAAAGCTGAGCCACACGGAAAGCCCACGGTTTACATTCTGAGGAACTGGCAGAGTGCCTGCACCAATTTACATTCCTGCTAGCAATGTCCGAGGGCTCTGTTACCCACATCCTTGCCAACACTTGTGGTTGTCTGTCTTTTCACTCTGGCCATCTGCGTGGGTGGGAAGTGGTAGGTCAGGGTGGTTTTCATTCGCATTTCTCTAATGACTAATGACATTGAGCATCCTTTCATGTGCATATTGACCATCTGTGTTCAAACCCTTTGTCCATTTTTAAATTGGGTTGTTTGTCCTTATTATTAAGTGGTAGGAATTCTTTATGTGATCTGCATTAAGTCCCTCCTCAGATACGTGATTTGTAAGCATTTCCTCCCATTCTGTTGGTTATATTTTCACTTTCTTAAAGGGTTTATTTGCAGCACAAAAGCTTTTAGTTGTTTTTTTTTTTTAATTTTTAAACGTTTTTATTTATTTTTGAGAGACAGAGGGAGACAGAGTGTGAGCAGGGAAGGGGCAGAGAGAGAGAGAAAGACACAGAATCTGAGGAGGCTCCAGGCTCTGAGCTGTCAGCACAGAGCCCGACACGGGGCTCGAACTCACAAGCCATGAGATCATGAGCTGAGCTGAAGTCAGACGCTTAACCGACTGAACCACTCAGGCGTCCCCAAAAGATTTTAGTTTTGATGTAGTCCAGTTTATTTGGTGTATATCTAAAAGACCATTGCCTAACTCAAGGCTATGAAGAATTGCTTCTATTTTTTTCTAAGAGTTTTATCCTTTTAGCCCTCACATTTATGCCCATGATGCATTTTGAATTAATATTTGTCTATGGTGTGAGGTAAAGGTTCCAATGTTTCTTTTTTTTTTAAGTTTATTCATTTATTTTGAGAGAGAGAGAGCGTGAGTCAGGGAGGGGCAGAGAGAGAGGGACTCAGAGAATCCCAAACAGGCTCTGAGCTGTCAGCATGGAGCCTGATGCAGGGCTCAAACTCATGAACCGTGAGATCATGACCGGAGCTGAACTTGGACACTTAACTGACTGAGCTGCCTAGGCACCCCTCAACTGTGTTCTTTTCAGGTGGATACTTAATTGTCCCAACATAATTTATTGAAAAGATTATTCTTTCCCCATTGAATGGCCTTGGCACCTTTGTCAAAAATCAACTTGTGTTTATTTCTGGGCTCTCACATCTATTGCATCGGCCTATATGTCTATTTATGCTAGCATCACACTGTCTTTGTTACCGTAGATGTGTAGTGAGTTTTGAAAAGTATGAGTCCTCTGACCTCGTTCCTTCTTTTTAATATTGTTTTGGTTAGTCACAGCCCCTTGCAATTCCATATGAATTTAAGGATCAATCTGCGAGAAAAAGTACTGGGGATTTTGCTGCTGAACCCACTGAATATGTAGATACACTTGGAGAGTATTATTATCTAGGTGTATTGTCTTATGGTCTATGAAGACGTGGTGTCTTTTCATTTATTTAGATCTTTCATTTCTTCCAGCAATGTTTTGTAGTTTTCAGGGTACAAGTCTTGAACTTCTTTTGCTAAATGTGTTCCGAAGTATTTTATTCTTTTTGATGACACCGTAGACGTGAACTATTTTCTTCATTTCATTTGTGGGATGTTCACTGCTAGCGTATAAACACACAATTGATTTTTCTCTATTGATCTCTTATCCTGCAATGTGACCAAAATGATTTCCTAGTGCTAATAGTTTGCTAGTGGAATCCCTACGATTTTTCTCTATACGAGATAATGTCATCTACAGTTGGAGATAGTTTTACTTCCTTCTTTTCAATCTGGATGCCTTTTAATTCTTTTTCTTGTCTAATTGCCCTGGCTAGCACCTCCAGCACAATGCTAAATAGGAGTGGCAAGAATAGATAAACTTGTCTTGTTCTTAATCTTAGGGGAAAAGCATCAATTCTTTTGTCATTAAGTATAATGCTGTTTGGTTGGGGGGGTATAAGTGTGGAGGGAGTTTAGATACCCTTTATCAGGTTGGGAGATACCCCTTACATTCCTGGTTTGTTGAGCGCTTTTGTCATGAAAGGGCATTTGATGTTAGTGCTTTTTCTGCATCCATTAGGATTGCCATGTGGCTTTTGGTTTTGATTCTGTTAATACGGTGTATTACATTAATTGATTTTCAGGCACTAGAAAAACCTTGCATTCTTGATATAAAGCCCACTTAGTCATGGTGTGTAATTATTTTTATATGCTGTTGGATTCAATTTGGTAGCATATTTTTGAGGATTTTTGCATCTTTGTTCATAAGAGATATTAATCAGTAATTTTTTTTTTTTTTACTTGCGATGGTTTTGATATTGGGGTAATACTGGCCTCATAGAATAGTTGGGAAATGTTCCCTGTTTTTCTATTCTTTGGAAGAGTGTGTGTGAAGAGTTTTCTCCTTTGTTTGGTAGAATTCACCAGGGAGGACATCTGGGCCCAGGCTCTTCTTTGCAGGCAGGTTTTTGATTACTAATTCTTTACTTGTTACAGGTCTGCTCAGATTTCCTGTGTTCCTTGAGTCAGTTTCAGTAGTTCGTGTCTTTGGAGGTATTTGTCCATTTCATCTGTTGTCTAATTTATTGGAAACAGTTGCCCATATTACTCCTGTATAGCGTTTTTATTTATGTAAGGTTGGTAGTAATGTTCTCTCTTTTATCTCTGATTCTGCTAATCAGAATCATGTTCTCCTGGAGCTACGTGCCCTTGAAACTCTAATGAGGGATGTTTTGCCTTAATTAGGGGGAACAAAGTATTTTAACTTCTCACTGTCCCTGCCATCATATTTTGAAACCAGGGCTTCTCTCTTCTCAGTTCCTGGCCTGTCATTCTTATGAGAGTGAGAGAGAGAGAGAGAGAGAGAGAGAGAGGGAGGGAGGGAGGGAGGGAGGGAGGGAGGGAAGGGGGGAGGGAGTGAGAAGCAGAGGGGTGAGGGAGAGGAAGGATACAAGGGGAGGGGGAGGGAAAGGGGGAGGGGGAGAGAAGGGGGAGACCTCTTTCTTTTTCCCTTGGTCGGTCTAGCTAAAGTTTGTCAATTTTGTTATTTCAAAGAACATCTTTTTACCTGAAACTAGTGTAACATTGTGTGTCGAATATTCTCAAGTAAAAAAAATAATAAAAACCAAGAAGAACCAACTTTTGGTTTTACTGCCTTCTCTCTATTGCCCTCCTCTAAGTCACTTATTTCTGTACTAATCTTTATTATTTCCTTCCTCCTGCTTACTTTGGGTTTAGTTTGCTCTTCTTTTTCTAGTTTCATAAGGTGAAAAGCTAGGCTACTGACATCTTTTTAAATAAAAACACTGGGGCTACGAATTTCCCTTCAAGCACCACTTCAGCTGCATCCCTTACGCTTCGGGACGGTGCGTTTTTATTTTCATTCACCTCAAAGTTGTCTAATTTCTTTTCTGATTCCATTTTTGACCCACTAGTTATTTAGGAATGTGATGTTTACGTCCCCCCGTGTTTGTGAATTCCCCAAATCTCTCTGTTATTTATTTCCAATTTAATGCTATTGTGGTTGGAAAACGTACTCTGTATCATTTCAATCCTTTTAAGCTCGTTGACACTTGTCGTGTGGACCAGTGTGTGATCTACCTGGGACCGTGTTCCAGGTGCGTGCTTAAGAAGCAGGTGTCCTGCCGCCGTTGGGTGGAGTGCACTATGGATGTCAGTTACGTCTAGTCTGTGCACATGGTTGTTCGAGTCCTCTGTTTCCTTGTTGGTCTTCTAGCCAGTGGTTCCATCCGTTATTAAAAGTAGGGCATGAATGCCTGTGACCATTCAGTTAATTGTTCAGTTTGACTGTTTTATGTATTACTCCATTGCAAAAATCTGCTATAATTTTTTTACCCATTTCTCTTCTGATAAATGTTTAATTTTCCCCAATGTTTTACGTGGACGCTTGGCACTGTTTGTAGGAGGAAACAATGGAAGCATCTGAGACACTTACCGGTAGGTACTCCACAATCCTTTTGTACTATTGAGTAACATCTTAAAAAAAAATTTTTTTTTAACGTTTGTTTATTTTTGGGAGAGAGAGAGAGAGAGCGAGCACAAGAGGGGGAGGGGCAGAGAGAGAGGGAGACACAGAATCCGAAGCAGGCTCCAGGCTCCGAGCTGTCAGCACGGACCCGACGCGGGGCTCAAACCCACGAACTGAGACATGACCTGAGCCAAAATCGGATGCTTACCCGACTGAGCCATCCAGGCGCCCCCCAATGGAATAACATCTTAAAGGGATGTGGTGACATAAAAACATTCTAAGACATACTGGGTTTTAAAAAGGCAAGTTTCAGGGGCACCTGGGCGGCTCAGTCAGTTAAGCGTCCGACTCTTGGTTTTGGCTCAGGTCATGATCTCGTGGTTCGTGGGTTCGAGCCCCACGTCGGGCTCCTTGCTGATGGTGTGGCGCCTGCGTGGGATTCTCTCTCTCTTCCTCTTTCTGTCCCTCCCCCAACCCCTCTCAAAATAAAGAAAGAAAACTTAAAAAAAAAAAAACAACAAGGCAGGTTTCAGAATACATACATGTGGCATAATAATAATAATTAAAAAAAATTGGTCTTCGTCCTGGCTCTTGTCGCAGGCTCCCAGGACTTGTGGAACCCTCTGAGTGATGAGTGTCCTCTGATGGTAATGAGGTGACTCCTGGCTAAGGGGCCCCGAGATACCTTCCAGTGGCGGCTAGAGGCCAGGAAAACCATGTGCTTAGAGGGCTGTGACTTTCAGCCCCACATCCCTACCTCCAGGGAGGGGAGAGAGGCTGCAAAATGAGTTCAGTCATCAGGAGTGAATGATTTAATCAATCATGGCTATGTTAATGAAACCCTGTTAAAAATCCTTCAACGGTGGGGTTCAAGGAGCTTCTGAGTGGGCGAATAAATGTGCCATCTGGGGGCGTGGCACACCTCAACCCCGTGGGGCAGAGGTTCCCACACTCGGGCCCCTTCTGGACTCCACCCTCTCTAGCCTTCTCGTGCTGCTCTTTGCACCCCTTAAACTGTAATAGGAAGTATAACGTCCTTCTGGGGTGTGTGAGTCATTTCAGCAAAGTGCTGAACCCGACAAGGGGCCATGGGAACCTCGGATTTGTGTAGAGCCACGTAGGTAAGTCTCCACCAAGCAAGACTGTGATCCTACGGGTGTGCGCGCGTGCACGCAGAGAGAGGGAAGGGAGGGAGGAAGGGAGAGAAGAGGTTCCAGAGAACCCGATGATACCGACTGCATCCCGGAAGAGGGATGCAAGTTCAGAAGTTAGGGCTCACGGAGGGTTCGGACATCATGTCGTCTTAGTATTTACAACAGAGCACGTATCAGTGCGTTACTTGTACGGTCTGGGTGAAAAAAAAGTGAACAGAGACGACGGCCACATGAGGCGCGGCAGACACATCAGTGTCCTCTGTTTGTCCCCCACTCACGTCTCAGAGGACCACGGCGCTGATTGCTTGTTTGCACCAAGTAAGCCCTCTGGCCCGCGGACTGACCTGCCTCACCGAGGACCGGTCCACGGGCTGGGGGTGTCATGCGGGGCCAAGGAGACAGTGGGGGGGGATCCGGGCAGAAGGCGGCGTGGGCGTGAGCAGAGCTGGCTCGCCGTGGGGCCGAGGCGCGGGCAGCTGGAGGCCGCGGAGGCAGAGAAGGTGAGGCGGGCAGAGGGGGCCGGCCCGTGGAGTGAGGCCTTGGGGAGACGCTCCCCAGGCCCAGGAGACGCGGCAGGAGCGGTCTCTCTCCTTCCGGCCCCCTCGGCCTTGGCCGCGTGTGCTGCCCGGTCCCTGCCGTAGGCCCCCGAGGGTCTCCCCGTGGATTGGAGCTGCTGAAAGCGGGGGTTCCGTATACACAACCCGAAGAACGCAAGGGACCACACCTATCTGACGTCACAAGCAACCGCTTTAAGCTAATTAAAAGCGAGGACCCAGGGGCGCCTGGGGGGCTCAGCCGGTTAAGTGTGCGGCTTCGGCTCAGGTCGTGACCTCATGGTTTATGAGTTCGAGCCCCGCATCGGGCTCTGTGCTGACCGTGTGGAGGCTGCTTGGGATTCTCTCTCTCTCTCTCTCTCTCTCTCTCTCTCTCTCTGTCCCTCCCCCACTTGTGCTCTTTCTCTCTCTCAAAGTAAATAAACAAACTTTATTAAAAAAAGCGAGGACCCAGTCCCCACTCTATCCAGGGAGCTTTCCACAGACAACAACCCTGGCTTTCAGGCCTAAGTCTCGACCGCTACGAGCCCTCTGGCCGATACGACGCATGGCCAGCCGGGCCACGTGGTGGCCTTGGGGTTCGGTGCCACGTGACCGGGCCCACCGCAGCTGCTCACCCTGACCCACAGTCATACGACCATCTCTATTCACAAAGCAGAACGTACTTACCTAGTCTATTTTTAAAGACTCAATATCCTAAGCACGCGATTCGACACATTTAGCGAGCATGTGGCAGCCACTGATGTTGTCCACCCGTGTCCCCCCACCCCTCCTGCTTAGAGAATCCTCAGGTTTTTCAGGAATCAGCTGCCTTGTGCTTCAGGGAGGCCAGGCATCTTCTGAGCTGCAGGGAGCAGACCTCGTTTGGTCTGTACCTGTGGTTTAAGAAGCACGTGAAGGGCATTGTGCCACACACAAGCTGGGGCAGGGAGGGGTGGGGAACGTGTGCCGGGGGCAGTTGCCATGCCTTTCCTGGATCTTCGACAGGGACGCAAGGAAGGAACACTGTCATCCAGCTTTTGGATGTTAGCAGGTGAAGGTGTGTGTGATGCTGGGGGTTGTGCAGCCACCCTGTGACCTGAGGACTCAACCTGAGAACCAAAGCTAACACCCCCAGCATGGCAGAGGAAAAAGACGCAGAGAACCTGGGTCCTCGATGTCACCTCCTGGGCACTGAATCCACCCCCAGACCTCTCCCACCACTGGGCTCACACACAATACAATCGAATGCTAAGTCATTGAAAACTGGATTAACTATTAACGCACCCCAAAGCCTCCTGACTAGTGAATAGTATCCACTTAATACAGAGACTAGCTAAGCACAGTGCACTGAGAACCCGGTGCTCAGAGGCTTACGCTTGTTAAGAGAATCAAAGGCATGTGCCTGGAAATTAGTTAAAGGGCAGCTCCAGACAGGGAGACAAGCAGGTCTGGCCGAGAAGCATTTCCGGCCGCTCTTCATGGGCACAGGAGGCCGTGCGGGCACTTGTAGAGCTCGTGACCAGCGGGCCCAGCGCGACAGAAACCCCTCCTCCCGGGACGGGGGTCGGGGGAGCACGCGGCCACACCTCAGCAGGCCTGTCCGTGGGCTCTGCTGGGAAAAAGGAAGATAAAAACGAAACAGGAAATGGCTAGCGCAAAGCTTTCGTCCCCCAAACGTACACGAAGGGGCCCCTCCCACCTTCTATGTGCGGAAATGACAGCCTTGGCCTAGCATCAATCCGCCCCGTCACCGATACCCCGTGCGCCTCGGCGGCTTCACACACACACTCAAGTAAAACTTGCGAGAGCTGCCCGCTTGCTGAGCGCCCTGAGCCACGGGGCCTGCTCGTCCGACACCATGAACCCCTTTCCCCACCAGCGGAGCGGGGTGAGCGCCGGCCACGGTGGAGTGCGAGCCCAGGGGCAGGGGATGAAAAGACGTTTCCCGCACGGTCCCTGCCCGTATGAGGCACCGAGTGTGGCCGTGAGAGCCAGCCGCCTGCACGGACAGCTGCAGGGGTGCAAGCAGGACTGCGGAGGAGGCGGGGGGACCCTGCCAGAGGGACCGAAGCGCCCCCCCCAGGCTGGGCTGCTGCTGTGTGCCAGGCCCCGTACCTGTCACCTCCTTCTATTGTCCTAACAATCCAGAGGGGGGTGAGATCATCCCGGGTCTGCAGACAAGTCGTCTGGACTGAATGGTATCCCCCGCAATTAGGAATCGTGACTCTGCGCATGCGTTCCCACCCGAGGGCCAGAGACCAAGGTGAGCGGTGACTCCCCCCCCGCCGGCATCTCGTAGTGGCTGAAATAAACTTCGGGATTGGAAAACAGGCAGACCTGACCTAGTAGGAGGTTGGATGCACGTGCCACACGACCCAGGCTTCCCTCCTTGGATCGACCCCTAGAGAAACCAGCCGGTAGGTCAGCAGGCTTGTGCAGGGCTGGTCTGCGTCGTGCATCCAGACCCCAGAAAGCACACCGACGTCCCCATGCAGGAGAGGGGCTGTTGCCACACGTGACAGTGGTGGGAGCCGAAGGAAAAGGCCACGCCCATCAACGTGGACAAACCTCGGGTCGGGACACGGAGCAAAGGGGCAGGTTACAGAGCACGCCCGAAGCAACCCTGTCCACACACGTCTCTAAACCATCCACAACTAGACCACGCGGTCAAGGAGATCCAGCGAAAGCACACTGAGGAGCCAGGAACTGGTCAAAACCAGAGTGGCAGCTCCCCTGGTGAGGGCAGCACAGCGGCTGGGACGCCCAGGGACGCTGGTGATGCTGGGGACTGGGGTGCAGCTTAGCTGGGGACCCGTGTCCATTTCATCATCGTCACACACACACACACACACACACACACACACACACACACACAGTACTTCTTGGGCAAACACATGGACAGTGTCGCTAGCCTCTAAGAAAAAACCATCGTGGACACAATTTCAGATGTATTTCCTTCCCACACATCTCGCTATAACTCAGCCTGACTCAGCCTGGTTTTCTGGAATGAACCCAGCAGCTGGTATCCAGCCGGGGCAGTTTCCTTGAAAACAGCCTGCCCAGAAACGCACCCTCGGACGCGAGGCCCCGACAGCCCATCGTGCCGGATGGTCCCCTGCCCCCGTCAGTCACGGCCCTGCCCCCACTCCTCAGTCAAACCCTAGATCGCATCAGTCTTTTTACAAACAGCGGGAAAAGCAAGGTCAAGGTTCCCGGGCCGGGTGTTACAGGAAGGGCCCCTCCGCTCACTCTTTCACAAGACAGAGGGATGCCCTGCCCGTGGACAAAGTCTGTGGCAGCTGCTGGTCTCGCCTCCCCTCCCCTCATTCACCTGAAACGCTTATCAGGAGGCCCCCTGTTGCTGTTAGAGTGAAGTTCAAAATCTCGATCTTGGCCCCCAGGCCCTGCACGGTTTGCCTCCCGCTGGCTCCCAGCGGCTTCTCTCAATCGCGTCTCAGGCCGGCCAGTCCTTCCCCGGTTCTTCACCAAACCAGCTCACTGCACCTCCCTCTGCCTAGAACCTCCCCCCACCGCATCCCTGTCAAGTCTCAGCTAAGCCTCGCTTTGTATTTTATACACCGGATGCAACATAAGCAAAGTACCTGGCATGTGGTCGGTGCTCAGTGGACGGTGGCCGCCGTCCCGTTACGGAGGTCCAACTTCCACTCCTCCGGGCTGGCGCCCGTCCTTCCCCGAGCCAGTCTTCCTCTGGGTCTAGAGCTGTGATGGCCGGAATCTATACAAGGAAAGATAATCTGACTTAGCACAGGGGCGGAGGTTGGACAGAGAGAACTAGTCAAGGATCAGAGAGATGCCCCACTTTGGAAGAAAAGGTGAGGAACCCCCCGGTGACGTCTCTGCAGGTGACAGTGACGCAGGGGACCGCGGCCAGGAAGCGTTTCTGTTCTGGGCCACGGCCAGCCTGGAAGGCCAGTGGCCACGCGTCCCGTCCCGAGACATCTGGGGGTGGGGAGAAGGGCGGGCAGTGGCCTCGGGGTTAGTCCTGGCCAGGGAGGAAGGTCCTCAGAAAGTCTTTGATAGGAGTGTTTGCAGAGTGGAGATGCTCTAATTGGCCACTAATTCATTAGGTCAAGAGCAACAAACCACATTCCGAGCCCACGAGAGCTCCCTTTGCCGTGAGTTATGTCTTCAGCCCCCGCACACTGTGGGTCTGGGTGGGAGCACGGTGCGCTCTCTGATTTCCCCAAGGTGGTGCTCCTTACAGGGACTGACCAGGCCGTCACACATGCCTGGCTCAGTCACTCCAGAAGCCCCGGGGAGGAAGGCCGGGCAGGGGGCAAGGGGAGGCACGACCCCTGAGGAGGTGAGGTGGTGGGGCGGGGGGGGGGCTGACGCCCGGCCCCACAGCTGCCGGGATCCTTGTGGTCGGGGCTTTAGGCAGCTGCTCCTTCACTGACCGCTCTTAGTCAGCGGTGACAGGGACCCTGGGACATCACTGTTTAATCAGGAACATGCTTGGTTTCGGCTTTGAGAGTTAATCACAGGTGACACCAGATCTCCCGGGGCTGATAGAAGCTGTTCTTGTCGGGTGTCAGCTTGGATCGGAGTGAGCTGTCACAGGCCCCGGGCCCCGGGGAGGTGGCAGTGACTTGCTTCTCCGGAGGACCCCACCCCCTTCGTCTGCTCGTGGCCTCCCTACTCCGCGGCTGGGCCGGGAGACGGACGCGCCACCGGGCGAAGGCTGGGGGCGGCTGGTGACCTTCTGGGCCCAGAGCCCCGGCGGAGGGCAGCAGGCGGCCCGCAGGCCCACGAGCAGAGGCGGACGGAAATTCTACTTCTCCGCGTCGGCATTTAAGAGCAAGAGAACACGCGTTTCTTTCACAATCAGAAGAAGAGGCTTTTTACAAAATTAGCTGTAAGAAGGGTTTTAATGGCAAGAAAGGGAGAACAGATTGGCACAGGGTTGTAAAGGCACCCAACGTGTCAACACAGGTTGGAAAAAATGAGACACGAGCCAGCCAGCACTGAGGCTGAACTTTCTATTTCTGCTGTTAGAATTCTGATTACACCCTCAAGAACTTGGGTCGTAAGGTCTGCAACACTGATAGGATACGTCTCTTGAGAGACTACCGTATGGGTGTAACATTCCACGGGCAGAAACATCATCCCTGATGCTTACAGACGACTAACCGTGTGCCAGGCACTTGCTAAGCGCAACCGATAAACCTCAAAAACTCTCTGAGATGGGTGGCACTTTATTATTGCTCCTACCCTCACCATTTTATTAGCCAAGAAAACCAAACGTGGGAGGGGTTCAGAGTCAGGACTTGGACCCGAGTTTCTCGGACGGACTCTTATTGCCAAACGGCGCCTACAACTGCTTCTTACAAAATAAAACTTTACTTGGAGAAGGACTGTAACCGGAAGCATAAGTACACAAGCTCCCTGAAATACCACTGTCACATGGAAACGTCAGACGGAACGGAAACCGAGTTCTAAGATGGCAGCTATGGGCTCAGGGTGAAGAAGAGCTATACTGTGTCTCAAAAAAGGAATCAACTCATTGGTGCGTTATTAGCGTCTTATTCAAACACAGTCAGAGCCCATTTGCCTACAGCGAAGCTGTTTAATCGACAAGCCACACCACTGTGTCGCCTCCTACGTAAGAATAAACAGAGAGCCAAGCCAAGGGTCGCTTGGTGTTGGAGGTAAGTCTTCATGCGAAAGGAAGAGATCGAGAGACGAGTGGATACAAAGAACCTGCGGGAAGCGGACGATGCGCAGAATAAGAGAAAACTTAAGGAAAAAAAAGCCACCCACATCCTGATAATCAAAATCCGTTGAGATGAAAAAAGATACTGAATCCACAAAACGATAGTAGGATGCTATGAAAAAGGAACAAAGAACAAGGAAGAGTTGTTAGCAATGAAAGTGCCAGACACTTACCAATAGAAAGTTTGAAAGATAACGTTGAGGAAATCTTCGAAAAAGTCAGTACAGAGAAGACAGACAAGATAGGGCAGGGAAAAGGAGGTTAATTTAGGCTTAACAGCCAGTAACTAGAAATCCTGCAAAGGGAGTGCAGAGGTTATGTTTCCTTTCTTATCTCGTCTGTGGGGATATGATGTAAAGGGGTGAAGTTATCAGAGGAGTAATATTGGGGGATTCTCCAGACGTGAGCACAGGAGTCTTCAGATTTCAATGGCCCTTTGGGTCCTCAGGACAATCAGAGAAGAAAGAACCTGCTCAGAACACTGTTGTGAAATTTCAGGCCATAAGGAAATAAGACCCTCAAAGTTTTCAGAAACATCAGGTCACGTACAAAGGACTAGAAGTAAGTTTGGCATTTTCGATTGCGATACTGGGAGCTGGGAGTCAATGAGGCAATGGCTTCACATTTGTGATGGAAAATACTCTTTGGCCTAGAATTCCACTACCCCCGTCCCCAGACTATTAGGCGTGAAAATAAAACGATACTATTTTCAGAAAGGCAAAGACTCTGAACATTTATCTCCCATGCACCCTTTCCCAAGAAGCTCCTAGTGGGTATGCTCTGGTAAAATGAGGGAATAAAACAATAAACAGGAATGCAGGCAACTCAGGAAACAGAAAATCTAATTGGACAAAGCAGCAAGGAAAATTCCAGGATGAGAGAGACGGGGCAAGAGGTAGCTGGCCAAGATTATGGCAGGATCACAGAGAGGCCACTAGAGGGAGGTGACCAGGGCAGAAATGGAATGGTCATGATATATTTCATAATTTAGGAAATGATTTTGGTAGGCAAGTAACAGGACTGTGAGATGGAAAAATAACGAAGGCTAGGCACATAAAAAGAAAAAAAAACCTCAACAAATGAAAAAAAAAAGGCAATATTAACTCCAGGAGAGAAGCAAAAAGATAAGAAACACTCACAGCATACAACATGCCTCAACATAAGCAGTATTATGAAGTGACAATAATGTAACACATAAAACTGTGATCTAAATGCACTGACAGAATGGAAGAAAGGGACATGCACGGAGTACGGTACTCAGAAAAGAGGGCTAAATGCTCATCTACCTAAGAGTATGTCTCATATAATAAATAATGCCTTCGAATGGCTATGTGGGTAAACAGCAATGCAAACCGATCGCCTAGAAATAGGGAGGCACATCGCGGAAGAAAACACAACAATGGAGAAGACGTAGGAGTAGCTGCTTCTGGGGATTAGGACCTGGAGACGGTGATGACTAGGCTGGGGAGTGATGTTTTTATTACAAGCCTACCTTACATTTCAACTCTGCGTGATGTGTATGATCTTGGCAAAAAAAAAAAATAAATAATAAAAAATAAATAAATAAAAAATAACATATCAATAATTGGAAATATGGGCAATACATTCAAGTATCAAGAATCAAACGGTTACGGGGCACCTGGGTGGCTCAGTCGGTTGGGCATCTGACTTCAGCTCAGGTCATGATCTCACAGTGTGTGGGTTCGAGCCCCCCGTCAGGCTCTGTATTGACAGCTCGGAGCCTGGAGCCTGCTTCGGGTTCTGTGTCTCCCTCTCTCTCTGCCCCTCCTCTGCTTGTGCTCTGTCTCTCTCAAAAATAAACATTAAAAAAAAAAAAAAAGAATCCAACAGTTACCTCCATTGTCTGAACACTTAAGACACTCGATCTCTTTCCCAGACAGCTCACCTCTTCGTAAACCGGAAGTGCCGACAGTCGCTGGGAGCTTGACAGATGTCATGTCGCTTCCCAGGAGCTCCGTAGGCAGGTTTTCACATCCCCACTTTACGAGGAGGGGACAGGATCAGAGCGTTACGTAAAGGGGTGAGATCCCACAGGCACGGAGCGGCAGAGCCGAGTTTCCAACTCAGCCCCCCGGACTCCAAGTCACCCGATCCTAGTTAAACCTGCAGTCATCGCAACCAACATTTACTAAGCATCGAAGCTGACCGATTAGGTTCCTTGCTTCCTGGGCTCCGTATCTTTCTTTACTGCCTTACGCCCTCATTTTGAAGGCACATACCCCTAGCCTATTTTACAGAAGAGGTTCAGGGAGGTTCTGCTCCCTGCCACGGGTCTGCCTCGTCTCCCACGGGACTCAGCATGGGCTCTCACTCTTAAGAGCAGCTACGGCTGCTCCAGAATGTATCTGTTGGGTGAATGAATAAAAACCAGAGCCCGAATAAAATAAGCAAGAAGGCTGTTATTATACCAAACCCAGGGAGTGCCCAGCCCTTCGGAAAAGAGCTGTCTTTGTGGCACAGGCTCCTCCTCTCTCTCCAAGAGCTGCCCTGGGGCAAAAGCTCTGGAACCAGAAGGGGGTCAGCAGGCAGGCGGAGAAATGCATCTCTGGTTAATGGATTCGCCTGGATGGCCAGAGTGAGAGGCTTGAGACGGAAGGTTTAATTATTCCAAAGAAACCTCCATTTAACTGAAAGGACTTCTGGCAAAAAAAAAAAAAAAAAAAAAAAAAAAAAAGGAAAAATTATTTACAAGGCTGATCTACGGCCTGTGCGGAAGGACTGAAGAGACCCTGGTCCAGCCACCTATGTGTCTGTGGCCCTGGACACAAGGCTTTATGGAAAGGGACCAGAGCCGTGCCCTCCCGTGGGGCTCATCCGCACCCCCCTCCTCCAAAGTCCCCATTCCTACAAATTGTTTTAAATTCGCAGTGGCGGCCGACCTAACATGCGTTCTCTCCTACCTATTGACAGAGCCCCCGTTTTGTGGGGAGCACTCCTGTGCCCATTGAAAAACGGTGCTTGCAGCCTCTCTGGTAAGTAGAGATGCCTATGTGACACGATTCTGGCCAAGGAGATGTAAGTGGAAGTTTCTGGAGGCATTTAGAAGGGCTCTTTGAGGGGTGAGTGGCGGAATCAGGGGAGAAGAGGCTTTTATTTGTCCCTGTCTTCCCACCTGGAATGTGGATGCAATGCTCTGACTCAGCAGCCATCTTGTGAGCATGAGGACAACAGGCCACATTCTATGTATGGATTCCTAGGATGCCACAAGCATTTTGGGGCCCAAGCTAACCTTTGAGTTCTTGGCTCATGAGAAGAATAAAATCACTAGTATCCCTTTTACACAAAACTCTGATTTTGTTTTAAACAAGTAAGATCCAAGCTTTCTAAGAAAGTCTTATCGATCCTAGCCACAGCCTTCTGAGCCCCACTCTCTGAGCAACTGTCTTTTCTGTCTATTTGCTCCGGTTTCTGTTTTTCTAGATACAAAACCAGAGTAAGCAGGAGGTCAGTAAGGGCTGACACGTATGTACAGAGAGCCACGGGGAGGGGGAGCACGAGGCCCTCTGCAGGGTCAGCGGCGCACGAGGAGGTAAGGAGCAGCCCAGGAAATGCTAACAGATGATGTTCCTGGCTTGTGGCACACAGGCTGGGCGATTCGTCTCCTCTGCCCGGCGCGGTCCTGCCTCAGATCCTGGGCCGGGCCCCTCACTTTTCGGTGTCCAGTCACATACTCCAGCCTCTGCCACATCCACCAGAATCTCTCTCTTCTCTCAGTCAGCCCTCGTTATTCCCCAGGAGCCCGCCCTTGCGACAGCCAAACTCCTCACTGCCACCCCGGGTGCCGCCAGCCTCCCCCGACCACCTCCTCGGGGACCAGGCCCCCTGTATTCACACCCGGAGCTCCTCAAGGTGCTGCGCCCATCCACCGACTTTCAGGTGAGGCGGGCAAAGGGCCAATGGTTTTTTCTGTGCAATAAAAATGTCTCGACCTGGTATCTTCTAGGAAGGGGGTGTAAGCATCAGAAGTCAGGGCTGGGGGGCGGTGGGGAGCATGGCACGCTTACTGAAAGCAGAAACCGAAACCGTGGCAAGCATCACCCCCGCCCCCATCCCCAGGCCCGTCTCCCGTCCCAACTTCTACAGCCGGTCCCGACGTGCACGGAGGCCACGATCTTTGCAAGGATGCCCACCTCCCGCGTTACCGAAGGACACTGCTTCCCTCCAGCTCTCATTTCCCTCCCACGACCGCAGAGAAGCATTTGAAAGATGCACAATTAGGAATGACAGATTCCAATTGTTCTGAAATGTGTGTCAATTTATCCCATTGGCTCTCTATGAGCTTTTGTTCCATTCGGATTCCAGAGCCGTGCACGCAGCCGACTGTCAGCTGTGATGGTCTCCGGGAGCCACGGCGGGACCAAACCTAAGTGTGGCTTTGCTGTGGGGCTGGCCGGGGTGGGGGGCGGGGGGAGACCTTGGTGACAATGAAATACCGTTGTCTCCTGCTCTTGCCTCGGAAGCCTGGTCAGCAAATCGCCTTTGCCACGGGGACCGTTATGTCACCAAGACCTCCAGCTGATTCTGGTTCAGCAGTCTTCTGTGCTTGCAAGGACAGACCCTTCGCTTCACCCGGGGGGCCCGGGGGACTTCTTTCCATTGGCAGAATCTTCATCGGATTATCTGGGTTGGGGAAGCTTGGAGAGTCCACGGTCCCTCTGAACGCCTCACGTCAAGGCTGGGTTTGCTGTTGTGCCTGCACGTAGCGGCTGTTCAATAGACAATTGCTAAACAAACACTCTAATGACCTAAGGTATTATGATAAGAACATTTCGTTGTCACAGACCTGTACTGAGGAGTCTGCTACCCAAGAAGCACCTGGTGACAGCAGGCGCCACACTCGGCCCAGGCGGCCACCCTGCCAGACCCCTCCCAGCGGGACACAGCTCCCTGCTGCAGAATGGACCAACGTTCCTGTACTTTTAACCCGGTTTTGCTGTCACTCCTTTGCACGCCCGCTGTGAGTTCCTGGAGAGGGCTTGCGTTGTGCCCACCCGTGAGTCTCCAGCACGCCGCGGCACAGGGTGAGCGCTGCCCAGAGAGCGAACGAACGACGTGTCCTTCCAGAGTCCGGTCCGGGCGCGTGGGGTTTCTACTATGCACGGGTGGCCCAAAGCAGGACGCGGAGCATGCATTTTGGTGCGTGCGTCGTGGGGAGATGTAATTCTAGCACAGGAGAGGTGGGACGAAAGCACGAGCTACTCTTTGATCGGGGGGGTTGGGGAGGCGGTCTGGGAGGGAAGAATCCTGTCCTACACAGCCCTACACAGAATCCTGCTCCTGGGGCTGGCGTGTGAGTGGGTGGGGCGAGGACCTACCGAGCGAAAGGGTTGGGCCCTTGCACTTCATAGGGAAGGCCACCGGCGTCATGAAGTAAGAGCCCCACCCGGAGAGCAGCCAGGAACGAGACGGGAAGGTTCTATGGGAGCCCCATCTGGACCGTGAATCTTCCCCTTCTCCTCCTCCTCGTCCCTCTGGCTGGCCCCAGAACCCCCAGGAGCACGAGCCCAGGTTAGAATGGAGGGCGTGGGGGGCCCACCGGCCTCTGCACGTCTCTCTAGGGGGAACGTCTGTGAGGTTTCGGAATGAGGACACTTCAGGGTGGACTCGAGCAGGACAGAGGGAACCCTACTCACTCGGGTCTCGTGTGAGTCAACAGGCATTAGCTGTGAAAGACAGGAGTAGGAAAAAGCAGGAGCTCACAGCAAGGAGGTTCAGCGGGGAGAAGACTGTCCTCGTGAGAAGACACGGGTGACAAATTCAGGGGTGTCCAGAGCAAAGTGGGGACGATGGTCCATGGGACGAAGCGGTGGAGGCCGGGCCGGGGAGGAAGAGGGGGAGGAAGGCTGGTCGGCAGCCTCACAAGCTTGCTTTGAGGCCCCAGCAGCCAGGTGCACTGGTCTCTCTCTTCTGTGTTTCTAAGGCGCACCGAAAATACACTCAGAATCGACGTGGTAAACAGCTTAAGATGCATTTGTCGCCGTGGGGCCGTCTAGTTTGTGAAATGTCAAGGGAACTGGTAAAGGCAGTGACACCTCTAAACACGTTTCCACGTTTGAAAAGAACTCTGCCGAAGATCTCGATCCCCGAGCGGGTTAGTGTCTAGAAGGAGGCAGATTTCAGGGTTCCTCCTACGGGAACGGAGACGGGGTGTTGCGGGCGGCGTGTTTCTGGATCCGGCTTTCCGCTGCTTCCACCCGCATCTGCGCAGAGCACCGGCGAGTGAGATCAGGGAGTGAAATCCGCTCGGGAGGGCGGCCACTCGGGGGCCTGAGGCTCTGGCTTTCCCCGGGGGGCTGCACGGGGCTTGTGGAGACTTCTTCTCAAAAGGCCTTCAGGTCTGGTCGAGACCCTGGGGCAGGAAGCAGCAGCCTCAGCTGTGATCCGGGCCTCAGACCTTCCTATTTTTACCCTGAGGTATTTGAGGCTTGAGGTCAGAGCAGTACTTTCTCCGACATCGGTTCCCTGGGCAGATTTGCAGGCAGCAGGACAGACAGACAGGCGGTCTCTACAGACTCCTTCGGTGTAGACCTGCAGCGCTGCGCGGCTGGGGTTCCCGCTGGAGGGACCCGCACGCAAGGAAGGTCCTTGGGAGGTTAAAGTACACCGCGCTCCTTGGTGAGAAGTGGCATCCCCACCCCAAGAAGATGGGGGCTGTGGCCACAGGATCACGGAAGTTCGACTCTAAAAAGAGAGCCATGCCAAAAAACCTCTGAATAAGGAGGCAACAGTGTGCGTCCCAGTGGAAAGCACACGGTGCCGAAGGGAGGGTCCTGGATGTGAGCTGCTGCTCTGCCACTTACTGCTGTGTGGCTTGAGGCACGTGGCTTAACCTCTCTGAGCCCCATTTCTTGGTCTGCAGAGTTGCACAAGCACCTCTAACACCTTAGGGCTGCTACCGTGCACAGAGCAGGCACTTGATCACTCAATCCAGCCCTTCAGAAGCCAACGGGAAACTCGAGATGGAAACGAGGGGTCTGCCTGGACGCCCCGTATAACCACCTGCACGGGCAGAACTTCGAGCAAAACGTCAAAGATCTGCCTTCGAGCCTTGTGTCTGGGCTTCTGGTTTGCAACTCGCCCACCGGGCATCGTTAGCATCTCTCTCGCCGAGCCCGCCGTGCTGCTCACGGCCTCCGGGAGGGGCCCCTCTCTTACTTCCTCGGACGCCCTGCGCCCCAGCCAGTCTCTCGCACAAATGGGCATTTAACATTCACGAAGTGACCGATTTCCGGGGCATACGCGCCGGCTGTCTCTTCCTTGTTTCAGCTTCCTCCCTTCAGCGGGGAAGACCTTTCTGTCCGCCGCGTGCTTGAGGGTTTTCACCACGACAGCCTGCTGACGGGATCACAGGCCCTTCGTTTGCACCCGGCTCGTTCTGCTGCGCCTGCCGTTTGGACCCGAGCGCCCATCTGTCTTGGCCTCTCCATCAGTCACAGATTAGAAGTCTACAGTCTACGTCCCTCCAATCTGTGACCTGCGGGGACGGAGCTATCTGGTCACAAACCACCCCAGCCGGGTGAGCTGCAGAAAAGTCAGCTGGTCCTGCACTCTGTCGGGAAGAAGGACTCTTTCATTTGCTGGCGTTCCCGAATGTGGCATCAGTGTGACGGTGGCCATCTCTTCTCGCAATGCGCCCCCCTCCCCCGCCCCCCCCCCCCCCCCCCACTCCAGCCCGAAGGACCTTCTGCACCACCAAGGACAGCCCTTTCTAGCCGGTGGTGCACGGGAATTCGGTTCAGTCTGGAATCCTAATTCTTTGAAAACTGATAACCCACACCAGCCAGCATCTTCCGGACTTACGCGGAGGGCTTCACTCCCTCGTTGTGAAAGGTCACCAGCTGACCTTCAGGGGACGCGCTCCTGGACGAAGCGGGGCACGACGCCTCCGTGCCTCTTGTGCCGTGGGCACTCATTCGACATCAGAGGAGGGGACGGAGTGACTCAGTACCACAACCCACCACAGACGGCAGGGGCGGAGGGGGGCAGAGTCTGATGCTCGCGGTCGCACAGCAAGGCTGGAAAGAGACCCTCGGCAAACTCAGCGTGTCACGCTGGGGGGCTCCAGTCACTTCACCTAGGATTACGCTAGACCGAGCTCACGGTCCTGGGAGAAAAGGGACAGGCGGGACGCTGAGGGGAAGCTGCAGGACGCGTCAGTGGGCGTTAATTTCAAGCGCGACGGGAGCACAACAGGGGCCGTGTCTGACCACACTTGGCACGCCGCTCGCTCAGGAAGGGCCCCGGGGCAAAGCACCGCGTCCCGATCCTTCTGGGACCAATGACCCAGTTTGTGGGGGTTCCAGATGCCTGAGTTAGTCCATTCCCCTCCTTCTGTGCGTCTCGTAATGTCGCCACTTACCGCAGACCTTTGGGGAAGGATAAAGCACGGTGCCCGCATCCGGCACCCCCGATACCACGCGTAACAACCCGCGTTCCACGCCAGGCTGGGCGGGCACAGGAGTGAAATTCAAAGGGGTCAGATTTCCTGTCCTGGAGCATTCTGCCAAGAGATGGCCGGCGGGGGCGGGGGTGGGGGGTGGGGGGGCATGGTTAGTTAAAATGCGTTCACTGGGCATCCGCTAGGTCAGGAGCAGAGTAAGTCTGTACGTCCAATTAAACAGGCTTCTGGGAGGGAGACAGAGAAGGAGGAAAGGACTCAGGAAGGGTCTCTTTACTCCTAATTAACTGCAAAATAAACAGCTTCCCCACGGAATGGGGCCCCTCCTCCCCACCGCCCCTGCAGCCCCACATTTCAATGAGCTCTGTGTTACTCGGGTCCCCTATTACTTGAGAGAATCGAGAGCTGGCTGTCATTAATTGTGATAATGTGCTCAGGAGCAGAGCCAGCGGCAGCCTGGGGAGGCTGGCCAGAGATGCTGGCTTCCCCAACATGCCCTCCGCGGGGCTGCACGGACGGCGGGGCGGGCCAAGGCGGTGGGCCGAGACCCCCGTCGCAGGTTGCTTCTGCTGGGTGCTGCATCGAGAAGCCCAGCAAGGTCCCCCCTCCCACCTCCCTGCGCCCCGCTCCCCTTCCCAGTCCCAGCAGCCGTGAGCCCTCGAAGCCAGTGACTCTTAAAATGAAGACATTTATACGTGCGACGGAATACTATTCAGCCACGAGACGGAACGGGGCGCTGATCCGTGCTACAACATGGACAGACCTTGCAAACGTCACACGGAGCGGAAGAAACCAGACTCGAAAGGCCACGAGCGGCAGGATACCTTCAAATGCCCAGAGGAGGGAAGCCCACAGAGAGACAGCAGGTGGGTGGCGGCCAGGGGCTGGGGGCCGGCAGACACGGAGGGGCGGCCGCTGATGTATACGGGGCTTTATTTTCGGGGCAAGGGACGTGCTTTGGAACTGGGTGCGGGTGGTGGCTGTACAGCCCCGTGAGCATGCTAAACGCCAATTGTTCACTTTAAGGTGGGGGGGTGAACATTACGTGAATTTCACTTCCCTCAACCAAATCTGATCAAACAGATAAAAAGCTCCAATTTCTGGAACATGTGAGCTGCTGGTCCCGAACCAACACTAACCCCAGCCCTGACACAGCCTGGCCGGGAAGGTACCATCAACTCAGATGGAGACACGAGAGGGGCCCCACGGGCAAGGCAGGTGCATGCGCCCCTCACCCCCACCCCGGGGTGGGGGGGGGGGGGTCAGTCAACCCTGGGCTCAGGGAAGCACGGAAATCAGGAGTGACGTCTGCGGGCTGCGCGTCCAGGAAAAGGCACAAGGGAGGCGGACGCAGCAAAAGGAGGCGGGGTGTGAGGTCTGAAGCGAGGACACGGGCTGAGAAAAAGGCACAGGAACTCAGAGTTTTATTTAGTGCCCGCAGGTGCACGGCGAGGGAAGGGAAAAGAAATGAAGCAAGACACAGCCGAGCAGGGAGGGGGTGGGCGGGGGTGGGAAAGGGAAAGCAGGGTCTGGTCTGGGAGGGCTGCTTCCGTGTTAGTGTCCCTGGGTCAGTCCCCGGGGTGGGGGCGCGGGGGCTCCTGAGGCCGTGGCAAGGAGCCACGTGAACTTGAGTGATTTCCCGTAGGTCAGCTCACCTGTTCTAAAGCCGCCAGGCAGCTTGAAACGTGGAAACACCGAGACTCACATTTTCCACGTTATCTGAGCACCAGAAGGGGGGCGGGGATGAGACTGTTACCAAACATCTCCGGACACTCCGATTTTGCTGCTGAGGAGAGAGTCCCGTCCTGTGTCTGTCCTTCTTACTGATCTATTATGTAAGAGTGTCTTTAAATGGGCCTGTTGGGGTTGGGGGGGGGGGGAGGGGTGGGTGTCCAGGCCCTGGTGCACACGAGCCCCTGGTTTTCTGATGTCCTGTGCTCCCTACACGGTGCAATGGAAACGCTTTCTGAGAGCAGCAGGCCCGGGAATGTGGGGATCTCTACGCCCAGAGATCATCTCTCGCTTCTTGCCATGAAAGCAAAAGCTCATAAAATCAGATGCCAGCCAGACTTTTTTTTTTTCTCCTTTGGCTTGTGTCAAATGGCTGGAACCACCGATCATTACGTAAGGCGCCCCGTCCAAACTGCACCCAGACACCGCAGATCGGTGCGGACTTGAGGCTTGGGAGCAAGTGTCGGCAACAGTGGGTGGGGGGTGGGCTCTGTGCCTGCGTGTGGGGAGCTCTGCAAAGCCAGGCTCGAAGGCGGCCCGCCAGGCGCTACCGAGCCGTGTCTTAGGCCAGGCCGGCCTTCGTGGGACCCGCTCCACCGAGGGATGCTCTCCGCTGTGTGACTGGAGACACCCGCGACCTTACGTGGTCTCTCATTTTAAAGGATGCCCCTGAGACCTTGCGGACTTCTTCGAACCCGTGATGTCAGCGTGACCTCCTGGAAGCAGAGGACAGCTTCTCATAAGCCCAAGCCGCCCGAGGCCTGCAGTTTCGACCGTGCAGGGCTTATCGGGTTCCTGAAGTGCTTCAGGAGGAAATGAGGAAGTGTCTCTGAGACCTACAGGAGATGCAGGGGGGTGGGGGAGGGGGGGGCTTTCCCTCGGGCCCTGTTCCTTCTGCTCCTTGAAAAGCCATTCACACTGCACTCTGCCTTTTCTCCCCGGGGTTCTGGTCAAAGTCTCCCACTGGGCTCGGGGCTCCAGTGTCTCCGTCTCTCCACATGCCTGTGGGCAGGGGCCGGGCCTTGGGTCAGCTGTGGGACAGTTAGCACCAGGCTCCTTTCTTTGCACACGGAATCTTAAACCTCGGAAGGAAGGATCGTCTACAGGGTACCCCGGGGAGGGCTGCGGGGCTGTGAGCCTCACATAAAGGCAAGGGCCCGACCTTCCGGGACAGACGCCGCAGACAATTCCATCGGGGGGCCTCGGGCACCTCACTGCCTCCAACAAGAGCACATTCTGTGCTCTCACGCCCGCTCCTCCACGCTGGGCACTGTCCTCCATCAGAAGAAAGTTCGAGAAGCCAGCACATAAAAATGCAAGCGTTCTGGTCCAAATCAATCATCAGGCATTTACGGAGGGGCCTTCTCTGGGCTCAGTTCCACGCTCTGTGCAATCAAAGTGACAGCATAAACTAGTCGCCCCGGCACCGGCTGTTTGAGAGTCGACCGTGTTGTTTAAGAAATTGAGAAATGAAAGGGAGCATGTGTGGAGTCATTAGACACGGTGTGGATGAAGCAAGGGGGTAGGGTGGGGGGCGCGGGGCTTACGGCACCCCCCCCCCCCCAGCCGGCCCCACACGGCTCCCGCTGGGGCTTTGCTAGCTCAGCACACACGTGTCTCGGAGCTAAAGGACCTGCCGGTTGGAGAATATACTCACATGTTTGCAACCAGCTCTGTCCTGGGTCTGCCTGGGGTCCCTCCGTGGTCCCCTCAGACCCCCTCTCCTCCAGCGCGCTGCCTGCCAGGCCCCCAGAACATGCTGATGCTGCACGGAACCGCGGCCTCTCCCGGAAGCCCACACAACACCCCACTGGGAGGCCGCCTCTATTTTTAGGGGCAGAGGTGGGGGGTGGGGGCGCTGCCATACTTCCCTTTTTATTTTTGTTCTGAGCAGAGTCTGTGGGTGACTTTCTACGGGGGGGCGGGGAGGCTGAGACACTCGCCAAGGGGACCGTGCTCTCTCTGGCAGGCAGGGTCGCGTCTGCCTCTGGGGCGCAGGGGGGAGGGGGTGCAGGAGGGGAGGGAGGATCGGGCAGGAGCCTGGCGTCAGTCCTGCTCTCTCTTCCTGCTGTGCCCGACCTCGCCCAGGAGACCACGGTCCCCTGACTACGAACTGCACCCAGGGGGAAGGCCGCAGGCGGGAAGCGTGGGGCCTAGAATGTTCCAGGGAAGATGTTCCACAAGCCTCACACCCAGCTGCCCCGAGCCAAACACACTGCTACTCTTTTCTGCTCGACACAGCCCGGCATCCACGGTGGGGCACTGACCCAGCTCCTCCCTGACCACCCGTGTCTCCTCTGCCCTCTCACCCTGCGGTGAGCTCCGATCACCCCATTCCCCTGGGGGAGCAGAGGGCCGTGTCCTCTCGGGAAATAGGGGAACGGAAGCTGTGGGCGGATGGATCCAGGTGATGTAGGCACACGCCTGGGAGGTCAGCCCCGCCCCTTCCTAGAAGCTGCAACGTCCCCCACCCCCACCCCGGTCCCTGCACAGCTGGACACCAGTGTCTCCGCCTGGGCGCCACGGTCCGACTCCACTGCGGCCTGATTCCTGTGTCCCCGCCTGTACGGGTGGCCGGAGAACTTACGGTCCCCTCTCCTTTCCGAAACTATTGCGGTAGCATCAGTGAGCCGCGTGCATCTCAAGGACACCGTTCAAGGAGTTGGGGAAAGAAGACACCCTATGACCCATGGAGAAGCGGAGCGTGGCCAGCACCCCAGGGGTTCCTTCACGGCCCTTTCCGTGCCGTGCACCCACGCCAGTGGCCACCAGGACTGTGATTTCTGTGACAGAAAACTGAAGGAGCAGAGCACGCGCTGTTCGGGGCCTGGCTTGCTGCCTCAGTACCTCGGGGCACTGGCTGTGCATGTCACTGGCTGGTCCCGGTGACAGAGCGTCGTCGCTGATGCGCGTCCCACAGTTTATCCCTTCACCTGTTGGTGGGCATTGCGGGTGGATTCCCAGGTTCCCCTGTTGGGACGTTCTTGGACAAATCGTCGCGTGGACAGGTGCCGTCACCTCTTTGGGAGAAGCACCAAGGCTCAGGGCTGCTGGGTCACGTGGTCGGCGTTCGCCCAGCTCCGTACGCGACCGCTGCCCTGTTTTCCAAGTCCCACTCCTCTGCACCCGCGTCGGCCTTCTGCTCATGGAGGGGTGACACGGTCCCTTCGCGGGGCCCCGGCTCCTGCCTCTCCCTCTCTCTGAAGCTGTCATCCGCTGACGCCCCCCCGCGATGTGCTGGGCTGGACAGGGCCCCCCCTCTTCAGAATGCGACCGTATCTGGAAACGGGGGGTCTGCGGACGCACCGAAGCGGAGGTCTCCCTGGATTAGGGCGGGGCTTGAGTCAGTGACACACACACAGACGCAAGGGAAGACGGCCACGTGACTATGGAAGCAGAGGTGGGGGAGGTGGCCACGGGCCGTGGAACGTGGGGGCCACGAGACCTGCAAGAGTCGGGGGGATCCTTTCCTGGAGTCTCTGGAGGAAGGGGGCCCTGCCTTGTTCCCACCTTGATTTCAGACTGCTGGCCCCTAGGACTGTGAGAATATGTCTCTCTCCTTTCGAGCGAACCCGTTCATGGTAGTTTGTGAGGCCTGTGATATTTTGTTACGGCAGCTTAGGTGAAGCGAACGGCCCGCAACACGTCTCCAGCCAAACTCCTATCGGGCCTCCAAGCCCTCCGTCACCAGCGCCTCCTCCCACGGGAAGCTCTCCCAGACTGCCCACTCCTCACGGGCTCTCCTCCTGGGCCCCTCCAGACAGGACCCAGCAGGGCGGTGGGCAGGACTCCGCAGCCAGGCTACCATGGGGCCACGTGGCGACTGGGCGGGACGGGACCCTGATTCGGCGCGAGGCTGGCAAGGAGACGGAGGTCGAAAAGCTGGGTCTGGGGAGAGCTGAATGAGCAGCCTTCACGGGAGCAAGAGGGGGCCACGAGGTCCCTGGGGGCTGCACCCTGGGGACTTCTTGCCCAGACCGAAGGGCTGGAGGGGGAGGGGGAGGGGGAGGGGCCGGGGGCTGCCGGCAGGGCTCAGCCTTCAGGAGCCGGGGGTGGCCGCCCCTCAGAACTGACCACCGGCCCCCGTCTTCCCTTGGTGCTCCCATCCTCCACAGCCAAGCAGAAGCCAAAGGTCAGGGGGCCACGGACTGGATCGGGTCAGCCTCTGGTGCGGCTGGCGGGCCTGCAGGGCATCCCCTGAGGCCTCAGTGTCTCCAGTCACATGGGGACGACGGGGTGCCGCCTCTCGGGGTGTGAGGATGAAGTGATGCTTGGAAGACAGGAGCCCAGCATGTGCACGTGGCCGGCCACCGGGGTTGGCCCCGCCGTGCTCCGCCCGGAGCGACAGCCTCCTTCCTGAGGACATTAAGGGTTCCGGCATCTCGCGGTCACGCTCCGACGTTCCAGGTGCTGACGGCCTGACTGGTGGCTTGAGCTGAAAAGAGGAGGAAGGAGGGGACGCGTGTCTCCTCTCTGGGCGGGGGCGGCCTGCAGGAGAGCCCCTCAGTGACAGCCAGATCCTTGTCCTCCCTCGTCCTTTGGTTCTGGAAGCGGTGCCCTGCGTGAGCACCACGGCAGGGAAGCCTTCCTTGCTGGCACACCCTCAACCCCCCAGCGGTCCCGTGTGGCCGCCGCCGTGACCGCCAGGAAGCCGAGGCTCAGAGAAGTCGGGGGACTTGCCCGAGGTCACACGTGTCTCAGTCCGCAAAACACCTCCGGCCGGACGGCTTAGACAACTGGTGTTCATTTCTCTCTGTCCTGCAGCCTGCGAAGTCCGAGCTCAGGTGCCAGCAGATCCCGTGTCCGGTGAGAGACCTCCTCCGGGTCCGCGGACGGCCGCCCTTCCGTGGTGTCCTCACGTGGGCTGTCCTTGGTGTGTGCTCACAACGAGAGAGCCCTGCCTCGTCCTCTTCCTAACCCCCAATCCCATCACGAGGCCCCGCCCTCACGACTTCATCCAACCCTAATTTCCTCCCAAAGGCTCTGCCTCCAATACCCGCCCCCCCACCCCAGGGACTTAGGGCTTTCACACCTGAACTGGGGGGGGGGGGGGGTCGCAGAGTGCAGCCCACAGCACGCGGGCAGCGGCAGGAAGGGTTAATGGCCCGGCTCTGCGTGGGACGGAAGGCGGGCTCGTGTGTGTCCCTCGCCGGGCCAGGCCCGCCCTCCACCTGCCCCGCCACGGGCATCACATCGACTGAGGGACGGCTTCTGACTCCGGAGCAAATCAGTGGAAAGGAAGCCCCCTCGCGGGTGGTCGCAGCACAAGGCAACGGGTTCCCGAGGGGTCTCTGGTGCCGCTTGGGCCACCCACGCTGTTGTTTCACAGTTTGTGAATGGACGTGCCGAGGCAGAATGAAGTGCTCGTGGGAGGGAAGCTAGTCACGGACGGAAGGCCCAGCGCCTGCCACGCGGGGACTCGGTTGGGCCCTTGGTGAGCATTCTCTCAGGCTGCTCTCAGGTGCCCCGGGGGATAGGTCGCCTTACCCCCCACGCTGCAGAAGAGGGTGTGGACGGCAGGGCCCGGACCCCACGGGGCGGTGGGGGGAGGGAGGCTCGGGGACCGAGCCCGGTCTCCTTGACTTCCACACACTGGACTTTCCAACACTCCACGTGTCCCTTCCTCCCCGGAGAAATGGATCCTTCCTAGCGGAGATAAACCCACCAGAACCGAGCTGAGGGAAACCGCCTCGTCCTTTATGAGAAAGGGCGTCTGAGCAGGCTGCAGGGTAGAGCCCGAGGCCCCTGACGTCCTTCCACCCCCAGGATGCTCAGAGCCTCCCCGCCGGACACACCAGAATGCAGTGGGCGTGAGTTTTTCCCGGCCTGGATGAGGACATGCCCACTGGACCCACCAGGGGCACAGCACAAGGGGTGCGGGCATCGCAGGGTGGAAGGAGCTGAGTTCTCACGGCCAGTCGCTAAGTGACACGTGAAAGGAAGTAGGATCCGAGAGCTTCCTGCACACACACCCCGTGAGGCTGGAGTCTGAGCTGCAGACAAAGAGCGATTTTCCTAGTATGGCAAGAACACACACACACACACACACACACACACACACACACACAGAGCCCATCCCACTCTGCAACAAAAACAGCCTTGCGGGGGCTCGGTGACCCTGGACCCAAAACACACCCACACTGGACTGGAGCCCTGGCATCCCAGCCACACCCAGAGGCCCGGGTCTGCCCCGCCAAGGCCCCGAAACGTGTTGGGGCCTGCCCAAGGACGCAGGATTCAACCTCTTCCCCCGTATTATTTGTTCTATTTATCTCCGCCTTGAAGCCGTACATCTAAACAGCGCGGGCCCTTGACTGCTGAGTCAGCGCCAGAGCTAAAACTCATAAAATCCTATTTCAAAAAGGTCCAATGATTTTACTTTCCGACCATAAATATGAAATTTAATTAGCAGCTTGCTGCTAATGAAGTCGCCATGGAAGCCGGCCTGAGGACACAGAGCAGAAGAGAACGCCCACAGTACACAGAGCCTGCGGCCCTGTTAACTCTTGCCTCGCCCCCTGCCCTTGGCCAGGTCCCCTGAGGCCTGGAGAGCCATCGACAGCCTCTGACCTGGAAGGACAGGGGGCCGCTGGCTCAGAGAACGGGAAGTGGGTCAGATGTCCCCTCTGGGCTGGTGGGAAGTCCTGGGCTCTCTGGCCTGGCTCATCTCCACAGCAGGAGGGAGGGCCTGGAAAGAAGCTGGAAACATCAGTGCTTAGAAAGAGCCCCGTTACTCTGCATCAAGGGACATCAGCGGCAGAACAAGGTGGGGGTATTCGCACTTGACCGAACACGAGAAGCCCAACTCCTCGCTCCTCCAACCACCCCGGGGCCTCGGTTTATGTTTTGTAAAATGGGAATCTACAAATAATCTGGAAACAGTTTATCTAGGCATAATGCCCACGGCGGGTGGAATGTTAGCGATGATTAAATGCATTTCTAGAGCACATGCCTGGGATATAGCCGGCGCTTGGGGAATGGGAGCCTGTGTTATCACCATCCTTGTACGAGTTTGTTAGTTAAATCCAAAGTCCAGAACTCACTACGCTCCGAGGTGCTGTTGAGAAGAAATGGAGTATTTCAAGCGCCATCCAAGAAGCTGAAGTTAAAACACAAAAAACTCGGTCCACAGGTCGGTGCTGAAGTCACGTGAACATCAACCAAAATGTGTCGTGCGTCACCTTGTCTAAAATCCAGGTGTGCACGCGCCACGCGAGGATATGTCCTTCCCACGTGCAGAGGTCATGGCCACGCACGTGCCCACGCACGGACTTCCCAAACACGAATACCTGTTAGACGTGAGCCACGCTCCTTCTGGACGGAATCTACAGCACGCAACTTCAGACTTAGTTTGCAGTCAAGGCACACAGTATCATACTCCAGAAAAAAGTTTATGGCAGAAGGTAATAGAGTTTTGAGGGTTGTTTTCCTTCTTGCCTTTTTTTTTTTTTTTTAAATTGAAGCGTATTGCCATCCTGCTGGCATTTGAGTTCTTGAATAAGTAGGAACAGTGCATGTTTCAGCGCCCTGTGGCTCTGCGGGGAATTCCCCTAGGGTCACGGCCGAGATTTCTGGGATGCTGGAGCCTGAACCCCCTCAGGTGCAACCGTCAGCCCCAACAGGTGCAGCCGGCTTTAGGGATTAAATGTCGCGGGCGCGCTATGCTGTGTCCACACAATCCCCTCGTCCCCCATTTACCGCGTTTAGCACCGTGGTCTCCTCTCCACCACAAGCATCGGGTGATCTCCCCCGTGAGGAACCGTCCGGGCTCCTGGGCTGAAATTCCTCAGAGATCAATGCCGCCTGGGCGCCCACGGCATCGGCACCACCTGGAGCTGGTCGGACCTGCAGCTCTCCAGACCTCTTCTTCAACGTTCTGACTCAGAGCCTGCGTTTTAATGAGCTCCCTGGGTGACACACAAACACGCACCGGCCGGTGCCCTTCTAACCCAGCGCTCACCGTCTGCAGAGATGCCGTGTGCCTATTCACTCCCCTTCGGAGTCTTCTGGAATGTTTGTTTGACACTGTGCTGCTCTCTCCTGGCTCACGCCCTGCCTGGCCTCTGATGGAGCTTCTGACTTTGCATCCTGGCTCAAAGCATTCAAGTTTCTTATGGGCGGCTGGGTGCCAAGGAGGACCACGTCTTCACACTTTATCCCTCCGTGGCCCTCGCTTTGCCGTGGCCTTGCTGTCGGCCCTAGACGCTCGTGCATGTGATACGACACGTTGGGGGCACACTGACTTCATTCCTGACCAACAGCATCACTGGAAGCAACGTCTAAACTTGGGGATCTGGGCTCGGCCACCCGCTGCCTACCTCTTCTTCCCCCAGCCACCTTCCAATGAGTCTTGTAAGAACAGTGTTTCCTTGTAGCTAGTCCCGCAAAGCGAAGGAAGGATTCTTTTGCAAAGTAAGGATTCAGCCCCACAGCTATTGCTTATAAAATTCTAATATTTCATACAACAAGACCTGGGGGGTGTACTTGAACTCTTATTTGTGGACAGGGTGCCCCATGACTGCTCCTTCCAATAAATCCTAAATCGCTGCCCATCTGTAATTAATCCCTTCTCATCTGGCTTCGGCGCATTCGGATCGGTCATCAGGTATGTGGAAAGTAACACATTACACATGGCAGCAAAAATGTTAAACAGTTACAAGGTGTGAGGAGATGTTTGCAACTGTTTGTAGACATTGGAACAGGTGGCTCAGGATGACCCTAATGGAAGATCAACTCGGGAGCTAAACCTCATGACTGCTCTGGCTTTTTGCCTGGACGCACCTTACGCAGCGTGGACGGCAGGTTGGAGCTCAGAGCATGGCAGCTGCACCAGAGCGGCGGGGAGGCAGACATCAGAGTTCAGGGCTGTTGAGGTCTGCAATCTGAGAGGACGGAGGCCGAGGGGAACTACACAGGGCGTGGCTAGATACTAAATTGTGCCCACGCAGGCAGGACCCCGCGAGCTGAGCAGAGAGCAGCTGCCACGGGACTGTGACCTGAGAAGGTGCAGATGACACATAGGGCTGAGATGCTGGAGTTTAAACTAGCCACATTGGAGAGACTCCACTGAGTTAGGGACCCAGAAAGTCTGTATCTTAGGAATAGGCCTACTCTAACTTCAGAATAAAGGCGACGCCAGAGGCACCTTACCAACCTTAACGATAAATTTCAAAAGGATCAGGCCTATTCATACATAAATTGTTTGCCAGGCCACAGCTTATCGCAAATTACAGACAATCAAACCCAGAAACTTGGTATCCACGAGGACCAGAATTCAAGAAAAAATTTTAGCAGACATGTGCGTAAGCTGACAAATTTGCCTCATACCCAGAAGTGGAAAAAAACCAGTCAATGGAAACAGATCCAGAAATTACAGTCTGCACATCAAGACCTTAAAGCAGCTATTATTCACAGGTCAAAGATTTAAAGAAAACATGGACATAATGATAAAACAGATTATGAAACAAGAAATAAATGAAAATTCTAGATGTTAAAAATTAGAATATAAAGTTATAAATTCAGATAGGCGGGTTTAACAACCACTTGGACCCTGCAGAATATACAGTAAACTTGAAAACAGGGCAACAGAAACTCTACACCTGAGGCACAGAGGGGAAGAAAAGGCTAAAAATGCCGAAGAGAGAATGAAAAAACTTGCTATGGGATCATAGCAAGTGATCTAACGTTATGTAATTGGAATCCCAGAAGGAGAAGAGAAAGAGAAATTGTAGAATAGAAACTATGTTTTTAAATGTTTCCACATTCAGGGCACCTGGGTGGCTCAGCAGACTCAGCGTCTGACTCTTGGTTTCCACTCAGGTCATGATCTCTTAGTTTGTGGGTTCAGGCCCTACATCAGGCTCGGTGCTGACAGTGCAGGGCCTGTTGGGATTCTGTCTCTCTCCCCTTCTCTCTGCCCCTCCCCTGCTTGCATTGGCTTCTCTCTCTCTCTCTCTCTCTCTCTCTCTCTCTCTCAAAATAAATAAACTGTAAAAATAAAATAAAATGTTTCCATATCTGATGAAAAATATCAACCTACGGGTTCAAGAACCCCAGTGAACTCGAAACAAAATGAAGACAAAAGTGTACATAGTCATATCTCAAACAAATTGCTAAAAATTGAATATAAAGAGAAGAATGTTAAAAAAACAAGGAAGATACATTCTATACCATGCAATAGTGCTAAGAATTAACTGTTCATTCCTCATGGGAAACAATGTGGAGAAGAAACCAGAACCGTATCTTTAAAGACTTAAAACAAAAATAACAACCCATTGTGCCCCTTATAACACATGTAGAAAATACAGGCCAATAACATCACAAGGATGACTTTACACTAGATGCAAAGCGACAGAAATACGAGGTAGGTTGTGGTGAGCCAAAGATGCATTTTATAAACCATAGAGCAACTGCACATTCGCAGGAATAAAACCAAAGAAGTAGGCCTACAAGTCAACAGAGGAGATAAAATAGAATACCAAAAAAGACTGACTTGATTAATCTTCTTTGATTAATCCAGTGAAAGGCAGAAAAGGAGGAAAAATGAAACACAGAATGGATGCATCCTAACGACAACACTCAGATGGTAAATGTAAATGAACTAAACACTTCAGCTAAAAGGCAGAGATCATCCGAATGAATTAAAAAATAAGAGCCAACGATAAGCTGTGTGTAAGAGACACACATTAAATATAAAGACACAAATCAGATAAAGGTAAAACTTGGAAACGTTATTCATAAAAACTGGAATGGCTATCCTGGTATTGCAAAAATAGCCTTCAGGGGAAGGAATACCACCAGAGACAAACAGGGACATTTTGTAATGATGATGGAGTCCCTTCATCCAGAAGCTATGACGGTCCTAAACGTGTACGCATCTTGTGGCAGAGGTTCAAAACACACGAGGCAAAAAATGGACAAAACTGGAGGGAGGATTAGAGAAATCTACAATTGTAGTTGGAGATTCCAACACTCCTCTCGGTTATTTTTAGGACAAGCAGACACAAATCAAGGATACAGAAGACTGGAACAACACTATCAACCCACTTGACCTAAAGGACATTTACAAGACATGACAGCTGACGAGTTGTAGGACACCTGCAGAATATACGTGCTTTTCAAGCGTGCATAAAACATGCACGGAGACCTTCGGCTGGTCCGTAAGACAAGTCTCGATAACTTTAATAGATTTAAAATTACGTAAAATATCTTTTCTGGCAAAAAGGAATTAAATCAGAAGTTGATAACGAAAAATCCCCAGATATCTGGAAATTAAATGACACAGTCCTAAATAACCCACTGCTCAAAGAAGTGAAAGGGGAATTTTGAAAATATTTGAACTAAATAGAAATAAACACACAGTATCAAAAATTGGCAGCCTATGGCTACAGCAAGGCTTAGAGGAAATTTATAAATTTAAAGGCTTATATTAGAAAAGAAGAATGATTTAAAATTAATGACCTTAAATTTCGACATTAAGAAGCCAGAAAAGTCGAAGTAAGTAGAGAGGAGACAATAAAAATGAGTAGAAAACAATTAAAATGGAAAATATAACAGCAATATGGAAAAAGCAGTAAAATAAATTCTTTGAAAAGACTAACAAAATTGATAAGGCTCTAGCTAGACTAAAAAAAAGAAAACAAAATAATCAATATCAGGTATGTAATTAGAGATCCACCAGGCACTGAGAGGATATTATGGGAATATTATGGAAAACTTTATGCCCACACATTCTACGCATAGATGATAAGGACAAAAATTATGCAAAACACACAAATTCCCAAAAGTGACGTAAGAAGAGACAGTTTGAGTTAGCCTATCTATTAAAGATTTTGAAGTCATTATTGGAAAGCCTCCCACAAAGAAAGTTCTCGATTCCTATGGCTTCACTGAATTCTACCAAACACTTTAGACAGAAATAACACCAATTTTACATAAACTCTTTCATAAAACAGAGAGAGAAGTAATATTATTCCCCATCTCATTTTATGTGCCCCAAATTATGCTGACCATAATGAAGACAGTGCCAAACCAAATGAAGACATTACAGGAAAAGACAATTAAACAAAACAAAACAGTATCCTTCACGAATACAGATGCAAAAATTCTGACTGTGATTTTTGCACAAAATTTCAGAAATATATACAAAGGATAACACATCATGACCAAGTGGGGTTGATGCTGGGAATGTAAGGTCGGTTCAACATTCAAGAAAATCAACCAATGTAATTCATCCTATTAAGAGACTAAAGCGGAAAAAAGCCATATGATTATCTCAACACATGCAGAAATCATCTGGCAAAATTCAACACTCATTCATATTAAAAACCCTCCACAAACTAGCATAGAAGGAACTGCCCTTAACCTGATAACAGCTAGCATCATACTTCATGACAAAAGGTGAAATGCTTTCCCTCTAACGTTGGGAACAAAGCAAGGATATTCCCACAAACCGCTTCTATTCAGTAGTATGCTGGGGGCTTCTAGATGGTGCAATAAGGCAAGAAAAACAAAGGAAATGGAGATTAAAAAGGAAGAGGTAACCTGCCATTATTTGCACACGTCATGATTGTGTACAGACAAAATACAAAGGAATCTATAAAAAACCTACTAGAGTCGATATCAATAGTAAGTACTTATAATTAATCACAAATTTAGCAAGGACACAGGATGCAAGGTCAGTATACAATAATAAAAAAAAAACCCCTAATATCAAAAAGTCTAAAATACTGCAGATTTAAATACAATGAATGATACATACAATGTCTGCACTGAACAACTACAAAGCATTGCTATAAAATAAAATAAACCCTAAACCAAATGGAGAGGTAATGTATCATGGTCACAGATAGGAAGATTCTTCAATGTGGTTGAGATGTTAAGGTGTCTGTTAGGTGGAAATTTACCTATGACTTCAATACATTTCAATCAAATACCAAAAAGCTTTTTGGTATGGCATGAACTAACTAATTCTAATGTTTATATAGGAAGGCCAGGAACAATTCTGGGAAAAAAAAAAAGAATGAAATTGGAGGAACGTGATATAAATTAATATATATTAAAATATATGTATTTATCTATTATGCTATGTTCTCTATTACATTATCGTATAATATGTAGTCATATTGTAAGTTATATACATATATATAGATATAATTTCAAGACTTACTGTCAAACTATAATCAACAAGACAGTGTGTTTTGTTGTATAAAGACAGGCAAAAAATCAACGAAAGAGAACAGTAGGTCCAAAAAAGATCTACAGCTACATTGCCAGTTAATTTTTGACAAAGACAGCAAAATAATTCAAAGGTGGTGGGAAAGTCTTTTCAGTGATTGTTGCTGGGGCAGCTGGATATCCACATGGAAAAAGATAATCCTCCTACGCGGACACTAACATTAACTCAAGACAGACCACCGACACAACCCTAAAATCCCAAACTGTGATGTTTGTAGAAGAAAATATAAGAACGCCTTGAAGTGGGCCCAGATTTCCTGGACAAAATCCAGAAAGCACTAACCACAAAACTGAAGAAAGAAAAAAAAAAAACAATCAATAACCTTCATCGAAAGAAAAACAAAAACAAAACCTTGAAAACCCGCCCATTAAAAACACTAGTAGGAAAATGAACAGGGAATCCGTGGACTTGGAGGAAACTGTTGCCATATATAGGCCCCCAGATGAAGGACTGGTACCCGGAACATGTGAAGAAAAGAACCCCTCAAACCAAAACTAAACAGTAACGGGTCAAAGAGTAGACGGAAGGCCTGGGCACCCATTTCAAGAAGGAACACATACAGCTAAACACATGAGAAAGCGCTCACGATGGCTAGTCAGCAGGCGACTGCAAATTCAAAGAGCACGAGGGAACACCGCACGTCCAGTAGAACGGCCAAAATACAGATGCGAGGACGCCGTACGTGGGGAAGGTGCGGGAAACGAGAACTCATACCCAGCTGGTGGGCTGCCAAAGAGCTTCCACTTTGGAAGGCGGTCTAGCAGCTCTTGCAAGATTAAACATGCCCTCGTCCTCTGACCCAGCACAGACCTAGGGTCCTAGGACTCTCGGTATTTACTCAAGTGGCGGAGAACACGTCTGCACAAAGACGGGCGCGTGAATGCTTAGTGCGGCTTTGCTCGTGACAGCAGAAAACTGGAAGCAGTCCAAATGCCTGTCAACAGGACGATGGATAAACCATCTGTAGTTAAGAAAAAGGAATACAAAGGATCAAACGCACGGCATGGGCAAATCTCAAAAACGTGCGGAGCGAAGGGAGCCAGACGCGAAGAATTACGCGCCGTAGGATTCTCGAGAGGTGAAGTTCTCATGCAGGCAAGGCCATCCGACACAGCAGAAGTGGGAGCAGTGGCTACGTCTGCTGGGAAAGGTAGGCACTGAGACGGGCAAGCACACGAGGGCACTTGCTGGCTGGGGGTTGGAAAGGGTTTATATTTTGATGGGGTATGGGTTACCTTTTGTTTTCTTTTTTTAATGTTTATTTATTTTTGAGGGAGAGAGAATGGGCACGAGTGGGGGAGGGGCAGAGACAGAGAGAGAGAGAGAGAGAGAGACACAGAGAGAGGGAGAATCCCACGTGGGCTCCACGCTGTCAGCACAGAGCCCGACGCAGGGCTCCAACTCACAAACTGTGAGATCGTGACCTGAGCCGAAGTCGGACGCTCAACCGACGGAGCCACCCGGGCGCCCCTAGAGAAATGAACCCACTGTGGTGTGCCCTCTGGTCCCCAGAATTCATATCCATCCCAGTTGCAAAACACATTCCCCCACGCCAGCACCCCACTAAGTCTTGAACCGTCTCCAGAAGCCCCCCGGTTAACATGCACACGTCACCTGGGACGAGAGGCTGTACCTGGCAATTCTCTTCTGGGATGGTCCCAGTGGAAAGCCATAACTGACCTTGAAAGGCTCAGGGATCCTGGTCCCGGGCAGAGAAGAGACAAGGGAGGCAAGTTTCATTCAACACAGGTGAAACGGCAGGGAACAGCCCGTATCGGGGTCTGGGATGGACAGGCCCAGGCCACAGATGTGCAGCAAATGCGTACTTTTCTGCATTAAAATTCAAAAGAGCAACATGGGGGCTCATTCAGGCCACCATCCCATCGGACGCAGAGGGCACTTCCTGAGGGTCTTGGGAGGAAGTTTCTGGCAGCCATCCTGGATTGGTATCTGACCCCCTGGGAGGCACGACTAACATCTGTGGGGCCCTGAGAACCTGGGAACACGCCCTGACACTTGCTAACTCCACAGGAAGGTGGGGGGTATGTGCCCCGGGAGAAGGTCGCATCCACAGAGAGAGCCAGAGGTCAAGTCAAGGCTATTTGAGCAGGGTAGACAACTGAGCCCGGGCTGGGGCCACCCCCTGCAGGTTTAGGAGCTGGCTCTCAGTAAACCCGTCCCTGACACACCCTACCAGCCCCCCTCCCCTTTCTCCAGGCCAGAGGAACCCGTCCTACCACCAAATGCTCCCAGGCCTTAAGCCTCCTTCACCTTGTACCATCAAAGTCGGCTCTCAGAGCGGAAACAGACTGCCACCTTCTCACAGCGCCCCTGGGATACAGATATTCCTGGTCACGAATGATCATGAATTCCCCACCCAGGGTAACCCCGCGGGGCGGCTGAGCCCCATTCACCCACGATCACAGACCCTCCAACACCAAGGTTCCGGCTGCCGGCTCCGTAATGTTTCAGCTCCTTCATGAACACCTGTTTTGGGAGAGCAGACATCACTATTCCTAACAGGGATTTCAAACATTGGGGATCTGACTGCATGTGTGTGTCGGGGGCGGGGACAGCTGTTCTGCAAACAGGGGGCCTCGAAACCACAGCGCTGTTTATACGCGAGAAAAACACGGTTAGAGGGTTGGGCTGCAGTGGGTTCTACGCGTGGTGCCTTTGCCGGACGGAAGCTCGGAGGTCTGCAAGAAGGTCTTTTTTTTTTTTTTTTAATTTTTTTTAATGCTCTTTTATTTATTCTTTGAAGGAGAGAGAGAGAGAGAGGCAGAGCATGAGCGGGAGAGGTGCAGAGAGGGAGACAGAATCCGAAGCGGGCTCCAGGCTCCGAGCTTTTAGCACAGAGCCCGACGCGCGCCTCGAACCCACGGACCGTGAGATCGTAACCTGAGCCGAAGTTGGACGCTCAACCGACGGAGCCACCCGGGCGCCCCTGCAAGAATGTCTTAAGGAGCCTCATCAGAAACGCCCATTCTCTTTTGGTGTAACTGCATGGGCTCCAGCTGCCGTAACTGAGCCCACCAGCTGGGGGGTTGCCCGACAGACATTAATATCTCGCAGTTCTGAAGGCTCGAAGTCTGAGGTCAAGGTACCAGCAGGAACGGTTTCCCGTGAGACCCTCTTCCTGGCTTGCAGACGGCCGGCCGCCACCTCTGTGTTCACGCACAGCCTCCCTGCTGTGTGTCCGCATCCCTGGCGTCTCCTCCTCTTATACGAGGAGACTCAGCCCATGGGGTCAGAGCCCCACTTTTGTGATCTCGTGTAACCTTAATTAGCTCCTTACAGGACCGTCTCCAAATACAGTCACAAGGGGGCTCGGGCCGTGGACGTGGGCAGAGGGGACACAATTCAGTACAACACAGTAATTAAGCACGCCACTTTTCTGTCTTTACAGGACGTGTGAACCAAATTTGTTAAACAAAGGGGACTTTGCCGGTGACAGGCGCATGAAGAGTCGTCCTAGCAACACCGCCATCGCTCAACATTTCGCGGGACCTTTCCAGTTGCTCCCAGTGACGCTTTATAAGCCATGGTCCCGAAGATTGAACAACAAACCCAAAGGGGAAGGATTCCAGTCCTTTTGTGTGCGGTGACGCTGTCACTGGAGAAGCTGGGGCCCACACAGCAGCCCTGCCCGAGAACTTGGGTTCCCCATGTCCTTGCATCTGCCCACACTGGTCCCTGTGCCTACAATGCAGATTCCCAAGGCAGGAGGTCAGAGGCACAGCCTGAGAATCTGCATGTTTAATGGGGTGCTGGCCCGCAGGTCGCATCTTGAGCGGTAAGGCCTTTTGTCCCTTTGTCGGTCACCAGCAGCAGCCACCAGCCACGGGAGTAAACCTGTAAAGGCTGCCTCTCACGTAATCCTTGGGACATCCGCGTGAGGAAGATTTTGGGATCACGGGCACTTGACCGAGACCCGGCATCTGGAGACAGCAGGTGACTTGTCCAAGGTCACTGGCAGTGAGCGATACGGCCAGGATTTGAACCCAGATCAGGTAACATGCTCATTGCCCTGCCACCTCCCTTTAAACACCAGGTGATGTGAGATTAACCTGGTTTTTTGTTTTGTTTTGTTTTTTTTTTGGTTTAATCTCTCCCCTTCCTGCCTTCAGCAAGCCAGCTGGGATGAGAATCTATCACAGAAGGACAGAAAGGGGGACACGGGAACACATCAAGAATAGCAAAACAGAGTTAACAAAGACAGAGGTGACTTTTTCAGGTCTCCTATCACCGGCCGTGATTAATTTACAGCTTTTTACATGCTAATGTTTTCCTGCCTTCTGCCACTAATAAATAACCAATATGCTTTAATACCTCGTTATTATTCATCCCTTTCAGATATTTGGATTTTGATTCTTCACTGCCGTTCAATCACATTGAATTTCTTTAACCAGGACAGCTCCATTAAGAGTCCCCTCCAAGGACATCCTGGCGGGGCGGTGACAATAATGGATAATGGGTGACAAGAGAGAGAGTGGGGAGCTGCCACACGAAATATTAGCAGCCGTGGGGAAAGAGGGGGAAGTCGTCATGAAAAACACCACCAAACTACATTTAAGTAACGCTGGGGTTGTGACCCAGGCCAATAAAACCAGGAGACGTATAGTCACGGCTGACGCGCCATTCGTAACGTGCCTTCCTCTGCTGGTTCCTCCAGCGGGGACGTGGACCCGCTTCACCACCTTCCTGACGCGGAGGGCTCCCCTCGCGCACCGGCCTGGGCCGAGATGGCCCGCCAACCCGACCCGTGTACTGCAGGAAGCTACTTGGAGCTCTCTCCCTCTTCACCCCCTCAACGTGTTTTTCAAGCAACGAAGAAGGCCAAGCCTACGAGCCAAAGCTGGTTAGAAGGGTCATTTCCTTCTGCAACTCGTCCTTTTTCCCAGGACTCCAGAACTCTCTGGCTCGCCCTCCATTCCACACACAACAACTCCCGTTCTCTCGGGCCGGTTGAGGACTGGACAGCACGAGCTCCATTCTGCGGCTGCTCCAATAGCGTGGGCATCACACCCACGGTCTCAGGCACCTTGACCGTGAACGGTCACCCGGGCCTTCAGCGGCCACTGTTCTGCCTTCTCAGGCCTGCCTACGCCCACCAGGGCAGGATCCCCGGGGATGTTTCCAGCACAAGGAACCCTTCCCCACAGGGCAGCTCTTCTTAACTTTCTCGAATCCGTTTGGTATCTGGGACCACCTCCACGATGATGTTTTTTTGATATGCACGACATAACATACAGAGGATTACAAAGCGAAACCATTATGTGAAAATATCAAATATTTTAAAGATTATGATCTTCTAATATGTGTGCTTCCTTATTAACGCATCTAGTAGGATCTAGCACTGGGGTATAACAGCTCCCTTGATTTCGAAACAGGGACATGCAGATAATACTTCGAGGTACCTATAATACCCGTTGACGGGACACGAAAATATTTGCGATTTCTGTTGGTGACAACGCTAAAAATGCCGCCGATACTGCTGTGGCTTGTCTCCTGAACTCAGAATTAAAGGAAATGCTGACCTTTCATTAGAGTTGACGAAAATAAAGATGTAATTTCTTCCAGTTGCGTTCGTGGGCTCTCAAACTCCATCCACGGATCCCAGGGTGGGGGCCGTGCTGGGCTCCCGGTGAAGCAGTCTGCCCCGGGGGCACGCCCTCCTGTTTCCTTGTGAGCAGGTGCAGGACCCCCAAGGCAAGGGACCCCGTCTGTCTTATTTGCAACAGCAACATGAACACGAGGCTTGGCAAAGCGCCTGGAAGATCTGCGGCTGCAGGAGAGATTCCTGATGGACGAGCGGCGTGGGGACAACCTTGCTCCACATCTGTGCGTGGCATTTCGGGATGGCTCCTCGAGAAAAGCGGGGAGCCCGGGGTGTTCACCTGTGCCTCTATGCGGATTCGCTCAGCCAACACCATACACATTTATTTATTCTTGTTGCGCTCTACATATCATAAAACCTACCACTTCGAGGGTACGATTCGAGGTGTTTTGGTACATCCACAAGGTTGTGTAACCATACCATCTAGTTCCAGAACGCAGTCATCGCCCCTAGGCAGAAGCCCTGTCCCCGTCAGCTGTCCCTCCCCATCCTGCCCCTCCCCTCCCCCCCCCCCCCCCCCCCCCCCCGCAGCCCCTGCCAACCACTGCTCTGCTCTGTCCCCATGGAGTCCCACTTTGGACGCGTCATGTACGTGGAATCCTACACTCTGTGGCCTTTTGTGTCTGGCTTCCGTCATTCAGCTGAATGTCTTGGAGGTACACCCACGCAGAAGCGTGCCCCAGTACTGGGTTCCTTTCGTGGCTGAGTGTAGTGCACTGTGCGGACAGACCATGTTTTGGGTGTCCATTCATCTGTTGATAGACGTCTGGATTGTCAACAGATGCTTATCTGGCACCAGCATGTGCCAAATCTAACTCAAGGCAAGCAGGGACCCTGCCCCCAACTGGGTCTGAACAGCAGGCCCCGAGGCCAGAGTCTAGGGTTGGGATCCCTCAGTTTCCCCGCCTGAGGTCATGGGGAGGCTTTAGAAAGTGAATGCACGTGAAAGACTTAGAATGTTGGAGAAGAGAGCCGAGAAATGACACCAACCACACCGTGTGATCAATGCCAGGAAAGGGGCCAGCAGGTGTGGATGCAACAGGGCTGCTCACAGAGTCGGGGCACTTCGACGACACACTCGGGGAAGGCCTGTGTCAGTCTTCATTCGAGGCCCAGACGATGAGTCGGAACCAACTGAAGGAAGCAGCAGGGGGCAGGGATCCGGGCTGAGAGAACGGCAAACACAGGCAGACAGAGGAAAGAGGCCTGCAGGGGTCAGGACCATGCCGTCCAGGAGGAAGGGCACGTCGGCCAGGGCTGTGGATATCATCTCAAATTTCCTAGCAGCCACGTTAAAGAGAGCCGAAAGAAAGGTGTAAAAATAATTCCAATAACGTATTGTATTTCACCTAACGTATCTGAAGTGTGAACATTTTGGCACGTGATCCGTATAAAAATTGTGGATGGGACAGTCCGCGTTCTTTGTTATTTTTCATTCTAAGAACTGGAAACTCGAAGTGTTTTTACATGTGTGGCACGCCCCCGGTGGGATGCCGTGTTCCAGTGCCCGATGGCCGTGCTGGGGAGTGGCCACCGTCCCGGGCACTGCAGAGAGGGCCTGTTGGGATGAACAGGGCACAAATGTGTTGGGACCACGGGGTCAGGAGCACGACGTGACGTGGTCTGCGTCTTAGACAGATTTAGGAGGCTGCTCTGTGAGGACAGACTCTGGGGAGACAAGGGGGGGGGGCCGGGGACAACTCAGGGGCAGGGGTGACGGTGACCCTGGACACCGGATGCTGAACGCAGACAGAAGGGCCTGCTGCCCATCTCACCTCCTAACTCCTGGAGTGAGTTAAAGACCCCCATTAAGGTACCAGATGGCATGCGCAACGCAAGCCCTGACTGTGGTCGCCGCCCCGAATGCCTCCTGTTCGCAGGACCACGTCTGTTTCACTCACCCCGCTGCCCTAGTGCGGGGCCCGGAGCTCGGCAGGCAGGCTGCCGGCGGGGCCCTGGCTGGTCCCGGGCCCCACCGTCACTTGGAGGCCGTGCGCGTTGCAGCGGACTGCACAAGTCCCCCTGGGTGGTCTATTCTCCCGCCCAGTTAGTCATCACAGCCTGGCCTAATACTGACAATGGGTCTCCGCCCGGGGGGCCTCTCATAACCTTAGCCTACTGTCGCGTCGGCTCAGTGAGGTGTTTTGGCAAGAACCCAAAGTCAAAAAGGGCGTGGGAACAGATGCCTCCACCTACAACGGGCCCAGAAAGTGCTCGAAGCCTCTCTTCTCTGATCCCCCGACTCGCGTCTTCCCCACCTGCGGTCACTGGGGGAAGAGACCACATCCAAGGACTGCGACGCGTCCCAGGCCAGGGCATCCGAGCCGCCTGCAGGTTACTATGGAGATGAGAGGTCAGGTCCCCACGGGAGCTCCCAGGTGAAGGAGCTGAGGGGCCACGGGGCCCAGGGCCAGCTCCAGACGGGCTGCAGGAGACGCGAGAAGAGGAGAAGCACCTGGGTCAATTGCCAGGCGTGCATACAACCGAGGGCGGCATTGTGGGGCGTTCACAGTAACCCACAGCCAAACTCTGGTGAGTTACCTCTGTAGGAGCAGAGGCCCTCACTAGAAAGCACCAAGCCGGGCTGGCAGAGAGGTCAGCAGCTCCCCGAAGCTTGCAGCCCGCGGGAAGCCCCAGCACGCCTTTCCGGGGAAGCACGCCCACCCACGATTCTCAACCCGTCTGCAGCAACGGCACGCCTTAACGTGCCTGGCACTTGCCAGATCTCTCCGGGCAGGGAAGTCTGACCACAGAGAGGCAGGAGAAATCCCTCGAAAGAGACCAAGAACCTGGCCGCACTGAAATGGGGTCACCCTGGTCACCCCCCTCTTGGGATGTGGGGCTCAGTTTGGCAAGTGAGAGGAACCGCGTTCCCCTTCACCCTGGGTCGTCTGGATCCCCGGCCTCTGGCTCCTAAGGTAGAACGCTCACTTGTCTTTGTTATTATTGTAAGAGCCTGGCTCTGCCGCTCATTGGTTGAGTGAGCCGGGGAAGTGATGTAAACTCTACAAGCCTCAACTGCTTCGCCTGTAAAATGGGGAGGAGGGTGCTGTAGAAACTCTACGGGGTTGCCGCGGGGAGGGAGCAGGAGCTGAGTCCGGGGCCTGACACGCAGAAGTTCAATTAGTATTTCCAACGAACCGCACAGAACTCTGGCCCGGGAGACCAAAGTAACGATGGAGACACGCTGACTCTGTCCGTACACACTTGTGAGCGTGATCCCTGTGTTCACGGAGCTTACAGACGAGTGGGTGACATTAGCATGAAATAAATAAGCATACGAATACACCTATACTAAAACACTGTGATAAGAGATCTGAAGGCAGTGAACTGAGTTCTAAGAGAGAGTAAAGACCGAGGTATCTGCCCAATGAACAAGTTCAGAATGACAGTAAAGAATGATAGGTTTCTAGGGTCAGAATTTCCCTCAAAGTGTGTTTAGCACAAACAAACAAACAAACAAAAAAAGGTGAGGAGTGGGGCATGTGGTATGGTCGAATTGGTTGCAAGCCTGGGATACTGCAGGACTTCTCAGAGCCTTAGCTTGCACATCTCCCCAAGGGAAGAGTGCAGGCAGCCTTTCCCAACCTGTTTGACCGTAGAACCCTTGCTTTATAGAGCAAATCCCAGGGCTGGTGTTCTCTGGCGCCCACTTTGAGGAGCACCATGTCAGCTACACGTTCACCAACACAGAGAAGCATGAGGAACTCACGTCCACTCCAGGGATGGGTCTGTTCTGAACACAGGGACTAGTCTGTTCTGAACACAGGGAAGGCTATGCCTTCCCCGGGACAGCGCAGGTAGAAGGCAGGTGGCCGATTCCTGCTCTCAGATAAGAACTCCCCCCTTCTGTTACGATGGACAAGCTTGATGGATGGGATCACTTCACATTCCATTACATTTGGCTGGTGGCTACCGATGAGGTGTGGGAAGGGCCCGGGCACTCCGGCAACCCAGTTCAACTCATCCTTTAGCGGGGGTGACCTCCGCTAGGGATCGCCTCGTTTAATTTACCTCGATTCCTGTCAGGTGGAATTTGAGAAGCTGGCGTCTTCTGAGCCTCCTCCAAACAGCGGAAAGGGTGGTGCCCCACCTGATGAGGGAGCAGGTGCACCACAGAGGGTCTGGGCTTGGAGTCGGTCAGATAAACTCCACCGTGGCCAGCTGGGTGACGCACACAAGGCGTTTCCTCATCTATAAAGTGAAAATCGCGGGAAGCCTGGGTGGCTCAGTCACTTAAGCGTCTGACTCTTGGTTTTGGCTCTGGTCACGATCTCAGTTTGTGGGTTCGAGCCCCGCATCGGGCTGTGCTCTGATGGTGCGGAGCCTGCTTGGGACTTCCCTCTCCCTCTCTCTCTGCTTTTCCCCCGCTTGTGCTCTCTCTCTCAAAAATAAATAAACATTAAAAAAAAAAAAGTCAAAATCGCAACATCTCTTCAACGGTGGTGTGGTGAATTAGTATCTGTAGCGTTGAACACGATGCCTTCCGCGTCAGAAGGAGCGTGTGCATCACTATACGGCCCCCCAGGAAATGATATGAATGCCCTCCCCCAAGAAGCTCTGACTCCAGCTCAGGAGACAGACCAGTATATCAGAGCAACCAGGAAACAGTAAGACAATACAGGCTAATCTGCTAGGACTACACCCAGTACATCCCGTTTTTAGCTTCGGACTTATTTTCTACGATAACCTTGGGGATCCAATGATGGAACCGAATCGAGTGTTTTTCCTGACAAGCTGGTGAACAGCCTCAGCTAAAGAGCACCGACAACAGCTCATCTTTACAAACGCTTGTTGAATAAATAAATAAACCTTGGGCAAGGTCTCAATGGTGCAAAACCAAAGAGCTCGTTTCTAGGTGCTGCTGTGCTCGACGCTTGCTGGCGGTGATGTGAGGGAAGATGCGAAGGACAACCTTGTCAGGTCTGCGGGTCACATGAAGTTGGGAGAGATAGTTAACATGATGAAGCACTCATCAATATTCAGGAAGACTTGACAGACAAGAATATAGGGCCCAAACCACAAGATGGAATTCAACAGAAATAAACGTAAAGTGCTGACTTTCGCCTTTAAAAAGTGTAGAAGGACAGGACAGGGGAAACTCGGCACAGCAGAGGCCTGTGCAAAAAAACGAAATCCAAAAACGCACCGTCTGTGTGTGCACCGTGGGCTTTCAATTCGCTAAATGTTGACAATGACCCAATAACGTAATGTAGATACTTAAAATATAATGTAAGATCGTAGAAAGAAAGCAAATTCTAATGTTTGTTTATTTTTGACAGAGAGAGTCAGAGCAGGAGTGGGGGAGGGGCAGAGAGAGAGACAAACACAGAATGTGAAGCAGGCTCCAGGCTCTGAGGTGTCAGCACAGAGCCCGATGCGGGGCTCCAACTCATGAACCGCGAGATCATGACCTGAGCCGAAGTCGGATGCTCGACCGACCGAGCCACCCAGGCACCCTGGCAAATTCTGTATGCAGTGCGTTTTCGCTCTTCCTTCCTGCCCCCAACCCGTGGATGAGAAACTGCGAGGACTCTTGATAACTAGGCGACAGAGAGAAAACCCAAGTCCAAGTGGCCAATTCCATGCTTGGAAGTACCAGGCACAGGAGTGGCCCTACGGGTGACAGGTTAGAGCTCTGCCAGGACAGCAACAGCTCGGCAAATCCTACCCCGCCACCCATGACCAGGCGGCAAATCCCGGAAGGGTCTTTCTGCACGTGGGAGCCTGGTGGCCAGAGAGGTAGGGCAGCACCGGGGGTGAGGCATGGGGGGGGGGGGGTGCAGCCAAGATCCAGGACAAGAGGAGACCTCCAAGCCAAGAAAAGAATTCCTGAAGCACCTTTCCTCACAACACGCCTGGGATCATTTCTCTCACAGAAAGGCTGCAGATAACGGACAGGTTACAGATAATACCCAATGTAGACACAGTCCCCTCCCTGGAAACACTGGACGTTTGCGGGACACTGACCCCACAGAAGAGCAACGACCAAGTGCGACAAACAAAACCTCCCCCGGGGAAACTGTTCGCGGAGCCACAGAAAGGGTCACCAGAACATGCATACTTAACGTCCTTGGAAAGATGCGAGGGGATATTGGCTCGACCGGTAGAGAATCGAAACATCACCGAACCCCAAAATCAGAGGCTGGCTCGAAGTTTCAGAATGGTCACAGTTTATGACCGAGTCAGCGAGCTGGAAGACTGGACTGAAATTCTCCCAGAATCCAGAAGAAAAGGGCTGCACAGAATGAAAGAAGTCAAGAGAAATGGAAGCCACTGCCAGGAGATCCAATATTTCTCTTACAAGTGAAGGAGAAAATGGAAAAAATGGAGACGAAGGGCAAAGTCTAGGACGTTCGAGGGGGAAAACATCTCCAGAATTGAAAAGGGACACAAGTCCCCAGCTAACAGGGCACACGGACTACCAGGAAGATGAAGGAAAAGAAAAGACAGCATCTATTTACCTTGCGATCAAGTTCAGAACACCAGGCTCACGCAGAAAAGTCCTAAAAGCCGGCAGACATATGGGGCGATATCTTTAAAGGTCCCAGAAAAAATGACTTTAACACTAGAATTCTGTGTTCAGCTAATAACGACTCAAGCGTAAAAAAGGGAAAAGAAACACATGTCACACACGCAAGGACTCAAACCGTTCGCCATCCACGGACCTACAATGAAACAATTACCGAGCAATGTGTATCAGCAAGGGGGGAAAGAATTTCAAGGGCAACAAACAGTGGTACCTGCCTGCTATGATCTGAATTGTGTCTGCAGAATTCATATGTTAATGTTCCAACCCCTTGTACCTTAAAATGTATGTGTGTTTGAAGACACAGTCTTTAAAGAGGTGGTGAAGTTAAAATGAGGTCGTTAGCATGGGGTTCTAATAAGGCTGTAAAAAAGATACTCCGGGCAAATAGTAACCAGAGAGAGTTGGGAGAGGGGGCTGTCCCAATATCAGACAGAATAAGCTGAATAAAAACTGTTACAGAGACAAAGAAGGACATTATATATTAATAAAGGGGCCAATGAGTCAATGAGATCTAACAGTTACACAAATGTATGCACCTAATAACAGAGCCCCAGATTACGTAAAGCAGAAGTCGATAGAATTAGAGGGGAGAAACAGCTCTACGATAATAGCTAGAGACTTCAGTAACCTACTTCCAAGAATGAATAGAATAACAAGAGAGATCAATAGAAACAATGATGACCAGACCCTTACAGGAAAATACCAGAACAAAAAATACCTGATCAATTCTACAAAGGCAGGAAGCTAAAAATAAAAAAGTCTTGAGAAATGGGAATCATGAGATGAGGTATTGAGAATAATTCGATGTATCATAAATTATAGCAGATATAAAAGGGTTTACAAGAAAATGGAATTCAAGGGGGAAAACATTAAAAGGGACCAAGAAGATTTTTGTGACTAAGAGGAACCATCAACCACCATGAATGTTTACGTGCCTCACAACACGGCTTTGAAGGGCATAAAGCGAACTCAGAGAAATACAAGAAAAAACTAGCAAAGACATTGTCACAGTAAGAGACTACCTAAAGCCCCTAAAAAATAACCAGTACGGATGGTTGCAGAGGATCAGAAATAATTAACATGTTTGCTCTAATGGATCTACAGAACTCTGTCCCCAACACAGAGTGAAAACAAATTCTTTTTGAACGCACATGGGAATTCGACAAAAGTTTACCATGTATTAGCCACAAAGGCGATTTCAAACAAACGAAAAGCAAAAATAAACATATGGCCTATTGGCTGATGAAAATATAACAGTAAAAAAAATTGCAAAAGAATACCATTTTCAACCTATACACCCAAATACAAGACCAACTTGTATCTCTCCGAACATTAAAATATATTATAAAATCTTAGGCCGCAGAGGCACAGATACAGGTAATTAGATCAATGAACAAAAGTCTAACAAACAACTTTGTGCAGAAATTCAGGGCACGATTAGGGTGATTCAGTAACTGTTGGGGTCATTTGCTAACAATTTGGAGAAAATTCTATTCCTCCCTTACCCTGTTGCAAAATTAATTTGCGGGTAGATTAATGACTTAAAAATTAAATCATGAACTCTGAAAGTATTAGAAGAAACAAAATATGCTTATGACCTTGGAATCGGGAAGGCCTCCCTAAACAAGGCATAATATGCTAATGTCATCTGGGAAAAGACTGATGTGTCTGAGTACATCATAATTTAAAACTTCTGTATGATGGAAAACAGTGCAACAAAGTTAAAAATGTAAGCTATGGTCTAGGAAAACATCCATAATATATGAAATAAAGATTAATGCACAGAGCATCAATAAGAAAAAGGCAAGGAATGAGGCGGAAGGAAAATGAGCCTGCAAGTCACCAAACTTTATGTGATCAATAAACCTGAAGCAATAATTAGGCTCTGTAATAAACAAGAACACACTTGAAACAAAGAGATTTCGTTCTGCACCTGAGTTTCCTCCGCTATAAAACATGAACAATAAAGGACCCTAGCTCACAAGGTTGCTGTGGGATTCAACGAGCTTACATAAATATGTAAGCTTATGGAGAAGCACCTAGAACACAGTCAACTGTCTGGAAGCATTAGGTACTGTTATTGTCTTCAGCACGTTTCAGCAATCTGAGTGGCAAAAAGCTTTTCAATCTCAATAATACAAGGTTTTGGCGAGGGTGCAGGGGAAAAAATACTCTCGTGATGTCTTGCTGAGAATATACATTGGTCCAGCCAATTTTGGGGTCACCATTAACACATACGGTGTATGCACCCTACACCCGGCAATTCCACGCGGGCACCTAACCTAGAGAGACATTTACTGCTCTGCACACGCAGACGAGAAGAGCAAAGGTTGGAAAGAATCCCAAATGCCCATCAAGCGGGGACCGATTACATGAAACATGGTGCTTTCATACCGTGGGAGACCTTGCCGGTGTTGATAAGAACAAAGTGGCACTTATACTAACACGGAAAGATCTCCGAGACATATTTTTAAATGAAGAAAAAAAGTTGCAGAACTTTCTGTGTAGTACGATGCCACCCAAGTGAAGCTCGTGTTTCCGTAGCTACAGGCACCTGCTTAGGAGGAGGTCTGAAAGGTGACGCACCAAGCTGACAGCTCTGGTTTCATCCGGGAAGCCTGCCAGGGTTGAGGATATGCCCCTAAACAGACTTGATAGTTTTGTCTACGTTATTTGAAAAACGTCAAAGAACGTTTGCATGAATTTTCAGAAATCCAAATAAATAAAACATAAAACAAACCCAAAGACCAATGCAATCTTTAGCTACTTCATCGGGGAGCGAGGGGGCGGGTCCAGGCTGTGAGGAGCAACAGTCCCCCTGTGTGGTGGGAGGCCCAGACAACGGCTGTGGTTCTGTGACCCACCTGAGCACCCTACTTGAAGAGAGACATTCGTGACCAGGGTGCACTATCCATGGGACGTCTCCCCATTTGCCCAGCACAACCCTGGTTTATGCCTGTTGTCCTGGTGTAATTAACAGTGTCCTTTCCCTTTGTTGACTCTTTGCTGGTTTGATGTAAAGTAGCTCCCGCCAAAAACAAAAACAAAAACAAAAACAAAAACCTCAGGCGTGCTTCTCCCCAAACAGGTGTGGGATCCGTCTACCAAACAAACATGGATAAAGGAATCGAAGAAGACCCACATGAGTGAAGAGGCATCTGGCGTTTGAGGACTAAAAGCCCCAACGTGGCAAAGACACGAATTCTTGCCAAACTGATCTATATATTTAATCCGATTCCAGTAAAAATCACGGCAAGATTTTTTGTAGATACTGACAAGCTGACTCTAAAACATACATGGAAAGACCAAGCGAGCCACCCCGGTGCCCCAGGACAATGTTTTCCAATAAACAGTGAGGAAATAAGTGGACGTCCCTATGCGCATACACCTTGCACCTTGGGTAAACATTAAAATTGATCATATATGTAAGTATAAAACGTACAGCTATAAAAGTTTTAGGAGGAAACAGAAAACACCTGTGGCCATGGGTCAGCGTTCTTAGACAAGGCACCAAAAGCACAGTCCATGAGAGGAAAAATGGACAAAACACGTCAGCAGGAACTTTGCCAGAAAGGATACACGGATGCTAAATAAACCCACGGAAAGATGTTCAGCACAGTCCGCCACGAGGGAAATGCAATCTCAGCTGCCACGGCATACCACGACACCGTGGCAATCTGCTGAGGTACACACCCGGAGAAATGAAAACTCACGCTCCCACCAAAGCCTGCGTGTGCACAGACGATCATGACCTCGTCATGCACAGTCACCCAAACCTGGAAACAACCCAGATGTCCACCGACGGGAACCACCCGCACCACGGAACACTACTCAGCAATAAAAGGAGCCACTTGTTGACAGACACCCACAATAACGTGGATGGATGAATGTCAGAGGCGCTGCTGTGCTCAACGGATGAAGCTAGTCTCCCAAGTTCCACTCGCGGGATACTCGAAAATACTCGAAAAGAAAAAGTACGGCGTCAGAACACGTCGGCAGTTGCCAGGACTGGGGTGAGGGGAGGGTGTGCTGATTCGAGGGCATTGTCTTGGGGTGACGGCTGTTCTGTACCTGGATTCTGGTGGTCACCACCTGACTCTATGTACGCACCAAAATTCACAGAACTATGCTGTGAATTCACAGAGTCGCTTTTTTGTACGTTAATTAAAACGAAAAAGCGTCCGATGTGGATTGTGAGTTACGCGGTCACCCTAACCATCCAGGGAGAAGACTGAGTTGGTGATTAATATGGAAATGCAGACAGGGACGGCGAAGAGGGGTGAGTTCCTGAAGACGATGACCAACCTTGCTGAGGGCGCGCTCCGTGCCTGCTGTGGCCCTCGGCACCCAGCTGGTACCTCTCTTAAACGTACCTAGTAGACACGGATGCCATCCCCACCTCACAGAAGAGGCATTGTTGCTCAAGAGAGGTTGGGGCTCGGGGGTCCCTGGGTGGCTCATCTGACTCTTGACTTCGGCTCAGGTCACCATCTCACAGTTTGTGGGATCGAGCCCCACGTTGGGCTCTGTGCTGCATGGAGCCTGCTTGGGGTTCTCTGTCTCTCCTCCCCGCTCCCCCCCCCGCCCCGCCCCTGCCCCTCTCCCCTGCTGGTATGCACCCTCTGTCTCAAAACAAATAAACATTTCAAAAGAGAGACAGAGAGAGACAGGCTGGGGATTTGACCCGATCACAGAACTGTTGGTGGAACCACATTGAAACCCGAGTCGACTGGCTCCAAAGCCCAGACACTAAGCCACCGAGCTGGGCGGTTTCTCTCAACTGCCGGGGCTGGGAAATGAGAAGCTAAACTGAGCTGTGACAATGCTCCACGTGACTAGATCATGAGGCGAGGGAGGGAGGGAGGCCGTCCTCCCGGTACTAACACTGTGTCACCACCTCCTCCTCGGCACGGGCTGCCTCTCACGCACAAGGAGCCGTTCGAGTGTGGGGCACCCTGCACCCCAAACGGGAGCCCTGCCTCACCTACACGTCCGGGCTGGAGTCAAGTTCCCTGTAGCACTAAGAACCCATGGTTTCCTCCCTTTCATCGAGACGAAGTTCACACAACGTAAACTCAACCATTTTAAGCGCACCGTCTCGTGGCGTTTTATCGCATTCACGACGCCGTGCAAGCATGGCCTTTACTAGTTCCGAACACACTCGGCAGCCGGGTCCGCCCCCCCCCCTCCCCCCGCCAAGCCTCAGGCAGCCGCTACTCTGCTTTCCGTCCCGTGGAATTGCTTTTTCTGGATATGTCACGTCAGGGGAACCTTACGATGTCTTTTGTGTCCGGCTTCTTTCATGCGGCACGGCGGTTTCAAGGTTGTCCGCGTTGCAGCAGGCGTCAGCACGCCCTTCGTTCCTCTTCGTGGCGGAGGGACAGTCTGTCGTACGAGCCTCCTCCTCTGTTAATGGATACACGTGGGCTACTTCCACCAGCTGGCGCTTGCGAACGGTGCTACCGTGAGCGTCCACGTAGAAGCATTTGTTGGAACACCTGCTCTCGATTCCTTGGGCTGCACGGCGAGGAGTGGCATTGCTGGGTCATACAGCAACTCTACGTGTCACCTTTTGAGGAACCGCCTAAGTGTTTTCCACGGCAGCTGCCACCGTTTTCACATGCCCACCACGTTTTCGTTTTTAATCACAACACGCCATGGCGATTCAGAGGAGGGAGACAGTGGCGTGGAGGGAAGCAGGCTCTTCCCGGGCCTGAGTGAGAGTGCGGGGTGGGTGGTCTGCCCGGGCAGGGGGTAGGCCAGGCAGGCAGTGGTTCGGGGGGGCGGGGCGGGGAGGGCAGGCCGGGCCTCTGTCTGCAAAACTAGCTCGGGTCCGGGGAGGTGGAGCTGTGGCCCGGGATGCGGTCCCTGTCACCCGTGCCCCTCGGCCTCCGAGCAGATGATGGGAGTCTGCGATGAAAGGCGGAGACGGGCCAGAGGGCGGGGGGCCTTGTGATGCGGTCCTTCTCGAGGGGTCGGGACCCCGAGAGCTCTCATTCGTCTGTTTCCGACAACCACAAAAGAGATGTGCCAGGCGGGGAAGGTACGGAGCTAGATTTAGCACCCAATCAACCCGGGAAACGAGCTTCCTCTGACTTTAAAATGAACTCTCAGAAGCACACCCCCCCAACCTCCCTCGGGTCAGAAAGGCTGATTCAAGAAAATGAGCTCAGCAGGGGTCCGCCAAGGTGCTCTGCGGTAGCAGGGAATGACCCTGGGGGTACCTGCTGAGGGCTCAAAGCCCTGGGGCCCCACGGGCTGCACCCGTGTTAGAAACACGTCCTGAGCCCGGAAGCCATGGTATTCACTGCACCATGGCCTCCGGCGCCCAGAGGGGAGCGTCTGGGTCCTTGCCTGGGGCTCCTGCAGATGTGGGGGCAGGGGGTCACGTCAGACGACAGGGACGTCAGCAGGACCCCTGTGTCCGTCCCTTAGGGCGGCGGTGACCAAGTGCCGCAGACCAGGCAGCCTAGGAAGCAGAAGTTTATCTTCTCTCAGTCCTGGGGCTCAAAGTCCAAGATCAAGGGGTCGGTGGGGTCGGCTCCTTGGTATGCAGACGACTGTCTTCTCCCTGTGTCTTCATGGGATCCTCCCTCTGTGCGTGTCTGTGTCCTGATCTTTTTTTAAATTTTATTAAAAATTGTTTTGGGGCGCCTGGGTGGCTCAGTCGGTTGGGCGTCCGACTTCGGCTCAGGTGACGATCTCACGGTCCGTGAGTTTGAGCCCCGCGTCGGGCTCTGGGCTGATGGCTCAGAGCCTGGAGCCTGCTTCCGATTCTGTGTCTCCCTCTCTCTCTGCCCCTCCCCCGTTCATGCTCTGTCTCTCTCTGTCTCAAAAATAAATAAACGTTAAAAAAAATTGTTTTAATGTTTATTTTTGAGAGAGAGAGAGTGTGTGTGCACAGCGGGGAGTGGGGGGCAGAGAGAGAGGGAGAGAAAGAATCTGTCAGCACAGAGCCTGACGGGGGGGGGGGCTCAAACTCACAAGCCATTAGATCACGACCTGAGGCAAAGTCAGAAGCTTAGCCGACTGAACCCCCGGGCGCCCCCTGATCTCTTCTTTTAAGGACACCAGTGAGACTGGATTACGGCGCACCCTACCGACCTCATTTGACCTTAATTACCTCTTTCAAGGCCCGTCTCCAAACACAGTCCATCCCAAAGTCCCGCGCCGATCAGGATTTCAACGCACGAGTTTTGGTGGGGGAGCGTAATTCAGCCCCTAACACCCCGGAGGGGCCTTCAGCACCGGAGAGGCTCCGAAGCCGGCCCCGTCCTCGCCTGGCTGGCAGCGCATCCAGCCTCCGATCCCAGAGCCCGTCCAGGGAGGTCATTAAGTGCGAGAATCTGCTACCACAGACAGCGGGATCGGGCAGCGGCTCACCGCGGGGCCCGTGCGGGAACCTCCAACCACCACCCGGCACCGTTAAGTCCAACTCGCGGCAGCTCGGCGCGTGGAGGCGCCTCGTCCAGCTGGCGGACGGGACAGCGGCTCCCGGAGGAACCCACTCCTAGAGGGCCCATCCTCCGCCGACTGACCTGAGGATGCGCTGGGCACGGCTCCGTGAAAAAGCAGAACGAAGGACGCAGAGAGAACGGTGTGGAGCGTCAGGCCGCTGAGGCCTGCGTCACCCGTGTGCGGCCGGGGCCACCCAGCTGCTGCTGTGGCAGCAGTCAGGGCACGCAATTTACGTTAAATGCCCAGGAATCTACCTCTGCCCCTGGGGCTGTTTCCGATTCTTCAGGATGTTTTGTCCACTCCGGGCTGCGAACTTCCCAGGGCCGTGGCTGTTTCTTACTATCTTCGCGTCTCCCGGATACATGTCGCTCACCCTGGGAGCTTCTGGAACACGATGCCCCGGGCCCTGCCCCAAACAAGGATGTAATTAGCTGTGGTGTGGCCCAGGAAGCGTGGCTTTCGGAAGTCGCTTCTAATGTGCAGGTTTGAGGACTGCTGTACCAGAGCTCCCGGCTTGAACAGGGACCCCAGTGGAGAAGGAAGAGGGAGCCGGGATGAGAAAGGAACCAGGGCCAGGAGAAGGGGCCCGTGTGGAGCCCCACGATGTACCGAGCGGGTCGTCCCGGTGCCTCGAGGTCTGTGGTGTGTCGCAATCAGCAGGGGCCGGTGTTGCAACAGCCCGGAGGGTCTGGGGTGGGGCCTGGGAGCCTGAATTTCTAACAAGAGCCCAAGGGATGACGGTGCTGCTGGTCTGAGGACCAAACTTAGAGAAGGAAAAGAAAGACGCACCAGGAGAGAAGCTGTCCGCATAGAGAAAGATTACTTAAAATGCCCCAAGTCAGATTTGCAGTTTAAATGCCTACACATTTCTCTCCGTTCCCCCCTGGAGCGGCACCAATTGGACAGAAAAGGAACGGAACGCACGCACACGCGTGTGTGTGTGTTTGTGGGGACACAGAGAATGGGAAGGACCAGGGCAGGTGAGACATATCACCAAAATTTTAGAAGGTGGAAAGCAGACAGCACCGTTTCTGGGAAGACTACATACACAGCCTAAGATACTTCCCCCATAACAGATCTGAAATGCCAGAAAAAGTCCTTTAAAACATCTATTAAAGGGGCGCCTGGGTGGCTCGGTTGGTTGAGCATCCGACTTCGGCTCAGGTCATGATCTCGCAGTTCATGGGTTCGAGCCCCACGTCGGGCTCTGTGCTGACAGCTCGGAGCCTGGAGTCTGTTTTGGATTCTGTGTCTCTCTCTCTCTCTGCCCCTCCCCCGCTTGTTCTCTCTCTCTCAAATCAATCAACTTAAAAAAATTAAAGAATAACAACAAAGAAACACAACACGTTTGTCAACACGTTGGTGACAAATGTCACCAACAGCAGAACAGTAACTGTAGAGACAGATCCGCAAGGAATCCAGATGTTAGAATTTGAACAAAGCACAATACAGATGTCTCATCTCCAATATGCTTAAAGAACCACATCACATGTTTAATACATTTAAGTAACCAAGATATAAAAGGGAAACAACTCAACCAGGCAGATGTCTGAAAGAACCAAACGATCATGACTGACGTTAACAACTCCGTGGAACCCCACGGCTCCAGGTGAAATGGTGCAGAGTCTGGGCCGTGCTCAAGAATAAACATTAAAAATAAATAAATAAAAAGATTCTCCAACTAGGAAAAATCTAGCTACAATAAATAAAACCATGACCACGTTGGCTTTATCCCAGAAATACAAAGTTGGTTGAAGTTTAGAAAATAGTACAATGGGATTTGATTAATTAAGAATAAGGCAAAGAGGGGCACCTGGGTGGCTCAGTGAGTTAAGCGTCCGACTCTTGGTTTCAGTTCAAGTCACAATTCAGTTCAGGTTCGTGAGTTCAAGCCCTGCACAAGGCTCCACACTGATAGTGTCCAGCCTGCTTTTCTCTCTCTCCGTCTCTCTCTGCCCCTGCCCTGCCCGCTCTCTTTCTCTGAAAATAAATAAACTTCAAAAAAAAAAAAAAAGAGTAAGGCAGAGAGTTGTATATACTTCAGTGACTGTAGAAACAGCACTTGATAAAATCTGATGCACACTCATGATAAAATATATTTGCAAACTAGGAACCGAAAGGAAATAGATCCTCTTAAACTAATTAAACATATCCACAAAAATCCTCCAGCCAACATAATAATTAAAAGTGAAACTTTGGGGGCACCTGGGTGGCTCAGTCTGTTAAGCGTCCGACTTTGGCTCAGGTCATGATCTCATGGTTCATGAGTTCAAGCCCCATGTCGGGCTCTGTGCTGACAGCTCAAAGCCTTGAGCCTGCTTCGGATTCTGTGTCTCCCCCTCTCTTTCTGCCCTTCCCCTGCTTGTGCGCTCTCTCTCTCAAAAAAATTTTCTCTCTGAAAAAAAAACAAAGTGAAAATTTGAAAGATTTTCCTTCAAGATTGAAGCCAAAACATAGATGCTCACTATTACCGCTACTCATCAGTGCTTTGTTAGAGTCTAGCCAGTGTGGTAAAATAAATAAATGAGTGAATGAATGAATGAATGAATGAATGAATGAAAAAAGGAAAAAAGAAAATATCTAAGCAATGAAAACAGAAGGAAAACAAACACTATCACTCACAAATGATATTATTATCTACATAGAAAAAAAACAAAACAAACCCAGAGACTAATTACCAGAACTTAAAAAGAGTTCAGTACAGTTATGAATCCAAGGCTGAATACATTAAAAAGCCTGCATTTCTCCACACTAGTAAAAACACAAATGCTGGGTTTTAAAAGACACTTTATAATTGCAGCAAAAAGCCAAAGATACTTAAAACAAAAACTGAAGCAAGACCTTTGTAGAGAAGATTTTCAAAGTTTATTGAAAGACATTACAGAAGACCTAAAGAAATGGAAAGATAAACCAAATTCATAGACGGAAACACTCAATATCAGAAAGATGCCAGTTCCCCCCAAACTGACCTACAGATTCTTTACAACTGAAATCCCAACAGGGTGTTTTACAGAATATATAGGAGCTGAATCTCAAGTACATAAGGTGAAGCAAAGGACCGAAAAGAATCAAGACCCACGTGATAAAGAATGAGGTCAAACGGCTTGGTCCTACCAGGCATTAAGATCTAATGTAATGGGAGTGCTGGGCTGGCTCAGTTGGTTGAGCGTCCGACTCTTGATTTTGGCTCAGGTCATGATCCTGGGGTCTTGGGACTGAGCCCCGTGTCTCGCTCTGTGCTGAGTGTGGAGCCTGCTTAAGATTCTCTCTCTCCTCTTTTGCCCCTCTCCCCTGTTCTTGCGCTCTCTCTAAAATAAAATAATTTATTTATTATTTAAAATAAAATAATAAAATAAATCAAATCAATAAAATAAAATAAAATAAAATAAGGTAAAGCAATAGCGATAAAGATAGGTAGCTGTTCCTGGAATTTCATTCTCTTTTTTGGGGGGGAGGAGCAGGTGCATAACTTGAGTACATTTCCTGGCTTCCTTTAAAGTTAGGCGTGGTCATGTGACTGTGTTCTTTTCAATTGTGAACAAAGGCAATGTGCTTGTTTCCAGGGCAGGCACAAAAAAAACCTCCAATGCATGCACTTTTCTGACCCTCTCCTTCTGCTGACTGGGTGAAAAACCACACCGTGGCCCCAGGGTACGGTGCAAAGAGCCTGGGTCCCTGAACGGCATGTAGGGCAGCTGCCCTGCTGACCTGAAAGCCCACCCTGGACTTCACGTGAGAAAAAGTATGCACTTTCTGTCCTCTAGGACACTGGTGTTGAGGGGTCTACTTGTTATGCAGTACGGACTTCCCTGACTAATACGCTACACTACCGAAGGCAGCCGAGTATTGACCTGTGGTTTCAGCTCTAACTCGTGGAGAACTAGGGACGTGTCACTCCCGTTCTTGTAAGAGAAAGCTGGACAGATGGAACATCAACAATTTCCTTGAGAACTACGAGACACAAGAACTACGAAACTACTTCTAGAACTAAGGTCCCAGGACAGATGGCCACCTTGAGGATGCGAGAGAGAGAGAGAGGGACATCCAGCAGGAGGCCGCACCTGAGATCTACTTAAGAGGAAAAAGAAACCACCGGAGCCATAACCTGTAATTGTGGCAGACTGCTGGAGGCCGAGTCTGTACCAGTAAGAATAAAAAACCAGGGGCACCACGGTGTTAGGGGGATACCACAGCCCTTTGGCCTTTTCCACCAGGAACCCCACAAAGGGAGGGTTCTCAAAGGGAGGATCCCAGAAACACAATGGAGATGACAAGAACTGCCTTGAAACAGGCCCGGGGCCTTCTTCGTAACCATCGTCACAGGGTAAGGTGCCAAGGAAACAGACTGAGACACTGCAGCTGGAGGAAGGAGCCGGGGGGAGGGGGGAATCGGTATCGCGGAAGAATCATTTGTGAGTGTCCCAGCACCGAGACGCAGGCCCACTAAAAGACGGACACCTCACCATAGATTCTAGAACATTCCCCTCCACCACACCAGCAGGCCCGAGTACAAGTGTGGATTACAGCTACAAGGGCTGTAAAAACTCTAATATAAATAAACATTAAGAATTTTTTTAAATGCATTTTCTAAACTCTTTCAAAAAGAAGTATAATTTGTAGGCTAAGCCAGGAGATGAAATGGAATCAGGAAATGGCCAATGAGAACCCGGGAAGGCAGAAAACGAAGGGAGAAAGAGGACAGCCTGGTATTTTTGGGCTGAAGCAGATAGATGTAAGGACAGTGAGTGCAAACGCAGAGCCAGGGTAGGAGGCCACTCGATTCCTGAGAAACTCCCGGCAGTGCTGCAGATCCCAGGGGGAAACGACCTGCCCATGGCAGGAAGTTTAAAGGGATTTCACACCATTCACAAAAACAGCGTCCATATGCTGAAATGTAAAGTATTTTTGTTAATACTCCTTATTATATGACATGTTAGTATTCTTCAGCATATGTGTATGTATACAATTCGCTTGAATTTTTAGAAGAAATTAAATTTATAATTAAAAAATGTTTAGAGATCCAGAGAAAGCTGAAACCCAGTGCCTAATGGTCGAAGAGCCATCAAAAAGAGCCCCGAGAAGAGACGCACCTCATACAGCAGAAGGTGGACAGCAGGGCAGGGCTAAAACCAAGAGGAACCGCTGAACATGTGGAAAGGGCTCCCTTCCCAGCCCAGCAGGAGAGGGAACGTTTACTCATCCTGAAACAGGGCCCCGGGAAGCCTGAGTGATTAAAATGTCAAAGGAGTGGGGAGGGTGGGGGCTGGGGGCCACGGTTTTTATGACAAGCCACGATGAAATGTTTGACATTGGAACCGATGTATATATTTCTTAGATAAAGATAAAAATTAAAGTAAAAAAGGTGACCGTAACCACCCCAAAATTAAGTCCCTTCTGAGCTTGGTCCTTGGGATGGTTCTCTCCACTCGGGTCCAGGGCAGACCAGGAGGCAGGCGCCCCAGGAGCCTCCCCTGTGGCAAATCTCATCCCCCTCAGTGAGCCCTGTCCCGGCATTGGTGGGGCCAGGACCCCAGGAGGATACGTTTTTGGTCCGGGGACCAGAGGGTGCTCCTGTAATGACTTCGACATTTCTTCCCCACTTAGTCCTCGCTTTCATTTTCCCCCCAAACTGGATAATCTATCATGTCCTCTGCCTCGCTTCAGGCTATGCTATTTATAACAATAGAAACAGCATTTTTGGCTTGTCACCTTTCTCCAAAGGAACTCAAATTGCCTCTAAACCTTTAATGTGCATATAAAGTACTTTTGAATATTGTTACAGTGCAGATTCTAATTCAGCAGGTCTGGGGCAGGGCCCTGAGAGTCTGCATTTCTAACCAGCTTCCCGGTGAGGCTGAGGCTACAGGCCCAGGGACCACATCCTGAGTAGCAAGGGGAACGTGGGGCAGCTTGAAGGGTCATGGAAACGTTCTCTATCTCCAGTAGGGTTGTGATGACACAGGGATCCACCTCTGTGAAAACACAATGGACTGTGGAGTTAAAATGGGTGCATTGCATCGTATCTCGAGTATCCTTCAATACGGTTTATTTTAAAGGAAAAAATTCAGGGGTGCCTGGGTGGCTCAGGCGGTCGAGTGTCTGACTCTTGAGTCCAGCCCAGGTGACAGTCTCACAGTTTCTGAGATCGAGCCATGTGCTATTAGCATGGAGCCTGCTTGGGATTCTCTCTCTGCCTCTCTCTGCCCCTCCCCCTCCTTGAAATACGTAAATAAACCTTAACAAAAAAGAAAATAAAGAAACTAAAAAAATTCATTCTAGAGGGCTTTGTAGATCTAAATGTGAAAGATGGAACGATAAAGCTTTTAGAAGAAAACGTAAATCTTGGGGTAGACAAATCTTTCTGGAATAGAGTTCAAAAAATGATTCACCCGGGGCGCCTGGGTGGCTCAGTCGGTTGAGCGTCCGACTTCGGTTCGGGTCATGATCTCACGGTCTGTGAGTTTGAGCCCCGCGTCGGGCTCTGTGCTGACAGCTCAGAGCCTGGAGCCTGCTTTGGATTCTGTCTCCCTCTCTCTCTGCCCCTCCCCCACTTATGCTGTCTCTCTCTCACTCTGTCAAAAATAAATAAAACATTTAAAAAAAAATGATTAACCGTAAGAAGTATGGTTACAGACCACATGATTTGACTATGTTAAAATTAAAAACTCCTATTCATCAGCAGACTCTACCAAGAAGGTTTTGAAAAAGCAAGCCATAAACTGAAGAAAGGTATCAGTCATACATATATTTGACAAAGGACTCCTACCTATCATATATAAAGAACAACTACAATTCAATAAGAAACTGACAACCTAATAGAATGACAGGCCAAACACTTGACGAGGCACCAAGGACAATATCCAAAATGGCCAATAAGCACACAAAAAAGGTACTCAACTTAATTAGTCATAAGTGAAATGCAAATTAAAAACCACAAAATTTTTTGTTTTGGCCATACAGCCACGTGAATGGCTAAAACAAAAAGACAGAAGACAGCACATGTAGGCCAAGATGTGGGGCAGCTGGGGCTCACATCTGTCACTGACGGGGGTGTAGTCTGGAGCAACACTCTTGGAGAATGATCTCCTAGAGCTGACTGTTGGCATACTCTGATTCAGCAGATCCACTCTTGAGTATCTCCAAAGAGAGGCATGTATCTCCAAAAGAGAGACGTTAAGGACGGTCCTAATTGCCTTATTACAATGGCAAAAAGTTGGAAACAACCCAAAAGAGCCATCACTGATAATACAGATAAAACGTGCAATGTTCATAAAACGGACTGCTACGGGCAAACAGGTATCGCTCCGGGCAAACCGCGGACACAGCTCGGGGGGCCAGACAGGACACACAGCACTCGGATCAACAACCAATATTGTTTCAGTACCTCGACGTTCATGCAAGTATTCGGGACATACCTATACTAAAACTTGTTATTATACTGAAAGTCATTATTATTATTTGTCTTTTTAAATTTTTTTAACGTTTATTTATTATTGAGAGACAAAGAGACACAGAGTGTGGGTAGGGGAGGGGCAGAGAGAGAGGGAGACACAGAATCCGAAGCAGACTCCAGGCTCCGAGCTGTCAGCACAGAGCCCGAGGCGGGGCTCAAACTCACGAATCACGAGATCGTGACCTGAGCTGAAGTCGGACACTTAACCGACTGAGCCACCCAGGTGCCCCTTATTAATTACACTATTATTTTTTCACCAGTCCTGTTTTGCTTCCTGATCTGGGTGCTGGTGACGGGGACATGTGCACTTTGTCTAACCTCCCGGTGCTGTGCGATAGGGGTCTGGACACATCTCCTGTATGACTGTCATACCTGAGTGTGACGCTTATTTGAAATAACAAAACTAATCCCGGCCTGTGTCCCATTTGAGGGGGGCCCTGCCTCTTGCCTCGAGTCTCCCACTGGGTCTCCTTGCTGCCACTTGTGACCTTTCAGACCCCACCGGGACCCTAGCTCGCGGCTCCCACTCAGAACACCCCAGCAGCCGGCCCTCACCCAAAGGATGGCCTCTGCCTCCTTGGCACCTTACCCAGGGCTCTTGGCGGCCTCTCCTCCCTCTGCCCCGACGCCCCCCGTCTTTTTGTGTGACCTGCCACTAACCGCACCTCCGTGGCTTTGCGTAGGCTGGTTCTCTGCTTAGAAGGCCCTCCCCACCTCTGTGCCGGCAAAAACTTTGTTATTCTGCCAGAGTCGTTCAGGCGGCTCCGGGAAGCCTTCCCGACTCCCTCAGCCAGACCCGGGGGCTCCGTCTTCACTGCGTGTGCACATGTCCATCTCCTCACCACACTACCTGCTCGCAGGGGCCGGGACTCCGGCTGTTTCATCCTTTTGTCCCCAGCACCTAGCAGGGTGCCCGTGGATGGGGCCCGCTGGGCACAGGTGAGGAATGAACGGGTGGATGATGGGGCTTGACATACGGGCATCGGGCAAAGGCATAAACTGTTGTCGCTGAATTTGAGATCTGGCAAGGATTCCTCTGACCCTGCTCTAGGTCCCCCTGCCAAAGAGCAGCGCCCGCCTGCCTCATGAGCGGGACTTGTCCCTTACTGTGGGTCCCCTGAGCGACCTGCTTGCTGCAGGCGCTCCCTAGACGGCATCTCATCTGATTTCCTGTCGGAAGGACGCCGTTATCCCCATTTTACAGATGAGGGGAGGTGCAGACACGTTCGGCGACTCGTCCAAGGTCGCGTGGCTGCTGGTGGGGTGGGAGGGGGGGGTTGTGGAGCTGACACTCACTACCCAGTTTCTTCTGTGAATAACAACCAGGTGTTGAATCACGAAAATGTCCCTCGGAACAGGAAAGGCAAGGGAGGAAGTGTGGGCACCCGCTCTGCCCCGGCAGCAGTCTGACTCAGGCAATCCTTCTGGCCTCTCTCAAATCAGTCTCCGTGGGTAGCCACCCCCCCTCCTGCAGACCGGCGTGTCGGGAAGGGGCATCACCCCAAACCCCTAAACGCGGCGCTCGCCTCTGTCCAGAGACTTTCAAGTCCTGCCCGAGATTTTCAGGTTTTCAACAAAACAAAAGTCTGATTCACTGTTTCCAAGCCTACACGAAACACAAGTCCTTTATTTTTCTGCCACTAACCAAAAAAAAAAAAAAAGACCCTTTATGTCTTAGAAAAGTTTTCAATGCTCCTCACTTCACACCACACCAAACATTGTTCATGACAAAGGTTGGAGAATGAAGCCAGAAGGAAATGAATCGCATTACAATAAAACACACCCACTAATAAATAGCAGCCTGGCCAATGAATCTGACTCAGAACATACCACTGGCAAGAAGAAATGCCCCAAAGCTTCACTTAAACCAAATAATATAAGAACGGATGGGTCCCCTGGGTCGGAGGGAGAAGGTAATGCATCCAGGAAGCTGCAAACAGGGACTCTGGGATTTTTGCAGAAAACACAGGGCATTAACAACGTTCAAGGTGAAAGAAGGGAGACATGTAGGTTTGGGGACAAGGGTGTTTTCATCAGGTGACAAAAGAGACAGATCCGGGTCTTTCCACTGGGTCCCCACAACCTGCAGGGCAGTGCCCACTCCAGAAATTCACCACAGCCACGCCCGGGAGCGAGATCAGCCACTCCCAACCCGCCCAACTGGAGAACGAAGCCCAGAGATCTGAGCGATAAACACGAACACCGAAGGGAGACAAAAGTCTGCTCCGGGGAGGTTTCTGTTCCACAACTGTTGTGCCGAGGCATCAGCCAGCCGCCGGGGACCAGCGCCAGAGGCGTACCCCCGAGCGCCCGCAAGGCCCCCGGAGGAAGCCGCCTGCCCGGGGGTTTGCAGATCAACACAGAAGATCACGCCCCACACCCAACATCTCATGGCCACCCCCTTCCTCATCGTCACGAGGGGAACCCGGCCGGCGCTGTCCTGCCAGAGCGGGGGCGCAACGAGAGCCTGGCCCGATGAGAAGGCCGGGAGGAAGGCCCGGTCAACACGGATGCAGGGCGAGAGAGGTCAACTAGCGACAATAAAAGCTCACGTCCATGTAACGTTTTGCTGTTTTCAAATCGATTGTTCACCCGCTATCTGCTCAGCCCAAGTCCGTGTGGTAGGGAGGAGGGATTATTTATCTCCATCTTGCTCGTGAAGAAACAAAACCTTGGGGCCGTGAAGTGGTTTGCTCAAGGTCACCGAGCAATCAGGAGCTTTAAGGCTCTGACGGTTCCTGGTCATGACACACAAGGGCACAGATGACTCACCGGGGGCACCCAGACCTCAATTTCAGTTTTACACCCGCAGCAGACATGGGCAGTCGATCACAGAGCTCCGTCCTTCTTACTCAAGCCATGATGAGCGGCCTGGCACCAACCGGCCCTCCAGATGGAACCCACGCGCCGGCCCAAGGCCCATCTGATTAACTGCTTCACGCAGGAGGACACTGAGCCCACAGGGGAGAAGGCACTTGGCCAAGACTGCCCGGTGGGTTTGTGGCCCAGGCCCCAAGTCGCTGCCTTCTGAGGCCCACGGTGTCTCCAGCACACCACACGATGCCCCACCCGCCAGGAGAGCAAGTCCCCACCAAAAGACGCACCAACAAGGCACGGGAACGGCGTTCTCCATGACCTAGCTGGCGCAGCTGGGATTTCTGCACTGGGCAGGCAGACACACTCCTGTTTCTAAGAGGGGAAGCCAGGCCTCTCAGGGGTGTTGAAGCCTCCGCTACCGGCAGGGTCGGGGAAACCAGAAGTTTGATTCTGGACCTACTCCAGGCCCAGGGAGACAAGTCGAGACTCTTTGGCTGTCAGCATCTAGAGTCCAGAAGGGGGCCTGAGCGAGTCTCTACTTGGCAGCCGTGAGCCAGAGAGCGCTTCGGAAGGAAGCCGTGAGGCTGGATGAGACCCCCCTGGGAAGGAAAGCACTGGAAGAAGAGGCCCTGGGCACCTTGGGAGGTTACGGAGGAATCAGAAAAGAGATATCAGAAGAAGTGGTCAGTGAAGAAGGACAAAAACCAAGAGAGCAAACCAACCCGTGTTGTGAGGAGGGGTGGACTGTCATGTGCGGCCAGGTCAGATCCTGGAAGGACTAAGAATGGACCCCTGGACTTAGCCGCTTGGGGTCCCAGGTGACCTTGATAAGAGCCATTTATTTAATTTTTAAAAAAAATTTTTTAATGTTTATTTATTTTTGAGACAGAGAAAGACAGCGCACGAATGGGGGAGGGGCAGAGAGAGAGACACAGAATCTGAAGCAGCTCCAGGCTCCGAGCTGTCGGCACAGAGCCCGACGCGGGGCTCGAACTCACGGACCGTGAGATCATGACCTGAGCCGAAGTTGGATGCTCAACCAACTGAGCCACCCAGGCGCCCCGATAAGAGCCATTTAAATAGTGGTGCCTTGGTGGCTCGACCGGTTGGGCGTCCGACTTCAGCTCAGGTCGTGCTCTCACAGTCCATGAGTTTGAGCCCCATGTCAGGCTCTGTGCCGACAGCTCGGAGCCTGGAGCCTGATTTGGACTCTGTGTCTCCCTCTCTCTCTGCCCCTCCCCTGCTCATGTTCTGTCTCTCTCAAAAATAAACATATATAAAAAAAAAGAGCTATTTAAATAGAGTGCTGGGGCCCAAAGCCTGGCTGAAGTGGGTCCAAGACACAGCGCAGGGGAGGAGTTGGGGACAGCGTAGACAACGTTTTCAAAGAGACCTGCTCTGAAGGCGATGAGCTGAATTGTGTCCCCCCAAATTCATACATTGGAGCTCTAACCCCAGTACCTGTAGTTAGTGATCAAGCCTTTAAAGAGGTGGTGAAGTTCAGATGAAGCTGTTAGGGGCGGGACCCTCATCCAATATGACCCGTGTTCTCGTAAGTGGAGGAAACTGGACACAGAGAGAGGGCCAGGGTCAAATGCACATGGAGGGAAAGGCCACGCCAGGTCACAACAAGAAGGCGGCCATCTAGGGGCACCTGGGGGGCTCAGTCGGTTAAGCATCCGACTTTGGCTCAAGTCACAATCTCATGGGTCATGAGTTTGAGCCCCGTGTCAGGCTCTATGCCAACAGCCCGGAGCCTGGAGCCTGCTTCCGATTCTGTGTCTCCCTCTCTGCCCCTGCTCCCCACTTGTGTGCTCTCTCTCTAAAATAAAAATAAATTAAAACCAAAACAAAAGTTTTAATTAGTTAAGAAAGACATAGCACTAGGTAAAAACCGTGTGCAATGACAACATTAAGGGGACAGGAGACTGGTCCACTCCACGTGAACGGTCCTGTACTCTGCCCTAGGCGGGCGGTCTCCTGAACTTGGGACATTTAGAGAGAAAAGCGCCCTTTCCTTCCTAGGCCGCTTTCTTCCGACACCTGAAACATCCCCGAATGCAACCAGAATCTCCCCTAAGGGCCGGGGGAGACAGGATTTGCAGAGACAGAGAACGCCCCCCACCCTGGAACGTCCCCAGGAATGGGGATCTCTGCACACCTCTTTGCGAACAAGGATGACCACAGGCCACGGCACCCCGGGCGCGACGGAGGTTGACAAGTCGGGTTTGGAAAAGCATCTGAGAATTGGAGACCGGAGCCTGGGCCAGACGTGTGAGGTGTCATTACTATTCAACCGAGCGTTTCCTGCTGCGCTGACACTCAAATCCCTTTTATTTTTTTTAAATAAAGGCCATTTCTTCTTAGGAAACTTCAATGAATCATATAATCCTCACTCAGACAAGGAAGGACGCACTAATGTTAGTAAGACACAGTTTCACTTCGTTCCGACGTTCATCCCCTGAAATAACGATTTACGAAAGCTCAGCAATGCTGACACGGGGCTTCTGTTCACCTTCGGATTAAAAAAAAAAAAAATGGGTCATCACCACCAAGACTTCCACAAAAGTGTTCACAGCAGCTTTATCATAACAGCCCCGGAGCGCAAACACACAGATGTGTACCAGCGGTGGGACCAGCGGCTTGAGAAATCACAGACGTCCACGCAGGGGCACCCAACTCGGCAGCGAGTGGGAGACGAAGGTCCACGATGCTGACGGTCGGGTCTCAGCAGGGTCACACTTGCCACATGATTCCATTACATGACGTTCAGGGACAGGCAAAGCGGGTGGGGGGTTGGCGACAGAGAAGGGGCCTGCGTCCCTGCCCCCCTGCCCTGGGTGGGGGGGCCCTGGACAGGACCCGTGTGTCTGTGTGGGTGCTTGGCTACGAGGGCAGATGGAAAAACTCATGACCTGTGCACTTCAGATTTGGGAAGTGACACCCCATGATTTCTCTTACTGGGACACAGCTGAAATTGGAAGGTGGGGCGAGAGGCAGGAGGTTGGGACCAAGAGAAACTAGGATGGGGCCCAAAGCACAGGCTGGGGACGGCCCTGGACACTCTGTGTCACCTTACTCTTCAGTGTTGTTTTCTTGATCGTAAAGACAGCACGTGCTCTTGGTAAAAACAAAACAGCTCCACAAAACCAAAAGAGAGGGACGCAACATACAAAATATGAAATACATACCTCTCCCGCCTAGGTCCCTACCAGAGAGACCTTCTTATGTGTGCTAGGTTTTGTTTTTGGTTTTTGGTTTTTTTTTTCCAGAAACTTCCCAGATGTCTGCTAGAGATCCCCCTGGTCCAATTAATGGCCTCACAGAATACCACCGTATGGATGGACCTCACTCTTGGGGCGCATTTGTGAGGCCTCAAACTTTTTCTTGGGTAAGCAATGCTTCGATTAATATTGGTGTGCAGAAAAAGTCTATCTGTGAGATAATTTCTTAGAAGTGGGATTCCTAGACCGGAGGCTTTATTCGCTTCATCTGCTGGTAAATATTGTCAAAGCCACCGTGCATGAGCGTCTGCTGCCCCTCAACCTTTTGATCTTGGCCAGTGCAATCGGTAGAAACGGGCGTGCCCCTGCTGTATTACTGTGTTATTTTGCACACGTTTCATTAGAGATGAGGCCCGGGGCCGGCTGTGTTCATATTCCTTTTGCTCGTGTCTTCAAGAATTTTCCTCTCGGGTCAAGGTCCCCAATTCTGGGGCTGGCAAATGATGGTCAAGGGCCAAGCCTGCGCTGCCCATTTTGCACCACGGGCCCACTCTGGCCACACTCACCTGGGGGGACACCTGCTTTCCACACTGCAAAGAACAGAGCCGAGTGGTCTCCACAGCGACCGTCTGGGTCAAAAAGCCTAAAATATTTACTGTCTGGACCTTTACAGAAAAAGCTTGCCGATTCCTGCCTCTCACTGATTTTTTTGTAAATTAGGAGATAGCTCTGTGCCTATGTATTGCTTCGTATTTAACTCCTCACTTCTGTTCTGCCTCCTGCCCCCACCCCCCTCACAAATAACCAAGTCAGAAGCAGGGCTTTAAAAGCAGAAGCTGTCAGATTACTTCCTTTGGAAACATTCTGGTCTACATTAAAGGAGGGGTGGTATTTTTTTTTTTTTAATGTTTATATATTTTTGAGAGAGAGAGAGACAGAGCGTGAGCAGGGGAGGAGCTGAGAGAAAGGGAGACACAGAGTCCAAAGCAGGCTCCAGGCTCTGAGCTGTCAGCACAGAGCCTGACGGGAACCATGAGATCGTGACCTGAGCCGAAGTCAGACGCTTAACGGACTGAGCCCCCCCAGGCGCCCCGGGGGGGGGGTGTTTATACCCATTTTACACACGTGCAGTTGAGGCTCAGAGAGGTGATGACTTTCATGAGGTCACACAGCCAGCGTGCTGGAGAGCCAGCATGGATGACGCCCTGTCTGCTCCGAGACCACAGATCCTGCCACTAAAGGACGCTGCCTCCTCACGGACGGTGCCAGCCCCAGGGGGTGGCAGTGACTGCAGAAAAGCAGGGTCTATGTGGGACAGAGCGGGGGGCGGGGAGCCTTGTCATGGCCACCTGTGTGTCTGAGGCCTGCCCATTCCTGAGTGGGAGCGGGACAGGCGGGAAGCCTATACCCTAGAAACAGAAACCCCACGGGCAGGAGGGAGCCCTCCTTCGGGGTATGGAGTTTGCACACCACTCCCTCCGGCTCAGCCACTAGCAAGGAGAGTCACCCACCGAGGAATGACCCTCCCACCCCGAGGTGCGTTGGGGGCTTTGATGGACGTGCCTGAGTGAGCTTGACCACGGGGCTGGCGCAGGACGGGAGGGCGCAAGCCCGGGGAGGCGGGAACAGTATACCCCTCGGCAGTCCCGTTACCCATGGTCACTGGACACCCTAACACAAACGTGACAGGGGCCATCGTCATCTCAGAGCCCTGAACAGATCACAACCCAAACAGTCAGCCCATTAGAACCGCTGACCCGCAGCACAGGAGGGGCTCACAGACAGGTCGGGGGACCATGCAGGGGCGTGTTTCTCCCGCGCAGCGTGACCCCGCTCGGGGCTGGCATCTGGGAATCGGCCGCTTTCAACTGTCCTTAGAAGAACAGTGTTTCTAAGCGGCTTCCTCAAAAGTTGTCTTTTCCTTTTCTTTCTGATCCTGTATTTAAATCAACTTGAATATTTTCTCGGCCGATCAGGTAACGCGGCACCATCCACACAACCGCCAGGAAGGTGGGGTTTGCGGGGAAGGAAACCGGGTGACGGGGCCCACCCAGCCGGGCTGTGTGGGAAAGCCGGGGTTCCAGCCCCCAGCCTGGACCTCAACGTGCCACCTCACCTCCCCCGATGCCAGGAACGCCAGTGAAGGTTGTCATCTGTCACATTTTGTGTTCTCCATTTTATGCTTGGTGTAACCGACAATCCTGAAAATCATCAGCACTGACATCCGGATTTCACGGGGGAGAAACGGCTCTCACAGAGCTGCCATGACAGGCTGTCCAAGGTCAGAGGCTGAGCGCAGAGGAGCAGGCGCGTCTGGGCACACGGCAGGATGCGCCCTCCCACCGGCCCGGCCGGCCTCGGACCCGACAGGTGGAACACAGACCTCCGACTGCCTTCGTGCCTTGATCGGACCTTCTAAAAATGTTCACGGATCAGGTGGTGCCCAAAGACCAGCAGGCCACGCTTGTGTCGGGCTGGGCGTCTGGGGCTCCCGGCCCACGTGGGAGTTGTGACCCCGGTCCCCGTCACCAGGGAGCACTGGCTCTGAGGCTGAGCGCGGAGCCAAGGCAAGACCCAGCGGAAGGCGGCCTGAAGACTGCCTCGCGGAGCTCCACGGATCCTCCTTCCACTGTGGCCTGCCTCGCACGACGGGCAGAGAGCGGCTGCCTTCACCGTCCACCGGCCCCCACCCCCCATCTACCCAGACACACGGCCCTTCTGTCCTGGGAAGCCAGCCCGCTCTCGCCAGGGCGTAGAAACACTACGAAGGAAAGTGAGGAAGGCGTCGGGACGGGGCCCTGCCCTCACTGTCTCAGCCCAGAACCTTCCACCAATCCCCGCAGCCTCTGAGAGCCACCAGGTCCCAGCCTCGCCGCCCACGGCCACACACCCGCAATTCTGTAACATCTCATTGTCTCAGTATACTCTGGCCACGATGTACCCAGACGGCACAGCACAGACTACTTAGGGCAAGGACATCTGGGTGTCCCGTCCCTTCTGTGGGTCCCCCACAGTGCCCAGGGCAGCGTCACCTAGACAATGCCCACAGGCTGATTCAAATCGTCCTTTGAAGAACTATCAGGTTCACGAGTCATTTTAGAAGATCACATACACGAGTGGATAAACAAAACCGGGTCCATCCACACAGTGGACTACTGCTACTCAGCCTTAAAAAGGAAGGAAATTCAGACACGCGCTACAACACGGATGAGCCTTGAGGACACGATGCTCGTTGCAAGAAGCCAGTCACGAAAAGACAAATGCTGTGGCTCCCCTTGTATGACGTCCCTGCAGGAGTCAGACCCACAGACACAGAGAGCGGGGTGGATGCCAGGAACGGGCGGGGGTGGGGCAGTGGTTCGTGTTTAGTGGGGACAGAGTCTCAGACTGGGACGATGAAGAAGGTCCGGACGTGGGTGCACGGCAGCGTGAATGTCCTTAATACCAGCGAACTGCGGACCTAACAGGGGTGGCGAAGGTACGTTCTATGCTACGCGTGTTTTACCACGATTAAGAAAAACATCGCATAAAGGATCATTCGTGCGCTGACTCCAGACCGCGTGGACTGGTGGGGCTACCCGCCTTCCGTTTGGATACTGGTGCGAATAAAACCACACAGGTCCAAACCCTTCAGCTGGAGTGTGGGCCAGGCTGAGGGCCAGGCTCCCTGTGGCCTCAGATCCCCTCTGACCCTGGGCAGAAGCATCATGTTTTACAGCTTCCTCGGGGGTGGAAAGAGGTGGACATTCAGGGGACGGACAGAGGCGGAGAATTTTAGCTTCAATTCTAGCCCCCGCATTAATGCACAGCCCCCAGGATCTCCAGGGCACAGGACGCACGGAGTAGGTACTCAATAATTGTCAAGCGACGGACCGACGGGTCTTTCCCTTTCTGGAAGGTTGAGGACCTTATACCTTCAAGAGAAGTTGTAAATGTCAAGAGGAATTTTTTGAACTACAAATCAAGGGCTTTGAGGGCAGTCCGGGCACAGAGGTCAGTTTGGTCCAAGACCAGGATTAAGCAAAGGGCCCTGTGCTGACACTCTCCTGAGCTGGTGCCCAGAAGCTCACAATGTCACAAACCAGAGCTCAGGCAGGGGGTCTGAGGCTCCTACGGCCTTAGGGTCTCCCTGGGGCCCATCCCACTGTGCCCCAGGGCTCAGCAGAGCTTGGGGTGGGGGTGGGGGCTTCCAGCTTCACCCTGTGGGGGTGGTCCGCACCCCGAGGTCCCTGGGACCTCCTCCTGGCTGTGCAGGGAGCGGGGGGGGGGGGCGCCCTCCTGCCCCCCTCCGTAGACTCCCCACGGGAGAGGCTGTCCCTCCCCTCCGCCACCTGGGGCCCCACCTTCTCGGGAGCCTCTGAGTCAGGCTTTGCTGTGGTCTGGAAACTTCCTGTCCTTTCAGGTGTTAGAAAAGGTTCTCTTCCTCTGTGTGGGGCAGGTGCACCCAGGGGCGCCCTGCCAGGCCAGTGCCACAGGGGCGTGGGGGCCCTGCCAGGCGGAGACACCGGAGGGAGACAGACTGTCTCGGAGAGGCACGGAGGGGACACAGGGAGGCGGAAAGTGGAAGAAATCAGACTTGGATGGGAAGGGGGAGGGCAGGAAGGGGGGGGCCGGGAGAGTGAGGTCGAGAAAGAGGGGAGGGGGAGAGAGGGATGCGGGACCAGCTCCCAGGGGCCAGGAGGGCGAGGACTGGTGAGCCCAGACCCCTCACATCGCCCCCACCCTGCATGTGCTCTCCCCCAGCTGCACCCCCCTCAACGACTGCGCCCCCCCAACCTACCCTCGCGGCCCCGCTGCGTCATCATCCCCCTACCCCACGCTGTCCCCACCCCCGCATGTGCTCTCCTCCAGACGCACCCCTCCCCCCCCACCAACGGCGTCCCCCCACAGCGGCATCCCCACAATGCGCCCCCCACCCCCGCGTCCGCTGGTGCCTACCTGGGGGGCTCATGCTCTGCCAGCCGCGCCGGCCGCCTCCTCTGCGCAGGCCGCCGGCTTCCCCCTGGGCCCGGGCCCTGCCCGGCCGTCCCGTCCGAGGGGCACCGCCCGCCCAGGGGTTGCAGGGCCAGGAGGGGGCTGTGCGCCGCCCAGGCCTGAGTCTGGAGGCCAGAGGAGGTGAAAGAAAGAAAAAAGGAGAGAAAGTGTGTCATAGGCTGGCAGGGGGAGGGAAATGCAAAACCCGACAGGAAATGAGACTAAAAAATGCAAAAGGTTAGAAAGAGATAAGGAAGAGGGGGTGGGGCGGGGCTTGGGTCCTCAGGCGGGGAGGGGAGGGGAGGCTGAGGGGCCCCCTCCCGGGTGGGGGAGCCCCAGCGCCTGCCGCACCCCCAGTCCACCGCCCCAGCCCTGGGAGGCTGCGAGGCACGGTTGTCACCTTGGGCGGGACGCCCCCTCCTCCCGCCCTGGTGGAGGTCTTAAGCAGCTGCCCCTCAGAAGCAACTTGTCACGTTTTTAAGAACTCCCAGACCTTTCCTTGTGGTTTGGCGGGAGGCTTTTCCCACAACGGAGAGGGAAACAAGGAATCCAGAGTCCTTGGGTCCTTCCAGGCTTCTCCCTGCCCTCAGCCTCTGTTCTGGAAACTTCCTTGGGCTTGCCTGGGGGTCATCTCTCCTCCAAGGGCCTCTGGCTCCCCTCCCAGGCACTTCGTGGTGACAGACCCTCCTGTGCCCTCTCCCAGCCCCAGCTGTCCTGGGCCCGGCACACCCACCCCCACTTGTGCTCTCAAAGTTCTGCTCCACGACCCAGAAACTGTAATTTCTGGAGGTCGACGTTTCTGTAATTCTCGTAATTTCCCCGCCACAGGCCCCTGGAGGCCTTGCTTTCACGACCAGCACAGGAGCACCGAGTGGGCAGGACGGTCCTGAATCACGAGCTAAAAATCTGGGTGCGCTGGAGGCATTCTGAGAATACTGGGGCTTAGTCTCCTTGCTGATTTGCCACGGTTTACCCCGCCGCCCCCACACCTCTCCTGTTCTGCCTCAGTTTACCACTCTTCTCTCCCTCTGCCCCTCCTTTGATTCCCCCTGTGATAGCTGAAGAACGTGCCCTCCTGCCTCATGTTTTAAGTTCTCGGAGAAGGGTTCCTCGAGCCACCAAAGGGAGAGGCGTTTGGTTCGTTAAGCCACTAAGCGAGAGAGAAGTAAATCATGGCAGGAGCACAGGGGGGTCTGAAGTCTCGGCAGTCTTGAGGGGCGTAGTGTTGGTGGTGCACACGTGCCAGGGGCCAAGGAACAGGGGTTTCCTTTTCGCGGATCAGGCTCAAGAACGCAATCCACGCGCGCACGGAAAGTTCCCCAGAGAAACAGCACCGAGGCCCAGTGCCTCCAAGTCCTTGTTCCCCGAAGACTCGCCTGGGAGCAGCGATCTCCCTGGCACACTCCGGGAAACCTTGAAATCAGGCAGTGTGGTCTTAGAGAAGTCTGGTTTCCCCCGTGCAGTGTGTGAAGGGTACGCACGCCTTGAAACGACAAAACCCACTATTCAGTTGTCATCCTTCAAAGCGCAAAGTTCTGCAAGAAGCTAGGGTGAGTTGTCACAAGTTGTCTCCATCTGTACCCCGGAACTCCCAGTTATGTCCCCTTTGAGACACCCTCCCCACCACAGATCACCACATTCTGACCTCGAACAGCAGAGGTCAGTTGTGCCTATAACGTCCAAAAACTTTGTGCAAACGGAGCCTTACGTAGATTCTCTTGTGGGGCTGGCTTCTTTCAGTCCACGCTGTGTTTCTGAGATTGAGCAGTGGATTACATGCAGGTATAGGTCGGTGAAGACCTGTCTCTTTTTCTCCCCAACACCTTAATAGAGTTTTTAAGCATTCAGAAAAGTTAGAAAAATTTTATGGTGAACACCCATATATCCCACCCACCTGACTCTAAAATGAACATTCTGCTGTATTTGATTTATCATGTACCCGTGTAGAAATCAATCCTTATTTATTTATTTTTTAATGTTTATTTATTTTTGAGAGAGAGACAGAGTATGAGTGGGGAAGGGGCGGAGAGAGAAACAGACACAGAATCCGAAGCAGGCTCCAGGCTCTGAGCTGTCGGCACAGAGCCCGACACGGGCCTCGAACTCACGAACTGCGAGATCATGACCTGAGCCTAAGTCGGATGCTTACCGACTGAGCCACCCAGGCGCCCCAATCCTTGTTTCTTATTATGCGTTGCAAAGTAAGTTGAAGACATCAGCATACTTCACCTGTAAATGCTTCGTCATGCGTATCATTAACTAGAGGTGTTTTTTGGGTAAAATTTACATATGTGCATATCATCAACAGGAGGCGGTTTCATTTTATGGTTTTTAACTATGGATTTTTATTTATTTATGGATTTTAACTATGTCACGAAATAAGTTTTGAGAAATGTATACACCGTGGAACCCAAACCCCTATGAAGATACAGAACTGTGTGGTCCAATATGGCAGCCACTAGTCACACTTGGCTACTGAGCGCTTGACGTGTGGCTGGTGTGGATAAGAAGTGGAATTTAAAATTCCACTCGACTTTCATTAACTTTAATTAAAATCTAAAAACCGATACTTGAATCTGCTACCGGAAAACTTTTAACTGTGTTACGTTAATATGCAATTTGAGCATATTAATCTCCTTTTTCAACTGTGAACTTTAGAAAATCTACATAGAGGTCAAGTATTTTCAAGGAAAATGTAGTGTCTGAATTCAGGCGCTAAAAGTGTAAAAGACACACCAGATTTTGAAGACTTAAAAGGGGCACCTGGGTGACTCAGTCGGTTAGGCATCTGACTCCCGATTTTGGCTCACATCATGATCTCATGGTTCCTGAGATCGAGCCCTGCGTCAGGCTCCCCGCTGAACGTGTGGAGCCTGCTTGGGATTCTCTCTCTCCCTCTGTCTCTGCCCCTCTCCTGCTCATGTGCACGTGTTCTCTCTCTCTCTCTCTTTCAAAAATAAACATTTTTTAGAAAGAATACAAAAATACCTCATTCATAATTTTGATAATGATTGCATGTTGAAATAACAGTATTCTCAATATGTTCAGTTAAATAAAATATATCATTAAAATGAATCTCATCTGTTTTTTGATGTTGCTACTAGAAAATTTAAAATTTTAAGGCCAAAGAAATATTTCTAATATTTCTGCTCTGAGCAAGGGCTCTCAAGTGGGGACCGTGGCAAGGAGACCCCTCTTCATGTGACATACAGCAGTGAGACAGATGTCCCCCAACATGGCCCCATAAAGCGGTGCCTCCTGAACTATTTATAGTAGAAGACATTCTCCAACCCTCTACCTAAAAAACAAACAAAAAAAACAAAAAAAAACCCTGTAATGAGTATCCCAAGAGAAATTCCAGCATAAATCACACCTGCAAAGTAATAACAGATTGCAACAAAACAGGCCGCCTGAACAGAGGGACAGTTTACGGAAATTCGAATCACAGTTGCTAAAACACAAGAAGTTAGTGGGTACAACACAATAGAGGGACCGGGAGATGACCGGGGAGGTCTCCTAGGCTGGCAAATAAATAAAATAAAACCCACACAGAAACGAAAAGTGAGAGCTACAAGTTGAGATGTCATGGGATCGACTCCGAAGAGGCCAACAGCCACTTGAGAAGCACTGAGGCAGGGAGAGAGACTATCGAGGAAGCGAGTCACGAAACGGTGACAGTAATACTTGTCAGAGCTGAGGAGTGACAGCTGTCCACAGTGAGAGGGCCCGCTGAGAACCCCCATGGAGAATGAATAAAGTTCCGGACCTTGCTACATCCTCATGAAATAGCAGAGAAAAAAAAAAAAAGGTGGGCGATGAGAAGCTTCTACAATCTTCTAACAAGAGAGAAAAAATGCAAGCCAAGGCCAAGGATCAGGTGGCACTCTGACTTCTCATCAGCAGCACTGGATTATCTTCCAGCAAAGAGATAATGAAGTAATGCTCCAGCGTTCTCTGGGAGATTTTCTCTAAACGTGGAGTTCTGTATTCAACCAAATAATCAATCAAGTGTGAGAACAAAATAAACACATTCTTAGACATGCAGGGATTTTGGAAATTTACTTCCCAAGCACTTCCCAGGGAAAAAAAAAAAAATTACTCGAGAATGTACTACAACATGAAAAGGCAATCTAAGAGAAGGACACGGGTTCTGAGAACGAGCGAAAGAAGTCCATGAGAACAGCAAAACAAAACAAAACAAAACAAAACAAAAAGAACAGTAAAGGGGCGGCAAGCCTGGGAAGAAAGTCAGCGTGCACCTGACCTCTCAGGAAAGACGCCTCGTTACCAGAACAACTAGCAACCGTGTGATTACGGGAGCAGACTAGGTCTGATGCCAGATCCACCTGAAAACCTTATTTGTCCCCAGATGTCATTCCCGAGGGGTTGAGCTAGGCAAAGAGCAAATGGGGCCAGGGTGGGTGATTTTTGCCCTTCCCTCGATGTCCTTTTCCACCGGAAAACGTGTTTCCATATACACGTAATTCTTTTATGAGAAAACGTATCATGTCTATGAGAAGCTGGGGAGGGAACCCCTGAATAACAAAACCCTACGAGGGAGCTGGTTGGTTTAGTCCCCGAAGCTCCCTGCATTCAAGCTGTCACCACGTGCACGTGCACTGGGGCCACAGGGTCACTCACGCTACTGGATGTGAGTCTGGAGAAAAACCCGTTTTATTTGGAAGCGATCTTGTCTTCCTTCTGGGCCCCTTCTCCGTGTAAGTAGGACAAGTCAAAGTTTTTGCTCTCCCTGCCTTAAAATGTAGGTGGGTGCACTAATTTCACAGTGCCTTCAGGTAGAACGTTCTGGAATAAAACGTTTCGTCTCTCCTATGGCTGCCCCTCCCTCTGTGCTCCCCTGGATGGCGTTGGACCGTGTGGGAGAAGAGTGGCTTGCTTGTGGGATCTGGAGGGCCACCAGGAAGACTTGGGGTCCCCAGACTCTGCCCTCTGGTTCCCAGGGTCTGCAGGTGTCTTTCTCGCCTGGGCGCCGCTCCCCCTGCTGGAATTCGGGGCCCACATCTTGCTCCTGCACCTGAACACCCGCGTGTCCGGCCTGGCTGGCTCTCCCTTGGCTTGGGTGGGTATCTGCCACGGTCTTCCCCAGCCCCAAAGGCCACCTGCAGCCCGTGCTGGGGGGTCACCTGGCACGCCTCAGCAGGCTCTTCCTCGGGGCCTGTGTTTCCCCCGGGCAGGCGAGGCCTGTCTCTGCAGGGTGTGCTGTGGCCTTCAGCGATTGCGGGGGCAGCCTGAGACCCAGGTCTGGTCCATGTCAGGATCCCCGTCTGTCCCCCTGGCCAGCCACTGAGAGAACTCCAGGAGACCCCGTCTTCCCGGATGTGGGGCAGCTGAGAAAAGAAGGAGGCGCTGGTGCTCACCTGTGTCCAGGCCCAGCTTTCTCCCCGTTGGAGCAGAGGCGGGATCCGGGGGTTATTTCAGGAAGAGATGCTTTTAGAGGGAAAGCGAGGAGAGCCCAAGAGCAGGGGTGTGTGTGTGTGTGTGTGTGCGTGTGTGCATGCGTGTGTGTGTAAATGCTGAACGGGGAGGGAGGGACCCCAGCTGGAGCCACAGGAGCCCATAGAGTGAGCTCCCCTGGAGGGGGCAGGCTGCCCCGGGAAGGTGTGCACAGTGGAGTTTCCCACCATGGGGTCACCCCAGACTGACCAGCGGGGAGCCGGGCCGTAGCTGCACGGCGGCTGCTTTTCATTAAATTCATTCCACTGCCCTAATTTACCAGCTTTGCCTGCGACACGCCCCCCCCCCCCCGTTTTCATTATTGTTCCCCAAAAGATCTCAAAGAGTTCACCAACACTCCGACCTTCAATTCTCCTGCCCCCGGAACGATTCTAGCCATCGACAGCAGGTTAAGAGCTGCCAGAGCCCCGACAGGAGGGCAGCAGGAGGAGGAATGAGAGGCTGGTGTTACCTAGAGCCGTAGCACCAAGCCAGTCGCCGCGCTGGGTTCTGAGACATTTCTGTGCTGCGCCGAGAGCAAAACAGCACGAGGGCGGGGACCCGGGGGATGATGAGGTTCTTGCTCTTTGATGACCGCTCCTCGGCTGCTGCTCCCCCCCGCCTCCCCTCCAGAGAGCAATCCCATCTGGTGGCAGCCAGCTTCGACTCCAGGAAAATCACTCCTTATCACTGAAACGGACGTACGCTTGGGACAGCAAAAAGGCATTTCACAAACTATTGATCTGAGAATTAATATATTGCTTTTCTCCCAGATGCCACACCTCGCTGCCATCGTATATATTAGTACCCCCGAAAATAGCATCAGGAGCAAAACAGCCTTCCAGCCTTTAATTACGTTATACGTACTTCGTGCTTTTATGCTGTTATTGCTGTCTCGGCCCCTTCGCGCTCATTCCTCTCCGTTTCAGAATGTTTCCATCCCATCTCCCTATGCCGAGATGACTCAGAAGGGCGTCAGTGGATCTGTATTACCGCACGCTGATAAAAAAACAACACCACAACAACCCGCTCAGAGGTTCCTGTATGCTGAACACCTTAAATGACCCTTGACTTGTGTGTGTGCGTGTGTGTGTGTGTGTGTTTCCCCTTTAATTCCTGCAGAAAGCATGGCTTAAATCCAGGAGGAAAATGTTCCCATCTGTAGGCTAGTAATATACATTCAACAGTTTTCAATTGCTTGAGCTATGAAATATGATGATAGCCGTCTATATATCTCATGGGGGGAAAGATACCTTGAAATTCACTCTGCCACAGTATTGATGGGGAGGCATTTCTGCAGGAAATGTGCAGAAAGACGCGCGGCTCATGATTTCAGCCGAAGCCCAGGAGGGCGGCCTCGTGATGGGCCATGGAGGGGCCGTCTCGTGCGGCAGGCAGATGTCGGGGAAACGCAGAATCGCCCCACCCGCCACCCACGGCCGTCTGCTGTCCATTTCCCCCCTTTCCAAGGGGATGGATGACGGTCTCGGAAACTTGACCGTTTTCTTTCTCGGTTAATCAACATTAGGGTAATTGGCACATTACATCCATTTTACAGTGTGGCGTGTGCGCTTGTGGCTCCGAATAAATAATGAATGATCGCAGTAATGACCAGAAACGCGCGTGAGCTACTGCGGCGAGCGCATAATGGATGCTTTGTTTGTCTTCGGGGACTGTATTACCGGCGTGTAACTGATGAGGCTCTAAAACGCTCGGGGTTACCTGAGGCTCGAAAGGTGCTTCATCAAGCGGAGTCCGTTGCTCTGCGCCCAGACCGTAAGAGTGGCCCGATATTTGCTTGCGGTCCCCCTGTTTAAAAATGGAAAATATGCCGCCCTGCTCATCCATCACCGTGCCTGCCAAATGCTTTCTCCCCCTCCCTCTGCTTTTAGAAAAAGCGACTGGAAACGCCCAAGCAATGCCAATGGCTGAGTTATGTCTGTTTTTAGCACGCAATGTTTGAGCACCAAAGTCAGGGCTCATTAAAACTACGAATGTGGTGGCTTCTAGAATTGGCCACTTTAAACGTAGTCATCTACACATCAGTGGTTCCCGAACTGTTTTATAGTAGTCTGGGTTTTTATGAGGCATCTCTCAGTATCTGTGTGCATAACACACTTCAGTATATTTCCCCAAGGTCCAGCTGAGCACGGCACTGGCGAGCTCACTCCGGCCAGCGAAAAAGTAACAGCCCTCCGTGACGGATGTGAAGAGAACCTGTCGCTTTATCCATGTCGACGCCAGTGCGTGACCGTTACGGGACGACTAGTTAGAAGAGTTAGATGCCTTTCTGGGCGTGTGTGCTTACTTAATCCTTTTAACCTTGTGCCTGGGAATATTTTACATTCTATAAAATTAAGCACATTGCTCTCTCCTTTGAACTTAGCCGTGTGCGGGGTGGAACACTGGTGTTTCTTCTGACCTTTGATTTTCTTAATCGAAAGGCTGGTGTCCGTTTGAAATGTTCGCACCGAAACGGCTGAGTTCAGGGTGTGGGGACACAGAGAAACTTTGCAAGGGCGGATGGAGGAAGAGCAGATAGGAGGAAGGGAGCTCGGCAAGGAGCGAGGAAGGAAGGAAGGGAGGGAGGGAGGGAGGGAGGGAGGGAGGATAGCAGGTGTAAGTTAGAACAAATTATCCTAGGAGGGATCCCACAGAAGCAAACGCTGGGAACGAACAACAAAATGCTTACCCGAGAGATAAACGCACCGAATGAGTACATTAGACGCCGTGGAGGTAGAGGGTTTCCTTTGGCGTAGTGTCTGAGACACCCACGTGGGAGCTGCCCGGAGGGATGAAGCCAAACCAAAGAAAAACCGCCAAACAACCAAACACTACACCCGCTACATATCCCGTATACACGCTACTTTTCTTCAGCGCTGACTTCAGCGTCAGGGGTTGCGAAGATTAAATTATGATGTGGAGATGGCCCACGCAATGTTAAAAGTACTCGACCGACACGTAAAATGTATCAATATTATATTAATAACTGTTAAGTTGGGTCAGGCCAGCATATATTACTGTGGATAGAGCTTGTTTAGCACATGCCGTTCCAACCCTTCCAGACACACCCCGCCTCCAGGATGAGCATTGGCCTGTGTGACGACCAGAGCAGATCATTAAAAAAAAAATTTTTTTTTAACGTTTTATTTTTTGAAGAGGCAGAGCAGGACACAGCATGAGCAGGGGAGGGGTAGAGAGAGAGGGAGACACAGAATCCGAAGCAGGCTCCAGAGTCCGAGCCGTCAGCACAGAGCCCGACACGGGGCTCGAACTCACAACCCGTGAGATCATGACCTGAGCCGAAGTCGGACCCTCAATCGACCGAACCATGCAGGCACCCCCAGAGCAGATCAGTTTTAACACTACCCTCCGCACTTCAAAATTAGTTTCGGTAACAATTCTGTCATGATCGGCAGCGGTCATTATTTGTTTGGTTTTGGTTTTAAAATAATGACCAGTTGTAAAAAAGAAGGAATTTCAATGTTAAAGATAGTGTTCAGGGGCACCTGGGTGGCTCAGTAAGTAAAGCATACAACTTCGGCTCAGGTGACCATCTCGTGGTTCGTGGGTTCGAGCCCCACTTGGCGCTCTGTGCTGACAAGCTCAGAGCCTGGAGCCCGTTTCCGATTCTGTGTCTCCCTCTCTCTCTGCCCCTCCCCCACTCACGCTCTGTCTCTCTCTTTCTCTCCAAAATAAACATTGAAAAAAATTTTTTTAAAGTATTCAAATTCAAGAAAATATCTCATATGTGAACTAAAATGCATACTTAATGAAATAAAGACTACAGCTTGTGATTCACCTTGTTTCCCTGTTTTAAATTTTAAACGTAAAAACAACTCCTAGTGACCACAGGAATGGTAGAAATGAAATAACTCAAGTTTTGTTTTGTTCTTTATAATCGCTGTGCTAGTGTTATCCATTAGGAATCGGCTGTTGAAAGACAAGTGTACAATGCCACGGGAGAACCACGAGACGAGAACTGGTCTCAACAGAGCTTAAGCAGTTCTGAACCTGTAGGAACTTTTAAATTTTAAAGAGCTTTATTGAGATATAATCTGTGTACCATAAAGCTCACCTATTTAAAGTGTGCAATTCAATCAAAATTGCACCGGCATTCTTCTCAAAGCTAGAAGAAACAATCCTAAAATTTGTATGGACCCACAAAAGACCCCAAATAGCCAAAGTAATGTTGAAAAAGAAAACCAAAGTGGGAGGCATCACAATCCCGGACTTTAGCCTCTACTACAAAGCCGTAAGCATCTACACAGTACGGTACTGGCACAAAACAGACACACAGATCAATGGAAGAGAATAGAGAACCTAAAATTGGACCCACAAATGTATGGCCAACTAATCTTTGACAAAGCAGGAAAGAATATCCAATGGAAAAAAGACAGTCTCTTTAGCAAATGGTGCTGGGAGAGCTGGACAGCAACATGCAGAAGAATGAAACTAGACCACTTTCTTACACCATACACAAAAATAAACTCTAAATGGATGAAGGACCTGAACGTGAGACAGGAAACCATCAAAACCCTAGAGGAGAACACAGGCAACAACCTCTTTGACCTCAGCCGCAGCAACTTCTTACTCAACCCGTCTCCAAAGGCAAGGGAAATAAAAGCAAAAATGAACTACTGGGACCTCATCAAGATAAAAAGCTCCTGCACAGCAAAGGACACAATCAGCAAAACCAAAAGGCAACCGATGGAATGGGAGAAGATATTTGCAAACGACATACCAGATAAAGAGTTAGTATCCAAAATCTATAAAGAACTTACCAAACTCAACACCCAAAAAACAAATAATCCAGTGAAGAAATGGGAAGAAGGCATGAATAGACACTTCTCCCAAGAAGACATCCAGATGGAACAGACACATGAAACGATGCTCAGCGTCTCTCATCATCAGGGAAATACAAATCAAAACCACACTGAGATAGGACCTCACTCCGGTCAGAGTGGCTAAAATAAACAATTCAGGAAACAACAGATGCTGGCAAGGATGTGGAGAAACGGGAACCCTCCTACACTGTTGGTGGGAATGCAAACTGGTGCAGCCCCTCTGGAAGACAGTGTAGAGGTTCCTCAAAAAATTAAAAATAGATCTACCCTATGACCCAATAATAGCACTACTAGGAATTTATCCAAAGGATACAGGAGTGCTGATTCATGGGGGCACATGTACCCCAATGCTTATGGCAGTGCTTTCAACAATAGCCAAAGTATGGAAAGAGCCCCAATTCAACTGATGAATGGATAAAGATGTGGTTTATATATACAACGGAATACTACTTGGCAATGAAAGAGAATGAAATCTTGCCATTTGTAGCAACATAGATGGAACTGGAGGGTATTATGCTAAATGAAATAAGTCAGGCAGAGAAAGACAGATATCACATGTTTTCACGCATCTGTGGATCTTGAGAAACTTAACAGAAGACCATGGGGGAGGGGAAGGGGAAAATAGTTTCAAATGGAGAGGGTGGGAGGCAAACCATAAGAGACTCTTAAATACAGAGAACCAACTGATGGTGGATGGGGACGGGGAAGAGGGGCAAATGGGTGATGGGCACTGAGGAGGGCACCTGTTGGGATGAGCACTGGGTGTTGTATGTAAGCGATGAATCATAGGAATCTACTCCCAAAGCCAAGAATACACTGTATACGCTGTATGTTAGCTAACTTGACAATAAATATTTTAACAAAATAAAAAATAAAAGACTTCATGGTAAAAGTGACAAAAAAAAATAAAGTGTGTAATTCAATGGGTTTTGGTATCTATCTCTACAGAGTTGTGTAATCACACCCTAACCTAATTAGAGAACATTTTAATCACCACCCCCCCCCAAACCAACCCGGTACCCATAGGCAGTCATTCTTGCCCCTCCCTCTAAGCCCCTCCTCCACCAACCCTTCCTACCCTCCCTCCCCCGACCCTGTGGCTGGCCACGGATCTACTCTCTATTTCTATGGATTTGCCTTTTCTGGACATTTCATACAAAAGGAAGCAGGCAGGAGGAGGACCTTTGTATCCGGCTTCTTTCATTTAGCCAAAGGCTTCCAGGGTTCATCTGGGTCATGGCATAAATCAGCATTTTATTCCTTGTGTTGCCAAATAATACTCTTTTCTCTAAATACACATTCGGTTGGTCTTTTTATCAGTTGATGGACATACAGGTTGTTTCCACTTTGGAGCAACTACAAATAATGCTATGAACATTTACGTACAAGCTTTTGTGTTGACATCTGTTTCCTCTTACTTGAGTAGGTAACTAAGAGTAGCACTGCAGGGCCACATTGAACTCTAACATCTTGGGGACCTGCCAAACTGTTTTCCAAAGCAGGTCCACCATTTACGTTCCCACCAACAACGTATGAGCCAATTTTTCCTTTTCTTGCCAACACTCGCTACTGTCGGTGTCTTCTATCATAACCATTCTAATGGGCGTGAAGTGGTATCTCATTGTGGGTCTGATCTGCGTTTCCCTGATGACTAATGACACTGAGCATCTTTCTTTGTGTTTATTCGCTATTTGCGTATCTCCTTTATAGAGCTGTCCATTCACATTCTTTGACCATTTAAAAAAACGGGGTTGACTTTTTATTATTGAGTTGTAAGAGTTCTTTATGTATGCTGGATACGAGTCCCTTATCAGATTTGTGGTCTGTAGACATTCTCCCTCATTCTGTGGGTGCTTTTCACTTTCCTGATGGTATCATTTGTAGGAAAAGTTTTAATTTTGATGTAGTCCACTTGATTTTGTCTTTTGTCACGTTGTGCACTGGTGAAATATCTAAGGAATCAGTGACTAATCCGAGGTCACAAATATATACTCACGTTTTCTTCCAAGAGGGTCATAAGTTTAGTCCTTACATTTAGGTGTGGGATCCACTTGGATGTAATACTTGTGTATAGAGTGAGGTAGGGATCCAAATTCATTCTTTTGTGGGTAGACCTCTCTTTGTCCCAGCACCCTAATTGAAAAGACAGTTCTCTCAACGAATTGTTTTGGCCTCTTTGTTGAAAATCAATTGTCTATAAATAAAGGTTTATTTTCAGAGTCTCAATTTTATTCCATTATGTATATGTCCATCCTTAAGCTAGTACTACAATACACTGATTACATTAGCTTGGTAGTGAGTTTTGAAATCAGAAGGTATGAGTTCTTCAACTTTGTTATTCATTTGCGAGATTGTCTTGGCTGTTCTGGGGTCTTTAAATTTCCACATGACTTTTACGGCCAGCTCATCAATTTTTGCTGAACAGGCAGAGAAGGTTTTGATAGGAATTGTGTTGAATCTGTATATCAATTTGAGGAGGACAAACATGGGATGTCTTCTCATTTATTTACATCTTTAACTTCTTTCAATGATACGTTTATGGTTTTCAGTGTATAAGTCTTCACTTCTGTTAAATTTATTCTTCAGTTATTTTATGCTTTTGATGCTATTGTAAATAAATAGTTTTAACTTTTCCTTTCTTTTTTTTTTAATGTTTACTTATTTTTGAGAGAGAGAGAGAGAGAGGGAGACATAGAATCTGAAACAGGCTCCAGGCTCTGAGCTGTCACCACAGAGCCCGACGCGGGGCTCGAACCCACCAACCGTGGAATCGTGACCTGAGCCAAAGTTGAATGCTTAACCGACTGAGCCACCCAGGCACTCCTTAACTTTTTCTAAATACTGTAAATAGTTTTCTTGGTTTTGTTTTCAGATTGTTTATTGCTAGTGTACAGAAATACAATGGATTTTTGTATATTTATCTTGTATCTCTCAATCTTCCTGAAACTGTTGATTAGCTTTAATAGTGTTTCAGTGGATTTCTTGGGATCTTCCATATACAGGATCATGTCATCTGCACAGAGAGGCAGTCGTACTTTTTTTTTCTAATCCGTATACCTTTTCTTTCTTTTTCTTGCCTAATAGCCTTGGCCAGGCCCTCCAGCAGAAGTGCTGAGACGCGCAACCTTGTCTTGTTTCCATGGCAACACCCTTGTGAACAGAACATGCTGTGTAGCTGAGCTGGTGTGTGTTGGGGGTGGACTGTTGAACTGCATGAATTCCTATGTAGAATACAGTATTTATCCAAGTTCAAGTAGTAAACATGTGCTAATCTGGGGCTCACATATACGTGATTAAAACCCTACAGTAACCACAGCAACTGTTTAGCACTTAGACAAATCAAAGGTATTTTTTAAGGAGGAATTTATCACTGGCATTATGTAGCGTTGCTGGTGCAATTAGCTGGTCTTATTGTAAAATTCCCCACGATGCGTTTTCTATTGCTCACATCCAAAGCAGATGGTACCCAATGCCCACACCCCTCAGTGCAAGGATGCGTGCCCCGTTTTTCCAGCAGTCTCTGAACCGTCCTTTGGGTGTGAACCAATCCGTCTTGGGCACACACGCCGGGCCACCCACGAGATGGGCCACAGCGCCCACTGCTGCCTCCCGCCCCACCCTGTGCCCAGAAGACCCTTCACACCTGCTGCGGAGTTGACTGGGATGTTCTGGGGACCCACTGAGTGGCACTGTCCACTCTGTCTCAACACTGGGGTTGGGGGCCCGTGGCCCGAGGGTGCAGGATGACAGTGCCACGGGGGCTGCAGTGTTGAGTCCGCACACCCCTGGGTGGAGCGGGGCCCGTGACAATGACGTGGCTGTACTGTCGCTCACCCTGTGACCCTGGGCTCGCGGCTGCAGCTCTATTTCTCTCCCGTTAAAAGGAGCCCTGGGACAGCCTCGACCCCCTGCACCACCTCGGCGCCTCCTTCTTTCACTACCCGCCCCAGAGCGGAAGGTTTTGTTAACGTGGCGTTGGTACTGAGCCTTCGGAAGGAACGAAGTGCTATGAATAAAAGGGGGGAGAAACAACCCGCTGATCTCATCCCTACCGTCTAGGGGCTTGCGTTCTTGGGTTTGTCAAAAACACGTATTTAAACTTTCATTTACTAATTCTTTTACACGGAGCAGGGGGAATGGAGAGAGAGTGGTTTCCTTATGTGAGCTCCCTAACTGAGATTAGCTATTTCTAGAAAAAGGAGCACTGTTTTGAATAAGGAAGTGCGTGCTCCCAAAGAGGCTGTCACGGAAGGAGGGGGCTGCCAGCACCCCACTCGAGTCCCCCGGTATGTGCCACTTCTGGGCCCCAAGGCCCCATCATCACCAGCCATGGTCACCCGGGAGTCTCCATGGCTCACGCGCAGCCCTCAGCTACCCCAGTGAACGGCAGGTGCGGCTGGAGGGTGATTACCCCAAGTCACTGTCACTTACCCGTGTAGCAGGTGACTCTGCCGTGCACCTGTACGGGGTCCCCAGCAGGACCGGCTGCCGCTGCCCACGGCGGTAGCTGGGTCAACAGAACCCTTTTGCTTACTGTGTCCATTCCCCGTCCTACCCCGTCACTGTCCCACCGGGATGTTCTGGGACCTCCTCCCGTGTAAGCCACTTGCCTTCCAATCTGGTTTCAGGGTCTGCTTGTGGGGTCCCCAACCCAAGATAGAATCAACGGCACGAGGACAAGGGCTGAGAGAGGGTCTCTTGGGAATCTGGGGTGGCCACAGACACCTCCATTTTTTTTTTTTTTTCGACAGCACATCATCTACCATGGGAAGGGTCAGCAAGCCACAGCCCGCGGCCAAATCCAAAGCACAGTCTTACGTTCTGGTAGAGTCTGGAGCGAAGAATTGTTGCTACTTTTTTGTTTCGTTTGGTTAGGATCTCATGATGGGGACGTTTACTGTTCCCCCACCCCCACTCCAGTGTTGTTGAGATATGATTGATACATAACAGTGTATTTGCTTCAGGTACACAACACAATGATTTGGGGCCTGGACATATTGTGAAATGCTCACCACGGTAAGTTTGGTTAACTTCCACCATTACACATAGTTAAATTTTTTTTTCTCATGATGACGACTTTAACAGTTTACTCTCTTAGCAGTGGTCAAATACATACTACAGTATTTTCAGATCGTCACTTTAAGGTTCCCACAATTCTTAACGTGTGACAACGTGCCAGAAATGGCCACCAAACTGTGCGTTTTAAAACATTTTCCTGAAAGGAATGGACTCCTTTGACACACAGGGCGATACGAGCATGCTTTTCCCACGTCGAGTAGAGGGCTTGCTTTAAAAAGATGTTGATTCATTACCCAGGAAGGTGGCGTGGGTGGGTTTACAGCCGTGGGAGGAAATCTGTCGTCCTTCTAACGTGTCAGGTGTCTCATCTGGAGCTATCACCAGTGCGCGTGGGAAGCCTTTTGGGAATGTGTGGTCTGGGTCACATGACCTTGAACTGAGAGACCAGCACATTTGTTTCCAGGAAGCTCTCTCCTGTATCTGCGAAATGGGCTAAGAATTCCTGCCCCGCTCGTTTGTCGTGAGAAGCCAGTGAGGATGGTGAGTAAACATGTGATCTGATCTGTTTCCTCTCCTGCCCTCGCCACACACTTGCCTTCAAGTGGAGGCTGGAACCAAGGACAGTTTTGTGTGGCTGCTTTAAAGTTTCCAGCATCTCTGGTAAGCGTCAGACAAGCGTCAGACGAAAGGCGGTTTATAGATACAAAATGCCGCTCTGATTACAATAAAGCTTTATGCCCAAAGTGATATAAATAAGGGGAGTAACAATAAAAAGGAAAAAAGTATGACAGCCTCAGTGCAGGAATCCACGTGTGCGACTGATCTGTGGGCTCAGGGACCAGGAAAACAGAACTGCACACGGCTGGGGGACCGTGGGCACAGACTCTGAAATTAAGCGTCTCGTCCTTAGGAGCGAGGAGGCGATGAGGGTAACCATCTCTGTTCTTGGCTGGGTAACGGGCCGACCCTCCTTCCACCTCTGCGTCCCCTTCCTCTCACCCCCGGGGGCGCTCTTTCCTCTGCCTTGGTACCAGGCTTCCACCAGCTCCCTTGCGCCTGGACCGTGCCAACCGTCTCCACCACCAGCCTCCTGTGCAAATCCCCCCCATCCGGGGGTCAGGACTGCACCCGATGGTTCGCGCACCTGCCTCTGTGCCCGCACTGCGCTGAGCCCTTTCACAGAGTAGCTCAATCTCACCATGACTGCAGGTCTTGGTTTGGGCTTCCCCGGAAACCAAGGCTGAGACGGGGAACTCTGTGCACATGGTGTACTTGGGAGGGGATCCCAGGAAACAAGGTAGGAGCAGGAGGAAACAAGGCTGGGGAGGCCGAGAACACAGCGCGCTTGGAGAACAGGTGAGCACTGGGGACAGAGGAGCGCTGCCCCCTGGGGGGCCCTGAGGAAAGCTCAGAATGGCATGGGGTGACCTCCCCTGGGGAGTGCGAAGCTGTTCTTTATCCACCAGCTCCTGGAGTGTCTGGAAAAGGCCCCGGGGGCCCAAAAATGCACATACAGCTAGAGGGAACCAGTGGGTGCTCACTAAAATCGATTCCAAGGGAGGAACCTTGGAGTTCTGCAAAACGCGGAGGAAGCCAGTCCCCATTTTGCAGATGAGGTTACCGGTGCTGGCCGCTGACTCATGGTGGAACCAGGGACTCCTACTATTCTGTTGAGGAGTCTCACCTCCTATTCCTCGCCCCCTGCCCAGCGCCGAGAGGAATCCAGTTGTACGGAAAAGAGCACGGATTACGTTCATGACCAAACCACCAGCCCTCAGGCCCCAGGGCCCTTGCACATCCACCCTCGGAATCCTGTGAGGCCCAGCACGTGCCTTTGCTGCCTGCCCTTGAGCCTGAAGCACACACGTTTGAACTGGCTCCCGCTTGCAGCGTGAGGTGGGAGTGAGGTGGGGAAAACTCACTCTCAGAAGCAAGATCCAGATATGGACGAAGTCATGAGACCTCCCAGGGGAAGGGGCCTCGAGCTTCGGTCTCTGAGGGAGAAGGTGTTTCAAAGCACAGATCTTCTGCCAAAAATTAAAATGAATTTCAGTCCTAAGTTGCGTCATGTTTCTCCACACATATTACAGGGAGTTATATTACATATAACTTATATATAACTTATATATGTTATATTACACATAACTTAATGTCCGCCCAAGTGGCTTCTCAAGGCCCCCTGCCTCCTGTCCCTAGTGCCCAGCTGCTCCCGAGACCCTAATGGCCAAACTCACCCCCTGCCTCAACTCCTCCCCAAGCCCTGGCTCGCGGGCTCCCTCCCCCCCTTCCCAGCCCGTCCTGTCAATCAGAGTCCAGCAAGAGTCCCTCGTCTTTAGGAAGTGGAAACCAGACACATTGCCAAAAGAGTCTTTTCAGTGGGAGAGGAGAGAGAACACTTTCTGCATCTGGGCCCCTTCGATTGGACAGATATGCATCGATGTTGATGAGTCTGGCTGACCTGTGTCCCTGGGTCCTGGGAGGGGGATTCTGAATCCTTGCAATTTCCCAAATGACAGAGGAGCATCTGTCACGCAGGGCTCAGCCCTCACCTGGGTTTATGCTAACAAGACGACGAAGATGGGGGGTGGGGCACACCAGAAGGGACCCACTGTGTGCTTACAGGGTTGGGGCTCCAAGTCGGGTGACGTCAGCCCAATGTCTGGGGAGGGGAAGGGGCTGGAGACAGATTTCAACCACGTGACCAGGGATTCGATCGATCACGCCCAGGTCATGAAACCCCAATAAAAACTGGACCCCAAGACTCCCCCTGCTTTGGGGTGGTAATCAGACGTGTGCGTGGGGAACGAGAAACATCTTTCCAGTCCCTGCCTACAGGTCTCTTCTTTCGGCTGGTCCTAATTCGCAGCCTTTACCACAAAACAGTAGAAGTCAGCAGTGTTTTCTTGGTCTAACAGTTGTTCCTGTGAATTATTGAACCTGAGGGAACCGCCGGGGGCTGCAAATCTGTAGCCAGATGGTCAGAAGTGTGGGTGGCCTGGGGACCTCTGGGCTCGCAGCGAGCCTCTGAAGTGAGGATGGTCTTAGCTGCGACATTTGACCGAACTCGTAGTCGGTGTCAGAACTGGACTGTGACGAGCGTCCTCCTTGTAAGATGATAGAACGGAGATGAAAATGTGTCATTCTGTTTGGAGGAAGTCGCTTTTCAGGTTTGACTAATTCATTGCGCTGGGACCTAGATTTTCCCCTCAGAATTCTGTCCTTGTGTTTTGTTTCATTTTTTGACTAAAGATGAGCGTAAGAGTGAAAAATTGTCGGCTGGGCCTTGAAAACCGGGCCACGGTGAACTGCCAACCTTGGAGCCTACAGTCCTGTGTCTCCCTTAAAAAAAAAAAAAAAATATATATATATATATATATACACACACACACACACACACACACATATACATACATATATATGTGCATATATACACACACACATATAATTATGTATATATTATGTATATACATATTATTATATATATGTATATATATACATACAAATGTCTGCTTATTTATTTTGAAAGAGAGAACACAAGTGGAGGAGGGGCAGAGAGAGGGGGAGAGAGAGAATCCCAAGCAGGCTCTGAGCTGTCAGGGCAGAGCCTGACGTGGGGCTCAAACTCACAAATCGTGAGATCATGACCTGAGTGGAAACCAAGAGTCGGACGCTTAAAGGACTGAGCCCCCCAGGCGCCCCCGGGCTTCCCTTTTATGAGGAGATGGTCCAGTCAGGGTCAGAGGCCACATTCACAAAGAATCCCAGCCTCCCTTCTACAGATCGGGTGCATCATGACTCTGCCCAAATTCTTCCATAAGAGCCAACAAAGTAATGACTCCTGAGACCCTCGAAAGCCTCGTCAGTGGCAAAGAACCTCCAAAGGAGACCCGGTTTGCTTGGCGTCTTCAGAGTTATTGGGATCAAGCTGGGGTTTGGTTTCTTTTGTTTACTCATTTGTTTCCAAAAATAAATTTCAGGAGGACAGACCGTTAATAAAAGATGGTCCGGTGTACTTGAAACGGTTGGAGAACCAGGCAAAAAGGCGACAAAATATGAAATGGATCGTGGCGAAGGGTTTTTCGAAAGCCGAGGAGGACAGCGCTAGGACCCAAGCACAGACTGTGTACCGTTGATCTTGGCCAGCTTGTGCCCCCCCTCCCGGGTTTCTAGGGCAAAAGTCCCCATCAGGTGGTCACGAAAGAGAAATGCTCTATTTGCGTCTGCAGCTTGGGATTCGAGGTCCTCGGGGAATACTCATTTCTGTCATGCAACGCAAATATTTACGGAGCGTGAGGGGAGCGTGGCCCAGCGTGAGCCACTTTTGCTGGGAGCCTTCTCTCAGAGGCTTC